>NC_134853.1:40308801-40967551 GCF_049852395.1 Peromyscus maniculatus bairdii
TAGCACTATGTCTGCCTGCATGCCACAGTGCTTCCCACCATGATGATAATGGACTAAACATCAGATCTGTAAGCTAGCCCCAACAAAACGTTCTCCTTTATAAGCGTTGCCATGGCCATGGTGTCTCTTCACAGCAATAGAAACCCTAAGATAGCCTCATAGGCTCATCTATTTGAGTGCTTAGTCATGAGGAAACGTCACTATTTGAGAAGGATATACACTATTTAGAAGGGTTGGCCTTGTTGTAGTTAAGTGTGGCCTCATTGGAGGAAGTGTGTCACTGAAGGGTGGGCTCTGAGGTTTCAAAAAGCCCATGCCAGGCCCAGTGCCTCTCTCTCTATCTCTGTATGAGGAGCTGTTGGCTATTTCTCTAGCACCATGTCTGTCTTGTCTGCTGCTTGATCCCCACATTGATGAAAATGGACTAAGCCTCTGAAACTGTAAGCAAGCCTCTAACTAAATGTTTTCTCTTATAAGATTTGCTATGTTGAAAAACCCTAACACCCCCTCCCCCCTCCACCAAAAAAAAAAAAAAAGAGTTACTGTGGTCATGGTGTCTCTTCATAGCAATAGAACAGTGACTAAGACACAGGGCTATGTGAAAAGATTATTTAGATAGCAGATCAAAATGTAAAACAAGAAATATGTAAAGTAAGTAGAAACTTGTACTATTTGAAATGGATGCCAATTCTCCTTCCAGATCTGTGGCTATTCTGTGTTTACATATCACTTTCACTTGTTGTTTGCCCTCTGTATAAAAACACAAATTGTGTGAGAGAAGGGCTCAGGTTTCCTATTTTTCTACCTATGTAGAGTACCATGTAAATGGTTCCTCAGTGTTTATTGGAAAAACAATAAGACCAGGAAACCAGGAGCCCTTTAAATAAGGAAACCTCGTCCATTTCGGTGCTCCAAGAGACATTTTAAACAATCCAGCAAATATCCATGGTAAGATGCAGGGCTCCAGGCACCCTTTCCAGATCTAAGGTGGATTTGAGAAGACTTGCCAATACAGGAGAAATGTGGCCAGAACTGGTAACCAATGAGAAATAATAGAGGAGTGGCCCAAAGAAGGTGCAGAGTGGAACTGAATGAGACGGTGTCGCATCCCAGATGGGAGTCAGGGCAGACCTCTCTGGGTACCCTTCAAACAATGGTGAAATGATGAGAAGGCAGACAAGTGAACCAGCAATGAAAGCAGAGGAATGGCTCAGGGGAGTCAGAGTTCCCAGCAATTTACATCCACACAGGCCTTTGTCTATTTCTAAGTGCTTTCCTGGCAGAGATCCTCCGAGGGCTAGGTGTTCTGTTATTGCAGTGTCTGGCGTATTAGAAAAGGCTCTAAAGTTTGCTTAGTCTAGCAAACCATTTTTGCTGTTTGTCTAAATAGAGAATGGGAAGGCTAACTTTGGAGATTTCTGTTTTAATTTGCATGAAAATCTACATTTCTGATGAATAACAGTGAATAAGACTGAACTGAGGAAGGCAGGTATCTGTGTTCCATCTCTTCCAAATATGGTTAGAAAAAAATCATACATAATCTGTATTTACTATGTCATGGGGTCAGATACTCAAAGTTAATGCATATTAACAATTCTAACTCTTTAAATTACACACACACATATATCTATATCTATATCTATCTATATCTATAGATATAGATATAACTAAAAAAAGTTGAAAATAACATTGGGATAATACAATTGCTCATTTAAAAATCCTTTTGTCTAGGTATGTCAAACTAGTACTGAATTTTATCTTTATAAACTCTTATCTCAGCTACAACATGTATGCTTGCCTTATATAAGCACAAGAATTTTAGCAACATATTCTTAAATATTAAAATATTAGTTAATATAGGGGGTGGAGAGATGGCTCAGTCAACAGCACTTGCTTGTCCAGAAGACCTGAGATTCTTAGCACCTACTTTGTGGCTTACTACCTCCAGTTTTAGGGGAACTAATAATCTTTTATGTTTCCATGGCTACCAGGCATGCATGTAGTACAAAGATAATACATTCAGGAGAGCCCTCCCCCCCAGACACATCAGTTGATACTGTGAAACCCAATTCTTACAGCATCCTAGGGTAGCTATCAAAACATCTCCACAGGGTTCTAAGTATTTTGCAGTGAGGAATCTGAACCTTGTAAGAATAATCCATTTATGTCATTCATTGGGTATTGGTAATCTATGATGTGCCTGGCACTCTGCTAAACGTTGTGGATATAGAAATAAGTATCTTCCTTGCCACAGGAAGTTTTCAGTTTCAGGTCAGCAAATAGTGTGCAACTTAGGTGCTATACACTCATCAAAAAATAACTCATAGTTGTATTTGCTTGCATACTTTACAAAGTAATATGTAGACATTTGTCCATTTCTTTAGATTTTCTAACTTAATGGAATGCAGGTTTTTAATGTATACTCTGTGAGTTGGTTTAGGTGGTTGACTTTTTCATTCAATTTTGGTAGTTTGTTCAATCTAGAAATTCATCCATTTCTCTTAGGTTTTCTAAGTTAATGGAGTTCAGGTATTCCTTTATAATATTCTGAATTTCTGTGGTGACTGTTGTAATGTTTCCTTATTCATCTCTGATTCTGTCAGTTTGGATCCTCTATTTCTTTTGGTTAGTTGGACCAAGAGTCTCTCATCTTACCTTCTTAAGGAACTAGCTCTTGTTTCCTTTTTTCTGTGTTTCCATATTATTAATTTTTGCTGTCTATTGGATTTGGGTTTAGTTTGTTCTTGTTTTTCCAAATTCTTTTTCCCCCCCATGATCAAAGCCTTTATTGACTGTATTTTGCACATATGATAGTTACTTTGTTAGAGTTACTTTGTTAGAGTTACTTGGGTGCTGAGGCCTTAGGCTTGGCTTTGTCATGGTATCCATGCTTCAGCCCTTTACTGTTTTTCTTAGACCTGAATGTATCTTGGATGGCCCTGGCCCCAAGCCTTTGTTTAGGCCATCTTTTCTGCTTCTGTCCTCATTTCATCTCCATCGTAATTACAGCTTCCTGTTCCTTTCTATATAGATTCTTTTCCAAGTTTAATACCTCCCGCTTGTAATCCTTCCAAAGTCTCTTTGATGGTAATTCATCTCTCCTCTCTCTGTCTGTCTCTACCCCTGTCACTTTCCCATACACATATACTTCTGTGTATGCACATATATGTACATATGTGTGCATATATACATATATATGTATTGTGCTTTCTCTTTTCAGTTATCAAACTTTTTTTTTTTTTAAAAAAAGGTTTATTTATTTTGTATACAGTGTTCTGCCTGCACACCAGAAGATGGCATTAGATCCTATTCTAGATGGTTGTGAGCCACCATGTGGTTGTTGGGAATTGAACTCAGGATCTTTGGAGGAGCAGCCAGTGCTCTTAACTTCTGAGCCATCTCTCTAGCCCTCAGTTACCAGACTTTTTAATCTAGAAAATTTTCACTAGACTGTGAAAGCACTGTATTTTTTGCCAAATGTAACAATTCTGTATTTCATTAAAGAGTTTAATAACATTAGAAGGCCAATTTTATGCTGTATTCAAATGCTTAGACTCATACACGAGGATACCTTTTTCTTTTGAAGGGAAGAACATGCATTTTCATCCTCAACCTTTTGTATTCATTGCCCCCTCCTATTCTGTGTGTCCGTTTTCTTTCTCTTCCTTCTGTTGTCACTGGATTATCTTTTACCACAGTCTCTTGTGGAGCCCATCTTCTAGTTTTCATATGGACACCAATTTATTTAATACATTGATTTTTGTATTAGAGAATTAAAAAAACAAGGCAAGCAATCTTAGATAATTATTAGAAGGCATTAATGTGTCCCCTCCTTTGGTTAGAGAGTGTGATATTCACTCTCAGACATTTTATTCTTTTTCAAGAAGCGATCAGGTTTCTTCCTGGAAAGCGAACCTGCATATCAGCTGTGGAAGGCTGGGCACTACATCGTAGTGTACTTTCCAGAGGGAGATATCACCATTCTGTGGGACGAGAAGACAACCATCCACATCAAAGTTGGGCCACAGTGGAAGGTAGGCCGACCTAACCCCTAAATGGGATGCAATGAATGGAACTGTGTTTATCTCTGGTCCAGAAGGGAAGTCAGGGGCAGGATGGGAGCTGGGGACCAGTCTCTAAGTCTCAGGAAGTGGCTGGGGTCTGGGGCAGATGGGCATGGGGGCAGGGCATGGAGATTGCAGGGGCTGCCGGGGCTTCCCAGTGGGGCTAGAAGGGAACCTGCCCCGTGGCCAGAATCTGGGGCCAAGTTGGGCAGGTCTTCCCTGGAGTGGCTGGTGCCCAGGGATGGGGTCTGGGCTGAGCCAGGACACTCACCTCTGGTCCTGGGGAAGTCCGGGGCAGGATCTCCAAATTCTTGAGTTGTATCATTAAATCATTTATTTGTGGTCCTCTGGTTTTTTTTTTTTTTCCAGGAATTTATAAATTTCTTTTTCAACTTCAAACCAGTCAGTACTCAGTAATATGTTAATTAATCTCCATGAGTTTGTGTAATTACTAGAGATTTATTTGCTGTTGATTTTAAGTTTATTGTGTTATCACCAGGTAGAATATATGGAGTTATTTCAATTTTCTGATTTTGTTTAAAATTGTTTTCTGTCCTAGGGTATGGTCTAGTTTATGGTCTAGAATAAATACGTTTCCTGGGCTGCTGAGGAGAATGTGTATTCTTTGGTATTCGGGTGGAATATTCTATAGATACCTATAAGATCCATTTGATAAACAATATCATTTAATTCTGATGTTCCTCTGTTTAGTTTCAGTCCAGGTGACCTGTTGAAAAAAGTAGGTTACCAAAGTGGTCTACATTACTGAATTGGAGTTAATCTGTTTTTGTAAGTCTCTAGTACACATTTTATAAAATTGAGTATGGCAGAGTTTGGTGCATATATGTTTAGAAATATAATGTATTTTCAGTTAATTGTTTCTTGGAGTAGAATGTCATGTCTTTCATCTCTTCAGATTAGTTTTAAGTTTGAAGTCTGTTTTGTCAGATGTTAGGATAGCAATGCCCACTTGCTTTCTGTTCCCATTTGCTTGGAATACCTTCCTCTATCCTTTCACTTTAAGGAGGTGCCTGTTTTTAAAACTGAGATTCTTATAGGCAACACAAATATATATTTTGTTCCTTAATCATTCCACTAAGGTGCTTCTTTTAATTGGAGAGTTGAGGCCATTGGTATTTCAAGTTTTAATTGAAATTTATGTTGATTGCAGTATTTTTTTTTCTGCTCGTATTCTTGGTTGTATTTTTTGTTACAGTAGTTAAAGGTTTGTTTTTCTTCTACAGTGTCTTACCTATGCTTATTTATCTATCCAGTCTGAAGTATTATTATTTCCAGTATTCTTTGTAGGGTTAATCAACCCCCCAAATTGACTCATAACAAACATGGTGACTAAAACGGCAATAGAAAGCCTCCCAATGGAAAGAATGCCCAGGCCTGAATGGATTCACAGTAGAATTCTCCTAGACCTTCAAAGGAGTTCTAAACCAATTGTTTTTATTTTTTTTAAATAAAATGTATTTTGATCATGTTTTCCCTCACCAAAATTCCTCTTAGAACCTCTCTACCTACCAAAGTTTATGTTCTCTTTATTTCAAACCCCCCCAAAAATGAAAATCAAAACAACAAACAAAAGACCAATAAGACAAAAAATGCCAAAAGAAAATGAAACAAAAATATACAATAATACCACTGTGTTTATAGTGTTGACAAACTATTCCTGTGGATGGGGACTGTCCTGGAATGTGGTGATGTACCCACTGACACCACATTGGAGGAAACTGATTTTCCTGTTGTCAGTGGGTATGGGAGAGGGACCACTCCTCTTTCTCAGGCCTGGGAGCCAGTCTGCCTTAAACTTGTGCAGATCCTGTACATGATGCAACAGTCTCTGTGACTTTATGTACACATCAGTCCTGTGGTATCTGGTAGACATTCTTTCCTCAGAGTCATTCATTACCTCTGGGTCTTATCATCTTCCTGCTTCTGCTCCCTTCTAGCCTTGATGTAGCAACTGGGTAGGTAGAGATATCGTATTAGAACTTACTCCTCTGAAGCCTCACTCTTTGAATATTGCCTAGTTTTGAAAACTTCTCTGAAGAGATTTCTCCAATGAAGGTTGAATAAGGCACTGATGTGTGTCCCAGCCAAATGTGGCCATTGGAAGTCCTTGGTAGAAAGTGTTTCCATGACATAAAAGAATGAAAAAAAAAAAAAGGCTGAAAGGGGCAATGGATGTACACCAAGAGGGTACAGTGACAGGAGGGGCTTCCGCAGGCAGGCTGTGGAAGGACTAAGGACTGGAAGAAAGAGCTAGAGGAACCCTGGGTCTGCAGAGTCAACCAATACTTATTAAATTATTAAAAACAAACAAATAGAACAGAAGGAGCACTTCCAAATGCTTTCTATGAAGGTAGGTACTGTAATATTCAAGCCAAACAAAGACAACAGAAAAAAAAATGAGAGAAAACCACAGGGCTGTGAAAAAACTTTTATTTAAATACTCATAAGTGGAATACAGGTATATATAAAAGATATCAATCCACCATGATCAAGTTAACTTTATTCAGGAGAAACAGGGATGGTTCAGCATGTACAAGTTAATAAATTAAGTAAATCACATTAATGGACTTATAGATAAAAATCACATGATCATCTCAAAAAATGCAGAAAGCACTTCTGAAAAAGACTCACCATGCCTTATGGAAAAAGCACTAGAGAGAAGAACTGGAAGGAATATACCTCAATGTAATAATAGCTATATATGAAAATCTACAACCAACATTATCCTAAATGTAGAAAACCTGAAGCAATACCATTAAAATCAGGAATGAGAGAGCACTGTTCACTGTGTCCACTTTTTTTCAGTATTGTGCTCAAAGCACTAGCTAGAGCAATAAGACAACAGAAAGATATTAAAGGAATATAAATAAGGAAAGAAGAGTTCAAATGATTCCTATTTATAGATGATACTATATACAAGAGATCCCAAAAAGTCCACCAGAAAATTCTAGAAATGGTAAACAATTTCAGCAAAGTGGCAGTGTGAAAGCCAAAGTTACATTTTAAGTTTTAATTACTATGCCTAAAAGATCCATTAAACAAAAATGCCTCTAATATGCAAGCACCTTGCCCAAGGACAGATAGTTCCTGAAGTGCTGGAGGCTATTGATTATGGGTGATAATAAGCCACATGTTTTCACTCCCTAAATAAGTTTGTTTGACCCATCTGCACCGGATGTGCTTGATCATATGTGGACAGGAAGTTCACAGACAGGAATTACATCAGGATGTATACTTGCTTCTAATTGAATATAGGCCAGAGGTAAGTCAGGATGTATGCTTGACCCTGCTTGGATCTGATGGGAAATGCTTGAGCAATTGCAAAACTTGATTCAGAGTCATTTCCCAGGAACCTGGATATGGGTCTGGCCAGAGCCCATCCACTTGGCGAGAGCCCCTCCACCTGGCCAGTATTTAATTAAAATTTGCTTCAAATTTGACTTTAAATTGTGATAGTGGTTTTATTTTCAACCTGTGGGATTATCAGCGGGACACAAAGACAACTAACAAAATCAGTAGCCTCTTTATACACTACCAACAAACATACTGAGAAAGACATCATAGACATATTTTCATTCAAAACAGCCTCAAAGATAATAAAATATTTTATTATAAACTTAACTAACTCATAGTTGAGAATGAGAGACATTGAAGAGTTATGTGGCAACCCTCTCCGCCTCAAAAAAAGAAACAATCTAGATAGGAAACCACTGCAGAGAGTCCTTAAAAATTGTGATAGGATGAGGTTTGCAGGCAAATGGATGGATCTAGAAAAAATCATCCTGAGTGAGGTAACCCAGACTCAGAAAGACAAACATGGTATGTACTCACTCATAGGAAGATACTAGATGTGGAACAAGGATGACTGGACTGCTACTCACATCACCAGGAAGGCTGCCTGGAAAACAGGAACCCAAGAAAGATATGGGGATTGCCCAATGACAGAGAAATGGATGAGATCTACATGAACAGCCTGGACATGAGTGGGGGTAATGAAGGGCGAGGGTGGAGGGAAAGAGAACTTGGGGGAGCGGGAGATCCCAGCTGGATCAAGAACAGAGAGGGAGAACAAGGAATAGGAGACCATGGTAAATGAAGACCACATGAGAATAGGAAGAAGCAAAGTGCTAGAGAGACCCACAGAAATCCACAAAGATGCCCCCATAATAGACTGCTGGCAATGGTCGAGAGACAGCCCAAACTGACCTACTCTGGTGATGGGATGGCCAAACACCCTAATTATCATGCTAGAAACCCCATCCAATGACTGAGGAATCTGGATGCAGAGATCCATGGCTAGGCCCCGGGTGGAGCTCTGGGAGTCCAATTAGCGAGAAAGAGGAGGGTTTATATAAGTGAGAATTGTTGAGACCAAGGTTGGATAAAGCACAGGGACAAATAGTCAAATGAATGGAAACACATGAACTATGAACCAATGGCTGAGGGGCCCCCAACTGGATCAGGCCCTCTGAATGGGTGAGACAGTTGATTGGCTTGATCTGTTTGGGAGGCATCCAGGCAGTCGGACCAGGTCCTGTGCTCATTTGGCTGTTTGAAACCTGGGGCTTATGCAGGGTTGCTTGGCTTGGCCTGGGAGGAGGGGACTGGACCTGCCTGGACTGAGTCTACTAGGTTGATCTCAGTCCTTGGGGGAGGCTTTGCCCTGGAAGAGGTAGGAATGGGGGGTGGGCTGGGGGGAAGGGGAGAGGGGCGGGAGGGGGGAGAACAAGGGAATTGGTGGCTGATATGTAGAACTGAATTGTATTGTAAAATAAAAAAAAAAAAAAGAAAGAAAGAAAGAAAGAAAGAAAGAAAGAAAGAAAGAAAGAAAGAAAGAAAGAAAGAAAAACAATTGAGTCGGGGGCAGGGGGATTGTGATAGGAATGCTGAGGCTTAGTTATTCACAGTTGATGGCTTCTGGCACAGGGGTGAGGAAGGACTCAGTTATCTATAATGGACTGGCCACTGGGATCTTGACCATGTTCCAATGAGTATATGAACAATGAAAATTGGACTTGGCATATATTTTTTTCTTTTTTTGTAGGAGGGCACAAGTGTGGGAGGGTGGACCTTGGAGGAATGAGAAGCAAGTTTGGGGTGCCTTGTGTGAAATTCCAAAATAATAAAAAAATATTAATTTCAGTGGGGGGGAAAAAGCATGATCTGACTGGCAGTGGCAGAATGTTTAACCCCCCCTTTTTTTAGGATTCAACATAAAGACATTTAATTTCCTGCCCCACTGCCAATAAACATAACTAAAGAGGTGAAGGACTTCAACAATAAACACTTTAAATCTCTAAATAATGAAATTGAACAAGATATTAAAAAATTGTAAGAACTCCCATGTTCATAGAGTGGTAGAATTAATATTGTGA
Organism: Peromyscus maniculatus bairdii; assembly: GCF_049852395.1. NCBI lineage: Eukaryota > Metazoa > Chordata > Mammalia > Rodentia > Cricetidae > Peromyscus > Peromyscus maniculatus. The sequence continues at coordinate 40,318,262 of NC_134853.1, forward strand.
AAATGACCATTCTAACAAAAGCAGTTTATGGATACAATGAAATCCCAACCAAAACCTCCATAACATTTTTCAAAGAAAAAGAAAAGATCCCTAAATTGATATGGAGCCACAAAAGCAGAAAATATGGAACCAGACAGTCAAAGCAATCCTGAACAAAAAGAACAAGGATAGAGGGATTACTCTATCAGCTATTAAACAATGTCACAGAGATATAGACCCAAATTAGTAGATCAATGAAACACAATAGAAGACCCAAATATAAGTCCCCTAACTACAGTAATCTGATATTTGACACATAAGCCAAAAACACACACTGAAGAAAAGACTGCTGTTTATCACTTTGGTTGATACATGAACCTGGGAGAGCAGGGCCTAAAAATGAGGCAGACTAAAGTCTCATACAATAGCCAACTTTTTCCAGAGCATCAGACAATGCATATTCTGAAGGTTAATAAGAGTCACCTGAGTAAGGTGTTCAATTACAATGACAAGCCACAGCTGGTGAAAACATGTTCATCATTAGAGGCAAAATAACAACAGCAGAAGTAAGCTCTCCTATGTGCTACACCTGGGAGGGGCATGAAAACACACTCCAAGAACAATTTTGTGTTTTGAAGAAACTGAGGTCACAAGACTCTTGTCTTTTCTTTTCTTCTTCTTTTTTTTATTTTTTATTTATGATCTTTTTCACAATCACTCAAAATGCTTCCACAACTCAATTCTTGGATTGTGTCTTAAACAAGTAGTGCTGGAAAAACTGGATGTCCACATGCAGACAGGTTATTGCCTTTGTCCTTGATTGACTCCAAGATGTTGAAGGTAAGTCTCTATTGATGAAGACATGGTACATGCTGGACACAGGACTTGGAGTAATTTGACCTGGAACCCTCCTTTCAAACTGCTAAGGGAGAAGAGTAGTCAATAGTCCTAGGCTATGAACCATACAATGACCAGCCTGGGAAGTTATCCCCAAAGCACTAGGGTAGCACTTATATCTTGGCAGTATCCACTATGTGTCTAATTAGAATTGAGGCCCACTCAATAGGAGGGAAATCATGCCTGATAATGTAAACGTAGCCAAGCAGTTATGGTTGTGGTTGGTGAGGTCAGCAACCTAGAGAAAACATACCACTTCAATTTTCCTGAACCAATATAAACTCTAACTTCATATTTAATGCTATGCACTTACCCACATTAAAGAAGCCATCACCCAACATCCAAGAAACTTCTTTTGTAGCTGGCAGAGACTGTTAAGGAAAAGCTACAACTGGTTAAAGTACAGAAAGCAACCGACTGTAGGGTGCTTTGCCACAGTTGTCACATCTATAGCATAACTCCTGCATCTAGGGCTCAGGGAACGTTGAGGAAGATGGGGTGGAGAGACTGTAAGAGCCAGCGGCCAGTGCATGTGCTGAGACTGAATCTCCTAGGTATGACAGAGAAATTATACCCATGAAATCTCCACAGTGTGGTTGCCTAAACAATATCTGAACTTGCCAACATGGATGGGCCCCATGCTTACTTAAAGGCAACTAATGGCTGCTGAGGGGCAGAGTCAGTTTTTCCCCAGAGATGAATCTCCTGTTTGTTTATCCAAAACCGAGTGGTCAGTTCTAAAAGCACATGCATATGAGCAACACCACATTTTCATTTATACTTATTTATTCTTTTTTTAATTTAATTTAATTTAATTTTACAATATAATTTAGTTCTACATATATACTTATTTATTCTTATATGTACCAATAATAATTAAAGAGTCTATGAATAGGAGAGGGAGTAGGTGGAGCATGGGAGGAGGTCCAAGGGGAGGTGAGGATGATACAAATACATTATGTATATAGAATTAAAAAAAAACTCTAGACCCCAAAGAAAAATAATGTATAGGTGACACTATGAGTTTTAGATCTCAATGCTATGGTTAAATATTTGCTCTCCACATTTGTTGCTTGGCTCCCATTGCTCCATCACCTGTAGTAGCCTCAGAAGCAGACAAACCAGTCAGTCTTATGCAATGAATGTGACCAAAATGATTTAATGTGTAGGACTGCTAACTATGACACTGAAACCAGAAACACATTAGGACAGAACTATAGGGTTGAGGAAATTGGCTCAAACCAGTTGTCAAGGCATGCACATAAATGTATTTCTTTATGAGCCAACCTGGAGTCTGCCTCAGGGCCTAGCAACAGGCACTGTCCAGAGTTCTTTTTTTTTAACAATCGTTTTAGAGTTTTATTAAGTATGACATCACATTTATGTTATTTTAGGATCATTTGCATATTTATTATATTACTTGCAAATCCATGAAAATAATGTGTATGACTGTACTTATAGACTTTTATGACTCATAATAACAATAAATTATATTTTTGTTATTTTGTGCCTCTTTTTCTCATATTAAATTTATTTTTAAATTTTTATTTTTTATTATAGCTACCATGTATGTGTGTGTGCATGAGTGTGTGTGTGTGTGTGTGTGTGTGTGTGTATGCGTGTCTCCATATGCCAAAGTATGTGTAAATGAGGGGACACGTTGTAGGAGTTGGTTTTCTCCTTTCACCATGTGGGTCACAGGCTTTAGCCTCTGTGCCATCTCCCCAGCCATGAATCTACTTTTAAAAATGCATGATTTTGCCAGTGAAATTTTTTTCCTATTTCAATTTGATTTTTTTCCTTCAACTTGATGTTTGTAAAATTGATGGATGTTGCTGCCTGTTAAGTAGCTTGGTTGTTTTGTTTACTGAGGAGAATTCCTAAATATTTAATAGGATGCAAATTATTCATTCACCTATTAAGTGGTTCCCAGTCTCTGAGAAATATGAATAAACCAGGATATTAAGACTCACCTACTTGCAGCTGGGCATAGTGCTGTACACCTTTAATCCCAGCACTTGAGAGGCAGAGTCAGGATGATCTCTGAGTTTGAGGCCAGTCTGGTCTAAAGAGTGAGTTTCAGGATAGCCAGAGCTATGTAGCTCTGTAGCGAGACTATTTCTCAAAAAAAAAAAAAAAAAAAAAAAAAACCAACAACAACAAAAATCCCACATTCTACAAGGTGTTTTTATTTGTTTAAATTTGAATCTCTCCTTGATCACTACTTAGCCTCAGAAATGCCTGTAGGTGTGCTTTGAAGCATTTTAAATGCCTACCAGTAACAGACAATCCCATTTCCCTCATATCTAGGTCAATATTCTTTTTCTCCATCTTTTCAATTTTGCCCATCCTACTGGGTACGAAGTTATAACTAACTATATCTGTGGTTTCGAACAGTATGTCCCTGGTGACTATTGCTGTGAAGCAAAATTTCCTGTACTTTAGATATTTGTACATTTCCTTGGGAAATGTTTGTTTAAATCTTTGTCAAATTTTCAATAGAAACATTTGTGTTCTTAAAAGATTTTTTTTGTTTTGGTTTTTTGAGACAGGGTCTCACCATGTAGCTCTGGCTGGCCTGGAACTCACTACATAGACCAGAAATCTACCAGCCTCTCCTTCCTAAGCACTGGGATCAAAGGCATGCCCCAACATGCCCAGTTTTTTCAAATTAAAATGCAGTACATCATTTCTTCACTGCCATGTCCCCCATCCCCATCATGACCTATTATTCTTTAATTATTATTATTATATAAATGTATATATAATTATTATTGTATAACATGTAGTGATTTTCACATATAGAAATAAGTCAGTTGTAATTTTGTTATTGCTTTGTTGGAGTTCTTTTGTCAACACTTTGGCAATTGTATATATAGAGAACATCTTTAACTCTAGAAGATTTTCTTTTCTTGCAAAATCTCTGGTGATCGAGCACGGTGACGGCCTTGCTGCACAGGAGTGCACTTATGCCACTGAGCCATGTGCAGAAACCAGAAGCTCTTCTGTTCTAAAAACAGTGTTATAATGAACAAATAGGGTTTTATGGCAAAATGTTCCTAAAATATTTCATAGACAATGGATCTGCTGCTGAAATGCACACATACACCTATATGAACAGGCATCGCAATACGTGTCCCAGTAAAAGACTTAATAGCTATAATTTTTAAGTGGTTGAAAACCTTAAAAGATGTTAATAAGAGGCCCGCGGAGGTAGACGGGCCCAGAGGCAGCTGACAGGGATGTTCAGGCCCGGCAGCAGCTGGCGGAGACATTCAGGCCCAGCGGCAGCCCACAGAGGTGGACAGGCCCTGCAGCAGAGATAAGCAGACGGAGGTGGACAGCCCGGTGCCAGCGAGAGAACACTTTGCCTGTTAGGATACTGTTACTCGTGGACTGAAATGCTGAAGAAACCCCTCCCCCTATTTTGTTTTTTTTTGCAAAAATCAAGGTATATTCTTGGGTTTCCTGGTTGACCTCAACAGATAAACTGAGCTGATAGTTTTAGTTCAGAAATGATCTGAATGTAGATTTACAGTCTACGTGTACAGCTGGCTAAGTGAGATCGCTTTCACAGTTCTGCATGTATCCCATCGGCTCCCCATTAGTGACTGAACTCTTAAAACTGGTATTGTAACATTATCACAATGTTTTGCGCCAATTTTATAAACTTTACAGTGCAATATGTGTTCCTTTTCTGAGGCAAACCAAAGGTATATTTCTCAAGGTTCTGCTGCTAACAGCAGCATTGATAGAGGATTTTTTATACATTTGTAATAGATAGAAATAAACCAGAAAGAAAGAAGAAAAAAAAGTGGTGGAGGAAAAGGTGAACACTGCAAGAATACTCAAAAGGGCTGAGAGTTTCAAACGCCAAGAATGGCTTTGCATAGTAAATGGAATAGAACAGCTCTGAACTATAGCTTACTTTTCCTGGTTTGGTCTGACAGAATGATTGAATGCTTTTGTACAAAAATCAGAGCCTTAAAAACAAGGATTTGGTGAGATTGTAAAATGGTGTGCCACTTTGGCAAAACAGTTTGGTGGTTGGTCAAAATGCAAAACATTGTTACTCTGTTACTCAACAATTCTACCCTTAGGAATATATCCTCAAACTACTGAAAATGTGCACCTATGAAACATGTACATGAAAGTTTATAGCAGTATGTTGCTAATAGTAAAAAAGTTAAAACAACTCAAATAGCTATCAAATACTGGAGAGAAATAAAATGTGGCTTATTCATACAATAGAATATTACTAAGACATAAAAATGAATGAGAAACTGACAGATTAAATGACTTTGGTGAACCTTCATAATTTCATTTGTAGATCTTTCATTTCTAATATATAAATACATTTGGGGTTATAAATTATAAATGTACTGCCTCCTGTCAACATTGTATGTTTCTATTTGATGATTTCTGTGTCAAACATTATATGGAAATGTTTCCAAGTATTTTCTGTATTAACTGTGAATGAATAGAACAAAATAAATTGCCTGTGATGGAAAATAAATAAATAAATAAATAAAAATAAAAAAAAAAAAGAATATCCTCATCCTGGCCAATACATTGTCATTTTCATTTTAGTGGATATGAAGTTGATATCTCTTTAAGGTTTATCTTTGCATTTCTCTGATGTCTAATGACACTGAGTACCTTTTCATGCACTCAGTGGCCATTTATGTCGTATCTTATTAACATCTTTTAAGGTTTTCAACCACTTAAAAATTATAGCTATTAAGTCTATTAAGTTTTTTTTTTTAACATAGTTTCTTTATTGATTCTTTGGGAACTTCACATCATCCATGCTAATTCTGCTCAACTCCCAGTCCACCATCCTGTCTTCACCCCTGCAGCATCCCCCCCCCACCAAATAAAATTTTAAAAAATCAAAACAAAACAAAGCAAGCCAACAAACAAACACAAAAATGAAACAAACAAACAAAAAAGCTCTTTGCTTCTCCTTCTTTCCAGCCTCTTCAACCCCTCTTCATTTGCCCTGGTGGCATTGGGAGCCTTGATGTGTCACACAGTGCACCCTTTTGTCCCATCAGCTTTATTAGCAAATATCCATTGCAATGAGTCACTGGTCTGGTTCAAGGCCTCTGATTTCTGATACACCATCATCACTGGATCCTCACTGGAACACCTCTGTGATATCCTGCAGCTGTCCCAAGTCATGAAGATTCTGAGGAGCAGAAATGACTCAAAGACAGCTGCATCATCAAAGCCCACCCGAGCACAGTGAAAGCTCACAAAGCTGGGAACCTGGAGCATACTGCACAGCCTGCAGGCAGCTCAACAGGTTGGAGAGCTTCCTTTCCAAGTGACTCAGTTGATCTAAACCTCTTCCAGGCCACTATGCTCTCCCTGCTCATCTCAGCTTCTTCTGGGCAGCTGGTCTAGTCTCCTGTCCAGAGTTCTTGATCATGCCCAGCCAATGAGAGATGACCACACAGTGTCACCCCCAGATTGGGACACAGCCTGGGTGTTGAGAGGAGGGTACATAAGGCCTTCCCCATTACTGGATAGAGGAGTCTGCTGTTTGCCTTTCACCTGACTCCCAGTGTCTGTGACACTGATGTTGCACCTTCTCACTCCTTCCCCCAAGGGAGCTGTTAGGACCCAGCAACACAGAAAGGACTTGAGAGTTCCCTAAAAATAAATTAAATATTCAAAATTGGGTCTTGAGATTGTTCAGTGGGTAAAGGTGTTTGCAGCTGGGTCTGGGACTTGAGTTTGATACTGGGCCTCACAACGTGTAAGGAGAGAACAGATTTCCTCATGTTATTCCCTGACTTTCTACATGTGTGTTCTGACACATGCTACACCCCCATTAATAAATAAACATCACACACACATAAATACATATAAATGAAATAAACATATTTATGGTTAAAACTTAATAAGAAATATGTGAGGCTTTAAGGGTATAAGCTATGGTCCTTAACACACTCTTCTCTCTAATTTTTCCTTCCTCATTTTTTTTTTTATGTAGTTTAGGATTTTGTGGAGTTTGACATTTATAGTATGATTTTAATTCTACCCTATATATGTTTTCTCCATTTTGCTAAAAGTTAAAAGTGAAATGATGTACATGCAGTACAAAGTCCTATTCCCGCTGCCTTCCTTGAAAGTGCTGTGGGCTACCATTTTAGATAAATGAAGTGAATGCTTTGAGATGAGACCATGTCAGGAATCTGTTTGCATATTTGCAATCTGCTGTGGACTCCAACAGATGCTACTATTTTCAAAATGACATTTTCTAGGAGAGACAAAACAAATATTGAAGAATTGAGCTCCTTTCTTTGTTCTAGCAAATTAAAATGTAACATTGGCTGCATTAAGCATTAAATAAACTCTTAAAATCTAGCCTCCTGCAGCCCCCAAACCAAGACTATTGCCAAGGCTATTGGTTGATCACCACAAACAGATGGTAATGCATTATTGCTTGAAGACAACACCTATATAATTTATTGAACGTGGAGAAGTTGGGTTATTGCCTATCCTTACTGACTAGTATTCATGGTACTGGATGGTACAATGCACACTACTATAATGTAAGCACTGATGCAGCTACAAACCCTTTGATCTACAGTGGTGACCTGCTGAATGATTTGATGGTGCAACAGTAGCACAAAAGTTGTAGAAGGAACCAACCTCTATCTGATTAGATTTAAGGTGCACCCCATAAGATGAAACCCATGCCTGACACTGCCTGGGTGGTCAAGGACCTGAGACTAGACAGACCACAGACCTAGGGGAAAACCAATACTACTGTTATGCTAAAGAAATGTAGCAATAAAATGACTCCTAATGACATTATGCTATACTCATAGATCAGTGTCTTGTTCAGCCATCATCAGGGAAGCTACCTCCTGCAGCAGATGGGAACAAACACAGAGACCCACAACCAGACAATGTGCAGAAAGTGAGAAACCTTGGAACTAGGAACAAATGGGATGTCCTAAATGGGAGGTCTCCATCAAACCTCTCCTCTCTGGGAAGAAGAGGAGGCAGAAAAATTTTAAGAGTCAATAGAAATGGATAATACCAAGGGGAAAAAAGGCCTTTTAGTCCCAGCACGGCTGATGTACATATGAATTCACAGAGACTGTGGCAGCATGCACAAGGCCTGCACAGGTTCAAACCAAATGGGCTCCCAGCACTGAGAGAGGAAATAGACACAAGCCCCCAACCCTAACTCAGAAACTATCTCCAACTGACAGCTGCTTGCAAAGGAAAGATTAGTTTTTTTCTAACAGAGTCTCACTGGGTGTACAAACTACACTTCAGGGCGGGAGGCTCAATGCCCAGTATTAGATGGCCAGTACAAAACAAGCTTAGTGGTATTGGAGGTTTTTGTCTCATAATACTTTGTCTGTTTTTTTTTTTTTAACCTTTACAGACATTTTGCTTATATTTTAGTTTCTGATTTTGTGTTTTTATGGGATTTCTCTCTGTGTGTGAATGTGTATGTCTCTTTGTTTACATGTTTTTCTTTTTTTAAAACTTTAACCTGATTGAAAAAGATTCTGTAACCACAGCTCATCTCAGTTTTTTCAACAGACTTTCTTCTTGCTGCATGTGATATCTGTGTAGAAGTAACCATTTTATTAAATAAGAAACACAGGGCCAATGCAGAGATGAAAGCCCAACAGGTCAGAGCTAAAAGCCTTACCCTTCACTGCTGCAGCTGTCCTCTTCAGCCAAGGGACCTACTTCCTGTGTGTTTGTCTTTATATAGACTTTCTGTTCTGTCTTCTCATTGGTTGTAAACCCAACCACAAGACCTCCTCGTCACTGCCTGTCTGTACAGACCTCCAGGTCTTCTATGGTTGGTATTGAGATTAAAGGCGCGTGTCTCCATGCTGGCTGTATCCTTGAACACACAGAGATCTGCCTAGCTCTGCCTCCCAAGAGCTGGGTTTAAAGGTGTGCACCACCACCACCCAGTTCTGCTATGGTTTGCTATTAGCTCTGACCCCCAGGCAACTTTATTTATTAACATACAAATAAAACCACATTTCAGTACAAATAAAATATCACTATATATCTGTTCTTTTTATTTCAAACACCAGTTATGTTGATCAGGTGCTCAGCTTCTCTGTACATGTTGCTCCACAATGTGTGGCCATGCTGCCTCATGGCCTCCAGGTCACTGGGCTTCCCACTCTCAGACTGAAGTGTACTGTCTTTTCCTAAGTCACAAAGGAAGTGAAGGATATTAGCCTTTTACCTAGTAAGATTCAGACAAAAATTTGCTATAGACAGGTGTTCTGCACAATGTCAGCAGCAAACTCTGGGAGAGCTCCTACAGAATTCCTCATCATCTCTCCGGGTAGCTTACACTGGAGTCTTGATTTACAAACTGTCATCTGGTGGCCAGGAATGCCAGTTTACTTAGGACAAAAAAACATATTAAGTCTTTCTCTGGAATTACTAATAAAAGACATAGGCATTGCATTTGGACTGACCCAGTTCTTCCCTAGCTGAAGATTTGGAGTCTTGACATGCATAATGCCCTTTTTCTGGAATATTTTTTGGGGTTTAGGCTTCTCAGATTAGCAGCAGCACCTCCTACTGGGTAATGTTGATTCTGACACTTCTGTTGGAGAACTGCCACAAGAACTGCAGCTTAGAACCAACTTCTTCCATAATTTATGTTTGATTCCTCCTGACAGAGTTCTTGTGGGTGGGTAGGGAACACTAATGAGCCATATTACAGAGTTTCAACTTTTATAGAAACTATATTCAAGGTAGGAGAACAGGAGGAGGAACTGGCAGTAAAAAATGGGAGCAGGGCAGCTGAAATATTTCTGAATAACAGTGGAACAAAGAGACAAACATGGGATAGTGGGTGTGAGAGGTGGTGGGAAGATCCTGTCCAGGCCTCTTGAGGATGGTGGCTGTCTGTGGGCACCCAAATAGCTGTCACCTGCAGGGACTGCTGAGATCTGAGATGCAGTTTTCCACTCAGTAGACAATGTGCAGCCCCAGGGAATCCCTCGGGAGTACTGCTAGTGCTGCTTTGTGTACCTAAGTCTAAGGAGAACAGTTTGAAAAGAAGGGATGGCATGTGTTAAACATCATCTCAGACTGGGAGAAAAGTGCAACAGGCCACATGTGGAGCCCAGTGTGGAGGGGTGGTGGGAAGTCAGGAGGTCCAACGGAGCCTGGCAGTCATCCGTGCCTCAGAGGCTTTAGAATTCTGTTCTCTGGGTGAAGAAAGGTCTGTGTGAGGTGTGGCAGGGGAGGAACATGGTCTGATTTGCATTTGTCAAAGACTGGTTTGTTTTTCTGTGGGAAGATGGATTTAGGGGCAGAGAGAGAAGTGAGTGGGTAGTCAGAAGGCTACAGCAGTGGTCAGCTGCTGAGCTCACTAATTTTATCTTAACTTGACACAAGCCGGAGTTATCTGAAAGGAGAGAACCTTAATTAGAAAATGCCTCCATAAAAAAAACAAAAAACCCAGGATAGCCAAAAGAATCCTGTACAATAAAACAACCTCTGGAGGCATCACAATCTCTGACTTCAAGCTCTACTATAGAGCTACAGTAATAAAAACAGCTTGGTATTGGCATAAAAACCGACATGTGGACCAATGGAATCGAATTGAAGACCCTGACATTAACCCACACACCTATGAACATATAATTTTTGACAAAGAAGCCAAAAGTGTACAATGGAAAAAAGAAAGCATCTTCAACAAATGGTGCTGGCATAACTGGATATCAACGTGTAGAAGGCTGCAAATAGATCCATATCTGTCACCGTGCACAAAACTTAAGTCCAAGTGGATCAAGGACCTCAACATAAATCCAGCTACTCTGAACCTGCTAGAAGAGAAAGTAGGAAGTAGTCTTGAATGCATTGGCATAGGAGATCACTTCCTAAATAAAACACCAGTAGCACAGACACTGAGACAAACAATCAATCAATGGGACCTCTTGAAACTGAGAAGCTTTTGTAGAGCAAAGGATATGGTCAACAAGGCAAAGCGACAGCCTACAGAATGGGAAAAGATCTTCACCAACCCCACATGTGACAGAGGACTGATATCCAGAATATATAAGGAACTCAAGAAATTAGACATCAAAACGACCAACAGTCCAATTGAGAAATGGGCTTTAGAACTAAACAGAGAATTCTCAACAGAGGAAACTCAAATGGCTGAAAGACATTTAAGGAATTGCTCAACATCCCTAATCATCAGGGAAATGCAAATCAAAACAACTCTGAGATACCATCTTACGCCTGTCAGAATGGCTAAGATCAAAAACACTGAAGACACTTTATGCTGGAGAGGATGTGGAACTAGGGGAACTCTCCTCCACTGCTGGTGGGAATGCAAGCTTGTACAACCACTTTGGAAATCAATATGGCGCTTTCTTAGAAAGTTGGGAATCAATCTCCCCCAAGATCCAGCTATACCACTCCTGGGCATATACCCAAGAAATGCTCAATCATACCACAAGAGCACTTGCTCAGCTATGTTCATATCAGCATTGTTTGTAATAGCCAAAACCTAGAAACAACCTAGATGCCCTTCAACTGAAGAATGGATAAATAAATTATGGCACATATACACAATGGAATACTACTCAGCAGAGAAAAACAATGACATCATGAGGTTTGCAGGCAAATGGATGGATCTAGAAAAAATCATCCTGAGTGAGGTAACCCAGACTCAGAAAGACAAATATGGTATGTACTCACTCATAGGAAGATACTAGATGTGGAACAAGGATGACTGGACTGCTACTCACATCACCAGTGAGGCTACCTGGAAAACGGGACCCCAAGAAAGACACGGAGAAATGGATGAGATCTACATGAACAGCCTGGACATGAATGGGAGCAATGAAGGGCGAGGGTCGAGGGAAAGAGAGCGGAGATCCTAGCTGGATCAAGAAAAGAGAGGGAGAACAAGGAATAGGAGACCATGGTAAATGAAGACCACATGAGAAAAGGAAGAAGCAAAGAGCTAAAGAGGCCCACAGAAATCCACGGGGATACCCCCACAAAGGACTGCTGGCAGTGGTTGAGAGACAGCCGGGACTGACCTACTCTGGTGATGGGATGGCCAAACACCCTAATGGTTGTGCCATAAACCCCATCCAAGGACTGAGGAATCTGGATGCAGACATCCACGGCTAGGCCCTGGGTGGAGCGCTGGGAGTCTAATTAGTGAGAAAGAGGAGGGTTTGTATGAGCGAGAATTGTTGAAACCAGGGTTGGATAAAGCACAGGGACAGATAACCAAATGAACGAAAGCACATGAACTATGAACCAAAGGCTGAGGGGCCCCCAACTGGATCAGGCCCTCTGAATAGGTGAGACAGTTGATTGACTTGATCTGTTTGGGAGGCATCTAGGCAGTGGTGCCAGGTCCTGGGCTCGTTGCATGAGTTAGCTGTTTGAAACCTGGGACTTATGCAGGGACGCTTGGCTCAATCTGGGAGGAGGGGACTGGACCTGCCTGGACTGAGTCTGTCAGGTCGATCCCAGTCCTCGGGGGAGACCTTGATCTGGAGGAGGTGGGAGTAGGGGGTGTGCTGGGGGGAAGGGGAGGGGGCGGGGGGGGGGAGAGCAAGGGAACCTGTGGCTATTATGTGGAACTGAATAGTATTGTAAAATAAATTATAATAATAATAAAGAAAGAAAAAAATGTCTCTATAAGACTTGGCTGTAGAGCATTTTCTTAATTAGAGATTGGTGGAAGAAGGCCCAGCCCATTGTGGGTGATACCATCCCTGGGTTGGTGGTCCTGGCCTCTATAAGAGACAGGCTGAGCTAGCTGTGATGAGCAAGCCAGTGAGCAGCACTCCTCCATGGCCTCTGCATGAGCTGGCCTCAGGTTCCTGCCTTGTTTTGAGTTTCTGTCCTAACTTCCTTCAGTGATAGACTGTGATTTGGAAGTGTAAGCCAAATAAATTCTTTCTTCCCCAGCTTACCTTTAGTCATAGTGTTTGATCACAGCAATTAAAACCCTAACTGAAGACAGTCACCTTGGGAGATGATGGTATCAAGGACCAGAGAATCAGCAGTGGAGAGGTAGAGAAGAGGGAGGTAGCTGGAGATACCTCTCCACATCAGTGTGCTGAGATGGAGGAAAAATAGCAAGTAGCTGCATGTGGGTGGAGGGTGATCATTCTCCTGAATCAGGAATGTGGGGGTGAGAAGCAGGTTGGAGAGGGGGTAAAAAAAATCAAGTGTTCTTTTTCAGCTGTGTCATGGTTAACGAGGATGAGACATCCCAGGGGGAATGTCAAGTTGGCATTTGGGCATGACAGGCAAGGAGGTAGTCAGGGCTACAGACATAATTTTTGGGGTCATCAACAAAGAGGTGCTCTTTGAAATCTTTGGTCAGTTTGGACAGTGAAGCCTGTGGATTTTCTCCTCTCATGCATGCCAGGATTCCTAGTGTCCTAGGATCTGCTGAGCTTGCCTCATTCTGGTTGCTGTAAAACATGGCTGGTATGTCCCCTCCCTGAGTACATCTGGTACCTGCTAAGAGAAGAGAAATGTTCAGAGTCAACATCATTTCCCAGGAGATGCCATGCTGAATTCCAGCCCCAACCACCTCCCCTGTGATTCTTAACCACATCTCTTAAACCCTACTCCATATTTGTCTGAACAGGGTTCAGTGAACTTGGTGAGTTTTTGGATAGTTGAGCAGCTCAACCCTGGATGATGTCCATATGCAAGTGTCCTGCTGACATAAGTTCCTAGACTTGGTTCACATGCAGCTGTTCCTCTTAGTGTTCTGGTTACAGTTGACATCATCTCACCCTGGCATAACCTCCTTACCCTGACATCTCCTCCTTACCCTGACATCATCTCACCCTGACATCACCTCCTCACCCGGACATCATCTCCTCACCCTGACATCACCTCTTCACCCTGACATCTCTTTCTCACCCTGACATCATCTCCTCATCCTGACATCACTTCCTCACCCTGACATCATCTCTTCACCCTGACATTGTCTCCTCATGCTGACATCATCTCTTCACCTGATATCACCTACTCACTCTGACATCATCTACCCATCCTGACATCACCTCCTCACTCTGACATTGTCTCCTCACTTTGACATTATCTTCTTCTCCTGACATTGTCTCCTCACCCTGACATCTCCTCCTCACCCTGACATCTCCTCCTTACCCTGACATCTCCTCCTAACCTTACTCCCTGATTGTTTGGTTGCACTGTGTCAATCTCTTTTTCTCCCACCTGGCCACTAATTGGATACATTTCTAAAGCATTTTAAGTCACAAGATTTTCACTTAAAAGTACACTTTCCTGCCATAATCCTCAGATGAGCTCTCTTAACAATTCTCTTCAAAGTTTAACTTTTAAAAACACAACTGATGATGTGAAGTTTTTTCTCTGTACTTTCCTATGATTGTGTTTGCTTCTTTGACCTGAATATGACATCCCCTGGGTTGATGAAGTTATCCTGGGGCTGTGTTAAGACTGATTAGTACCATATTCTGTTCTTTGGTTTTCTCTGGAGAACCCATGAGGAATCTTATATTTAAAAACTGCACATTTTGTTCTGGAATGTTCATTCATAGATTTGTGTTCCTGAATTTGCTAAGAAGCATGCTTGAAAGGCTCCACATTTTGATTCTTTTTCCCATGTAAAAAATTAGGCCAGTTCACCATAATCAGCCACAAGAAGTTCTAACTTTAAATGATTTCACTTAGAAGAGCCAAATGAAATTCCAAGGTCAGCATGAGCTTCCTGGATGCTCTAAATAAAACCTGGGGGTGAACTTGAACAGAATAAGTCCAGGCAGACATGGGTACTTAATGGCCAAGTTGGTCTGACTGATCTTAAGAGGTAAGCCAGTAACTCCCATTTAACTCCAGAGTGCCAAGTCTGATTTCTTCCATTTCCCCAGTCTTTTTCCTTGTTTTTTTTTTTTTTGATTCATTCCACTTAGTTTTTCTGCAGTAAGAATTCTGCTTCCTGATGCTCTTGAGAAGTGGATGCAGTTACCCTGATTTACAGACATTCGTGGCACTGACTTGTAGTAGGAGGCATTTTAACATTCCATGTGTGTCTCCAATAAGATTCAGTGTTGCTGGTTGGAGAAAATATAGTTTCTTGTCTTTCTTTTGAGTTAAGGTTATTAATATTTAAGTAGCAGGTATGATGAATATGTTTTTTTTCCTGAAATTTTTGTATTCAGAAAAGAACTGAACTTTTCCAGGTCTTGCCATCAAGTTACTAATATACCTTGTGATCATTTAAGACTATATGCTCAACCTACTATCCTATGGTGTACTCAGCCTGTTTACATTTAACCTGCCTGTAAGTGTAAAGAAACTTATTTTACCTTGGATTTATCATGTAATTCAGCTTTTACAATCTAAGCTAAATGTGTAGCTTTAACCTTAAGTTATGTATTCTTCCGTGTTCCTGACTCAGAGAAGTATATGTGTGTATGTACATATTCCAGTAAGTTAAAAACAACCTTAAGCAAAATAAAGATCCCATATATGTTGGAAGCAGCATGTGGGGATAGTTTGATAGCATCCACGTGCAGTTTTGGGTGCTACTCTGGGTCAGTAGAGGTCAAGAAGTAATTTTTTCCCTCATAAAACTCAGATTTCTGTAAAGAATTTCTGTTCTGTTCCCATACCATGTTTTCTGTGCTGTTCAATAACTATTGAGCAAAATTCTTTGTTGGGGACAGAAAGACATAGACATTGACATGCATTTTTAACTTAGGTTGACTGTATCAGGATGTAAACATATCTCAAGTCAACAGCCATCTGTGATATCTGTGATTCCTTTTAAGTGTTTGCTTCCTGAAGCCTGGTGAGCCTTGTGTGCCTGCTTTGGCTACCGTTGTGATCTTGAAGACACAGCACAGATGCTCTGGAGCTATACAGTTGTGTCAGTCTCCACAGAATGCACAAAACTAGTGGCCTCCCTTAGTCCCATGTTGCTGCTTCTCCATGCTACAGTGGGTCAGGATAGTAGTTGGAAAATACCTTCTTGCTACCGTTTCATGTAGGTGTGAGGACCTCTGGCCATCCATACACTCTGGGCTACCCTCAGTTCCCATCCCTTCCCATGGACATTGCTGTCATGTCAGCATAAAGTGCAATGGGATATGAGTGCTGACTGATTAGCCTAAACAGATATAAATGTAAAAATCATTAATATTTTCTCTTTACTAAAAATCTGCCCCACAGCTGGTGGGCCAAATGTGAGAAGTGTTTGTTTTTGGCTGACACCAAACCAAAGTGGATTCAGATCCAAGGGTTTCTGTAACTCATTTCAGAGTCTTTCCTATTTCCCTGGAAACAAATGCTTGGCATGACAAAAATATTGTGCGCTGAACATTTTTTTTTTTCAAATGATCCCTAACCTTAAGAGTTTTCCTTGAAAAAGAGCACAGAAGAGTTTGCTGGCCTATGCCACTCTTGGGCATATACAGAAAGAACACTCCACCTTACCACAAGGACACTTGTTCAACTATGTTTATAGCAGATTTATTCTTAAAAGCCAGGACCTGGAAACAACCTAGATGCCTGTCAACTGAAGAATGGATAAAGACAATGTGGTCCATTTACACAATGGAGTGTTATCAGCTGATGGAAACAATGACATCATGAAATTTGAAGGCACATGGATAGAACTAGAAAAAATCATCCCAAGTAAAGTAACCCAGCCACAGAAAAACAAACATGATTGGTGACCACCAATGTCATCAGAGAGCCTTCATTCAATAACTGATGGAAACAGATGCAGAGAGCCACAGGTAAACATTAGACAGAGCTTGGGGAAACTCACTAAAGAGAAGGAGGAAGGATTGTAGGAGCCAGAGGGATCAAGTACATCACAAAAAAACACACACAGAAACAACTAACCCAGGATTACAGAACTCAGAGAGTCTGTACCAACCACCAGGGAGCCTGTATGGAACCGACCTAGGCCCTCTACATATATGTGACAGTTGTGTAGCTTGGCCTATTTGTGAGACTTGTAACCGTGGGGAGCAGAGGCTGTCTCTAACCCTTTGGCTGGCTTTTGGGAACCTATTCCTCATACTGAGTTGCCTTGCCCAGCCTTAAGACAAGGGGAGGTGCTTGGTCCTACCAAAACTTGAAATGTCATGCTATGTTGACACCATGGGAGGCCTGCCCTGTTTTAAACAGAAAAAGAGGAGTGGATGGGTTGGTGGTGGAGAGGAGGTAAAGCGAGGGAGTGGGCAGTGAAGAGGGAGGGGACCTTCAGTCAGGATGTAAAATAAATAAACACATAATAACTAAATTTAATTTAAAAAAGAGTCTGCTGGCAGTCAAGAGAAGGAGCCACCTAGGGGCTATCTTTCATTCTCTTCTTGGTGGGCATAGTCTCCATAGATGTTATGAGCAACTGAATTATACATTGCCACTCTTATTTCTAAAAGTCAGTTATGAGTTAATATATATGATCAGCACAATTTTTCTTTCACTTTTTGGCTGTTGATTCTTTTCTATGAGCAATTCTTTGATTCTTCTCTATTTCTTCCCTTTGCTTTCTCTTGTCTTATTTCTCTTATATTTCTTAGAGGTTTCAAGTCTCCTGCTGCCTGGTTCCATTACTGCTATGGCTGTGGTAATTGTCCCAGAAAGTCTGTGGGAAAGTCTTATTGAGAGGCAATTGAACATTGGAAGTGTGGGGCTTAAAGGAAGATCTTTAGATCACTGGAAGTGTGCTGCTCCACACTGGAGGTGTGGAGTGTCTTTGAGATTCTCCCCGCCACCCGAACCCTTTCTCTTTTGCTTGTTAGCTGCTACTAAGTGAGAGGAGTCCTTTTCTATTGGTTCTCAGTGATGTGCTTCCCTAGGTCCAGGTCAATTGGCTATCAGACTATAAACTGAAACTCCCAAATGGTGAGCCCAAGTAAGCCTCTCGTTTCCAACTGCTTTATTTCAAGTGGTTTTTTTTTTTTTTTTTTTTTTTTTTGCCAGAGGTGGAAAACTCAGTCCCTAACCCATTCAGTACTAGTGGATGCTTCTTCCTTCTCCTCAGCATCTCTTCAGCCCATATAGGAAAGTTTGCTACTCTATATAATGAATCAATTCACAATGACCTATCTGAGGGTTCAAAGTGCCTTTCTCATATTGAATGACTTTTTATCCTGATGAAAGTGTTTTTTTATTTTTTTACATGTGAAGTACATAGTTTTGCTTTCATGACTCATGCTGAATTATGTTTTTGGCCTTCCAAGTAGAGTTAGAAGCTCCCAGAAACCTTAAGAAAGGAGGTACCTTGTGGTTATTGCAATGGAGTGATATTTCATGAGTTGGCCAAAGTATGGTGATGTAGTGCATAGTCTCAATGGATAAGTAAGTGTGGGGAAAGGGCTGCACAAAGTAGAAAGAGGCATGGGACATTTCAGACGGAAGCATGGCTTCTAGGGACATACACATATTCCAGAAAGCCATGGCTGTGCTTTGGACCAAGATATGGTTGATGTACAAAAGGCATAATGTCACATTTTCCATGTTAGTGAAAATTTTTATGGGGTTTGAACCCTCTGTTTGCTCATGTGGATGTGGTGGAGCCATACCACAGGACTAGACACATACAGGGTGGAAAGCCTTATGCCTGTGGGAAACAGTAGTTTCAACAGGCCTCAAGGACAACATTCATGCAGCAGTATCTGGTACTATTTTATTTATCCAGTTCTTATGCTCTTATATTGAATATTTATTCATCCAGTTTTAACATCCTAACTTGAAATATGAGGACACTCATCCAGAAAGGAGGCTGCTCTGTTCAAGTTCATGGTTAGTGGTTAGGTTAGTCTGGCATGCCTGCTGTAGGCCTTTCAATAGTTTAGCAGAACACTTTCTTCTGCCCACCCATCAATCAGAGACACTCTTTCTGCCTGTCTTGTCCATCAGAGATATTCTGTAAGTGTAGTCATTGAATCACAGCTGCTAAAAGAGAATCTACTAGCAGAGAACAGGGCTTGTTCCATTAGCCCAAGATCAGTAGTAGAAGGTGGTTGGTTTCAGCAGTCTTAGTATGGTCCATTTCTATAGCACTCATTGGTATTATCTATCCACTGCTGTTATTATTTAATTAAGTATTTATCCATCCAGCTTTAACACTTAGCACCAGTGCTCGACTATGGCTGATTTACCATCTCAAATCTTGTTAGTTTAGAGATTCTTGTATATTGCGTTAAGGAACTAATGCTGGCTAGGATGTATACAGCCTCAATCCCTGTTCTGGAGAGGCTAAGGAAGTAGGGTTCAGAGTTTGAAACCATCTTGAGTTATATAGTCAGGACTTACCTCAAAATAGCAATGACAGAAACAGCCAAAGAACTGATTCTGACCACTATTAAACTCAGTTTGTACCAAGATTTACTCAGTTTGTTGTTCCTGATAATACAGACTTACATACAAATGACATTATATGTGTTGATTGAGTATAAAAAAAACATTAAAAACATGAAGGGACAGAATTGGACTATTTTGAATGTTTCTATGTTTAAAAACATGTAGTCTATAAAAAGATAACACTGTAATATAAATAAATGACTTGTTTATGACTGTATGATGATTTAAGAGCCAGAGATTAAAGAAAAAGTAGAAAGTAACATTTTTTTGCCTATTAAAGTCAACTTGAGTCAGTGTAAAAACAGACTAAGTACTATTTGTTAAGTTTTTGGGATTTTTTGTTTTGTTTTGTTTTGTTTCTTTGCAATCTTCAGCTTCAGCTCCATGACATGGTCTAAGTTTATATTGTTTTCTAAGGTTGAGTAGTCTCCTCTCACAGGAGGAGCTAAGTCTACACTGGGGTACTAAAGCCTTCTTAGTGATAATGTTCTTTATGTCACCATGTATGAATACAGGGAAACAGGTGAAATTTAGCTTTGGTTGGAGACTGCGAATGAGAAATTACACAAGCATTCTAGCTGCTCAGTCTTGCTGTAACTGTTTTTCTCAGAACACAGAGTTGACATTTCTTTGATGCCAATGAAGATCTTTCTACAGCTGTCAAAGAAGAGACTCTCCACATATGCCATCTGCCTTTCCCAGAACCCACAGAGTGAGTTGTGTAGGTGGGGCCCCTTCAGGCTGGCCTTTCTAAGGTTCACACATGTCAGCTTGAGATGTTCACATCATGTCATTTATGAGAAATTTCATGCCAGCTGAATTCATGTGATACTAAAGAAAGCACACTCCTTGACATTACCTATTTATTCAGATCAGAATTCCTATTTTGAATTATGTCGCCATCTGAAAGTTACCCAAAGGGCAAATTGAAGAAGAGGAGGAGGAGAGGGGGATGATGAAAAGGGGGCGGATAATGAGGACATTGTCACTGTGCCAACTTAATTAGAACACAGCAAATGAGATTCAAAGAGCTCTACCATCCAGGGGTGTTCCCAGACTACCCATATTGTACCCCAAGCCAAAAAGTAACTAAAGGTCCAAACAATCAATCAAGTATAATGCTTTAAGGACTCATGTCTTTAAGTGATTTGAATGCTAGACCTTAAGATGGGAGCTTTTGTTTATCAACAACTTTTGAAAAGTAGAGGTTCCCCAAACAGACACAGGTAATATGACAATGAGCTCCCAGGCATCTTCCTTTCACATGCCATAGCAGTACATTTCAGAAGGACTGTGGGTACATGAATAGTTTTATTTCAGCTGCTGGTTATGTTTCATCTTTACATCAGAACATTTGAAATTTTCATAGTACTAATTTGGTGAAATTATTAAGGCCACTCCATGTAGTTAAAAGGAAGATTTATTTAGTGGGTAACTTACAAATGAAAGGATAGGTAGGTTGTGGGGTCTGGGGAAGGTGTATCGCAGTCCAGTGGTGTTCTCGGGAGCTCTGCTCAGTCAACCTCCACCATCTAGGGTCCAGGAACCAAGAGCGCGCTCACCCATCAAGATCTCGGGTCTCTCCACACCTCCCTTGGCCCCTCCTTGTAGGTGTACCAGTTGCTGAAGCCTCAATGGGGGTTGGAACTTCCAGATCAACGCTGGAATGGCTACCCACTTACATCTCCCCCTTTTTGTCTAAATAAGAAGGTTCTAACCTAATACAAGACTATATACAAAGAAATGGTTATCAAATATTGTCCAGGAATAATGAGGGATAATGACCTAGATAAGATGGAACTACAACCAATGCGAATAATATCAAGCAAGAAACACATACTAAAATCCAGAGAAGTCTAGAGTGTAGGTAAATGGAAGTTGGTAGAGCATGAGACTCTTAATCTCAGGGTCATGAGCTTCTACCAATGTGGCCTGTCATCTCCGCACATCTTTTCATTATGATCTCAACATCCCTTGCCTGCAGAATTCCTCCTCTCTCTCATCAGTTGGATTCCCAGAGCTCAGCCTGGCCATGGATCTTTGCATCTGCCTCCATCAGCCACTGGACAAAGGCTCTATGATGACAGTTAGATTATTCACTAGATCAGTCACTAGAGTAGACCAGTCCAGGCACCCTCTATACCACTGCCAACAGTCAAAGGTAGGGTCATCCTTGTGGATGACTTAGAGCCTCCCCAGCACCCTGTCCCTTCCTATTCCCATGATGTCCTCATCTATCATGGTATCTCCCTCCCTGCCGTCTCACACTGTCCCTGTTCCAGCTTGACCCTCTCATTTCCCTATGTTCTCATCCCCCACTCCTCACCCTCTGCCATTCCCCCAGACCCAGTCTGCTCATGTAGATCTCATCCATATCTCCTTTGCAGGGTCATCCATGTGTCCCTCCTAGGGTCTTTCCCTGTTAGCTAGCCTCTCTGGAGTTGTGGGTTGCAGTCTGGCCATCCCTTCCCTCACATCTATTATCCACATAATTATGTTTAATGAATACATACTATGTTTGTCCTTCTGAGTCTGGGTTACCTCACTCAGGATGATATTTTCTAGTTCCATCCATTGCCTGCAAATTTCATGATATCATTGTTTTTTACTGCTGAGTAGTACTCCATTGTGTATATGTGCCATATTTTCTTTATCCATTCTTTAGTTGAGGGACATCTAGCTTGTTTCCAGGTTCTTGCTATTACAAATAATGCTGATATGAACATAGTTGAGCATGTGTCCTTGTGTTAAGATTGAGCATTCCTTGGGTATATGCCCAAGAGTGGTATAGCTGGGTCTTGAGGAAGACTTATTCCCAATTTTCTGAGAAACCGCCATAGTGCTTTCCAGAGAGTGGCTGCACAGGTTTGTACTCCCACCAACAGTGGAGGAGTGTTCCCCTTGCTCCACATACTCTCCAACATAAGCTGTCTTCAGTGTTTTTGATCTTAGCCATTCTGACAGGTGTAAAATGGTCTCAGAGTTGTTTTGATTTGCATTTCCCTGATGACTAAGGATGTTGAGCAATTCCTTAAATGTCTTTTGGCCATTTGAAATTCTTCTGTTGAGAATTCTCTGTTAAGATCTGTAGCCCATTTTTTAATTGGATTGTTCAGTATTTCGAAGTCTAGCTTTTTGAGCTCTTTATATATTTTGGAGATCAGCCCTCTGTCAGATGTGGGGTTGGTGAAGCTTTTTTCTCATTCTGTAGGCTATGGTTTTTGTCTTATTGACCATGTCCGTTGAGCTACAAAAGCTTTTCAGTTTCAGGAGGTCCCATTTATTAATTGTTGTTCTCAGTGTCTGTGCTACTGGTGTTATATTTAGGAAGTGGTCTCATGTGCCAATGCATTCCAGACTACTTCCTACTTTCTCTTCTATCAAGTTCAGTGTAACTGGATTTATGTTGAGGTCTTTGATCAACTTGGACTTGAGTTTTGTGCATGGTGACAGATATGGATCTATTTGCAATCTTCTGCATGTTGACATCCAGTTGTGCCAGCACCATTTGTTGAAGATGCTTTCTTTTTTCCATTGTACAGTTTGGCTTCTTTGTCGAAAATCATATGCTCATGGGTGTGTGGATTAATGTCAGGTCTTCAATTCAATTCCATTGGTCCATATGTCGGTTTTTATGCTAGTACCAAGCTGTTTTTTATTACTATGGCTCTATAGTAGAGCTTGAGGTCAGGGATCATGATGCCTCCAGAGGTTGCTTTATTATACAGGATTCTTTTGGCTATCCTGGGTTTTTTGTTTTTCCATATAAAGTTAAATATTGTTCTTTCCAATTCTGTGAAGCATTGTGTTGGGATTTTGATGGGGATTGCATTGAATCTGTAGATTGCTTTTGGTAAAATTGCCATTTTTACTGTGTTAATTCTACCTATCCATGAGCATGGGAGATCTTTCCATTTTCTGATATCTTTTTTGACTTCTTTCTTCAGAGACTTAAAATTCTTATCATTCAGATCTTTCACTTGCTTAGTTAGAGTTACCCCAAGGTATTTTATATTATTTGTGGCTATTGTAAAGGGTGCTGTTTCTCTGTTTTTTTTTTTTTTCTCAGCCCATTTATCATTTGTATATAGGAGGACTACTGATTTTTTTGAGTTAATCTTGTATCCTGAAACATCACTGAAGGAGTTTATCAGCTGCAGGAGTTCTCTGGTAGAATTTTTGGGTCACTTATGTATACTATCTAATCGCCTGCAAATGGTAAAAGTTTGACTTCTTCCTTTCCAATTTGTATCCTCTTGATCTCCTTTTGTTGTCTTGTTGATCTAGCTAGAACTTCTATTACTATATTGAATAAATATGGGGAGAGTGGACAGCCTTGTCTTATTCCTGATTTAAGTGAAATCACTTTGAGTTTCTCTCCATTTAATTTGAGGTTGGCTGTTGGCTTGCTATAAATTGCCTTTATTATGTTCCCGGTATTCCTGATCTCTCTAGAACCTTTATCATGAAGGAGTGTTGGATTTTGTCAAAGGCCTTTTCAGCATCCAATGAGATGATCATGTGTTTTTTTTTCTTTCAGTTTGTTTATATGGTGTATTACATTGACAGATTTTCATATGCTGAACCAACCTTGCATCCTTGGAATGAAGCCTACTTGGTCAAGTTGGATAATTTTTTTTTTTTTGATGTGAACCTGGATTCAGTTAGCCAGTATTTTATTGAATATTTTTGCATCAATGTTAATAAGGGAGATTCGTTTGTAATTCTCTTTCTTTTTGCGTCTTTGTGTGGTTTGTGTATCAGGGTAACTGTAGCCTCATAAAAAGAATTTGGTAATGTTCTTTCTGTTTCTATTAAGGGAATTTTTCATTTCCTCTTTAAAGATCTCTATCATCTTCTTAAGGTCATTTTTAAGGTCGATTTCTTCTCTTTCTTCTGTGTTGGGATGTTCAGGTCTTGCTGATGTACGTTCTGATGGAACCATATTGGTTTTTATGTTGTTGACTGTATTTTGCACTGGCATCTATCCATCTTTCTTCACTTGGTGCAAGCAGAGTTTGTGTCTGAGGGTGCCTTTCTTGGTCTGATCGATACTCTTGGTCCAGTGGGAGCTCCTGGTCTAGTTGGTGCTGATGGACTCTTTGTCTCAGGGAGCAGCTCTTAGAACAATTGGCACTCATGGGCTCTCTTAGTCCAATCGGGTGCTGGCGGGCTCTATCTCAGGGAACAGTTCATGTTTGCAATTTTTATAGAAGTATAGATCATGTTTTACCATGTTTATGAACTGATGCTGTATGTCTCCCTGCAGACTCATGCTGGACAAGCATTTTCCACTGGACAAGCAAATGATGCAATATTCCCAGACTACCTTGTCTTGGTTGAAAGTTTTTTGGACAAATCCCAGGTTATCAGGATGAATGTACATCCTGGATTGTGTGTTTCAACTACAAACCAATGCAGAACCTAGACCCAACACTTTCCTATACCAGATTCTTATGCATTGGGCTACTGTCCCTCATCTTAATCACCAGGCCAGATGCTCATTGGCTGTCATCATGGAGAGACTGCTGATTACTCAAACTTATAAATCCTAAGCCTGCTTATACTGCCTTACGTGGTGCTTCCCTTGTAAACCACAATGAAGTTTCTTGCACAGAACTGCTTCTTCCTCTCTGCCTCTGCCATACCCTGGGAATTGCCTCTGTATCTCTGCAGCTATGTTTCTGCTCTTTCTCATGGAATTGTGAGTGTAATAAACTTCTTGTTTGATTTTGTGTTTGACTTATGTTCTGTTGACATTTTCATAGTGCTTTAAAGAAACCAGTTAAAATGGGATGGAAGCTGAGAATCTGATGCTTATGAGGTGAGAGGCTCCTACACCTTAGAGGGTGTTAAGATCACATTCCCATGTATTCTCTTTGTATGGAATTTAGTTGTGATCACTGAAGTTAAGGGGTGTGCCTTGGACCTCACTTAGGATCTCCTGCCTACCTAGCATGCCTGAGCCTTTCACTGAACATCTCTGAAAATACAGCCCCGAACAGTGTGTATGTACATGAGACCATGTCATACTGTTTTCTTTTCCTATTACAAACATACTTGTCATCACTGATCTACCTTTTGTGACAGACATGGATGTTAAAGTGACTTAAGAGTTGTATCCAACTAACTGGGACCATGTTTTCTGTTTCACAGCTTTCCTCAAGCATATGACATCAGGCACAGAGTCAATATTGGCTGTATTTGAGTTGAAAGAATGAATGAGTAAGTCATCCAACTCCTAGATTAGGTTGTTTTAAATCCATCTAAATGTTTATAAGATCTGGTACCAACACCTTAATGAATTTGTGTGATGGGCTGAATAGTATAACCTGCTAAAGAGATACAATGTTCAAATTTTTAGAACTTGCAATATTCAATGACAAAAACTTCTCTGCAGATGTGATTAAGTTAGGAATGTTGAGATGGCAAAATATCATGGATTATAAAGGGGGACCTAACTCTAGTAACAAGTGTCTTTATGAAGAAGAGAAAGAAATGCAGTCATGATAAGCACAGAAATTGAGATGTATAACAAGACAAGCAGAGAGATGGTTGATGTCCACTCCAGGAACAGAAAAGAAGGAGGTTATAACAGAAACAATCATGACAGCTGAAGGGTTTCTGTTTGGGAAAGGGACAAGCAAGTTTCTTGGAGATAAATATAGTTAAAATATGTTATATGTGTATGAAAATGTCATAATGAAATATATCATACAATTTATGTTAATGAAAAATAAAAACATTAAAAGCCTTTCAGGAGGACAAATAAGGTTTAAACAAGAGTAAATATCTACTCACAAACTTAAGTGAGAAGCAGACATATCAATTATACAGCCAATAAGAGTCTAGTATTTAGAACTCAGCCACAAAATATCAAAGAGCTCAAGTAAAAACTGACAAAGAAATGAAAAATTGTGCTGGGCATGTAGCTCAGGGGGAGAATCCAATTACAAGGACCACAAAACCTAGGTACATTAAAATAGTCAAAGAATTTGCAAAGACATTTCTCCAAGTATCACACATGAGTGGGGGATGTAGTCATAAAGAATGCTACCTATCTTCAGAACTAGGGAGTGTGAAGAACAGTCAAGATGATACGTTGCTTCTTTTTATTTATTTATTTATTTATTTTTTATTTTACAACACCATTCAGTTCCACATAATAGCCACAGATTCCCATGCTCTCCTCCCTACCCCTTTTCCCTCCCCCCAGCCCACCCCCCATTCCCACCTCCTCCAGATCAAGGTCTCCCCCGAGGACCAGGATCGACCTGATAGACTCAGTCCAGGCAGGTCCAGTCGCCCTCTCCCAGACTGAGCCAAGCGTCCCTGCATAAGTCCCAGGATTCAAACAGCCAACTCATGCAATGAGCCCAGAACCTAGCCCCACCGCCCAGCTGCCTCCCAAACAGATCAAGCCAAATGACTGTCTCACCCATTCAGAGGGCCTGACCCAGTTGGGGGCCCCTCAGCCTTTGGTTCATAGTTCATGTGCTTCCATTCATTTGGTTATTTGTCCCTGTGCTTTATCCAACCTTGGCTTCAACAATTCTCGCTCATACAAACCCTCCTCTTTCTCACTAATTAGACTCCCAGCGCTCCACCCGGGGCCTAGCCATGGACATCTGCATCCAGATTCCTCAGTCCTTGGATGGGGTTTATGGCACAACTATCAGGGTGTTTGGCCATCCCATCACCAGAGTAGGTCAATCCCAGCCGTCTCTCGACCATTGCCAGCAGTCTTTTGCAGGGGTATCTTTGTGGATCTCCGTGGGCCTCCCTAGCTCTCTGCTTCCTCCCCTTCTGAGGTTTGCAGGCAAATGGATGGATCTAGAAAAAATCATCCTGAGTGAGGTAACCCAGACTCAGAAAGACAAATATGGTATGTACTCATTCATAGGAAGATGCTAGATGTAGAACAAGGATGACTGGACTGCTACTCACATCACCAGTGAGGCTACCTGGAAAACGGGACCCCAAGAAAGACACAGAGAAATGGATGAGATCTGCATGAACAGCCTGGACATGAGTGGGAGCAATGAAGGGCGAGGGTCGAGGGGAAGAGAGCGGAGATCCTAGCTGGATCAAGAAAAGAGAAGGAGTAGCCGGGCAGTGGTGGCACACGCCTTTAATCCCAGCACTCGGGAGGCAGAGCCAGGTGGATCTCTGTGAGTTCGAGGCCAGCCTGGACTACCAAGTGAGTCCCAGGAAAGGCACAAAGCTACACAGAAAAACCCTGTCTCGAAAAAAAAAAAAAAAAAGAAAGGAGAGGGAGAACAAGGAATAGGAGACCATGGTAAATGAAGACCACGTTGCTTCTTATTAGAATAGCTAAAATCACAAAGTCAGATTATTATATGTCTTAGTGGCAGCATGGAGAAATCAGATTTCCTGTATTGTTGATGGTTGTGTAAACTGGTGCTGCCACAGAATGATTTGACCATTCCTCAAGCAATAACTATATAATCACCATGTGACTAAATAATTCTATTACTGAATATATAAAAGAGAATTCAAAACCTAATACATTCACCTAAAAATTCGCACAAGACAGTTCATAGTACCATTATTACAATAGCAAAGTGTAGAGATAATTCAGATGTTCAATATCTGATGAATGAGTAAACAAATGCACTATAAAATGGAATATTATTCAGCCTTTAAAATACATATAGGTGCATCTTGAAAGATTTATTCTAAATGAAAGAACTTAGCCACCAAGGACTACATATAGCATTTCTTGTATGTTTAATGTTCATAATAGACAGTTGTAGAATATATTCCAGTGTTTGTTAGGGGAGAACTTGAGGAACAGAAACAGAATGATGAAAAGTATGTGTATACCTTTGTTCTGGTAGAAATATTCTGGTGATATTTCAAAAAATGTAATGACTATATTATAGACTACTGAATTTTGTACTTTAACATGGCTAATTTTATGTTGTTTAAATTCTATATTTTGATGAACATGGATTAATTATTTACATTAATGATGCTCAATGTGCTATTTCAATACATATGTTGAACTCCTGGTGTGTCTCACTTCACCTGGCACAAGTGTGCCTGTCTAGGAAAGACAGAGCCTCTGGGTCAGTTATTACCTTCTATGCATGTTTGTACTTGTGATGTGAGATGAGGCAAAATGACAAGCTATGGATGTAAATGGATGGAAACATTGAATGAGTAGAATTATTTTTTCAACTAGAAAATTAAGTAGTCCAGGAGGCCCAATGAAAACAAAGAAGGGAGGCATGCAAAAAGGAAGCTATAAATATGGAAGACTCAAGTCAGGGGTGAACCTGGGAGGTGAGTGATGAGGCTTGGAAGAATGTTGTGGGAATTTAATTCCTTCACCCAATGTCTTCAGTATAATGAGCCCTAGGGCATGGTCTCTTCTGCATATATTACCATTTGAGAGCTGAGGAGGAGGGGACAGACACTCTCTTGGGTGGTTGAAGCAGGAAAAATCCTTGTGGTTGTTCCTTATTGCTCTTGGGCAGAACAACAGGCTAGTGGCAGCTGGATCAGCAGCAGCGTCTACCTTGTTCTCTATTCATGAGTCTGTATTTCCATTGTGTCCCTTAATAAATTATTAAATAGCCTTCTGTGGTTTTGCACTTCACCTGGTGCCCGTGTGGCCTGACCTTAAATGGCCCTCCTGTGGCTCACTGCCCCTCACAGCCAACCAGCTCTCTCCCCATCCCCACCACCACCCGTCATTCTGGGTGAGCTGTGCCTGCCACTGAACTGCACCCAACATGTAGGTGGGCCATCCCTATGCCCTGTGGCCTTTTGAGTGCCCTTCTGTCCATGCAGGGTAGCTTAAGGACACCTGTGGCTAACCCAAACTCCACCTTTTGAAATCCCTGCTCTGTGCCCTTCTGGGCAGAGCTGCCTAACTTGTTTTAAAAACCCTGCTCGGGATTAAAGGCATGTGCCAAAAAACAAAAACAAAAAACAAACAACAAACAACAAAAACAACAACAAAAAAATCCCTGCTCAGCAGGTGGGGGTTGCAGGCTTACCCAGACACACTGCTCCAGAGGTGCATGCATTCAGTGGGTTGAGCACCATGTTCAGATGAAAGAGAACAAGAAACTGACTGATTTAATGGAGGATTTGGAATTACTCACTGTTCAGGAAGTTCAGACCTTAAAAGAGCAGCTACTAATAGATTCCAAGCCTTAAAAGAACTTTTAAGACTGATAAAAAAAAAAAAAGAATTATCAGCTGAAGCAGAGAGAGAATTGGCTTTGATAAAAAAAGTAATTATAGAATTCACATGTGGATCATGTGGATCTGAAGCTTGACTGCATTCTGGTTATGTTACCTTACAAGCTTTCCCCTACAGGGGTTTTTAATACAGAGGGAAGATATTATCTTGAAATGGATTTTTTTTTTTACCACATAAAGAGAGTAAGAAATTAAAGACATAGACAGGAAAGGCTTCTAATTTGGTCCTAAAAGGAAAATTAAGACTTCATCAAATGACAGGAATGGACTCAGCAAAAATTGTAGTACCTTTTACTAATGAGGAAATTTTCTCTTTGTGGGCAGAAAATAAATATTGGCAAAGAGCTTGCAGTAATTTTTTGGGGGAGAGATTAACAACAGTTATCCCAAAAGCAAAAGACTTACATTCATAGAAAGAACCAATTGGATCCTTCTTCACATTGTATGGGGAACACCAGTCTCTGGAGCTCCTATGTTCTACACTGATGCAAACAAATCAGAAAAGGCAGGAAACTTAAGCAAAATGATTCAAAATCCTTATGACTCTAGGTAAAAGTCAGAATTGTATGCCATTCTCATGGTACTAATTCTCATGGATTTTACAGAATCTCTCAATATAGTCACTGACCCTCAATATGCAGAGAGAGTTGTTTTACATACTGAAACCACTGGATTTATTCCTGATTTATTCTTAATAAACAGAATTAACTTTGTTATTTATACAATTATAGGAAATAATCAAGAATAGGAATCATCCTACATTTATAACACACATCAGATCCCATACGGGTCTGCCAGGTCCTCTAGCACAAGGCAATGATAAAATTTATTAGTTATTAGTAGGAAATGTGCTGAAGGCCTCATCATTTCATTAAAAAAAACCCCAAACCCACCATATTAATAGCAAAGTTTGAAAAAGGATTTTTCCATCACTTGGCAACAAGCCAAGGAAATTATAAAAAAAGTCCACTTATTTCTTCTATAACCAAACTCAATTACCTACAGGAAGTAACCCTAAAGGTATACAAAGAAATGAAATTCAGCAAATAGATATGGTTTATTCTACAGAATTTGGAAAATTAAAACATGTACACCATACAATAGATACGTTTTCAGAATTTCAATGAGCAGCTGTGCTGAGTTCTGAAAAGGCTGATTCTATAATTACACAACTGTTAGAAGTCATAACCTTCATGGGAACTTGTACAAATTAAGACTGACAATGCTCCAGCATATGTCTCTCATAAAACTGTGGTGATATTTTAATTGTGCTGAAATGTGGTTTTATTTGTATGTTAATAAATAAAGTTTGCCTGGAGATCAGAGGTCATAGTGAGCCAAGAACAAAAGTTAGGCAGTGGTAGCCCATGCCCTTAATCCGATCATATGGCAGGCAGAGTCTCTGTGTGGTCTAGGACACAGCCAAGTGTGGTGACATAAGCCTTTAATCCTAGTACTAACCATAGAGACCTGGAGGTGGGTATAGACAGGCAGTGATGAGGAAGTCACGTGGCTGGGCTTAGAGCCAATGAGAAGGCAGAACAGGAAAGCAATAAAAGCACAGGTTAGGCAGGACGAAGCTCTCTTGTGTGGGAAACTATGGCTTGGTGGTAAGCTAAAGGGTAGTCAGTGGCTCTTTGCTAATTCTCTGATCTCTTCGGCTATTACCCCTGTATTTGGCCCTGTGTGTCTTAATTACTAAGACTGTTTAGAATTTTGTCTACATTCAGCTACATAAAATGAAACTTTTTGCATATTAAATATAGAGCATATTACAGGTATACCACACAATCAAACAGGACAAGTGGTTGTAAAAAGATCTAACTGCACTTTAAAAGAAATGCTTAGTAAACAGAAAGAGGAAACTAAGATCCTCAGAGATAGATTGCATAATGCCTTATTAACCTTAAAATTTCTAAATGCTAATGAAAAAGAAACAACAGCTGCAGAGAGACATTGGACAATAGAAAAACTACTGAGCTAAATCAGCCTATGTCCTTTAAAGATATATTGACCTCAGAATGGAAACCAAAATATATGTTATGTTGGGGAAGGGGCTTCACTTTTGTTTACACAGAAGAAAAGCTATTGATACCATCAAAATTAATAAATATTTGATTCAAATAGGAGAGACCTCTTATTAGGGAAAAATAATAGTTCATCAACCAATATGACAAGTCAACATGTCAAAAAAAAAAAACCCTCACCCAATAAGGGTTGTTTTTCTCTTTACAGGAAAATAGAAATACCCATCTTCAAGGAGTCAAAAGACCCTGGACATCTAGACATCTAAAGAAAAAGGAAAAACTACCCAGAAAAAATTTCCAAGCAAAGAAAAATCTGACCTGATGATACCAATATTCTCTACAGAATAAAATCTTGCTATCTAAAAATTAGTATCTTCTTATCTCAAAAAAAAGTTGAAGTCTGACTCAACTGAAAATTAAAGCTGGCTTTGGAATTGAAATATGGCTCTCTACTTCTAAATCTAAGCATGCTGTTAAAAGAAAAATTCAGAATTTCTGTCTCAAACCAGAAGAGTCACCTGATATAAGAGAAAAAAACAATCTAGAGACTACTGTCTTCATAATTCTCTTTCTCCTCATTCTTAGTTTTGATTCTTTAAAACCTTTCTTTAGACATAGTACTATCTTAAAATTTAAACTTTCTGTTATGATAATATTACTGTTTAAGTTTTCCAAAATGAACAGTAAATTTTCCTGACAGCAATCACTAAAGTCTCGAGAAGAATGATTAGACTCCACAACAATGATTCTACCTGGTCCATAATAAGGCCATTGAGCTGATAAACACCACTCAGGGACTGGCTGCTCAGGACAACACCAAGATAACTACCTGAGATGGTCCACCTTTTTACACCACTCTAGCCATAGATTTAGATAAGCTTTACACATTACTCTGAGACTAGATACAAATGTTACAGCTAGTCCTCATGTGACTTATCCATTGTTCTATTTTTTTTTTACAGGATCCTATAGAGATACTTTTGCCCCCTAGACAGCAGGCAATAATTCAAAAAAATGGTGCCACCTCTCCCAACAGGGTTTTAAGATTAGATTCACAAATCTCATTTGGAATAGAAAAAAAGGAAGATAGATAGGGTAGATGATAAAGTAGACTATTGTATATACTTGTAAACTAAAATAGCAACTGTCAGTTTTACATACTATGCATTGGTATGGACTCTCGTATATTGGTACAAATTATTTCTCTATTCCTGTTAAGATAATTTATATATTGATAAAATATCAAAATTATATTTATCATATTATATGTTTCTTCTTCTGTTTAAAATATTTTTATGTATTGACACAAATGTAAAATAATTTTTGGCATACTGTATATATGCTCTACTTCTGTTTAGAATATTTTGTATATTAATGCAATTTAAGGATTTTTCATATTGCATTATACATTTCTACCTCTGATTAAGATATTTTTGTATATTGTCACAATTTCTGGGTCATTGTCCTTATGCTGTACATCTGTCTAAAGACTGTTTATCTTATAATATGAAGCTTTAGTCTTTAAGCTATAATGGTTGATAAGAATTACAGATTAATAGTCACCTATCTTTGTCAAACTTATAGTCCTATTAGATTTGCTAGATAAACAGAGATACATCCCACAAGGACAGATAATCTTCAAATACTTCAAAGACCTAGAGAATATGACATTTACATGTTTTAAAAGCTTAGAATTTTGTTGACATGAGACATGACTGCTCCTGGCAGCACTGATCTACTCCCAAGAGGATGGTGGGCATCAAAGACACTCCATATGGAGCTTGTATTCTTCTTGACAAAACTGGCCTGTTGGGCAAAGAACTGCCCTTGCCTTGACTGCTTACAGTAAGTACGCTGTCCAATCTGGACATGCAGGACACAAGGAAAGGGGATTGGTAAACCTTTCCAAGCCAGGGTAGGACAATCTTTCAAATCTTTCTGCTTCTGAAAATGGTCTGCCAGATATTCTAGGCATATAGTCATGGTTGGATGTCCCAAAATTGCAGAGAAACACTGGGTGACAGTCTAGGTACCCAACTGTTTCTGTCACTTGCATTTTTTTTTGGAAGTTGCTTACTTGTACTTCCTGCTTACTCAGGTAATATTAATTTCCTTCTCAGGTCTTTGATGGGATTGAAAACTAGATAGTTACAGTTACAATTCTCTTTAGTCTTAGCTAAGGACATATTAGGTACAAGATGTGACTCTTCAGAATAGGATAGCTGTTGGAGTAATCTATAATTTGCCAGTTACCTATGCTCTGAACATTTAAAATATATTTCTTGCTTGATGTTGTTCTTGTAGGTTGTAATTCCCTTTTTGTTTATACTACTACCTTTTCTTTCTTCTGAACAATACTTGATGATTGTTTCTATTGTGTACCAATTTTATATTAGGATTAGAATCTTATTTAGACAAAAATGGGAGAATGTTATGGGAATTCAATCTATTCAGCCAATGGCTTCAGTGTAGCAAATCCTAGGTAATTGTCTCATTTGCATACATGACTACTTAAGAGCCGAGGAGGAGGGGTTCAGCACTCTCTCAGGTAATTGAAGCAGGAGTAAGCCTTGTGGTTGGTCCTCATCACCCTTGGTCAGAACTACAGGATAGCAGCAGCTAGATCAGCAGTGGCATCTACTTTACATACATGTGTGAGTATGTATTTCCATCACACCCTTTAATAAATTATTAAGTAGACTTTTAGGGGTTCACACTTCAGAAGAAGATGTTGGAAATGATTAAGGCAAGCACAAATGAACACAAACAAAGAAAGAGATGCAAGGCTCTCAAATCTCAGGGTAGAGAGGAAGAATCTGATGTCACAATATCCTCTTTCTGTTTGTATTTGGGCTTCATAGAAGGTAATATGGATCTGAAGTTCCTTGGAACCTGAGATTCAGGTGGTTTTAAATGTATTATTTTAAGGAGTCATATCTAAAATGCAGGAGTGTAAGTAATTTGTTACAACACTTAATAGAAAAATAAATAATAGTTCAAATTTTAAGAATGGATAGTGGACCTGAATGGGTTTGTCTTCAAAGAGGATAGACAAATGGCTAATAAGCATGTGAAAAAGGTACTTAACATTACTACTCACGAGGGACATGAAAGCCAAAATCAGAATGTGGTATTACTTTATATGATTTAGCTGACAATTAATAAAAAAATGCAGAAGGTGGCAAATGTTGGTGGATAAAGAGAATTCTAGTACATCATTGTCATAAATGAAAATTAGGACAGTATCATGAGTGTGTTATTCCAAAACCAAAGATGAACATGTCTGTATCTTTCTACAGTATCAGAATTTATTGAATAACAAGTTAACAAATTTTAGCCATTTCAATGACATCATTTTGTTATAAAAACCACCTACATTGGTAGTCTATGAATTCAGGTTCTATCCTACCAATCCCAATTACTGTGATTAATTTTTATGTACCATAGTACTCACTTGGTATATCTATATGTCTACATATTTATATAGTAGTTATAGAATGTAGAAAAATTAGGTAGCAACAGCAGAGTTCAAGAGGTTTCAGAAATAGGCTAAGAAAGAGTATATTGACTTTCTAGCTAACATATATGGATACAGAGAACCAGGAAGGTTGCCTTCTTCCCCTTTTCCAGTTCCGCTCCATTTGGGTCTCCTAAGCCCTATAGCTACTTACCAGAGATAACACCTCTTCCTATCATATAGAGACCATGAGGTCCCTGTGCTCATAGAAAAGCACTAGGAAATCCAAGAATGTTAAACACACAGCGTTGTCTCTTCAACAAAAGAGATAGATACCTGTTTTTAGCCCAGAAAGCATGGAATGGATGTAGTTAATAGATGGTGGTAATCTATGCTATCTGTAGGGTCAGGCCTCCTCTGCCCTGGACTAATATGTTTATTCCAGAATCTTCCTCCCTCGCCCTTT
This sequence comes from Peromyscus maniculatus bairdii, assembly GCF_049852395.1. Classification (NCBI taxonomy): domain Eukaryota; kingdom Metazoa; phylum Chordata; class Mammalia; order Rodentia; family Cricetidae; genus Peromyscus; species Peromyscus maniculatus. The sequence continues at coordinate 40,353,690 of NC_134853.1, forward strand.
ATCCTGAGTATTGTTTCTCAGTAAGTAGAACCCATTTTTATGAAAGAGGTCTCATGTGCTTTTCAAAAAAAGTTTTGATATAGTCATGCCTTAAGCATTATTGTGATAATTGTTGTCAAGAAACTTTCCCAAAGTTGTGTTGTACTTAAATATGTCTAAAATAAACGGCCAGGGTCAGACTTTAAAGGTTTGAACTAAACTAGATAACTAAGTCATGTTAAATCAGATTTCCTTCTTGCCTCATATGAATATTTACTCTGCTGGCCCTTGTGTTTGCAGGGATTCCCATACTAGCTCATCTTCATTCCTTTGAGACTCACCAGATGTCACCTATCCCCAAATCATGGACCCTGCAGCCATTACACATAACCTGGAGGTCCAGAGCTTTGTTAGATGCCTGACTGTGACTGTCAAATGCTATATCCTACGTTGAGACTCAGTATCAGTCTACACTGACAAAGGAAACTCCTTCCATGCTCTGCTGAAAGAATTAGATAGACTGTAGTAGAAAAACAGAAGACCTGGGGTAGTGACTGAAACCCCAAACACCAGTTTAACAGTGGAAATGAACCCCAAAGTATTGTACAATTTCAGATTTAGGCCACTTCTAACTTTTGTTACTTAAAACACTACATAAAGCATTTTGACAGATCATGTTTTTAAAAATGTTTATAATAGATCTGTAGTAATTAAGAGCATTTACTATTCTCACAGAATACCTGAATTCAGTTCTCAGCAACCTTGTAAAGAACACTCCAAGGCTATGAAGATCCAGTGCCTTTGGCCTCTATGAGTACAGAGATACATGCATATGCAAAGTGAAATAAATCTTAAAAATTTAAAAGCATGTCTAAATATTTCCTTAGAATAAATTTCTGAAAAGAGAACATCACAACCAGGCCCTCTGAATCAACTAAGCAAGGTGCATATGAGCTCATAGAGACTGAAGCAGCAAGTACAGGGCCTACATGGGTCTGCACTAGGTACCTCTTAGAAGCCTGTTCTTTTAATTTCTTTTTTTTCAAAGAAATTTTTTTATTTATTTTACATACCAACCACAGATCCCTCTCTCCTCCCTCCTCCCAACCCCCAGTCTTTCCCCCAACCCACCCTCCATCCTGTTCCTCAACAAGGGAAGGCCTCTCATGGGGAGTCAGCAGAGCCTGGTACATTCAGTAGAGACAGCTCCAAGTCTCTCTCCCTGCATCAAGGCTTGCAAGGTGTTCCCCAATAGGTAGCAGGCTCCAAAAAACCAGCTCATGCACCAAGAATGGATCCTGATTCTACTGCCAACGGGCCCCTTAAGCAGATCAAGCAACACAACTGTTTCACTTATGCAGTAGATCTAGTCCAGTCCCATGGAGGCTCCACAGCTATTGGTCTAAAGTTCATGAGTTCTTCCTACCTTGGTTTGGTTTTCTCTGTAGGTTTCCCCATCACAATTTTGAGGACCCTTGCTCATAGAATCATAGAATCCCTCTTCTCTCTCTTTAACTAGATCCTGGAGCTTGGCCTGGTGCTTGGCTGTGGATCTCTGCATCTGCTTCCATCAATTGCTGGATAAAGGCTCTATAATAACAGTTAGGGTATTCACTGATCTGATTACTAGGGTAAGCCAAATCAGGAATCCTCTTCACTATTGCCTGGGTCATCCTTCTGGATTCCTGGGAACTTTCCTAGTACCTGGTTTCTCCCTATTCCCATGATGTCTCTCTCTATCATCGTATCTCTTTCATTGCTCTCCCACTCTGTTCCTGTTCCAGCATGACCATCCTGTTCTCTCATGTTCTCATGCCCCACCCCCTGCCTGCTTTTGCTCCCTCACCCCTAGTTAGCTTCTTAGCTAGCTTCTCTGAAGTTGTGGGTCCAAGTCTGATTATCCTTTGATTTACCTATGAAAGTACATATGTTTATTCTGAGTCTAGGTTACCTCACTCAGGATGATATTTTTAAGTTCCATCCATTTGCCTGCAAATTTCATGATGTCATTGTTTTTTACTGCTGAGTAGTACTCCATTGTGTATATGTACTACATTTTCTTTATCCATTCTTCAGTTGAGGGGCATTTAGGTTGTTTCTAGGTTCTGGCTATTATGAACAATGCTGCTGTGAACATAGTTGAGCAAGCATTCCTGTTGAATATGTACATCCCTTGGGTATATGTCTAACAGTGGTATAGCTAGGTCTTTAGGTAGATTGATTCCCAACTTTCTGAGAAACCACCATACTGATTTCCAAAGTGGCTGTACAAGTTTGCACTCCCACCAACAGTGGAGGAGTGTTCTCCTTGCTCCACATCCTCTCCAATAAGCTGTCATCAGTGTTTTTGATCTTAGCCATTCTGAGGTATAAGATGATATCTTAGAGTCATTTTGATTTGCATTTCCCTGATGATTAAGGATGTTGAGCAATTCCTTAAATGTCTTTTGGCCATTTGAGATACTTCTGTTGAGAATTCTCTGTTTAGCTCTATAGCCCATTTAAAAAAAAAAGAATTGTTTGGTGTTGTAGTGTCTATTTTCTTGAATTCTTTATATATTTTGGAGATCAGCCCTCTGTCTGATGTGGTGTTGGTTGTGGGGCATTTACCCACCATCCCCACAGTTCCCCAGAGTTTTCTTGAGTGCAAGCAGCAGGAAATATTAGATAGAAGGATTTATTGCAGAGAATATCGAGGAGATAAACAGATAGAAAATAAAGGATAGCCTCGAGAGGGCCTGGAACCTATTCCAACGGGCCCCCTACTGTCTCTGGCCCAGGGTTTTTATAGAAATGCCATGGGGTGGAGCAAAAGACCTCCTCCCCCAGCACAGCCAAGTGCAGACCATCTCAGACACCTGCACTCAGGCCCGTGGTCCTGATCATCCTCTATTCGGACCTGCTGGGTAAAGCCACGAGGAACCCAAGAACGAGCTCCCACAGGTCCCCCTTCTTAATATATAAAAAAATAACTATTAATGGCTTACAGCAATCTCCATAGATGTTACACCTCCCAGTATGGGAGTAGAGGATGATATAGATGGCATTTCTCTTTTGAATTAGGTCCAAGGTGACCATAGCAGTCTTAGCTGCCTCAAGCCCTTTCTAAACCAAAAACTCTTAAGGCGACTACAAACTTAAAGAATCCCTTAGCTTCATCATTACCATTAACAGGTTAACATAAATATTGCTATACATAGTCACAATTCTCTCAATCTTACAACTCAAAGCAAACTCTTAACAGAACCATTTGAAATAGCATATATGGTGCTATATATAGTTAACAATTTTCTCCGTCTTACAACTTTAACTCAGTCATTTGAATTTTCTTGTTCACAGAACATAGGAAAAACTTTGATGTATTCACATCAAACTTAAACATTTCCTCAACTCCATAAAACCAGGGTGCATTAATATCAATAGGTTTCTGCGAACATAATTCAATCTCATAGCTCCTCCTTTTCTTTATAATTTTTAAACAAAAACTCAAACCTAGTTAGAGGAACCCAAACTTATAAAATTCCTAGAAACCCATATTGAAAAGCAATATTTTCAATCTAACCATTAACACTTTGAAAACTTTTAGCAAAACTTCCAAAAGCAGTTTCTTAATAAAACTCTTTACACACTTTAAAAGTAGTCTCTTAGTATACCCCATTTGCATTTCTTACTAACAAAACATGACATTAATCCACTCAAACAACAATTTAAATTAAATAGACTAAGGAATATTAACTCTCCCTTTTCTTTATAATTTTAAGCAAAATCTCAAGCCTAGTTAGAAAGCCCAAACTTTTCTGTTTAAACAGTTCCATTTGTAACACAAAACCAGTTCCATAAGTAATTCCATTTTTACATAAACAATTCTGCAAAACAATTCATAAATCACCAGTTAATAAAGCATATATGCATACACAAAACTGCATCTTGATTCTAAGTAGAAATACATTTCTTCATTTAAACAGTTCCATTTTTAACCCAATTCCAGAAAACCGTTCCTAGGTCATTACTCAAAGCTGTCCCATTGCAATGAAATCTCTATTGTTTATTTCATTTAAGTCTTAAAATTCAAATGATAAATTCTGGTACTAGCCTTCCAAATATGAGAAATCCATAACCAAAATCTTTTTGTAATTTTATCTCATTTTAAGTTCAAAAAGTTCAAAAAAGTAAATTCTGGTATCAGACTTTCACTTCCAAATATGAAGAGACATTTTTCAACCAAAACTTTTTGCAGTTAACAATTTTTGTTCAAACCAGCATTTCTGAACTTTTATTCTCAAGCCAGAGACCTTTTTAGGTACAGTAGTATTCTAAACCGCACCGTGTTTGATGTTAGCTCAGGTTTTTCTGTGTTGTGTCGATTTTCCATGGATCTCAGCTGTGGATTCCTTGTTGTGCTGGTTCTGGCGTCCACCATTCTTAGCTGCTTAGCGGCTTCTGGAACTTTTGAAAACTGCTCAAACTGATTACTTTGCAGTCTACTAGGACACTTCCTTCTGTGTCTCAGGTTCTTTTACCATATACATTAATAGACTCATACTTAACATTTACACTTTACAAACTCACATATAACATTTTTGCCTTGCAAAGCATTTAGACTCACATTCAACATTTACATATTTTTGCAAACTCACATACAATGTATTAATGTCTACTTATTTATACTTCTTAAGAAAACTATAGAAGTACTTTAGCAAAGATATTTATTTACTTGTTATATACTTCTTATCTTATTTCTTATTTAAACTTACATTTACAACTAGTATCTTTACTTCTTACAAGCTTATTACTACACGTCTTAAGGCTACCTTAGATACTTCTTGCAAGCTTATATTCTTAAAGGAACTCTACAGATCTACTTTACAAACTTATATAGGGCTACCATTAGCATATATTTAACTTAGCAAACACTTAAAGATTTTTTAACACAGAGATCTAACAAGAGAATATTTTCTTATTTTCATTTTTCTATTTCTTACTCTTAATTATTATCACCATCTCTATTAGAAAGATTCTCTTAACTAGACAGGAAGTACGTACATCATTTCTAAAGTTTAGAGTTCATAGTCAGCTTTGTTATAAAGCACTGGGATTTAGTGAGTGTTGTCATTATAGAGTTGTGATACTTGTTGCTAGGGGGTTATAACATTCTCGGGATGGAGCCACACCCCAAAGTTGCCGAGTTCTCTTGGCCTTTCCGAACGGGCAGAGATGTACTGTCAGCGGTAGACAGTTTTTAACTAGAGGCTGTCCCTTCACCCAAATTCATTATAGCTCCCCTAAGTACTTCAATTCAGACAAACGTTTCTATTACAGCAGTACTTTTGGTTTGCTCCACCAAAAAACTTCACTTCAAGCTGAGGGTGAAATTACTGTATCTAGCTGCTGTAAAGCTCTTCACCAAAAACTGCACAGCTATTAGGTGATATTTTAAGGATTTTAAAGTGACTTGTTTGCTCTTATAGGTAGTTTTTGTCTTCCAACTACCGTAAAAACTTTGCATGGCTATTAGGGTAAATAAAGCATTTTACCAAAGGAGCCCCAAACCGCGAAGCTCCTAGTTCCATATCCTTTCAATTTTTCCAATGGAACTGACACTTAAACTCTTAGATGATTTTCCTCCTTATTCTTTTAAAAGCTCTATTTTAATTTTACCATGAACGTATTTTCAAGCTGACAAAAGTGTCGCCATCTTTAGCGGAAAAACTACCTTTCCCAGAATGCATTTCCCTTATATCAGTCCATAATAATATCAGTCCCTTATATCATTTTCCTTATATCATTCATTTCCCATAGTTCTTTTCAGGTCTGAAAGTCAACTGGTTCTCTTTTACTAGACTTGCCTGGGAGGTTTGAACAAAGTCTCTTGCTTTTGCAATGGGAGATTTGAACAAGCATTTTACATTTTCAGCTATGGCACATTGGGAGATTCCTATTCTCTCCTCAGCTGGCTTCAACAGGTGTCTCTCCTCAGCTGGCTTCAACAGGTGTCTCTCCTTCATTTGACACTGGCCCTGGATCAGAACCACGCCTGCCTCATTAGCCGGCATTGAGGCTGGCACTTCTGATGGCAACTTTCCTCGGGGCTTGTGCTTGCCTTAGCCAGTCAGTGAAAAACAAGATCATGTACAACAGAGCTTTTCCATAGCTCCTTCAGAGAGATTTTTCTCCCACTGATCTTATTCTCATTTTGCTTGTTCCTTCTCTCCAGATGCAGAGCTTCAGGTATCTGTCTGCTGCTCTGTACCTCTGCTAGCTGCCTTTGGAAGAAGGGGCTTTTTTTCTCCCCCTGAATCTGCCTCAAATTCTAGCAGCTTTTTCAGGTCACATATTTTCTGGGGAGGATTATGTCCCTTCTCTGTTTCTTTGGAGTCTTTTTCCCAGACAGTTCCCAGTTTGGTCTCAATTTATCCCCTCTACCCCAGAAACGGTTTCCAACATTAGAGCAGCGGCTTTCCCTGCTACTGAAGGTAGGGTTTTTTTTTTTTTTTTTTTTTTTTTTTTTTTTTTTTTTGTCCGTTTCTGTTTTTGGGGGTCTGTGTGGTTTGCATACAGACTGAAAATCTAACAAGGGAGGTTTTTGCCATTTCTAAACTCCCACTAGGACAGGTGTTTTGCCTCATCAGGCCTTCACCTGGCCCAGTCCCCCAGTGGGTTATGTTTGCTTGTCTGGATGCTCAAGGACAGAGCTTATGCCAGAGGCCATCACCCCTCATGGCTACACTCCCTCATCTCAGGGAGTCAGTTGAAACAAGGCTTTTCTCAAAGAGATGCTTTCTCTGATAGAAAAGAAAGCTTCACTCCTGGATAGTTCTGTTCTGCCCTGGCTGGGCTCTTTCCCCAGACAGCGTTCTGACTCGGCAGCATGACTGCTTCAGACACAGTTCAGCTTTACTGTTTTCCAAAAAAGGTCCTTACTCTGATAGGAAAGCTTTTCTCAGATTTCTTTTCGCAGCTCTGGACCTATCAACCCGGGACTTGTAGGAAAGTGTTCAACTGTGCCATTCCCACCGGCTTTAGCTTTGTTTGTTCATTAGCAATCTTCCCCTGGGTGCTGCACCTTCCTGCCTCAGCTCTGTGCTCCAGGAAGTTTACAACTGCAGGAACCCTCATATCCCGGAAATGCACTCCAATTCAGAGACTCTGGCCAGTCACCTCTGGGCTTTTGGTCAGAAGCGAGGATACAATGCTAACAGTTTGCATTGCTTCAGGGGGTCTTTGCATTAGGACCATTAGGAACACCTTTTCATTCTGAAACGCTCACTCAAACAAAACCCTTGATGCCTCAGCTTGGCTGTAACTGAGAAGCTTGGTTTTTCTGCTTTCCTCAGGCAAAGTTTCCTGCCATTTGGGGCTCTCTGTAGCTCTTTACCCACACTCTCCCAAGCGTTTCCCTCAGGGTACTCTGACCCACTGTCTTTTACTAGCTTGAAGAGACAGAGCTTAGAAGAGGTTTTAAGGAACTTGTGTCTGCCTCCTGCATTGCAGGGAGGATTTTTAAAGCTTGAAAGAGAACTTAGAGAGGTTTTGCTGTCTTAAGAGGTTTTTTTTTCCCTTAGAGCTAATCACAGGTGGTCCCCATACTAATATCTTCAGGTGACTCTACTCTTGTCTTTCTGAGAGAGAAGGTTAGAGGCTTTAGTTTTTAAGTTTCTTAAGAGAGAAAGATTAAGGCTTTTTAGAGAGTCCCCGCCCCAAATTTTCCAAGAAAAGCTTCATAGTTTAAGAGAAAGATTTTTTTTCCCCAGGAGAGGGACCAACTTTCCCAAAACTTCTGAACTTTAAACTTTTTGGCTTTTTACAACCCCATTTTTGCCTCTGAGAGAAGACACTTTCTCCTGCCGCTTGAACTTAGCATTTCAGCTGTCCCCAGGTCAAAAGCTTCCATAGGAACTTTTTCTTCCCCATAAGCTCAAAGAAGAGCTTTTTTTACTACCCGTAAAGCCCAAAGAAGGATTTTTCCCCCAGTTTGCATTCATAGCCCCCAAAGTTAGAAAACTGAAGAGTTTTTCTGTCTAGTTGCCTTACTTATTATTTCCAACTTGATCTTACACTTCTAAGTTTTTCCTAAACTATATTACTACCCTATACCTTATATTTATTTTTCACAGATAGAAATTGAGAAAGGGATTGAAGATAGAAAATTTTGACAGAAGAGAATTTTGCTGCAGCATTGGACATCCTTCCAGTCTGCTTTCCTTTTCTCTCGAGGATGAAACCCCTGCCTCCCCAAAATATATATAAAAAATATATATTTTTCATAACACCGGCATGCCTTTCCACTGGCAGGGCTGACTCAGCACTTTCACCAAAAACTCTGTAATAAAACCATTATTTTCCTTTATCTTTAGTCCCTATTTCTTTGTCTTTAGTCCCTGTTCATTTGTCTTTAGTCCCCCCTTTTTTTGTCCCCCCCTTTTTTTCCTTTAGTTCTTTTTTTTTCTTTAGTTCCTGTTCATGGTGCCATTCTGTGGGGCGTTTACCCACCACCCCCACAGTTCCCCAGAGTTTTCTTGAGTGCGAGCAGCAGGAAATATTAGATAGAAGGATTTATTGCAGAGAATATCGAGGAGATAAACAGATAGAAAATAAAGGATAGCCTCGAGAGGGCCTGGAACCTATTCCAATGGGCCCCTGACTGTCTCTGGCCCAGGGTTTTTATAGAGATGCCAAGGGGTGGAGCAAAAGACCTCCTCCCCCAGCACAGCCAAGTGCAGACCATCTCAGACACCTGCACTTAGGCCCGTGGTCCTGATCATCCTCTATTCGGACCTGCTGGGTAAAGCCATGAGGAACCTGAGAACGGGCTCCCACAGTTGGTGAAAACATTTTCCTATTCTGTAAGCTGTCATTTTGTCTTCTTTACCATGTCCTTTGGCTTATACATGCTTCTAGTTTCAAGAGGTCCAATTTACTAAATGTTACCCTCAGTGTCTGTGTTACAGGTGTTATATTTAGGAAAAGGTCTCCTGTGCTATGCATTCAAGGCTATTTTCTACTGTATTTTCTATCAGGTTCAGTGTAACTGGATTTCCGTTGAGGTCTTTGATCCACTTGGACTTGACCTTTGTACATGGCAATAGATATGAATCTATTTGCAATCTTCTACATGTTGATATCCAGTTATGCCAGCATCATTTGTTGAAGATGCTTTCTTTCTTCCATTGTACAGTTTTGGCTTCTTTGTCAAAAATCAAGTGTTCATAGGTTGATGTCAGGATCTTCAATTTGATTCTCTTGGTCCACATGTTGGTTTTTATGCCACTATCAAGCTATTTTTATTACTATAGCTCTATAGTAGAGCTTGATGTCAGGGATGGTGATGCCTCCAGAAGTTGCTTTATTGTACAGAATTGTTTTAGCTATACTGAATTTTCTGCTTTTTTATATGAAGTTGTGTGTTTCTCTTTCCAGGTCTGTGAAGAATTTTGTTGGGATTTTGATGGGGATTGCATTGAATCTGTAGATTGCTTTTGGTAAGATTGCCATTTTTACTATGTTAATCCTACCTATCCATGAACATGGGAAATCTTTCCATTTTCTGATATCTTCTTCATTTTCTTTCTTCAGAGACGTAAAATTCTTATCATATAGGTATTTCACTTGCTTAGTTAGAGTTACCCCTAGGTATCTTGAATTATTTCTGGCTATTGCAAAAGGTGATGTTTCTCTGATTTCTTTCTCAGCCTGTTTATCATTTGTATATAGAAGAGCTATTGATTATTGAGTTAATCTTGTATTCTGCCACATTACTGAAGGTGTTTATCAGGTGTAGGAGTTCCCTGGTAAATTTTGGGCATCACTTATGTATACTACCATATCATCTGCAAATAACAAAAGTTTGACTTCTTCCTTTCTAATTTCTATCCACTTGATCTCCTTTTGTTGTTTTATTGCTCTAGATAGAACTTTGAATGCTATATTGAATATATGTGGGAAGAGTGGATAGTCTTGTCTTGTTCCTGATTTTAGTGAAATAGCTTTGAGTCTCTCTCCATTTAATCTGATGTTGACTGTCAGCTTGCTGTAAGTTACCTTCATCAAGGTTAGGTATGTCCCTTGTATTTTTGATATCCCCAAGAACTTTATCATAAAGGGGTGCTGGGTTTTGTCAAAGGCTTTATCAGCATCTAATGAGAAAATCATATGTTTTTTTTCTTTCAGTTTGTTTATGTGTTACATTGACAGCTTTTCAGATGTTGAACCATCCTTGCACTTCTGGGATGAAGCCTACTTGTTCATGGTGGATAATTTTTTGATGTGTTTTTGGATTTAGTTTGCCAGTGTTTAATTGAATATCTTTGCATCAATGCTCATGAGAGAGTTAGGTCTGTTATTCTCATTTTTTTTGTTGCATCTTTGTGTGGTTTGGGTATCAGGGTAACTGTAGCCTCATAGAAAGTGTTTGGTAAGGTTCCTTCTGTTTCTATTGTGTGAAACATTGTGAAGAGTATTGGTATTAACTCTTCTTTGAAATTCTGGTAGAATTCTGCACTGAAACCAGCTGGCCCTGGGCTTTTTTGGCTGGGAGACTTTTAATGACTGTTTCTATTACTTTAGGGGTTATAGGACTGTTTAAATTGTTCATCTGATCTTGATTTAATTTTGTTATATGGTACCTATCCAGGAAATTATTTATTTCTATTAGATTTTCCAATTTTGTGGAGTACAGGTTTTTGAAGTATGACCTGATGATTCTCTGGATTGCCTCATTGTTTGTTGTTATCTCTCCCTTTTCATTTCTGATTTTGTTAATTTGGATGATCTCTCTCTCTTTGTTTTTTGATTAGTTTGCACAAGGGCTTGTCTATCTTGTTGGTTTTCTCAAAGAACCAACTCTTGGTTTCATTGATTCTTTGTATTGTTCTCTTCATTTTTATTTTATAAATTTCAGTTCTCAATTTAATTATTTCCTGGCATCTATTCCTCCTGTTTGAGTTTGCTTCTTCTTGTTCTAGAGCTTTCAGTTGTGCTGTTAAGTCACTAGTGTGAGATTTCTCCAACTTCTTTATGTGGGCATTTAGTGCTATGAATTTTCTTCTTAGCATTGCTTTCTTAGTGTACCATAAGTTTAGGTACACTGCACATACATTTTCATTGAATTCTAGGAAGTATTTAATTTCTTTATTTCCTCTTTGACTCATTGATGATTCAGTTGAGTATTATTCAGTTTCCATGAGATTGTAGGCTTTCTGTAATTTTTGTTGTTGTTGAAATCTAACTTTAAGCCATGGTTGTCCAATAAAATACAGGAGGTTATTCCTTTTTTTTTTGTATCTGATGAGATTTGCTTTGTGTCTGAGTATGTGGTCAATTTTAGAGAAGGTTCCATAGGGTACTGAGAAGAAGGTATATTCTTTTGCATTAGGGTGTAATGTTCTGTAGATATCTAATAAGTCTATTTGAATCATATCATCTGTTCGATCCCTTATTTTTCTGATATTTCTGTCTGATAGACCTGTCCATTGGTGAGAGTAGGGTGCTGAAATCTCCCACTACTAGTGTGGGGGGGTTGATATGTGATTTAAGCTTTAGTAATGTTTCTTTTACATATGTAGGTGCCCTTGTATTTAGGGCATAAATGTTTGACTTAACAGCATACCTAAAAGGGACTTCATCTTGGTGGGTTTTTCCTGTGATGAATATGTAATGTCCATCCCAATCTCTTTTGCTTGATTTTAGTTTGGAGTCTATTTTGTTAGATATTAGGATACCTACACCAGCTTGCTTCTTAAGTCTGTTTGATTGGAAAGACTTTTTCCAGCCTTTTACTCTGAGGTAGTGTCTGTCTTTAAAGTTGAGGTGTGCTTCTTGTATGCATCAGAAAGTTGGATTCTGTCTCATATCCATTCTGTCAGCCTGTGTCTATTTATAGGCAAGTTGAGCCCATTGATATTAAGGGATATTAATTACCAGTGATTGTTAATTCCTGCTATCTTTTGGTGTTAGTGTATGTGTGTATATCTATTCTTTGGGATTTGCTGCTGTGGGGTTATCTATTGCCTGTGTTTTCATTGGTGCATCTGACTTTCTTAGGTTAGAGTTTTCCTTCTTTGCTTTCTGTAGGTCTGGATTTGTGAATAGGTATTGTTTAAATCTGTTTTTTTTTTCTTGGAATATCTTTTTCACTCTGTCTATGGTGATTGAAAGTTTGGCTTGGTATAATAGTCTGGGCTGGCATCTGTGGTCTCTTAGTGTTTGCATAACATCTGTCCAGGACCTTCTGTCTTCTAGAGTCTCTACTGAGAAGTCAGATGTTATTTTGATGGATCTACCTTTATAAGTCACTTGGCCTTTTCCTTTGCTGCTCTTAATATTCTTTCTTTATTCTGTATATTGAGTGGTTTGATTATTATGTGGCAAGGGGACTTTTTTGAGGGGCCTCGTCTATTTGGTGCTCTATAAGCTTCTTGTTTCTTCATAGGTATTTTTTCTTTAGGTTGTGATAGTTTTCTTCTATAATTTATTGAATATATTTTCTCTGCCTTTGAGCTGGTATTATTCTCCTTCTTCTATCCCTATTATTCTTAGATTTGGCCTTTACATGATGTCCCAAATTTCCTGGACATTTTTTGTTTTGATTTTTTTGGCTTTAGTGTTTTCTTTGACTGACAAATCTATTTCCTCTATTGTATCCTCCATGCCAGAGATTCTCTCTTCCATCTCTTGTATTTTGTTGGTTATGCTTGCATTTGTAGTTTCTATTCATTTACTAGGATTTTCTATTTCCAGCATTCCCTCATTTGTATCTTCTTCATTGTTTCTGTTTCAATTTTCAGGTCTTAAACTGTTTTCTTCATCTGTTTAATTGCTTTTTTATTGTTTTCTTTGCTTTCTTTAAGGAATTGATTTCTTCCAATTTTTTGTTTGTCTTCTCCTTAATTTCTTTAAGGATATTTTTCATTTCCCCTTTAAAGGCCTCTATTATCTTCATAAAGTTATTTTTAAGATCGCTTTCTTCTGCTTCATCTATGTTGTTCAGGTCTTGCTGTTGTAGAACTGCTAGGTTCTGGTGGTGCCATATTGTTCTTTATGTTGTTGTATATATTTTTGCACTGGCATCTACCCATCTCTTCCTGAATAGGTGCAAGTGGTGTCTGTATCTGAAAAAGATGCTCTTGGTCCAATCTATGCTTGCTGTGTCTGTTTCTCAGGGCCTACTCCTCATCCAATCAGAGCTGGTGGATTTTGTGTCTCATCAAGCAGCTGAGGTCACAGGGGGATGGGTGGTTTTGGGGTAGGGAGTGAGTCTTGTAGATTGCAGGGTCCAATAGGAAATGTTGGTGAGGAAGCCTGTCCACAGTTTTTCATGCTGGCCACCAATTAGGGCACTGATATGTTGGGTTTGGGGTGGGGGGCACAGGTTGTGCCCCAGAGCCTAGGGCCTAGAGGTAAGACTCTCTGGGTGGGAAAAGAGTCAATCACTGGTTCAAACATAGCTGCCAGATTCTTTGTCTCAAGAAGCCTCTGATGTCACAGGGGAAATGGGTGGTTTGGGGGTAGGGAGTGAGTCTTGTAAATTGCAGCATCTGAGTTGGGGTATTGATAGGAAGCCTGCCTGCAGGAGTCTTCTCTGCTGGCTGGCAATTGGGACAGTGATGGGTTGAAGTTGGGGGGCACAGGTTGTGCCTCACAGCTTAGTTCCTAGAGGCAGAACTCTCTAGGTGGGAGAGGAGTTACCTCTTGGTTCAATCAGAGCTAGAAGATTCTGTGTTTCAGGATGCTACTGAGGTTGCAAGGTGATAGCCTGTTCTTTCATAATGAGAGACAGAAAGGGTATGGATCCCAAGGAAAGTAGAAGTGAGGAGGAACTGGGAGGAGTGAAGGGAGGGAAAACTATAACCAGGATATATTATATGAGAAAAGTCTATATTCAATAATAAAAAAATATATATTTCTGGATTTATTTTCTGAGACTAAAAACTAACCCTTAGGTTACTAGTCAACATGAAATTTATTTGTTTATTACATTAAACAAATTATTACATTTATCCAACCTCATGCATGTCTATGTGTATAGACACATGCATGACACAATACGTATATAGAGCTAAGAGGACAACTTGCAGAAATTAGTTCTTTCATTCTACCACATCGGTCATCAGGGTTGGACATAAGAGCCTTTACCTGTTCAACTATCTCATTAGCCCAAGGAATTTCACATTTAAACTTAGCTCTATTTCATACTTAAATATACTTAACATCCTTTTGACTTTGTATTATTTGTTATTGTCCATTTACCTATATAAAAGCTTTATTGTAGCATGTTTGTTAAGTAATATACATATATATACTTACTTTTTGTAAGAGATAGAAAAAACATATACCTTTACATAATACATCTTTGTATCCAAAGTGTAAGTGTGGTATTTTCTCCAATCTCTCATGCTAAGTGTTATGGCTGGTTTTACTTACCAACTTGACAGAATCTAAAATCTCCAGAGATTTGTGCCTCTGAGCATGCCTGTGGGGGGATTTTCTTGACTGTGTTAATTGATGTAGGAAGAAGATCCATCTTAATTCTGGGCAGAACCATTTCCTGGGCAGGGGCTCCTGGGCTCTATAAAAGTGAGGAGAATGTGATGAGGACTAACATGCACTTGTCTACTTGACTGTGGCTGCAATGTGACTAGATAATTTCAAGCTCCCACTGCTGAAACTCTCTCACTGTGATGGATTATACCCTTGGATGAACTGAAATAGAGCCTCTTCCCATTAAGTGGCTTGGCCAGGTTATTTTAATCACAAAAACAAGAAAATAAAATAAGATACAAGTTTTTTCGTAGTGAATACTAGCTGAATTCTTTCCTTTTAATTTAATTGTGACACTAAAGAAAGTACAAGACAGCACTGGTTAAGAATGAAGTCACTTGAGTTCTTTATATACTTTGGAGATCAAGCCTCTGTCAGATATGGGGTTGCTAAAGATCTTTTCCCATTCTGTAGGTTGCCATTTTGTCTTATTGACCATGTCCTTTGCCTTACAGAAGCTTCTCAGTTTCAGGAGGTTCTATTTATTAATTGTTGCTCTCAGTGTCTGTGCTACTGGTGTTGTATTTAGGAAGTGGTCTCCTGTGCCAATGAGTTCAAGGCTCCTTCCCATTTTCTCTTTTATCAGGTTTAGTGTGACTGGATTTATCTTGAGGTTTGATCCATTTGGACTTGAGTTTTGTGCATGGTGATAGATTTGGATCTATTTGCATTTTTCCACATGTTGACATCCAGTTATGCCAGTACCATTTGTTGAAGATACTTTCTTTTTTCCATTGTAAAATTTTGGCTTCTTTGTAAAAAAGTAGGTGTTAATAGGTGTGTATTCAATTTGATTCCATTGATCCACATGACTGTTTTTATGCCAATACCAAGCCATTTTTTTATTACTATAGCTGTATAGCAGAGCTTGAAGTCAGAGATAGTGATGCCTCTGGAAGTTCCTTTATTGTATAGGATTGTTTTGGCTATTCTGGGTTTTTGTTTTTCTAAAAATTAAAAAAATGCAGTACAGATCTAAATGAGGAATTCTCAGTGGAAGAATCTCAAATGGCTGAAACACATTTACGGAATTGCTCAAAATCCTTAGTTATCAGGGAAATGCAAATCAAAATGACTCTGAGATATCATCTTATACCTCAGAATGGCTAAGATCAAAAACACTGATGACAGCTTATGTTGCAAAGGATGTGGTGTAAGGTGAACATTCCTCCACTGTTGGTGGGAGTACAAACTTGTGCAGCCACTTTGGAAATCAGTATGGTGGTTTCTCAGAAAGTTGGGAACCAATCTACCTCAAGACCCAGCTACACCACTGTTAGACATATACCGAAGGAATGTTCAATCATATCATAAGGACACATGCACATCTATATTCATAGCAGCATTATTCAAAATAGCCAGAACCTAGAAACAACCTAGATGCTTATCACCTGAAGAATGGATAAAGAGAATGTAGTACATATACATAATGGGCTACTACTCAGCAGTAAAAAACAATGACATCATGACATTTGCAGGCAAATGAATGGTACTAGAAACAAATAATCCTGAGTGAGTTAACCCAGACCCAGAAAGACAAATATGGTATGTACTCACTCATAAGTGGATATTAGGATATAAAGCAAAGGATAAAGAGATTACAATGCACAATCCCAGAGAAGCTAGGTAGCAAGGAGGACCCTAAGAGGGACATGCATGGATTGCCCTAGGAAAGGGAAATAGATAAGATCTCCTGGGTAAACTGCAAGGTGGGTAAAGGAGAGGGGATCAGACATGGGAAAATGAGGGCTTTGGAAGGCCAAGTTGAGGGAAGGATGGAGAGGGAAAGCAATGAAAGAGATATATTGATAGAGAGAGCCATTATGAGGTTAGGGAGAAACTTGGTGCTAGGGAGATTCCCAGGAATCCACAATGATGACCCCAGCTAAGACTCCTAGCAATAGTGGAGAGAGCGGCTGAACTGGCCTTCCCCTATAGTCAGGTAGGTAACTACCTTAATTGTTGTCATAGAACCTTCATCCAGTAACTGATGGATGTAGATGCAGAGATCCACTGGGCCAAGCTCCTGGAGTCTAGTTGAAGAAAGATTATATAAGTACGGTGGGATCAAGATAATGATGAGGAAAACCACAGAGACAGCTGATCTAAAATTGTGGGAGCTCACAGACTCTGGACTGACAGCTGGGGAACCTGCATGGGACTGAACTAGACCCCCTGCATGTTGGTGACAGTTGTGTGGCTTAATCTGTTTGTGGCACCCCCGGCAGTGGGACCAAGATTCATCCCTGGTACATGAAATGGCTTTTGGAGCCCATTTCCTTGCTGCAGGGAGAGGGACTTGGTCCTCCCTCCACTTGGTATGCCAAACTTTGTTGACTCTTCAAGGGAGGCCTTACCATTTCTGAGGAGTGGATGGGGGTAAGTGGTGGGGGGACAGGAGAAGGGGAAACTGTGGTTGGTATGTAAAATGAAAAAAACTTTAAATAAAAAAAGAATGAAGTCACAGAAGACTTCCTATATTTCCTACATCAGTACTACATTACATGTGGTCACCTATACTTTGGTCAGAGCATCTTTAAATTGTAATTCTCCTTCCTCTTTCTTTGGATTTAATTGACTTGCAAGGACAATGAAGAAATGCCTGGTTCACAAGGTTTTATAAGCAACATTGTAAAATGTGGTTAGATATCTAGACGGAAAAGATTTATAGGGCAAGAGATCAGAAAGTGACAGTGTCCATGCCTTGACTGGGCTCTCACTGTCCAGGCATCCTCATGTGTTTGGCACTGCAGAAGCCCATGGAATCTCACCTAAAGGTTTTCCAGATTCAATGGTGTATAGTCTCTAGTCTATCTCCACTCTCATCCAGGTTCTAACTCTAGTCTAACTAGTTTTTTTTCTGGCAACAAGCCCTATCTATCATCCATTAATATCAACTCAGAACCAAATCAGCTTGTTAACAATGAAAAATCAGATAACTCTCCCCCCACTAAGCAAATCCAAGTCCTTTTGAAGCTCTGGGAAATAGGCCAAACGCATTCTATATTACAACATACCTTCAAATTCTGTCTCAAATACCCCTTCCCATTCTGCACACATATGTCAGGAGTCTGAATGATGCAATAGAGTGATATAGGTATAGGAGATGGAAAATTAAGGGAGACTTGATCCTTGGGCATCAGTCTTTATCATACCAGGAGAAAATTTACATCATTTACATGAGTGGAAGATATTATGCTCACTCTACTTGCTAGCAAATACTTTCTATTACCTGTTGTCAGGAAAATCAGAGCTCAGTTATTTCTCAGCCTTTCTAGGCTCTTTCTGCTTTCTTCATCAGAACATTTTGATCTATGTCTAGTCATGGACTAGTTTTGTTTTATTTTTGTTGGGTTTTTATCTTTTAACACAACTTACTATATTATAATAAACAAAAGAAATACGTATTTACAGGTTTGTGAAACATGTAATTTATTCAGCAAAGGGAAAATGAACTCAAGAAATAAGGTCTGCAGGAATTCAGATCAGTTCTCATCAGCTATAATCAATCTCCAAGCAATGCCAATTCAGTTAAATTTTATCTTTCAAAATTTATATCAAAACAACATAAGTATAGCGACATATATAATAATGAGAGTTAAAGCTCATCCCTAATTTTTATCTTTCTTATCTTCACAAGATTAAATAAAGTTAAACTTAAATCTTTCCAATTTATAGCATTCTTGGTTAAACAAATGACCGTTTTATAAGATTGCTTCCCCGGCACTCTTTGCAGTTGTACATGGAATGGAGACAGATGTTGTGCTTTGAAGCTCTGTAGCTGTGTGTTGATGTCCACTCATTCCTGCTTTAGTAGATTGCCTTCTTCCTCAGCTGCTTTTTATAGACACTATAGTTTTGTGAACTGGCATGCCTTTAATCCCAGCACTCAGGAGGCAGAGCCAGGTGGATCTCTGTGAGTTCAAGGCCAGCCTGGGTTACAGAGTATGTTCCAAGAAAGGCACAAAGCTACACAGAGAAATGCTGTCTTGAAAAACCAAAAAAAAAAAAAAAAAAAAAAAAAAGAATAGAATATAAGGTTTAGATCCTTTTAAGATACTATGGTTTGAAAGAAAATGGCCCCCATAAGGAGTGAGAGAGTGGCACTATTAAGAGGTGTGGCTTTCTTGGAGTAGGTTTGGCCTTGTTGGAGGAAGTGTGTCAATGTGGAAGCAGGGTCTGAGGTTTCATAAATTGTTAAGTTATGCCCAGTGTCTCAGACCACTTTCTGCTGCTTTCAAAAGATGTAGAAACTCTCTGCTACTTCTCCAGCATCATGTCTGCCTGCATGCTACCATGTCCCTCCATGATGATAATTTACTAAACCTCTAAACTATAAGCCACACAATTAAGTGTTTTCCTGTATAAGAGTTACCATGGTCATGGTGTCTCTTCACAGTAATAGAAACCCTAATTAAGGCAGACATCAAAAGAATCATTTTGTTAAGGGTTTTTGTTAAGGATAGGATGCTATGATTGTCTGATACCTGCCTAAATAAATATGTGGTTTTCATCCTGGTCACAGAAAGAAAGGAACACTGACTACTTCTCTAGTGCACAACATTCTATTACAGGCACACAACTCGCTTAGGTCAAAACACTATTCAGAATTGACTGCATGAGATTAACATGTAGAGTGAGAAAACAGATTTCCTGGAAAATGAATTCTTTTTGTTCACTCTGAAGGTCTAGGTGCCAAAAGAGAAGCCAAAAGGAAAGAACAAACCTTACCTGGAACCCAAGTGCTTACATTCATTTCTTAATTTTTATGCATTTAGGATCATGTAAAAGTATGTATAGTATGTGAATACATAAAAACATATATGTAATTTTCACAGCAGTAAATATGTAATTCTATTTTAGAAGGCCTAGGCATCAGCAATTACCTTTGACAGAAGTTGCTATTCTACAACCCTGTAAACCAGAATAAAATATTTTCTTCAGAAGTGTGATGTTCTTGTTTGAATTCTGGTCATTGAAATTTGGCAAGAAACTGCATGAAAAGATATTTAGATTATTGTCACTAGTGTTTGGCTTTTAATTGTATCTCTATAAATTGTGGTCTGTGATTATTAGATGTACACAGTGTTTCTGAGTGTTGAAGCTTGAATTTAAACAATGTAGTCTCTAGCTCTACCATTGGCATCATCTATAGCTGTAATCAAGTCTGTAATTTCTTGGAATCTCATAGGTTAAAAAGAGGATAATTGTTTTTCATTTACATAATTATTAGGGTTGTCTGGAATTTTATAAGAAACATTTTTATGCTTTGCACAATCTTTGGTTCCCAATAGCAATGTACCGAATACCTGGAAAAAAGTCTCATTAATTTTTATAAACAAATATTTATTTCAGCTCTTTTTTGAGCTATAATCATATCTATAACTTGGGATGCTAGAAAATAAACCAAGAAAATCTATTATGTTTGGGTTTACATTTGTGTGCATGCCCACTATACATGACTAATAAATAAACAAAGTAGTTTTATGTGGTGGCTTGTGCTCTAGGGAAACACTTAGGAGAAAGGAATGTTATAGGTACAGAAGAGTCTGAGGAGGTGAGAGCTAATGGAGCTGGCAAAGATCAGCTACATAGTTATTGTTCCTTGGTTTAATAAAGGAAAGGATGGAGCATCCTTCTTCATGGAAAGCAATGCAACCAGGTCACGAGTGGGTGGGGTTGGGACAGGCTATGTATAAACCATAGACTCTCCTAAGATGCTAAATTTTCACTTTATGTGGTTTTGTTTTGTTTGGAGACAGAGCCTTACTAGATAGGCCACACTGGCCTTTATCAGCCTCTTCTGGAGTTTACCATTGTGTGGCACCTTATCTGGTCTTAAGTATTTAGTTTGGGAGTAACCAGTTTATGTAATGCAGTTTGATTTACCTTTTAACAGATGAGTTTGTACTGCTAGAGAGTAGACTGTACAATGGGTAGATGTAAGATCCTTGAGATGAACTAGGAAATTATTGCAGTCTGAAGCTAAATTACAACTGTGGCTTGAACCTGTCTGATAATCATGTTTGTGGGTGGTAAGTAATTAGATGAGAATAAATTGCCAAGAAGACAAACCATGTGAAATGCCTCTGTTTTTTTAGCTCTGAGAAATTGTAGGATTAGAGATCCATACATTGGCATGGTTAAGAAATGGGGTGAACAAATTTGGGAGCTGAACTTGGGACTTTGTGCATGGTTAGCAAATATTGTACACAGAGTTGTGTTGCCATCCTTGAACATTTTATAACAGCATCTTTGAGGACATTGTTAAATGAAATGTACAGGGCAATTCAAACCAATTATTTTAATAAACTTCTGCTTTTTCTGAGTGGGGTCATGTTTCTTATTTTTTTGTATATTTCATAATTGGGGTTGATGTTTGGCTATTTCATATGATATATTGAAAGAATTCTGTAATCTATTTTTTTTTTCGAGACAGGGTTTCTCTGTGTAGCTTTGGCCTTTCCTGGGTCTTGCTCTGTAGACCAGGCTGGCCTTGAACTCACAAAGATCTGCCAGGCTCTGCCTCCCAAGTGCTGGGATTAAAGGCGTGCACCACCACCGCCCAGCCTGTAATCTATTTTATTAGCAAACAAAATTCAGCAGTATAAAAAATATATATGTTGTCACAAATAATTTAACATAAGAAAGAAAAGTTTTCTTTATATCCCAATGTTAATTATAAAACAATAATGTAAAATGAAACAAATAGCAAGTAAACAAATATATTAAAATTAATATTTGAAAATGCAACCATTATATAAAAGCCAAGGACCATCTCAATTCTTAAGGTAAAGTTTTATATGTTTAATATATGACTAAAAATCTATTATTTTTTCATGATTGTAGCACCTTTATACATAGTTGTTACAATTTGGATGTCCATACAATATTTATTACAATAAGAAGGCATGAAAGATATGAAAAGATACAAAGTAATTTTCAAGATATATTGCTAATTGAAAGAGGCCAATATGAGGACGCTATACATTATATCAAATACATCCTATTTTAGGAAACATAAAATCATCAGACTAGTGTTTCTTGGGGAGGAATAAAGAAAGAAAAGAAGAAATGGAAGATGAATGCAGAGGAATTTTAGCGTTTTATCAATGATTTATGACAATGAAGATACAAACATGTCACTAATATGTCAAAATGCATAGTATGTACAATACAAAGCATGAACCCCAATATAAATTGTATTCAGTTAATAATAATAACATATTAATACATTGGTCTATAGTTTGCAAAAATTGATCTTCTATAATGTAAGAAATAAATAGGGGAGTATATGGACTGAGGGGGAAGAAAACAGGCTTTCGAATAATATTATCTGTAAACATATATATTACTGTGAAAGTGGTGTATGAATTAATCATAGAGGGTAGAGCAGAAAAATGTACAGACTAAAAGCACAAAGCCTCATTCTAATTATACTATTTAAGGTATCTGAACCTGAATAAACTGATGAACTGATGATCTGATGATCATGAACTTGTATTTACTCTTTAAAAAATAGCTAGTAGTCTTATACTTGTGTCCCTTTAAACAACAAAATCATTTTACTATAACAAATAACATATTACAATCCTCAATAAAATCTATGGCTATACTACCCTGAACATGTACAATCTCATCCAAAATCCCCAAGAAGGCAAAAGGATGAGAAGTGTATAATATTATAATATGTATAATAATACAATATGTAAGCCATAAAGTAATCCCAAAATAGAACTAAAAACATTTTAGTTAAAATAAGGATTAATAATTTAAAAAATGTGGCTTTAAAAAACAGTTTATGATTAAAAATGAAACAGATCTTTAGTAGAATATTATCTTTACCACTAATTAGCTCTGGGATCTTGGGAAAGTCACTTAACCTTTGCAAACCTCATATTTCTCATCTGTAAAACAGAATGATAATGCTTGCTCTGAGAATTTCACCTAAGGTAAGACTGATTAAAAATGTCTTGTGAATTTCAGAGTGCTTCACAAATAGATAGTATTAGAGTTGAGATTTATACAAATCTTTTAGAATGAAAATAGGGCTGTAATTGATTAAATGTCAAATAAACCTTTAATGATCTTATTCTAGATACTTTCACTTCCACATAAATTACCAAAGCAAACCTGAAAAGCTTTAAGCTATAAAATAAAGGTAAACTATAATGTGCTATGTGGATCTTATCTCAAAATAAAAAAGACTGGTGGGCTATATCTCTAGCACTTCAACATCACAGCTAAAATGGCTTATTATACATTGCTATAGATTGTACAAATCTATAGCAAAATACTAATATTGAGTGTACTTGGATAATGAATTTTATGTTATTTTTATTTTCTTTCAGCTTTTTTAAAAATTAAAAGTAGATTCTTCTCTCATACAATACATCCTGAACACAGTTTTGCCTGCCTCCACTCCTCCCAGCTCCCTACTACCTTCCACATCACAAAAGAGCAAGTCTCCAAGAGACAACAACCAGACACAACAAAACAAAACAAGGCAAAAGCCCTCATACCAAAGCTGGACAAGGCAACCCAACAGTAGCAAAAGAGTCCCAAGATCATGCAAAAGAGTTAGAGATACACCGGCTCCTATGGTTGTGAAGAGTCCCACAAATACACGACACTAATAGTCATAACACATACAGAGAGGATCTAGTGCAGACACATGTAGGTCCTGTGCTTGCAGCTTTAGTCACTGTGAACCCATGTGAGCTCTGCTTAGTTTTCCTGTGGGCCTTGTTCTCCTGGCATCCTCCATCCTCTCTGACTTTTGGAATCTTCCCACCCCCTCTTTCACAGGATTCCTTGGTCTCCAAGGGAGGGGCCCAATGAAGACCTCCAATTTAGATTTTTCTCTCCACATAATGTCTCGCTGTGGGTCTCTGTATCTGATTATATCTTCTGCCAGAGGAGATCTTTCTCATGATGACTGGACAAGGCAATAATCTATGAGCATAGAAGAATATCATTAGGAATCATTTCATTAATTTTTAAAAAATCAGTAGTGTTTGTTTGTTGTGTGATATTTTGATTGTGTTCTGACAAATAAAGCTTGCCTGGAGTTAGAGGGTGGAGCTAGCCACTAGTTAACCATAGAGGTTTGGAGGACTGTAGAGAGAGGGGTAGGGAATAGTAATGTGGGGTTGAGACAGGATCTTGGTCTTTTTGGTGAGAAGAATGGAAGAGGTCGGAAATCACTGGTGGCTGCTCCCCTGCTTCTCTGATCTTTCAGCTTTTTTACCCCAATATCTGACTCCGGGTTTTTATTGATAAGGTTAATTAGATTTACACTTCATCTGGAATCCAACTTTTGGGGCATAAATTCATAAAATAGCCACTTGCCCATGTCTTTGCAGCCACCAGCACCCACCAGAACTGCATGCCAGAACTGCATCTGGTGGAGTCATCACACCACAAGCTGGCTTTCCCTTTCTTCCCCAAGCCCTCTGAACAAGTCTGGGATTATGTTGTTGCAGCCTCTCTACAGAAATCACCACAAGCCCCAAACTACACAGGCACTTGGATTCCAAATGCCACCAGTTAGTCCCTCAGTACCAGCCAGCTCTGCCTTCAGGCAGCTCTATGCTTTCACTTCCCACTGGTCACATGTGCTGCTTTTGCACATTCTCTCATGCAGACAGCTGGCTCTTTGGCTCCCTTTCCCATATGGGTTGTGGGCTTTCCCTGGACCCATTCCTCAGGCTGCTGACACATGATAAGTGGCAGCTGTCCTCAGCCAGGTTGTGTACCACCTGTGTTCTCTGCTCAGGCATGCTACACAGCATAATCAGCCTCATACTTCACTATCATCAGCAGATTTGCTGAGAAAATTGGGAATTCTTAAAGGCAGAAATTAGTAAGAGGGGGGGGGAGTTTTTTCCCCATGTTAAAAAGTGAAAAACACTGTTATGATGGAGGGAGTTAAGTCTCTGTATGATTAAACAATGGATGGTTTAAAATGGGACAATTAAATGAAGGGAAAATCAACTTAGCTAGGATTGACATTATGTCAATTGTCATTTTGATAATTCTTTTTTTATCCCTAAAAAAGTTGGTTAATATGAGTGCCAAGATACAGGCCTGAGAAAAATTACTAGAGAAAATGCTGCTATTCATACTGATAAGTTACAAGCCTTAGAAAAACATACAAAACACATAATAGAGATATTCAGATAAAGACAGAAGAATTTGAAGGAGAACCAACCTCACCATTACACTATAAAATTAGAGAGGAAAAGCCCAAGGTTATCAAATAATCCACCTTAATTTATCCAGTCACCACACAGGACCAACTGTTAAATGACAGGTATCCCCAAGGATATGTAAGAGACTGACTGGATTCTTGTGGAAATGTTAGCTTTGAGGTGATTTAAGGAAGAAATAGTCTCCTGTGGTATATATTCACCTTTTGTAAAGCAGATGTTAAATTTATGATCAGGGAGTAACAGAATTGTCCCACAAGGCTGGAAAGACTTGGATGCAGCAGTATTGGAACCTGGTCCTCTACTGTAATTGAGGTGAAAAGATGAGGCTAGGATCATTGGACAACAAAGTAGGAGTAGAGGCATTGAAATTTCCCAAGACCAACTTCTTGGAGAGGGTGATTATGCTGATGTACAAAGACAGTTTCCATATGAAGACCACACCTTGGCACTGTGTCATGCATCAGCTTTGAATGCTTGGGACAGAACTAAGGAAGACAAAAAGAGAACTGAGTCATTTACTAAAGTTATACAGGGCCCCAAAGAACTCTCCACTGATTTTTTTTTATAAGGATTGACTTCAGGCATAAATAAGATGATACCAAATTCAGAAGCTAGACATATAATGCCAGAAACTTTGGCTTTTGGAAGTGCCAAATCACATTGTAAAAGGGCAATTAGGCCTTTAAAGGCAAGATCAGCACCTGTAGAGGAATGGATCCAAGATACAGTCAACATTGAAACTCATAGCCATGATGATGCCTAGATAGGAAAGGTGATTTCCAGAGGCTTGAAGAAAAATAAAGATGTCAAGTGTTTTAATTGTGGCAAACAACATCACCTAAAAAGGGGTTGTAGACAGGGCATTACTAGAAAAAATGTCTTGTCTAATTCAAATAGGAGGCCCTTGCCTTCTGGATTATGCAGAAGATGCATACAACAAAGGCCAACATTGGACCAATGAATGCAGATCAGCAAGGGAGAGACAAGGTAACCATTTGCCAAAGGAAAACACCTTGGGGGGCGCTTCTTGAAGATCCCAATGTCAAATTTGGTACAGTCATTCTCTGTTACCATGGAGGAAACTCCTCCCCAGAGAAATTAAAAGATTATAAAATGCCAATTATAAAAAACCATACTGCTCTGGATAATAGAACAGCTTTAGAAAATAAAACAAAAATTTGAGGGGAAAACATAAAGCAAATATTTTGGCAAACTTCTATAAATTATCAAAGACCAAAGCTAAAAATATGAATAAATGACATTGAAGGTGAAGGTTTTGTAGACACAGGAGCAGATATAACAATAATTTCACCAAAGGCTTGACATCCAAATTGGCCTCTTCAGGAGATAAATGTTCAGCTTTTAGGGATTGTAACTTTATCTCAGATTTAAAAAAAAGCACAAGATGGGTCAAATGCATGGATCCAAAAGGACAGAGAGGAAAATTAAAGCCATGTGTGGCTAATGTAGCAAGAAATTTATGGGGCTGTGATTTGTTTCAGCAATAGAATACCCAGATTAACATTCTTCCAATCTCAGACACGAATCATAAACTAATATATGTTTCTAGGTAAAACATTAAAAGGTATTAAAAAGAACTGACCATTCAGGCTGTACAAAAACAAGGCCCAACAGCTGCTGATCTTTCAAAGGTACCAAGAGCCCTACCTTTAAAATGGTCAACTGACAAATCTGTCTGCATGGAAAAATGGCCTTTGACATTGGAAAGATTACAGGCCTTAGAACATCTGGTGCAGGAGAAGTTAAATGCTCAGTATATTGAAGAATTGACCAGTCCTTGGATTTCTCCTGCATTTTTTATTAAAGAAATCTGGGAAATGGAGAATAGTAACAGATCTAAGAACTATTAATAAGATGAGTCAGCCAATGGACTCTCTATAGCCTGGAATTTCTTGCCTTCTTTATTATCTAAATTATGATCTATTATAGTTATTGATTTAAAAGACTTTCTTCACTATACCTTTACAAGGAAAGGATGGAAAAAAATTTGCCTTTATGGTGCCTACTTACAATATTTTTCAGCCTGTTAAGGGATATTAATGGAAGTTTCTTCCACAAGGATGTTATACAGCTCTACCATGTGCTAATATTTTGTACAGCAGCCATTGGAAATAATTCATGTACAGTTCCCTTAATCTATAATTTATCATTTCACAGATGGAATCTTACTAACTGATTCAAATGTAGATACTTTAGAGAAAATATTTGAAGAAGTAAAGAAAATTTTGCCTGGTTAGGGATTACTAATTGCTTCTAAAGAATACAAATAGGATATTCTATTAATTATCTAGGCTATAGAATAGGTTTAGAAAAAATTCAACCCCAAAATGTATAAATCATGAAAGATCAATTGTGGACTCTTAATGACTTTCAAAAATTGCTGGGGAAGATTAATTGGTTACAGCCCACAATTGGAGTAACAACTCAAGAACTGAGTGATTTGTTTCAAACCTTACAATGGGACAAGGACTTAAATAGTCCAAAAAATATCAGCTGAATCTAAAAGAGAATTGGCTTTGGTAGAAAAGAAATTACAACATGCACATGGGGATCATTTGGACCCAGAGTTTGATTGCATTCTGGTTATTTTATCTTCTACACATTCCCTTACAGGAATTTTAATGTAGAGAGAAGATAATATCTTAGAATGAATATTTTTACCATATAAACAGAATGAAAATTAAAGACATGTTGAAAATATTTCTGAGTTGATTCTAAAAGGATAATTGAGAATTTGTCAATTAGCAGAAATAGCCCCGGCAGAAATTATGGTAGCTGCTACTAATGCTGAAATTTCTGCTTTATGGGCAGAAATGAATATTGGCAATGAGCTTTCAGTATTTTGGGGGGAGAGATTAACAACAAATATCCCAAAAGCAAGAGAATTCAGTTTGTAAAGAGAACTAACTGGATCCTTCTTCATGTTGTATGGGGAACACCAATTTCTGGAGCCCATAATTCTATACTGATGCAAACCAATCAGAAAAGGCAAGTTACAAATCAGGAAATTTTTTAAAAATGACTCAAAGCCCATATGATTCTCTTCAAAAGTCAGAATCATATGCTATTCTCATATATTATTAGATTTTCATGAACCTCTTAATATAGTTACCAACTCTCAAAAAACAGAGAGTTGTTTTACATATTGAAACTGTTGAATTTATTCTGGATGATACAGAATTAAGCTTGTTATTTATTCAGTTATAAGAAATAATCAAAAATAGAAATCATCCCATATATAATACATATTAGATCCCATATGGGTCTAGCAGGCCTTCTAGCACAAGTTAATGAAGAAATTTATCAACTATTTCTGGGAAATGTACTAGAAGCCTCAGAATTTCATAAAAAACACGATGTAAGTGGCAAGGCTTTGAAAAAAGATTTTCCTGTCACTTGGTATTAAGCCAAAGGAATTATAAGAAAATATCCTGTTTGTTCCTTGGATAATTAAAGTCTACTACCTGCAGGAAGTAACCCAAAGGGTATTCAAAGGAATGAAATTTGGCAAATGGACATGTTTCATCTTTCTGAGTTTGGGAAATTAAAATATGTACACCACACCATAGACACATTATCAGAATTTCAGTGGGCAGCTGCTTTGAGCTCTGAAAGGATGATTCTGTTATCACACATTTGTTAGAAGTGATGGCCATTATGGGGATACCTGTACAAATGAAAACTTACAATGCTGCAGTATATGTCTCTAGTAAAATGAAACAGTTTTTCGAATATGAAACACAGAGCATATTACAGGTATACCACACAATCCTACAGGGCAAGCAGTTATAGAAGGATTTAACTGAACTCTAACAGATATGCTTAATAAACAGAGAGGGTTAATCAAGACCCCCAAAAGTAGATTGCATAATTCTTTATTAACTTTAAATATTCTATATGGTAATGAGAAAGGAATGGCAGCTGTGGAGAGATGTTGAATTGAAAAAAAAACTACTGAATTAAATCAGCCTGTACACTTTAAAGATGTGATGACCTCAGAATGGAAACCAGGATATATGTTACACTGGAGAAGATGTTTTGCTTTGTTTCCATAGGAGAAGACAAGCTATAGATACCATAAAAAATGGATAAAGTTGCTGGGCGGTGGTGGCGCACGCCTTTAATCCCAGCACTCGGGAGGCAGAGGCAGGCGGATCTCTGTGAGTTCGAGGCCAGCCTGGGCTACCAAGTGAGTCCCAGGAAAGGTGCAAAGCTACACAGAGAAACCCTGTCTCGAAAAATCAAAAAAAAAAAAATGGATAAAGTTTAGATTTGAACAATAGAGACCTCTGCTCATGTATGCCAGGATATGGGAATATATGATATATGAATATCTTACAACACACTTGTAAGTGACACCATGTCTCAAGGTCTGAAGTTTGGACACGTGCGAGTAAGACTTTCCTCAATTCACCTAATCTACCACATTATCAGATCCCTTTGATGAAGTGCTTATTAATAAGATCAAGTAAAAATGTTACAATTAAAAAATGGATAAAGTTTAGATTTGAACAATAGAGACCTCTTGATTAGAAGATGATAGTTCATCAACCAGAGAGACCATTCAATCTAAACTTATAATACTTTCATTTTTATCAGATATAACTTGCGAAAAGGGAAACTCCCAAAATTTAGGTTTGGGACAGGGTTTTGTTTTTGTCTTTCCAGGAAAATGAAGGCATCCAGCTAAGGAATCTGAAAACCACTGGACAAATGAGACATCTGAGGAAAAAGGACAAATCATCCAAAAAAAGTTCCAAGAAAAAGAGTAAATTGGCCTATTGGTATATCACATTTCCAACAGGATAAGATGTCATAAATCTTACCAAATGTTTGTTTTTGCTGTTCTCTACAGACACATAATACCAATTGTCTTTTTGTAGTCCCAGTTTAATTAAAAATTCAATCTGTCTTTGGAGTTGAAGGGTGGTTCTCTCCTCCTCTAAATCCAAGCATTATTGCTAAAAGGAAAATCTAAAATCTGTCTCATGTCATTCTAGACAAAAGCTTCATCTAGCTTCTTGTACATGATTTTGGGTTTGGGTCTCTATCAGGTAACTAAGAATTAAGTTTTTGTACTTTGGATGTATGCAACAAATTATGTTTTTTTAACCTCTTTGAGATCTGCTACATATGACATTTAAAATGTTTAGGTTTTCTGCAGTGAACCATGGCCATTCCTAACAGCAATCTTTGAAGTCTCCAAAAGGAGGATGGAGTCTCACAATGATGATTTCACCTGGACTGTGGTAACAACACTAAGCTGACAAACACTGACTGAAGATTGGCCTTGGACTACAAACTTCTCAGGACAATTTCAAGGTGACTAGCTGAGATGGTCCATCCTCACAGACTACTTTAGCAAGGATTTGACATAAGCCCTGCCCTGTCCCATTACACAGAGACTGGACAAAAATAAATATGAGACAGCTAGCTTTCTCAGGACTTCACAATTATCCCAATTTTTTCAGCATCCCCTAAAGATGCTTTCACTCTTGGACAGCAAGAAGTAATTTTAAGAACACAATGCCCACATTTCCAAGAGTTGCTATGGTCACTTTTTGGTCATTCAGTGGGTTATGGATATTTGTCATTGTTTAGGGTGGTTGATTGCAAGTTGTTATTGGTAATGGTCAGAAAAAAGATGAACAAAGGATTCAGGGATCTCATTCTAAAAAGAAAAGGGGACATATAGAAATAGAATAAAAGGGTAGATTATTGAATCTACATTTAAACCAAAAAGTAACTGCTTATCTTAAATATTTTACTTTGATATGGATTTTTATATATTGATACAAATTTGAGGTTATTTTTGTTATTCTGTATAGATGTTTCTACTTTTGTTTAAAATATTTTTTGTGTATTGATACAAATTTAAGGTTATTTTTGTTAGACCACACTGTACATAAATTTCTACTTTTGTTCAATGTATTGTACTATACAGCTCTGTAAGGTGAATTGCTGAATGGTCTTATTAATAAAAAACTGGGAGCCAGATATTGGGGTGAAAGCCAAGAGAGCAGAGGAACAGAACAAGCCACAGCCACAAGTTCCTACCCTAGGAAATCCTCAGCCCAAGAGAGACCAACTTCCTGTATACTCACACCTATATCCTTTCTGTCCCTGCCATCTCACTTCCTCTCTCCACCCAGCTACATCACTTCCTCTTTCTGCCCAACTCTGTCACTTTCTGTCTGCCTATACAGACCTCCAGACCTTTATCATTAGTTAGTGTTTGAATTTAAAGGTATGTGCCAACGTACCTGGTTCTGTTCTCATTATGGCCTTGAACTCACAGATATCTGGATGAATCTCTGCCTCCTGAATGCTAGGATTAAAGGTGTGTGCTACCATTGCCTGACTTTTATGTTTAGTATAGTGGTTGGCTTTTTCCTCTGATCTCAACATGAGCTTTATTTATTAGAGAACAAATAAAATATCACCACATAACTCATTTAACAATGGGATGTAAATTTCTAGTTTTTGAAAGTTATTATTATACACTATTTAAGATAGTAAAGAAATGCAGGTTAGTAGTTGGTAACCTATTATAATCAAACTTGTCATCATGTTATGTATGTTTTCAAGGTCAAACACATATTTTAGATAGACAGGTGGTCTTCAAACACTTCAGAGATCTACAGAATATGGCATTTAACATGTTTTAACAGCATAAGGGTTTTTTTTTTTAATGACAATGAGACATGTCTACTCTTGACAGCACCAGTCTACTACAGAGAAGATAATGGGTATCAAAGAAACACCATATAGAATTTAATTTCTTTGTGGCAAAAGTTAGCCACTGCACAAGAAAGTGCACTTGCCTTGACAATTGAGAGTATGCTGTCCAAATTGGACAGGTAGGACACAAAAGAAAGTGACTGACATGTAAATGGAGGCTTCTCTCTGCCTCCCCTATCCTGTAGCCACTTTCAAATAATCACTCAGAGTTTTGTATTAATTATTAATATTTGGCTAGTAGCTCAGGCTTATTATCAACTAGCTCTTACACTTAAATTACACTCATTTCTATTAATCTATTTATTGCCGTATGGTCTGTAGCTTACCAGTCCTCCAGGATCCTGCTTCTTGGGTGCCTCGTGGTATCTGTCCTGACTCTGTGCTGCTTCTCTCTGTCTCTCCATTTGGTTTTCCCACCCAACTTATTCTGCCTAGCTATACACAAAATCAGCTTTTATTATCAACCAATGAAAGCAGCATACATTCACAGCATACAGAAGGTTCCTCCCATAGCATTTCCCCTTTCTGTCTAATCAAAAAGGAAGGTTTTAACCTTAACACAGTAAAATTACAAATAAAATAGTTATCAAGCAAGGATTACAGTTACAATATCTTTTCTATTCATATTTGACATATATCTAATTTATCCTTTATCATAACTGAGGAAACTATAACTATATAGTCTTTAACTACATCAAAGACTTGAGAATGAAGTAATAATACCCATGTAAGCAGGAGGTGCAAGCAAGTAATTTCAAAAAAAAATGCAAGAAGTGACAGAAACAGCTTACTGCCTAGGCAGTCAACCAAGATTTCTGCATAAGGGCATCCAACTTTGGCTTGTAAATGTAGAATATCTGACAGATCCTTTTCAGAATCAGAAAAATTTGAAGGGCTGTCATTTCATGTCTTGGCAAAGTTTGACATTCACTTTTCTTTGTGTCCTGCTTGTCTAGATTTGACAGTTTATTTACTGTGAGCAGTTGAGGCAAGGGCAGTTTCTTGCCCAATAGGCCATTTTTCCCCCAAAAGAAAACAAACTCCATATGGAGTGTCTTTGGTGCCAATCATCCTCTTGGGAGTAGATTGATGCTGCCAAGAACAGATGTGTCTCATATCAAAAGAACTTTAAGTTATTAAAACATTTTAAATGCCATATTCTGTAGGTCTTTGAAGTGTTTGAAGATTACCTATCTATTTAGAATATATCTCTGTACACTTAGAAAACTTAACTAACATGGCTATAGGTTTGACTATTATAGGTGACTAACTATTAATCTGTATTTTTAATTATACATTTCTAATTGAGCTATATAAACATAATGCCTTAAACAAGAGTAGAAATATACATACAGTATAGCAAAATTGACTTTAAATTTATATCAATAAACTGAAACCCATAAAATATAAAATATTTTGAGGTTAACAGTTGTTTTTTTAGATTTAAGTAGATTCAATAATCTACCCCTTTTCTGTCATTTTTCTATCATACCCCCTTTCTTCTTTAGAAACAATTGACTATGGCTAATAACTATTTATAACCACTGCCCCAAACAAAGACAAACAGCCATAACCAATTTTTTTGTGAATGTGGGCATAGTTTTCTAGACTTCTTCCTGCTGATTGGGTGTGCTGGTAATCTTTTTGGGGCCCTGAGAAAATTTAAGATAATTATTAAGTCTTGGCTGTAGTATTCTGCATGGTTGATCATCTCAGTCAGTAGCCTTGAAGTTGTTTTGGATGTTGGATGACCCGGGCCATCATTTTTATTGCTGTTTGGTCCCTGTCTTCTAAAAATACATAAACTTTCTTTTCTTTTCTTCTTCTTCTTTTTTTTTTTTTTGGTTTTTCGAGACAGGGTTTCTCTGTGTAGCTTTGCGCCTTTCCTGGAACTCACTTGGTAGCCCAGGCTGGCCTCGAACTCACAGAGATCCTCCTGGCTCTGCCTCCCGAGTGCTGGGATTAAAGGCATGCGCCACCACCGCCCGGCATAAACTTTCAAGGGTAATATATATGTTACATGTTTTGCAGTTACTTTAGGTTTATTTTTCCCCGTCTGTAGTTAGGATTTCATGGGGTCTTTCTTGATCAAACCTCATTTTTCTTAACCCAGAATGAATCCATAGTCTCTCATTTCTTCTGGGAAAAAAAAAAACACAAATTCTCCCCAAAGTGGCATATCTTCTGACTTAAATTTTGGAATCAAGGTATTTTTAAAATAGATAGGTTGGTTTAATATAGCAGTTTCCATAATCCAAGCTGTCTTAGTAGTCATTATTTGTCCATTAACAGTTAAAAATGTAGACAATACATTAAAATAGAGAATCGAGTCTCTCTGTGTATTTCCCATCTTTATGTGGCTATTATATTTTTATTACTTTATTCCTTTTTTAAGGACTTTATTTTTATTTAGTCTACCCTTTTTCTTTACTCTCCCAACTCTGCACATTTTAAAAATGCATTGTAATCTGTTTCAAGGCCTTTTTGTTTAAATCTTTTACTCTGTATCTCTGACCATTTTTTACTGTACAAGCAAAATCCAAAACCTGTTGCACAGTGCATTGGCTCAGCCCATGCTTACAGCTGAAGCATGCTGGTGGTTCAAGCAGGAGGATGGGGCTGAAAGAATCTTCTTTGTAAGGCAGCCTGTATGAGAGATATGAACTATGAAGCTGCTCTTGGCTCAGTTTTTGTGTGTCTAAAACCCCATTTTTTTTACTTTCTCAAGCTTTATGTGGATGTGTTGCTTCAGGTCAGAGCACTATATGTAAATGGAGGCTTCTCTTTGTCCCAACTCATCCCACAGTTGCTTCCAAATAATTATTCAGAGGCTTGTATTAATTATAAATGCTTGGCTAGTAGCTCAGGATTATTACTAACTAGCTCTTACACTTAAATTAACCCATTCCTATTAGTCTATTTATTGCCATAGCTTACCAGTGCTCCAGCATCCAGCTCATGGTGTCTGTCCTGACTCTGCCCTGTTTCTTTCTGTCTCTCCATTTGGCTTTCCTGCCCAGCCATATTCAACCTGGATATAGGTGAAATCAGCTTTTATTATCAACCAATGAGAGCAACATATATTCACAGCATACAGAAGAGTCCTCCCACAGCACTGATAAACCTTGCCAAGATCAGGTGGGACAATCCTTCAAAAATCCTACTTCACAGAAACATCTGTCAGATACTCTAGGCCTGCAGGCTGAAGATAGATGCCCCAACATTACAGAGAAAACTTGGGTTAGTGTTCAGGCAGCCAGATGTTTCTGTCATTTCTTAAATTTGGAAGTTGTTTGCTCTGCACTATCCTCACATCTCTGAAGAAGTTG
The DNA here is from genome assembly GCF_049852395.1 of Peromyscus maniculatus bairdii. Classification (NCBI taxonomy): domain Eukaryota; kingdom Metazoa; phylum Chordata; class Mammalia; order Rodentia; family Cricetidae; genus Peromyscus; species Peromyscus maniculatus. The sequence goes on from NC_134853.1 coordinate 40,388,509, forward strand.
AAGAGTAGATATTTATACTTTTCCTTGTTACCAAATTCAGAAAAGAAACTCAAAAAAGAGGTGCAAAGTTTATAAGGTTGAAAGACATAAAAAGATAGTTTTGGATTTGTAATGCAAATTAGAATAGGAAGTGAATTAGATACAACATTTTGGACTCAACAAGATACAACAGAAAATGTAGTATTTTCTCTGAATTTGTCAAATGCTAATGGGCTAGACAATGTTAATGTAATTATTGCCTGTATTTATTCATATATAGTTATTGTACTTATTGTATATAGTTTTTGTATGTTGCTTAATACCTTTGCTTTTTATTTAGACAAAAGAGGAAATGTGTAATATTTTGATTGTGTTCTGACAAATAAAGCTTGCTTAGAGTCAGAGTGGGGAGCTAGTCACTAGAAAACCATAGAGATTTGGAGGACTGTAGAGAGAGAGACAGGAAGTGGCAAGGTGTGTTAGACAGGATCTTGGCCCTTTTTATCAGAGGAATGGAAGGAATAGGATGTCACTGGTAGTTGCTCCCCTGCTTCTCTAACCCTTCAGGTTTTTACCCCAATATCTGACTCCTTGTTTTTATTGATAAGATTAATTAGATTTATGCTTCATTTGGTACTATGCTAGGTCTCTAGGCTATCCAGTCTCTGGTTTTTGACCATTCAATCAGTGTCAGGCATGGGCTCCCTATCATGAAATGGGCCTCAAACTAAATCAGATATTAGATGGTCATTTCTCTAAGTTCTGAGCTACCATTGCCCCAGCACATCTTGCAGGCAAGATATATTGTTGATCAAAACTTTTGTGTCAGGGTTTGTGTTCACATTTTTCTTTTGGCAGCCTGCAGAGGATCTTCCCACATCAAAGAGATTAGAATATAGGGATGAAGGCTCCACACAGGCATGTGCTCTACCTCTCCATGTTCAACGAACTGTGGTGATATTTTAATTGTGCTGAAATGTGATTTTATTTGTATGTTAATAAATAAAGTTCGCCTGGAGATCAGAGGTTGTAGTGAGCCATTAACAAAAGTCAGATGGTGATAGCCCATACCCATAATCCAATCACATGGCAGGCAGTCTCTGTGTGGTCAAGGACACTGCCAAGCATGGTGACACAAGTCTTTTATCCTAGTACCAACCATAGAGACTTGGAGGTCTGTATAGATAGGCAGTGATGAGGAAGTCATGTGGCTGGGCTTAGAGCCAATGAGAAGGCAGAGCAGGAAAGCAATAAAAGTGCAGGTTAGGCAGGAAGAAGCTCTCTCATGTGGGAAAACTACAGCTTGGTGGTAATCTAAAGTGTAGTCAGTTGCTGTTCGCTAATTCTCTGATCTCTTTGGCTATTACCCCTGTATTTGGCTCTGTGTTTCTTATTTACTAAGACTGTTTAGAATTTTGTCTATAATGAACTGTCTAGATATTGTGCTCAGCAGTTGGACCCAACTGTCTGTCCATTTGCAGAGAGCAACACTCTGACCTAGCATCAACCTAGGCTGTTTGTGGATCTGTACTGGTTCCCCCTGGCCAACAACTCAAGGGAACGAAAACCAACCCTGCCAGTTGGAGCCTTGCCTGGCTATAAGAAATGGCCCATTGAGACTCCATATCCCCCATCCCTAGGCATTTTCACTAGGATCACACTCATAGATTCTAGAAAATTTTCACTGCACTAGGTTTCACATATTCCCCCCAAGTGACACCAATTCCAGCCATCTCTCCCTGGACTCTCTCCCTCCTTCTGATCTCCTGTCCCACCTGCTCCCTCCTGCTCCCAGCCCCTGCCCCCAGTCCACCTGCAAAATCTATATTATTTCCCTTTCCCAGAGAGATCAATGTGTCCCCCCCCCCGGCAAGATTGCCCTTTTTACCTAGCCTCTCTGGGTCTATGAGATTGTAGCTTGGTTATCATTTGCTTATAAGTGAACATATATCTTATTTGTAATTCTGGATCTTGGTAAAGTCGCTTAGGTTGATTTTTTCCTAGTTCCATCCATATTGATTTCTATAATGGCTATAGGAGTTTGCATTCCCACAATCAATGGAGTAGTGTACCCCATGCTCTATACCCTCACCAGCATGAGCTGTTACTTATGTTATTGATCTTAGTCATTCTGACAGGTATAAGATTGAATCTCAGTGTCATTTAGATTTACATTTCTCTGATGGCCAAGGGTGTTGAACATTTCTTTAAGTGTTTCTCAGTGATGTGAGATTCCTGTTGAGAGTTTTCTTTTTAGACATGTACTCCATTTTTAAATTGGGTTATTTATTCTTTTGATATCTAGTTTCTTGAGTTCTTTATATATTTTGATATTAGTCCTCTGTCAGATGTGGAGTTGGTAAAACCATGTTTTAGGCTGCTGATTTGTCCAATTGACAGAGTCCATTGCCTTACTGAATCTTTTTACTTTCAATTGAGGTCTAATTGATTAATTGTTGATCATAGCCTGTGATACCAGTATTCTGCTCAAAAAAATTGTCTCCTGTGCCAGTGCATTCAAGGCTGTTCCGCACTTTCTTTTCTATCACTTTAAGTGTGTCTGGTTTTATGTTGAGGTCTTTAATTCACTTGGGCTTGAGTTGTGTACAGGGTGATAGATATGGATCTATTTGTATTCTTCTATATGCAGACAGTATCATTTGCTGAAGATGCTGTCTTTTTTCCAGTGTGTATTTCTGGCTTCTTTATCAAAAATCAGTTGTCCATAAATGTGTATATTTATTTATGTCTGGGTCTTCAATTTGATTCCATTGACCAACATGTCTATTTTTTAATATCAATACCACATGGTTTTTATTATTATAGCTTCATAGTACAACTTAAAATCAGGAATGGTGAGATCTCCAGCTATGTTTTTCTTTTTATTGTTCTGGATTGTTTTAGTTATCCAGGTTTTTTTTCCATATGAAGTTGAGACATCCTTTGAATGTCTGTGAAGAATTGTATTGGGATTTTGATGAAAATTTTATTGAATATGTAGATTAATTTTGGTAGAATGGCCATTTTTACTATGTAAATCTTACAAATCTATGCTCATGGGAGAGCTTTCTATCTTCTGGTATTTTCTTTCTTTGAAGTCTTGAAGTTTTTATCATATAAATCTTCCCTTCACTTGCTTCATTAGAGTTACCCCAAGATATTTTATATTATTTGAGGCTATTGTGAAGGGTGTTGTTTCTCTGATTTTTTTTCAATCCATTCATCATTTCTATATAGGCAGTTAATTTTGTATCCAGCTATTTTCCTGGAAGTATTTATCAGCTGTAAGAATTCCCTGATGGAATTTTTTAGTGTCACTTGTGCATACTATCATATCACCTGAAAAAGATGCTTTGAATTTTTTTTCCTATTTGTATCCTTCAGTTGTGTTATTGCTCTATCTACAGCTTCAAGTACTATATTGAGTCAGTATTGAGAGAGTGGACAACCTTGTCTTGTTCCTTATTTTAGTGGAATTGCTTTGAGTTTCTCTCCATTTAACTTCATGCTGGCTATAGGCTTTCTGTAAACTGCCTTCATTATTTTTAGATATATCCCTTGCATTACTAATTTCTCTAGGACTTTTATCAGGAAGGGGCTTTTGATTTTTGTCAAAAATCAAAGGCCTTTTTTGTGCTTAATGAGATGATCCTTTTTTTTTTTCTTTTAGTTTGTTTATGTGATGACTTACGTTTATTGATTTTCATATATTGGACCATCCCTGCATCTCTGGCAATAAGGCCTACCTGATTGTGGTGGATGATCTTTTTGATGTGTTCTAGGACTTGGTTTACAAGTATTTTGTTGAGTATTTTTTCATCTATATTCATAAGGGAAATGGTAACAATTCCTTTTCTTTGTTGGATCTTCATGTAGTTTTGGTATCAGGTAACTGAGGCCTCATAAAATAAATAAGGCAATATTTTTTCTATTTTGTGGAATAATTTGAGAAGTATTGGAATTAATTCTTCTTTGAAGCCTGATAGAATTCTGCACTAAAACCATTTGGCTCTGGGCTTCTATTTCACTAGAGCTTAAAAGTCTGTTTAAATTGCTTTTCTGACCTTGATTTAACTTTGGTAAGTGTTACCTATTGTGAAAAATATCAATTTCTTTTAGATTTTCCAATTTTGTGGCATACAGTTTTTTAAAGTATGTCCTTATGAGTATCTGGATTTTCTCATTGTCTGTTTTTATGTTCTCATTTTTTTTTTCTGATTCTGATAATTTGAATATTATCTCTCTGTCTTTTAGTTAGTTTGGATAAGGGTTTTCTCAAAGAACTAACACTTTGTTTCATTGATTCTTTGCATTGTTCTCTTTATTTCTAGTTTATGGATTTCAGCCCTCAGTTTGATGATTTCTTGCTGTCTACACTTTTTGGGTGTGCTTGTTTCTTTTTCTTCTAGAGTTTTCAGGTGTGCTATTAGATCTTCCCAGTTTTTTAATGCAGGCATTTAGTGTTAAGAACTTGCCTCTCAGAGCCCATCTCATTTTGTTCGATAATTTTGGGTATGCTATGTATTCACTTTCATTGTATTTTAGAAAGTCTAATTTCTTTCTTGATCCATTTCTTATTTAGTAGAGTTGTTCAATTTTCATGAGTTTCATGAAAGTAAACTTTCTGTTGTGATTGATTTCCAGCTTTTTTTAAACATTATTTTTTTTTATTGATTGTTTGGGAATTTCACATCATGCACTCCAAACCCACCCATTTCCCAGACCCTCCATATTCACCCTTCATCCTTCTAGCCCCTCTACCAAAGGAAAAGTTAAAAAGAAATAATAAAAATAAGAAATAAAAATAAAATACAAGCAAGAATATTAATTAAAAACAAAACAAAACCCCAAACAAACAACAAAATCCCCCCATATGCTCCTCAGCTGAGGGGTATGGTCTCAGTGGTCTGGACTGACCAAATCAGCTATCATCCAGGCACATATACAAGGCTTTGAGTTGGTCCACCCCACCATCTACCCCATCCATTGAGCACATGATATCCAGCTTTAATCCATGGCCATCTGATATGATATAGGCAGTTATTTCATTTTTTTGTATGTGTTGAGAATTGCTTTGTGACAGAATATGTGATCAATTTTGGAGAAAGTTTCATGAAGTACAGAGAAAAATATACATTTTCTGTATTTGGATGAAATGTTTTATAAATATCTGTTAGGTCTATAATGTTTATAACATTTGTTAGCTCCTGAATTTCTCTGTTTAATTTTTGTCTGGATGACCTGTCCATTGGTGAGAGTGGTGTATTGAAGTCTCCCACTGTCAGTGTGTGAAGGTAAATATTTAATTTAAGCTATAGTAGTGTTTAATTTACAAATGTGGGTGCCCTTGTGTTTGGGGTGTAAATGGTAAGAATTGAAATTTCATCACGGTGGATTTTTCTTTTGATATGTATGTAGTATCCTTCCCTATCTCTTCTGATTAGTTTTGAGTTTAAAATCTATTTTGTTAGATATTAGAATGGCTACACCAGCTTGTTTCTTATGACCATTTGTTGGAATATCTTTTTCCAATCCTTTATCCTGAGGTAATGTGTACCTTTGATGTTGAGGTGTATTGCTTGTGTGCATCAGAAGGATGGATCCTGTTTTTACATCTATTCTATTAGTCTGTATCTTTTTATTAGGAAATTGAAACTACTGACATTGAGAGATATCAATGACCAATGATTGTTATTTTATTTTATTTTGTTGTAGTTCATGGTAGAATAGTGGTGTGTGTGTGTGTGTGTGTGTGTGTGTGTGTGTGTGTGTGCTTCCCTTTTTTAAAATTTGGCTACTCTGGAATTATTTGTTTCCTGTGCTTTCATGGGTGTAGTTAGCCTCTTTAGATTCGAGTTTTCCTTCTAGAACCTTGTGACATGCTGGATTTATAGATATTGTTTACATTTTGCATTATCATGGAATATTTTATTTTCTTCATTTATGTTGATTGAAAGTTTTGCTGGATATTGTATGCTGGGCTGGCATCTCTGGTCTCTTAGAATATGCAGTACTTCTGTACATTGTATATACTTAGTGTTTTGATTATTACATGTTGTGGGAAATTTGTTTCTGGTTCTATATGTTTAGTATTCTGTAAGCTTCTTGTACTTTGATGGGCATCTCTTCTTTAGTTTAGGACAATTTTCTTCATGATTTTGTTGAATATTTTCTGGGCCTTTGACCTAGGTTTCTTTTCCTTCATCTACTCCTATTATTCTTAAGTTTGGTCTTTTCATAGTGTCCATCAGTTCAGTCACCCTGACTCAGAGAACTATAGGCAATGGAGTAAAATTGGGAATGGGAGAGCACACCAAGTGGTTGAGCATGTTCTGAGTATATTTTCCTTTGTGATGTCTTTTATGAATATTGAATATTTTCTGTTTTTTCTTTTCTACTATAGTCATCCATCTTTAAATTTAAACACAATTTTAATCATTTTGCAAGAATTTTCTTCAATGGGCTAAGTATTTATAATGTGACTTCTGTCTTTACTTACATTTTAGTGGTTTTGGTTTTGCTATTAAAAACTAGTTTCTCAACAAGTTTTATTATTGAAATTTTTATAATTTATAGGCATTTTATTTATACATATAAAATGCTTTATTTGGTTGAATATTACATATTGATAGATAATTATTTTATAAGATTTCCAAAATATGTCCCTGAATCTTTCTGAGGAACATTCGATGTCAGTATTTGATTTTTGGTTTATTTTAGTGTTTATTCTTCAAGGATGATGCAATGATGTCTTTATCTTGATATACTACAGACTAAGAGGTGATTTTTATGAATTTGGTCTTATTTGTTTTTCTCTATATATTTTTTGAATAAGGCTTTTGCAATGTTTTTCCATGCTTGTCTAAAGTTTAGGAGCTATAGTGATACTGATTGCATGATGCTGTTTTTTTTTTAATCTTGAAAGTACAGTGTCATAAAAGGTTAAAGGAGAAAATAGGATATAGATTATTTGGGGATGTGGATGGGAAAGAAATGTAAAGGAGAGGATATGGGGAGGGAGGAATAACTAACACTAAAGGACTTTTGAAAAGCCATATGGAAATTGACTGGTCTAGAAGCTTCCTAAAGTACATATATAAAAGGAATTTAAATGGATTTAATATGTGATGGGGTAGACAATGCCTCAGTCAGATAATATATGCTACCAAGTAAAACTCCACGTACTAAGCATAGGCTACATCTTGTTGAATTATTGGCCAAGGGGATCCCACAGATAGACAGAGTTCTCTGCCAAAATTAAAGGCTATTGCCAGTACTACTGGTTACCCTCCACAACATAATGGTAAGGCCTTAATGCTGAAAACACTGCTTGATTATGTTATCAAACGTAGGAATTTATCTGATGCCCAATTAGAAGCTTCACTCCTACTGAACAGCATTCACAGTCCTGGAATATACTATACATATGACTGGAGTAGAAAATACCATCAGTCTCACCCAGCACAAATCCTGAGACCTACAACAGTGACCTCCCTGTAAGATAAACTCGTACAATAGTGGCACAAATGTTATGGGAGTAACCAACCAGTATTTTTAACAGTGTTTTAGGGCCACTCCATGAGATGGAATCCATACCTGACACTGTTAGTAAGGCCAAGAACCTGGGACTAGGTAGGTCATAGGCTATAGGGGAAAACTTGCCACCATTATTCTACTAAAGGAACATAGCAACAAAACTATTACTCATGTCATACTGCTGTATCCATAGTTCAAACTGCATCAGAGAAATTTATCTGTGAAGGAGAGGCAATCAACACCAAGACTCACAACTGGAACTGGAAGGGCAGTACAGCACATACAAGAGAAATCTAGAGAGGGCCATCATACTTTTTAAAAGAAGTCCTCACCTACAGTAGCAGCATTAGCCAATCACTAAAGGCAGAGCTACCATGACCCAGTCACCTCTTATAGGGCTCCACTGGGAATTACATTTCCAGTGTATAAACTTTAGGATGTGTGAACAATCCATGGTATGCAAGTTTCAACCTTTAAAGTAAGCACATAGTTCAGACAAGTGGGGAGAAGGAACAAAGCAAAAATCTCTACATTAGCTTGCTTTTAAATTAAAATTTCGCTTTCCTAAAACAAAAATGAAAGTGCATATAGACAATCAACTTTTATATTTTAAACATTTTCTAATGTATGTGCCTGTGTGAGTTTATATGAATGATGCATGTAGGTGTCAGAGGAAGCTAGAGGTGCTACCTGATGTGGGTCATGGGAACTAAGCATAAATCCTCTATAGATACATATACATTCTTAACAAATGAGTCCTTCATCCAGCTCCTAAACTTCTGTTTATGAAGGCAGCTTTGCCTGAATATGGGCCAGCACACAGCACTTATTTAGAGTTATAATCTTTAGTTTGTGTCCTGGGAAGATACTGTGAATCTATTTTAGTAATTATGTCATTAATGTTGTTCAATTTAGTTTATGCCTTTGAAAGAAAAGTTGTGAATTATAGAAGGAAAATTAAAGATGATAGGAGACATAGTTTTTCTTTTACCCTAGAAATTATGCTTGACTGTTAGAGATTCATAATAAGTAATAAATTGAAAAGCAATCTAGCTCAAGGATGTTGCATGCCTATACCACAGATGTATCATTCCTACTATTCATGGTATCAATCAGGTGCTCTAATATCTATAACTAGAGTAACAAGTTGACTTTATTATATCTGGTTTTGAACCCTTGTTTTATGATATTCTTCTTCTAATTAATTGACAATGTTTCTATTAGAATGACAAAGTTCAAATAGTTACAGTCAAATGCTTGTCACCTGGGGGAGACAGGACATGATGGTTAGGAAGAAAAATGCAGAACCAGACTCTTCCTCACTCATTCATCATACAACACAGCTGAGTTTTGAATGATTATATAGGTGCCTTCTTTGCCATCTGGTGAAGCATGGATGAGTCCACGTAAGTGTCAAAGGAACAGATATAATTTCATTTGTCACTTAATAGGGTAAGCCTCAGTAGCAATAGGGAGCTATGTTTGGCACATTTTCTGCACTGTTGGGGTTACAGAAATCCTTGTGCCCATACAACACTAGGGAAAACAGGCACATTAATTATGTAAGGGTATTGTCTCAAAGGAGGAAATACCTGTTTACCTCCCAGAAGGCTGGGAGTAGATGGTTAATGACCTGGTGACCTTTTGCTATCTGTGGAGGCAGACCTCACCCAAATTCCCCAGAATGTTTATCCCAGAATCTCCTTCCATAGACCTTTATCTTTAGCTCCTAGTCAATAGAACCCATCCTTAGGGAAGATATTACATGTACTTTATAGCCTGCCAACCTCTATGCTATCTTGGTCAGAGACCACACTGGATTCTAGGCCTTTAGATATAGAACCCACCTTCATGGTCACATGTACCTTGCAAAGAAGTTTTTATGTAGTCACCATAAGATTTAATGTGCACCTGGAATTGGAATGATTGTTGCCTGGAAACCTTTTCCCCAAAGTGTACGGTTTAAATACATTGGCAATAAACTGTTTGGAATCATACTCCCCAAAGTTTGATCCAGGTTGATGAAGTCAAACAGCATCAAAATTTCATTCTCACCTCTTTGTGGATCATTCTTCTGCCTGGCACAATAGCTGCAGGGACATCCTCACTACATCCATTGTGAATCATTGTGGGTGATATTGTAGGGAGGCCCTTGTCAGATTTAGCCTCCTCTTTTTACCATTTCCTCTCATGGTTCCTGTTTCTTAGTCTATTTGGAATACTTCCAACAAACCAAAATTTCAAGATACTTTGCCGGTCCCTGCTGTGCTCCCATCTTCTTAATTACTATTGATAATAGTTGAATAAAAGCCCACAAAAAGAGTAAATTTGACTTTCTTTCAAAATAATATGTATTCATTGATATATATGTATATATGTTACTACTAGAAATTACAGAAGAACCATGAAATAAACTAATTGCTTAGAATACTGTGATTATTTTATGAAAGTGGGTAGTTTGCTTCCTTTATTCGTCTTTGTTGAATACTCTTTGAGCTTTCTTTTATCTTTGCTTCCTCTTTGTCATCACAGAAATTGTACCTCATGTTAAAAGATATATCTTAGATACAAGAATCTTTCCAACATATTCCTTACTTGAAAAGCTGTCATTAGAAATAAAGACAGTAGCTACAAACAACGGTTAATAACCACTCAAGGAGATAAGTAAGAAAATCGTTTCATCAACAGGCTAGATTATTTCCCCACAGTCCCCAGAGGCTGGCTGGCTCTCATGGGTGATTGGAGGGAGACAGGTATTTTCCTGGCTCACTGGAGCATGTCAGCATCTGGGATCCCACACCCACCTGTGACAATACTGGGTCTCCAGTCAGTGCCAGGCATTCAGCAGATGCTTTGCCTGAAGGATCTCATTTCAATTCCACAGCAATATAAAATCAGCAAGTCACGTCCCATACAATACTTTGGTTGCTTGTTGACAATGGTGGTGGTCCTATAGAATTGTAACAATGAGAACATCCTAGTGAAATCTTACACTGAGTTAATAGTTACACAGTGCAGGGCTTCCTCATTTGTTTGTAGTGGTGCTGGTGTTAACATACCATGATGATAAATATTGTTAATGTTGATTGTCATCTTTATAGTATCTAGCTTCTCTTAGGACACAAACTACTGTGTATGTCTGTGAAAAAGTTTCTAGATTGGTTTAATTGAGTTGGAGTAGACCCATCCTAAAAGTGGACAGTACAATCATCAGTTTGGGTTTCAGGCTGAATAAAAAGGAGAAGGTGAGCAGAGTACTATTGTTTTTCTCTTCTCTCTCTGCTTCTTGACAACTGTCATATGTTCCTGCTGCATGCCATCTCTGCCACAGTGGATTGCACCCTCAGCTGTGAGCCCAGTTAAGCTCTTCCTTCTTGAAGTTGCTTTTGAAGATATTTCACACAGCAAGAGACATAATTAATACGTGCCCCACTCTAAGTGCCTTCTTATTGAAAAACAAGTTTACCATAAAGAAGTATATGGTGTTGAAGCAGCAATAGTTTTCCCCAATCATGCTTACTGTTTCTTGAGTGCATCAAAAGGCCATATGAAATGCCGATCATTTAGGTTTATATAAGCTTTATGTGCTCCCACAATGATGAGTTCACCGAATGATGTATTTCCCAGATTATGACCTTTGCCTTTAAATGACACATGACTGTACTAATAAATGTCCAGTTATCTGTATTATATGAAAACCCACATCAAGGAGATGGTAACTAGTGAAGATGTAGTTCAGAGCAACACTAGGGTAGGTTCTTCATTTGGTGTCTTAGGTGGTTACTTTCCTGAGGCTTTGAGTTTGGTTTATTAATAGCTACTTACTCAATACCAAACATTCAGGTACATTTAAAAGTCACTAGAGTACTTGGTAAACATGACAATATGCATGGTTTCCTTGCTTTTCTATAAATGGGAGAGAGCTAATGACTTAGGTTAATTCCTCTTTTATTTCTATCCTCAGGCCTCACTGTGCTTTCTAGTTTTGAGATTTGCTTGTCTGTTTCTTGACATTTGTTGTCTTCCCTATATTGATTCTCTGTCATTTTCTTTTCCTCAGTACACTACCAGTGTGCTATTAGTTTTTGTTAACATAACACAAACTAGAGTCATTTGGGAAAAGGGAACCTTCTCTTAATTGAGGAATTGCCTCTATTACTTTGGTTGGCAGGCAAGTTCATGGGGGCATTTTAAAACACTGAATCATGAAGGAGGGCCCAGGATTTTGTAGGTGGTATAATCCCTGAGAAAGTGGCCCTGGGTGTATAAGAGAAGTAGTTGAACAAGCCAGTAAGCAACAATTTTTTTCATGATCTCTGCTTGAGATTGTGCCTTGACTTCCCTTAATGACAGACTGGAATTTGTAAAGTAAGTAAACCCTTTCCTCTCCAAGTTTCTTTTGGTCAGTGTTTCACCACAAAGACAGAGAAGTAAATTAGAAATCCAGTTCCAAGGCTGGTCTGAGATGTACTTAAGTATACTAGATATTCAGTCCCTTTGGCCACAGAGATTGACTCAAAAAAATGTATGTATGGTCCAATCATAGTCACAGAGATATGGTGAGACACGCCTTTGAGAAAGAGGAACCTCTGCGTCTTTGAGGCTAGCTATTAAGGGAGATTTTCATGTTCTGGGTGATGTGTGATGATGGGAGGCTTTAAAATGCTGCAGCCTTTCATAAACAGCCAGTTAAGTTCCTAAAACTACCCGAGAGGCACCATGTTAGGCCAAAGACAACCCTGACATAGGAGGACATGGCAGAGACAGGGTGGTATAATTCCAGCTTCTGGTTGAAATTACACTTATAACTATGTATTTTCCTCCAGACTCATAAAATACGTGGACCAGTAATTCCCACGATGGTTTAAGCAGTATGAATTGGGACTTTTGTCACCAAAATGTAGCTGATAAAGCCAGATTTTCCAATAAATTTTATCATTATCAAGGCTACATTTGTTACTATTGTTTGTACCAATCAGGGTCCTACAGAGAGGCAGAACCAATAGGATGTAAGTAGTTGGGCAGACAGATGAAAAGACAGATGATATACATAGAAAGATACATATAGATATACTTAGATATATAGACACAGGCATATTTGGTTTGGTCATTTAATTCTCCAGACTTAAATGTCCCATGATATGCATAGGAAAACTTACAGTTTGGGATTATTTAAGCCTGAAGATCTGAGAACCAAGGGAGCCATGGTTCATTCACAAGGATAGGAGAAGATGGAAACTGAACTTGGCACAGAGGAAATTCCTTCTCATCCACCTTTTCCCCTTTTGGGCACTTCATGAATTCATGATGTTCATCTTCTCATAAATAAATGGTGCTCACCTACTCGTGAACAGATGATGCTCATCTCTCATGATGGCTGTTCATGGTTGTCAACTTGACTACACTGGGTACACTTGTATTTTTTTTTCTTAATTAAATAATTGAAATGGGAACATGTATTTTGTTTTGTTTTTGAGAGTAAAAATTTACCTGTGTATGCCTCTCAAGTTGCTGTAGCCTTTCTTAGAAATGTGAAGAGTACTGAGAGCCAATGGTATGAATTATTTCACAAACTTAAGGAGACAATACATTTCCCCCAATTGTGAGAGGTAACAGATTTAGTGACTCTGCATATAAAACTTTTGGCAATTTGTGGAGAAATAAAAAAAAATGAAGATGCTGGTTGGTTGCTCTTAGCATCTATGGATAAACTGAAGAAAGAATGAGCTCCATGGTAAGATTAACCCACTTCTAACATCTCAGAATATGGTGAAGGACAACAATGAATTCAGTGATAAAGCTTCTGACATCATAAACAGTTTAAAGGTTTCTAAGTGTGCTCTGGAAGGGAATTTTCTCTCCAGCAGCTCAAGTTGCAGAAAAGAAAACTGAAGCCCTTATTATAAGGTTGGCTGAATTACAGTAAAAACTCCAGTCCCAGCTTCAGAGGGTACTGCCAGTCAAAGAAAGTAAAGACAGTGGTTGGTAAAGAATAGAACCCTGTATCTGGGGATGGAGACATGTGAGAGGACCCTATTGAGGCTGAGTACTTTGAAACTTCAGATTCTCAAGGGTTTAACTCACCAGAAGAAATAGCCTCTCTACCCTCAGCAGAAGGTGTACTCTCACCCCCTAAAATATTACCTTTTCTGCCTTTGACTGAAAAAATTAACCCTTCCTTGCCTGCTAAACCAGCAATGACTTTCCTTGAAAAAGATGCCAGGCAGGACAATACTGATGTCCCCCATGGCCAACCAATAGTTACCTTTAGACCTATAACCAGATTTAAGGCAAAGCAGACTCCTAGCGAGGAGTTAGAAAGTGTGGACTTTGAGAATGTGACTACACTACCAACAAGTGTAATTGCTGAGGGCCATAGGAGTATACAGCAGGTGACTAGTGTTTGACAAGTCAGCCCACTAGTCATGTAACTCCCTGATGGACATCTCTGGGTACACATTTAGCTGTGGATTTCTGCTTAGGCTGTATAATTTTGATGAACAGAAATATTACCAGAATATTCTTCTTTACTGATACAGGAAAGTAACAGTATTCTCAGTCTCAAAGACAGACTTTTACACATTTTGCAAAGACCTTAGAACAAGTCCAAAACAGACTAAGCTACCCCTACAGGATACGTACAAAGACTAATTCCCAGGTGTTGGTTATTGCTAAATCAAGGTCAGGATTTTTACACTGAGATTGGCTCCTTGCAGTAGCTCTTTTTCTGCACATGCACTGACTGCTCAAGATTCAGCCCATTGTTGAATATTAATTTTTTAATGGGATCTCTCACCAACTTAGAGCTATGTGCATGGGTCAATGTAACATTACCAGCTTAAGAGAAACTATGTGATATCTTGTGTTGTGAGAATGGGTATGGCCCTGGATATGTAATTTGTAATTGTCTCAAATCTGGCTGAGAGCAGCAGGAGCAGTGTGGCGAGAGACAGCTGTGCAGAGCTATGTGAGAGCTGCTGCAGTATGTGAGTGGTGTGTGTGTGTGTGTGTGTGTGTGTGTGTGTGTGTGTGTGTGTTGAGTGAGAGATGAATAAGAAGCACGAGAGAAGTGTGATAAAGTGAGTGGGTGAAAGAGTGAGTGAGTAAAGAGTGAGTGAATAATGTAGAAGTATTTGTGTGAGAGTATGAGCGAAAGAGAGAGAGAGAGAGAGAGAGAGAGAGAGAGAGAGAGAGAGAGAGAGAGAGAGAGAGAGCTGTGTGAAAGAGCTGTTGCTACGTAGAGAAGCTGTGCCTGTGTAAAATGCTGTATGGTAAGAAAGCTATGTAAATGAGATGTTTAGCTGTGGCTGTGTGGAGATTTGTAACTGTGTGGAGGCAAGAAGATGAAGCTGTATAAAAAAGAAATGTAGAAGAGAAATGTGTGTAAAAGAAAGATGTGTAGCCATGTGAAAAACGTATGTAAAGGTATGTAGCTGTGTGGAGACAGAAAGAGTCAGAGACCATTTTTAAGATGAAGTAAAAGAGAAAGTTAACATCAGAAAACTGTGTGTTTCTTTACTTCACCAGTCATAGATAGATTAAAACTTATTCCTAATTACCCTCAGATAAAAAAGGTTCCTATCCCTGGCTTCTCTGAGGCATTCCATTTATTACCTGGAGCTGATTATGGGAGCTGGTCTCCCATGGTCCAAATACTTAATGAGTTTGCTTATTCATTCAAGCAGAAATCTGAAGCATTTATCAAAAGATGGCCCTGAAAAGGAGTTGGATATGCCTAATATCACTTGACCTAGTACTGATAAAATGATTTTAAGGCTCAAGGAAACTGCAATGCTAAAGTGGGTGCACTCTGTAAAACCTGATCCTCTACAGCGTGAAAACCCAGAAAACATGCCCTTCACCAATCCTATAAGGAGTGAAATGGTGAGAAGGGTACCAGCACATTTGAAGAGTTCTTTTGTCACCCTTTTCCTTGTGCCAGGTTGGAGAATAGGTTTCACTGGGCCCCCAATTAGTAGAGGTCAGATAGCAGCATTGAGTTACCAAAAGCAAGGTGATCATCCTCATTGTAATGAGCAGCATACACAAAGCAATATCCATAATGGGCTAACTCATAATGGTCATCACAGGAAAAGTAATTTTTATGGTGGCATATGGTGATATTTTATTTGTATTGAAATGTAATTTTAATTTTATGTTAATAAATAAAGTTGCCCTGGGGTCAGAGCTATTAGAGCCATAGCAAGAGCGTGGTGGTTAGAAGAGCTAGGTAGATTTCTGTGTGTTCAGGGATACAGCCAGTATTGGAGACATACGCCTTTAAGACCTGGAGGGCAGTACTTACAGGCAGTGATGAGGCAGTCATGTGGTTGGGTTTACAACCAATGAGAAGGCAGAACAGAAAGACTATTTAAACACAGACAAACAGGAAGTAGCTCTCTCGGGGAAGTTAGGAGCACTGCAGGAGGTAAGATTTTATCTCTGAGCTCTGACCTCTCGGCTTTCTCTTTTACATTGGCTCTGTGTTTCTTATTTTAATAAGACGATTGGTTACATCTACAGTGGCATGACTCATACTGACTTTTGATACTTGGCTAATAAATCATGGTGTTTATAGACATGAAATAGATAAGAAGCCTATCGCATTTTTGTTTGATCTCTATAAGCAAAAAAAAATTTCTCAAACAAATGAAAGAAAGGCTACATTGGATTCTAGCAAAAGAGAATCTCAGCCTGTGAACAAACTTCTAGACTTGATTTAATTTTCAGACTCAGAACCCCTCAAATGAAGGAATGGCCAGGTTATGCTGAGAAAGGACCTTGATAAAATACCTATGAGTTTTACCATTAATCTTTCTTCAGTTCTTCCCCAGAGGGACCTACAGCCCTTTACAAGGGTAGCTGTGCACTAGAGGAAAGGAAACAATCAGACTTTTTGTGGTTTATTGGATACTGGTTCTGAACGGACACTGATTCTGGAAGACCCCAAGTAACACTGTGGTCCTCCCGTTAAAGTAGGGGCTTGTGGAGGTAAGATGATTAATGGAGTTTTGGCTGAAGTTCTACTCACAGTAGGTCCAGTGAACTCATCCTGTGGTTATTTCCCCAGTCCCAGAATATACGATTGGGATAGAAATACTTAGAAGTTGACAGAATTCTCACATTGGTTCCTTGATCTCTGGAGTGAGGAATGTTAGGATTGGAAAGGCTAAATGGAAACCATTAGAGTTGTCTCTGCCAGAGAAAAAAATAGTGAATCAAAAACAGTGTTGCATCCTTGGAGGAAAAGCAGACATTAATGCCATCATAAAGGACTTGAAAGATGTAGGGGTGGTGGTTCCTACCATATCTCCCTTTAACTCTCCTATCTGGCCAGTGCAGAAAGACAGATAAATCACAGGGAATGTGAAGAATGACAGTTGACTATAGAAAACTCAATCAAGTAGTGACTCTGACTGCAGCTGCTATAATCAGATGTGGTGTCCTTACCTGAACAGATTAACACATCTTCTGGTACATGGTATGCAGCTATTGATCTAGCAAAAACCTTTTTTTTTGTACCTGTCCATAAGGACCACCAGAAGTGACTTGCTTTCCATTGACCAGCAAATATACCTTTCAGTTTTACTCCAAGTATACATTAATTCTCCTGTCCTGTGTCAAACTTAAATAGAAGAGATTATGATAGCCTGTCTCTTCCATAAAATATCACATTGGTTTGCTGTATTGACCACATTAGACATTATGCTGATTGAACCAAGTGAGCAGGAGGTTGTGACCACTTTTGACTTGTTGATAACACATGCATGTTAGAGGATGGGAAACAAATCCAATCAAAATTCAAGGGCCATTTACCTCAGTGAAATTCTTAGGAGTCCAGTGGTGACCATGGTGGCAGAGATGGTGGTTATTCATGGGTTTGACAACATAGACTTCTACTTACCAAATCTGAGCTGGATATAGCTGCTGCTGTGTGCCAGATCTTCCAATAGCAGAGACCAACAGTGAGCCCAAGATATAGCACTATTCCCCAATGTAACCAACTATTGACCTGGTGTCAGGGTGACTCTTTTTGGACCACTTCCTCCATGGAAAGGACTATACTTTGTCCTTAGTGAAGTAGATATTTATTCTGGTTATGGATTTGCCTATCCTGCACATAATGCTTCTGCCAAAAACTGCCATCTGTGGTCTTAAAGAATAACTTATCCACCATGATCGTATTCCACACAGTACTGCTTCTGACCGAGGAACACACATCGCAGCCAGTGAAGTGCAACAGTCTTCCCATGATCAGGAAGTCCATGGGTCTTACCATGTTTTCCACTGTCCTGAGGCATCTGGCCTGATAGAAAGGTGGAATGGCCTTGTAAGACACAGTAACAATGCCAAGTAGGTGCAGCAGCATGGCAGGCTGTCGTAGAGTTATCCAAAAGGCAGTGTATGCTTTGAATCAGCACCCAATATATGGTATGGTTTCCCCCATAGCTAGGGGCTAGGAATCAAGAGGTGGAAACAGGAAAAGTTCCATTTACTATCACACTTGTAACCCACTAGGAAATTTTTTGCTTCCTGTTACTACAATGTTAAGCTTTCTTGGCTTAGAAGTTTGGTTCCAGATGGGGAAATGCTCCTGACAGGAGCCAGAACTAACATTCCATTAAACTGGAAGCTCAGCTTTCCCCTGGCTACTTTTGGCTTATGATTCCCTTAATCCAATAGGCTAAGAAAGGCATAACAGTGTTAGAAGGGATGATTGATCTAGATTACCACGGGGAAATGGATTGCTTCTCCACCATGGAGATAAAGAAGTTTATGTCTGGAGTGCAGGAGGCCCTTTAGGGCATCTCTTGGTGCTACCATGTCCTGTGATTAAAGTAAACAAGAAACTACAACAACCTAATCCAGGAAGAATGACAAAGGGCACAGATCCTTCCAGAATGAAGATGTGGGTCACTCCTCCAGGAAAAGAGCCAAGACCTACTGAGGTGTTTGCTGAGGGTGGGAGAAATACCAACCAGAAAGCTAGTTAAAAGTACTAGTTAAGTCCAAGGATTATAATTGACATGAGTGTTTCTATCATATTTTGTGAAGAATGTGTTTGTATAGATATTTGAACTTTCTTTCCTCAATTTCTTTATCTTATAATATAACATCAATTAAGAGAATATCAGTAGTTATGATCTTTAAATTTTGAGATACCAAAAGAATGCCCCACAAAGACCATGGACAGCTATTCTAAAATTTATAATGCATTTGCCATCGTAGGAGGGATATTTATAACATGTTAGGCATAATTATGACCTGGTTAAATATATAATATGTTTGTGATATATATGGGATAGTTATACAATATTCGATGTAATTATGACTGAAAGAATGTATTACTGGATTCTTGGACTTAGTTGGTAGATAGTCATCGTTGGAGCAGCTGGACTACAACCTGCAGGCCAGTCTACTATATCCCCTTTCTTTCTATATATAGATTCATTCTATAAGTTTTGTTACTCTGGAGAACCCTGACTAATACACCTATTTATGAATGGATTATGCTCACTTATTTTGATGATGGCAGTTCGTCTTTCCCCACTTCACCATTTCACCAGTAATCTCTCTAAGAAACACTCTCATAGGCACATTAAGATGTTGTTTGAATCGTGAATGGCCTATTAATAATAATAAAAAAAAACTCAGAGCCAGATATCAGGGTGAAAGTTGAACGATCAGAGAAGCAGAGAAAGCCACTGCCAACCACCTCCCCAACTCCATGAATCCTCTGACTGAAAGCCTTTGAGTCCTCACTCTAATGAGTCTCAGTGGAACTGCTTTAGTTCCTGTTTCCTCATGCCTTATATACCTTTCTCCGCCCTGCCATCACTTCCTGGGATTAACGGCATGTGTGCTTCCCAGTACTGGGATTACAGGTGTGTGCCACCACTGCCTGTCTCTGTTTCAAGTGTGGCCTTGAACTCATAGAGATCCAGATGGATCTCTGCCTCCCTAGTGATAGGATTTAAGGGTGAGTGCCACTACTATCTGGCCTTTATGTTCAATCTATTGACTAGCTCTGTCCTCTGATCCTCAGGTAAGTTTTATTAGGGTACACAATGTATCACCACATTAAGGAATGAAGTTTATGAGCTAGTTGGGTATCCCTTAGGTCAATTAAGGGTTACTCACTTGAAAGGAATATTTTTTCCTGTCCAAATAGAAACAGTTTTTGTTAATAAAAATATGTAACTAACTTAGGAACTGACAAAACTCTGCTGCTATTGAAGAAGTGATTTTATCTGAGAATAATAGGATGGGTATAGGGCTGCAGTTATTTAAAAGCTTCACATTCTGGTTACCTGGGGTTGGTTATAGATAATAATTTCAGATCTTTAATTGTTAAGAGCTGCACCAGCCATATAATTCATTATTCCTTTTTGTGAGATATTCTCTCATACTACCAGCTGTGTTTGCTGAAACAGACGGTGAATTGTTTAACCTTTAAAAATCATTTTCTATAATTCTAGGGTGTTATTTGTACATGTACTCTGCTTTTTTTATAAAAAAAATCATATAAATCTTATTTCAGACTGTAAGTGAATGTGCAAAATGCAGGAACTGAGTACAGACTGATGACATTTGTGCTAACTTGGGAATCATTTAAAATAGTTTATTCTACAACAAACTTCAAATTATTTGCTTACATAAACATGATAACTTAGAAAATGGTGAGTTTAAAATTTCTCTTTTTTTATTTTATTTTATAATAAAATTTCTCTTTAATAACTACTGACAGGTAGTGAATGGTATGTAAGAGACAAATTTTACTGACATTTTGAACTGAACTAAAAATCCTGAAGCTCATTGAGGGAAATAGCTTCCACTAAGAGAGAGAAATACCATGAAATGTTGAAATGGTTAAGATGTGAATCCAATTAAGATCATTACAACTTACTTTTACAATTTAGGATGTTTCTTGAAGAAGAAAATTGAGGCTTTGGATTTCTGCTAGGCATCCTGGCCAGATATACAGGGAATGCTGTTGTATTTTCTAGCTTTTTGCAGGCATTGGGGAAAGAATATATCATTGGCACTTTTATGAAAACTGACAATGAAACCTGAGACATCCCATCATGAAAAATTACATCAAATAATTTGCTTCATTTCACTGTGGAGTTTTCTCCAGAAAATAATTGGAAATCATGTGGAGGGAGAAGAATAGCTGAGAATCCGTCATGTAAACAGCATCTGCAAACCCTGAGCAGCTTTTCAGTAGTCAGAAGACTAGAAAAATTGGCCTTCATGAGTTCTGGAAAGCTGCACAGGCAGCTGGCTTGGCAATGAATTCGAAAGGGCTCTTCTCTGCCTCAGTGCAGATGGGGTCATCTCAGCAACTAGTATGAGGAAGAGGAGAGTGAAGCCCATGCTTATGATTACTATAATATTTGAAAAAGGTGATGTCTTACTTTGATGTGAGAATGAATCCAGTTGCTCAGAGCTCTTTCGTTCAATTCATTTATTCATCAGTCACCATCATTTAACCACCAGTTCAACTCTCCAATCTCCTAATTTCCTTGTTTCCTTTTGTTCTAACCCCCTTCTCCCTGGACTGGTCTATATCCTATCCCAAGCAGTAACACCTCATGTTTTGTACACAGCACGAAATTGTTGGGGTCCCTGCTAGAGGCTTCCTGGCAATTGTATTTGCAACCCAAAAGGGGAGAGATAAAAGTGGAGTCAGTTAGTGGTTGAAATAAATCAGAAAAGGAATTTATGTGCTAGAAATATATCCTTATTGTGGTTAGGTGAAGACATATCTATCATATGATATGAGTCTGTCATAAATGTGTTCAACTATAAACTTACAGGTGATAGCATAGGGAGAGTCTGTAGGTCACTAAAGTTAAAACTGTCACTTTTTCCTCTGCTGCCACTTTCCTAAGAGGGCAGGGAAAGAGTACTGATAGCATCACAGCTTGAAGTGCCTGCTGGGAGGAAACCCCTTTGATCTAAGAGGCTACCTTAGTTGAGGTGTGTGTGTGTGGTGGTGGTGGGGTTCCAGGCATCTAACTGATGGCCTGATTAGCTATTTGTTCCTTACTTGTCTTTTAAGGCTTTGTTTGTGGTTGACTCTATCTTCAGAAGTAGCTCAAGGAGGGCATTTGCAAATGGCAGATACCCAAAACAAATGATAAAGAGGGGGCCTGGAGCTCAGAGGCAGAAGGTTCTGTCAAAGTGAGTATCCAGGTGCTTTGAAATGGAGATTCACACACACTTACACATTTTAGGAGAATTGTGAGCACAAAGAATTCATAGCAAGGCACAACTGAATACTAAGCTGCATAACACCACTAGTCCCTGCTGATTGGCTTCCCACTCAACTGACCCTTGGTCTTGTCAAGGTATAGCTTATAATATACAGCTGGACTTCTATTTCATATTCCTGTGGCTCTCCACAACTGTAGAGCTTCAAATGAAGGATTGGCACAGACCTTATTGCTAAATACATTTTAGAGCACTGTCATATTTTCAGGTCAAGATGTAGAGAGTTTCTACATGCCCCACTCCTGGCTTCATTCACCATTGATAGCTTGCCTCACCACAATGCATTGGTAGCACACTAATGGGCTAGAATTGATGCACCATTGCTCACTAAATTTCATAGGTTATAAACATTTCCTTAGTTCCCTGTACCCTCCTTCTGCTCTGAGATCACATCCTGAACCCCACCCTACATCTCATTACTAGGGATCTTTTTGGCCCAGAGTTACCCAGACTGGTTTTTTATTTTCTTGGTGGTTTAGAAGAGGAGAGGGTAGATATTTAGATCATTGTTTCTCTATTGTAATTTTCTGATGTTCTCATGGTCAGACTTGGGTTATGAACTTGTGGTAGAAGACCATAGTAGTTTAGTGTGTTTTTTGTTTTATACTATTAAAAGCATGTGCCATCAATATAGTCTCTCACTAGCGAAGTTGGTCTTGATCATCTATCTGACTAATGTGGTCAGGTTTGTCCATTGTGAAGCTACTCTTTTACTTTTGTCTAGCTTATGGTGTTTAGAAGAAAGTCATTTTGCATAGCATATAGTT
Organism: Peromyscus maniculatus bairdii; assembly: GCF_049852395.1. Classification (NCBI taxonomy): domain Eukaryota; kingdom Metazoa; phylum Chordata; class Mammalia; order Rodentia; family Cricetidae; genus Peromyscus; species Peromyscus maniculatus. Next base: position 40,411,068 of record NC_134853.1, read on the forward strand.
AAGTGCCTGGGAGCTATTCTCAGCTTCCTTGAAGCAAGAGCATTTAGATCAATTATTTGGGATTCTTCTGCCTAAGAGATTTGTATCTTCTCAAAATTGATCATCCATTCTTTTCAATTTGGAGTTTTGGATATTAATTTATACTTTGTATGGTAATGAAGTGCTGGGAGTTTTTGTTCATATGTGGACATTAGGAGTTCTGCCTGAATACAGTTTTGACATTCTCAACCTAATTTCCAGTTATTCTTCACTGCCTCATAGTTCCTTAGTGTGGTCAATCCAGATATTTGCCATATAAAACTGGTGGCCTCTGGGATAGCAAGGTACCACATAACTGACTGACCCCATTCCAATTACATGATGAGGTAATGATATAGAACACTGTGACCACAGAGAAATCATGCCTGTTTTCTCTGAATCCATCAATAGAGCTCCCCTTGGGAAACATACTTAAATGAACTTGCAGCCCCAATAAAATTTCAAGCCATGGATTCATCTCTCTTCCCATTCTCCATTTGTTTACTGAGTATGCTGCACACACACCCCCCCACACACACCTGCTTTTGTTATTTCCCACTTTTAAAATATGGGTTTCTGCTACATGCTTGTTCAGCTCAGTCCACTGTGCCAACCCAGAGACTCCACGGCAGGAGGCGGCAGAAGGCTGCAGCAGCAGCAGCAGTGAAATGGCAGAGACCTCAGCTGACACCCAGCAGCTGCTGAACACCCAGCCTCAGAGCCTGAATGACACCTACAGGCCGCCCAGCAACTTCCTCAAGCTAGACTTGAGCAACGTGCAAACCGTGGAAGTGAACTAGAAAGAGAGAGCAAGGTTGTAGTTCTCTCAATCCCTGGGAAAACATTTTTGCAGCAGCTTCCTTTTAGAGAAGATGATGGAATATTTGGTGACAATTTCATTCAGGAAAGGAAGCAGGGACTAGAACAGTTTATAAATAAGGTCACTGCTCATCCTCTGGCCCAAAATGAGTGTTTTTACAGGATGAAATAATAGATAAAAGCTATACTCCATCTAAAATAAGACATGCCTGAGTTTGGAAAGAAGAGGCAGAAACGAGACCATTTGTGATTCATGTCCACCAATGAAGAAATTCTAACTAAACATGCTGCACAGACACTGGTCTAACATGCCCTGGGTATACTAACACTCACACGCTCCCTTTCATTTTGTTTAGTTCATTTGCTTTAGTGGAACTCCCTCGTTGAGCCTCTCTACCAGCTCTGCCCTGCCGTGTCTATGTGCACACTAAGCCTCACAAGCTGGTAGAACCTACCTAAAGTTGCTGACTTGGTCTTACTTACAGTTTCTGTGTCATGTTTCTTCTGGAATCTGATTGACTATAACATTTCCCCCCTACTGTGTGATGCCACCACTCAGTCCTAATTTATGTGCATGAGCACGACAACTACTTGTCTCCAGTGCCACACATACGAAGTGTACTTTGTGTGCAGAGTGTGTCTTTCTTCGGGCCTGTAATCCCCTTCACATGGAAGATTAATGAGGGAAATCTTTATAGTTTGTATAAAAAAAAATCAAATTTACAGGAATTAACAATCACTGGTAATTCAACAAATGGTGCTGGCATAACTGAATATCAATGTGTAGAAGGCTGCAAATAGATCCATATCTGTCACTGTGCACAAAACTTAAGTCCAAGTGGATCAAGGACCTCAACATAAATCCAGCTACTCAGAACCTGCTAGAAGAGAAAGTAGGAAGTAGTCTTGAATGCATTGGCATAGGAGATCACTTCCTAAATAAAACACCAGTAGCACAGACACTGAGACAAACAATCAATCAATGGGACCTCTTGAAACTGAGAAGCTTTTGTAGAGCAAAGGATATGGTCAACAAGGCAAAGCGACAGCCTACAGAATGGGAAAAGATCTTCACCAACCCCACATGTGACAGAGGACTGATATCCAGAATATATAAGGAACTCAAGAAATTAGACATCAAAACGACCAACAGTCCAATTGAGAAATGGGCTTTAGAACTAAACAGAGAATTCTCAACAGAGGAAACTCAAATGGCTGAAAGACACTTAAGGAATTGCTCAACATCCCTAATCATCAGGGAAATGCAAATCAAAACAACTCTGAGATACCACCTTACGCCTGTCAGAATGGCTAAGATCAAAAACACTGAAGACACTTTATGCTGGAGAGGATGGGAACTAGGGGAACTCTCCTCCACTGCTGGTGCGAATGCAAGCTTGTACAACCACTTTGGAAATCAATATGGTGCTTTCTTAGAAAATTGGGAATCAATCTCCCCCAAGATCCAGCTATACCACTCCTGGGCATATACCCAAGAAATGCTCAATCATACCACAAGAGCACTTGCTCAGCTATGTTCATATCAGCATTATTTGTAATAGCCAAAACCTGGAAACAACCTAGATGCCCTTCAAATGAAGAATGGATAAATAAATTGTGGCACATATACACAGAAATCCACAAAGATACCCCCACAAAAGACTGCTGGCAATCGTCGAGAGACAGCCGGGACTGACCTACTCTGGTGATGGGATGGCCAAACACCCTAATAGTTGTGCCACAAACCACATCTAAGGACTGAGGAATCTGGATGCAGACATCCATGGCTAGGCCCCTGGTGGAGCGCTGGGAGTCTAATTAGTGAGAAAGAGGAGGGTTTATATGAGCGAGAATTGTTGAAACCAAGGTTGGATAAAGCACAGGGACAAATAAACAAATGAATGGAAACACATGAACTAAGAACCAAAGGCTGAGGGCCCCCCAACTGGATCAGGCCCTCTGAATAGGTGAGACAGTCGATTGGCTTAATCTGTTTGGGAGGCATCTAGGCAGTGGTACCAGGTCCTGGGCTCGTTGCATGAGTTAGCTGTTTGAAACCTGGGACTTATGGAGGGACACTTGGCTCAATCTGGGAGGAGGGGACTGGACCTGCCTGGACTGAGTCAATCAGGTCGATCCCAGTCCTCGGGGGAGACCTTGATCTGGAGGAGGTGGGAATGGGGGGTGGGCTGGGGGGAAGGGGAGGGGGCAGGAAGGGAGAGAACAAGGGAATCTGTGGCTATTATGTAGAACTGAATAGTATTGTAAAATAAAGTTAAAAAAATATAAAAGGCAAAACAAACAATCACTGGTAATTAATATCCATTATTATCAATGGACTTAATGCACCTATAAAAAGACACAGGCAAACAGAATGGATAAGAAAGCAGGACCCATCTTTCTGCTGCATACAAGAAACACACCTCAACTTCAAAGATAAACACTACTTCAGAGTAAAAGCCTGGGAAAAGTTATTCTAATCAAATGGTCGTAAGAAGCAAGCTGATGTAGCTATTCTAACATCCAACAAAATAGAATTCAAACTAAAATCAATCAAAAGAGATCAAGAAGGACATCACATACTCATCACAGGAAAGATCCACCAAGATGAAGTTTCATTTCTGAACATTTATGCCCCAAATACAAGGGCACTCCCATATATAAAAGAACCATTACTAAACCTCAAATTATACATCAAACCCCACACATTAATAGTGGGAGACTTCAATACCCCACTCTTACCACTGGACAGATTTGCCAGAATGAAACTTAACAGAGAAATAAGGGACTTAACTGATTTTATGACTCAAATGGACTTCATTGATATCTACAGAACATTATACCCTAACACAAAAGTATATACCTTCGCTCAGCACCCCATGAAACCATCTCTAAAACTGACCACATACTTGGTCACAAAGCAAATCTCAACAGATTAAAAAAAATTGAATAACCTCCTGTATTCTATCAGACTAGTGTCCCAGACAGCGGGGTCCTCAATGAGGAACTAAAGGGAGGGCCAGCGAATGAGAAGGACAAGAAACACAAAGAATGAGAGCAAGACAGGACATCTGATCAAGCTCTGAAATTTTATTTTTCTCTCAAAGCATATAGAAGTAGGCAAAGGGGGTTACAAGCAGGAAGGGACTTAATTATGGGCTCTTCGGCCAGCAGGGAATGTTGCTCTGGGGGTTATCTATCTACTATTGTCTAACTGTCTAATTGTTTAACTGCAGCTTATTCACCTGATATCTGAGAAGAGGTTCTGGTATTTGTGAGAAGAGGTTCTGGTGCTATGGAGACTTAAGCAAGGCCTAGATCTAAGAAAAGAGGAGAGAAGCCCAAATATGGCAGCGTGGGTGTAAAGGGTCCCTTAGGCTTAAGGCTCCCATCAGACCACCATGGTTTAAAGTTAGACTTCAACAACAACAAAAATTTCAGAAAGCCTGCAATCTCTTGGAAACTGAATAATGTTAAAATAATGCTTAACTGAATCACCAATGGGTCAAGGAAAAAATAAAGAAATTAAAGACTTTCTAGAGATCAATGAAAATGAATATATTTCATATCCAAACTTATGGAACACTATGAAAGCAGTGCTAAGAGGAAAATTCATAGCATTAAATGCCCACATAAAGAAGTTGGAGAAATCTCACACTAGTGACTTAACAGCACACATAAAAGCTCTAGAACAAGAAGAAGCAAAGTCACTCAGGAGGAAAAGATGCCAGGAAATAATCAAATTGAGAGCTGAAATCAATAAAATAGAAACAAAGAGAACAATACAAAGAATCAATGAAACACAGACTTGGTTCTTTGAGAAAATCAACAAGACAGACAAGCCTTTATCCAGACTAACCAAAAGGCAGAGAGAGAGTGCATCAATCCATATTAACAAAATCAGAAATGAAAAGGGAGACATAACAACTGACAATGAGGAAATCCAGAGAATCATCAGGTCATACTTCAAAAACCTGTACTTCACAAAATTGGAAAATCTAAAAGAAATAGACAATTTTCTTTTAGATAGGTACCCCATACCTAAGTTAAACCAAGACCAGATAAACTATTTAAATTGACCAATAACCCCTAAGCAAATAGAAACAGTCATTAAAGGTCTCCCAACCAAAAAAGGCCCAGAACCAGATAGTTTCAATGCAAAATCCTACTAGATTTTCAAAGCTTTAATACGAATACTCTTCAAATGGTTTCACACAATAGAAACATAAGGAACATTACCAAACTCCTTCTACGAGGCTATAGTTACTCTGATTCCCAAGCCAAACAAAGATACAACAAAGAAAGAGAATTACAAACAAATCTCCCTCATGAACAATGATTGATGCAAACATACTCAATAAAATATTGGCAGACTCCAAGAACACATCAAAACAATTATCCACCATGATCAAGTAGGCTTCATCCCAGAGATGGAAGGTTGGTTCAATATATAAAAGTCCAGCAATGTAATATGCCATATAAACAAACTGAAAGAAAAAAACCACATGATCATTTCATTAGATGCTGAAAAGGCCTTTGACAAAATTCAACACTTTTTCATGATAAAGGTCTTTGAGAGATCAGGAATACAGGGAACATACCTAAACATAATAAAGGCAATTTACAGCAAGCCAACAGCCAACATCAAATTAAATGGAGAGAAATACAAAGCAATTCTTCTAAAATTAGGAACAAGAAAAGGCTGTCAACTCTCCCCGTATTTATTCAATATAGTACTTGAAGTTCTAGCTAGAGCCATAAGACAGCAAAAGGAGATCAAAGGGTTACAAATTGGAAAGAAAAAAGGCAAACTTTCACTATTTGCAGATGATATGATAGTACACATAAGTGACCCCAAAAATTCAACCAAGGAATTCCTATAACTGATAAACACCTTCAGTAATGTGGCAGGATACAAGATACAAGATTAACTAAAAAAAATCAGTAGCCCTCTTATATACAAATGATAAACCAGCTGAGAAAGAAATCAGAGAAACATCACCCTTTACAATTGCCACAAATAATACAAAATACCTTAGGGTAACTCTAACTAAGCAAGTGAAGGACCTGTATGACAAGAATTTTAGGTCTCTGAAGAAAGAAATGAAAGAAGATATCAAAAAATGGAAACATCTCCCATGCTTATGGATAGGTAGGATTAACATAATAAAAATGGCAATCTTACCAAAAGCAATCTACAGATTCAATGAAATCCCCAATAAAATCCCAACACAATTCTTCACAGACCTGGAAAGAACAATACTCAATTTCATATGGAAAAACAAAAACGCAGGATAGCTAAAAGAATCCTGTACAATAAAGCAACATCTGGAGGTATCACCATCCCTGACCTCAAGCTCTACTATAGAGCTATAGTAACAAAAACAGCTTGGTACTGGTATAAAAACTGACATACAGACCAGTGGAATCAAATGGAAGACCCTGACATTAATCCGTGCACATATGAACACCTGATTTTTGACAAAGAAGCCAAAACTATACAATGGAAAAAAGAAAGTATGTTCAACAAATGGTGCTGGTATAACTGGATGTCAATATGTAAAATTACAAATAGATCCATATCTGTCACCATGCACAAAACTCAAGTCCAAGTGGATCAAAGACCTCAACATAAATCCAGTTACACTAAACTTAATAGAAGAGAAAGTAGGAAGTACTCTTGAACAAATTGGCACTGGAGACCACTTCCTAAATATAATACCAGCAGCACAGACACTGAGAACAACAATTAAGAAATGGGACCTCCTGAAACTGAGAAGCTTTTATAGGGCTAAAGACACAGTCAATAAGACAAAACTACAGCCTACAGAATGGGAAAAGATCTTCACCAACCCCACATCTGACAGAGGACTGATCTCCAAAGTTTATAAAGAACTCAAGAAACTAGACATCAAAATACTGAACAATCCAATTAAAAACTGGGCTAAGAGATAAACAGAGAATTCTAAAAAGAAGAATCTCAAATGGCTGAAAGACGTTTAAAGAAATGCTCAACATCTTTAGTCATCAGGGAACTGCAAATCAAAATGACTCTGAGATACCATCTTACTACACCTGTCAGAATTACTAAGATCAAAAACACCAATGATAGTCTATGTTGGAGAGGAAACGGAACATGGGGAATACTCCTCCACTGTTGGTGGGAATGCAAACTTGTACGACCACTGTGGAAATCAGTATGGTGCTTTCTCAGAAAATTGGGAATCCATCTACCTCAAGACCCAGCTACACCACTCTTGGGCGTATACCCAAAGAATGCTCAATCATACCACAATGATACATGCTCAACTATGTTCATAGCAGCACTATTCATAATAGCCAGAACCTGGAAACAACCTAGATGCCTATCAACTGAAGAATGGATTAAGAAAATGTGGTACATATACACAATGGAGTACTACTCAGCAAAGAAAAACAATGACATCATGAGGTTTGCAGGCAAATGGATGGATGGAACTAGAAAATATCATCTTGAGTGAGGCAACCCAAACCCAGAAGGAAAAACATGGTATGTACTCACTTATAAGTGGATACTAGATATAAAGCAAAGAACAATCAGACTGCAACCCACAGAACCAGGTAGGCTATATAGCAGTGGGGACCCTAGGATGACTGTGGCTTATAACAAGTTTTGGTTTTACTCAATTACTGGGAAAGCCTCAGTGAAACATTTCACTATTAGGATAAGAATTTGTACTGTATTAGGCTGATAATAGAAAAATAAATAAATAAATGTGAAAAAAACTTGACATGTGGACCAATGGAAGTGAATTGAAGACACTGACATTAATCCACACATGTATGAACACCTAATTTTTGACAAAGAAGCCAAAACTGTGAAGTGAAAAAAGAAAGCATCTTCAATAAATGATGCTGGCATAACTGGATGTCAACATGTAGAAGATTGCAAATAGATCCATGTCTGTCACCGTGCACAAAACTCAAGTCCAAGTGGATCAAAGACCTCAACATAAATCCAGTTACTCTGAGCCTGATAATAGAGAAGGTAGGAAGTAGTCTTGAATGTATTGGCACTGGAGATCACTTCCTAAATATAGCACCAGCAGCACAGACACCGAGAGCAAAAATTAATAAATGCGACCTCCTGAAACTGAGAATGTTTTGTAGGGCAATGGACATGGTCAATAAGACAAAACCACAGCCTACAGAATGGGAAAAGATCTTCACCAACCCCACATCCGACAGAGGGCTGATCTCCAGAATATATAAAGAACTCAAGAATCTAGACATCAAAATACCTAACAGTCTAATTAAAAAATGGGCCATAGAGCTAAACAGAGAATTCTCAGCAGAAGAAGCTCAAATGGCTGAAAGAAATTTAAGGAACTGCTCAACATCCTCAGTCACCAGGGAGACACAAATCAAAATGACTCTTAATTAGGCAGTCTTTGTCAAGTTGCGTTCCTGTCCATTATTCACTCATTGTCTCAGATCCAGTCTTTCAAGCAGTCTAAATTACTGTCATCACCTGAGATCAATCTCTTTTCTATAAGATAATTTGCACAAGTGCAACCTTGCCATTCCCACCCAATTTTGTGTCATTTCTCTTCCTTCTCTCCCCACTTCTCCTTCTTCTTGTTAACATTAAGACCAGTTGTGCTGCCCAAATTCTTGGGTGTGTGGCTTTCCAAACTGAAGTGTGGTTGTCTTATTAAGGTGCTACAATCTTAGAGAAAATTGACCCTTCCTCTACCGGCAGCTAAGAATTGCAATAGTTTTGCATCTAGAGGTGGAACTTTCTGTCCAACTTCCTTTTCCATGTTGGTATTTGGTTTGCACAGGCTTTATGCATGATGTCACAACTACTGTGAGTTTGCCTATGTAGCTGCTCTGTTGTGTATAGAAGACAATGTTTCCTTATATCATCCACTGCCTCTGGCTTTTATATCATTTATTTCTCTTTTCCACAATGATCCCTGAGCCTTTGGAGAAGGGGGTACAGTATATATGTTCCATTTAGGACTGAGAATCCTTGAGTCACTTATTCTCTGTACATTGGCCTACCATCAGTCTTGTGTTGACCATCTAATTAATACAAACAGAAGCTGCTCTGATGAGGGTTGAGAGAAACTTTAATCTATGGATATAGTGATCGGTCATTAGGAATTAGTCTAATACTATGCCCACATAACAGAATAATAGTAGTTTCTCTTCCTAGTGCCTATGTCTTATCTAGCCTTAGATGCTTGGTCTGATATTAGTGCCAGGTTTGGGTTTTATTTGTGGGACAGGCCAAAAAGCCAAGCAGGATGTAATTGGTGACTCCCACAGCATTCATGCCACTGTTGCAATAGTAGCTATGTCTTGCTAAGCTGGTTGTTATTGTTGCTCACAAGAGTTCACACCTGTGTAAGACTGATGATTGCTTTTCTCCTCCAGTAGACTGCAAAACACTTCCCAGCACTGTGAAAGTTAGCAAGTAGAGATAATATTTTCCCTTTTAATTTTTTGAATACCTTGAGGAATATTGATGTTAGTTTTTCTTTGAAGGACTGATAGAATTTTACACTGAATCCATTTGGTCCTAGACTCATTTTAGTTAAGAGATTTTAAATAATTGTTTCTAGGTCACTGTAGATTGAATTGTTATGGGTTTATCAAAATTATTTAACTTTAGTAGGTTGTATCTTTCTAGAAATTCATCCATTTCTTTTAGATATTCCACTTTGGTGGAATATAGATTTTTAAAGTATATTCTTATGATTTTCAGAATTTCCTTGGTAACTGTTATAATATTTCTCCTTTAATCTCTAACTTTATTAATATTTATCTTATTTTTTTTTGCTTTTGGGTAGTTTAGCTAAAGGTTTGTCAATCTCGTTAATCTTTTCAAAGAACTAATTGTTGGTTTCATTGATTCTTTGAAGTGCTTTATTTATTTTGTTTTATTTCTTTACTTTCAGCTCTGATTTTTATTATCTCTTCTCATCTAATTTTTGAGTATTGATTATTCTTATTTTTTCTAAGGAACTTCAGGTATATTATCAAATGATTAATTGAGAACTCTCACTGCTTTTTATTCAGGCTTTTAAATAGCCTCTTATGGCTGCTTTCATTGTGTCCCATAGATTTTGGTATGTTGTGCTTCTATTTTCATCCAGTTCTTAGAATTTTTTTTTTTTTTTGCTGATTTCTAACTTTATCAAACAATAGCAAGTTTATGTACTTTCTATAATTTCTATTATGTGAATATCCAACTTTCTTACATAGTAGTCAGATAGAATAAAGGATATGATTTCAGTTTTCCTATATTTGTTGAGACTTGCTTTATGTATTAACTTCTGTTTTCATATTTTTAATTGTTTTCAATATTTCATTCAACTGCCTGTTTGAGTTTTTGCTTCTTTGTTATGGCATTTATTTTGTCTTCTTTAAGTTCCTTGATAATGTTAATTATTACTATTTTGAATTAATTACCTCTGTGTCTTCTAAGTCATTGCATTGTCTGAGAATATTACTGTGATGATACTAACTTTTGGTAGAGATATTGTTTTAGTCATTCATGTTTGTGGGTTTGTGATTAAACTAAATCTGGATTTAGGTTTCTGGTAATGTTTCTTAGTATGAAAATATTGTCTCTCCTCTGAGTATGTGTTTGAGTATGTATCTGTTCCTGTTGCTTCAATATGTCAGGTGGTTGACCAAATATCTGTATGGGGCTTAGGGTTCAGTCTTTAGACAATTTAGTGTTGATGTTTGGATGGTGTTTCAGAAGTTTTCCCAGGTCAGCCTGAGCTGAGTGAGGTTTCTAAGTCTAAGTCAGACATTCTGAAAAGTTAGGAGATTCTTATATCCAATTTTCTGTAATCTGGCAGAAGTGGTCAGGACTGTCCATCAAGGAACAGATACTTGTGAAATTGGAAGTGTGAGTCTGGGAGGAAGGACTCTAACTGAAGAGGAGGGATACAAGGGCAGAAGGCAGGTACAAGACAGATGGCCCTGGGGCAAGTAGTAGGTCAGACTAGACTTACTATTATAGGACTAGTTAGTATTCCTCTGTAGACAGGGGTAGCTTTCTGTTCTCAGGGATGAATAGAGTTAGCAGCATTGGTCTTTTTTTTTTTTTTTTTGGTCTGGAGAGGGGGCCACCGGTATGTGACTGGGATAGGTGAGTTAGTGGGAGCAGTTAGAACTGTCAGTGGGAATCTAACCTTTCTGACTAGAGATGGTGGGCACACAGGGAGGATAGATGGGGTTAGTGATTTGAATCTGGGGTTCTTCCTGAAGGGGAAGTCCAGAAGGAGCATCTATTTTGGCAATTTTTTTCTGTGTTTTTGTGTCTCTGGGGATTGAACTTAGGGCTCTGTGCATGCTAGACAATCACTCTGCCACTGAGACACATCCCTAGCTGGTTATTTTAACACTATTATTTTAAATACCTTTTTATGAGAAGAATATTACTTCCATGTAGTCAATATTCATGGCAGATTTTGTTAGTCATGCTGAAAATTTCAAGTCTCCATTGAGCTCCTTTGCTTTCCCATGTTACTTCTGGGGATTGGTAAACATTTTTTTTTTTTTTTCAAGATAGGGTTTCTCTGTGTAGCTTTGCGCCTTTCCTGGATCTCGCTATGTAGACCAGGCTGGCCTTGAACTCACAAAGATCCGTCTGCCTCTGCCTCCCAAGTGCTGGAATTAAAGGCGAGTGCTGCCATCACCACCACCTGGCAATTTTCCACAATTTCAAATGTCATCTCCTGCCACTTCTTATAGTTCTTTCTAGTCATTGCTATGGCAATGATAATGTTAAACCAGTACCAAAATGTCTGTTTACAACATGATTTAATCATATTGATCTGATTTAGTATCATTAAATTAATAAAACAGCTCAGTGAACAAAAATGTTGTGCTTTATCTTTTTACTAAATGAGCCATTTAGCACCTGGTTATTTTATTATTTTATTATTATTAATTTATTATTATTTATTATTTTATTATTCTATTCTATTCTATTCTATTAATCATTGTTAGGTTTGTAGAGTTAAAGTTTTTATTTTTTGGGTAACCATTGACTTTGCTATGGGAAAAACTCTATATTATTGATGTCATAATCATAAGTTAAAAATCACATTAAAATATTCACATTCATATATACGCACATGTGGACACATATTTTAAACTAGGCATGCAAAACCCAGTAGTTTTAGTACTCAATAAGTAAAAACAAACAAACAAACAAACAAAAATCCCCCAAACCAAACCAACCAAACAAATGAAAAAGGAAGTAGCCACAGATTTTGCTACTTGATTATTTTCAGTATTTTAGGGCCAGATTGTTTTATACACCATGCTGTTTAGACTCAAAATGACACATGGGACTAGTTACCATCAATATGCATAGCAGGTTTACATTAAATCAGAATGCACCAAGTCAAGAATAGTAATTCTTTACTGAAATGTAAGAAAGACTCAGTGAAACAAAACTATCAATAAATAAAACTTCTGTTATGTAGACTCAGGTTGATATCAGTTTAAGACATAATCAGTAAAGACAGACAAACAGATGATAAATAGAGAGAAAACTTCATAAATTGAAAATTTAAATATAGTATGGTGATCTTTTCTCCCTCTGGATTTTATCCTACAGTAGGACATAGTCAAATATAACAATATTTACTATTAATATAGAATTTTGTTCTGCTTGTAGATAAAGATGATGAAGAGGCTAGATCAGAGAAGGAAGGACAAAAGTGAAGGGTTGAGGACAGACTGCTTCTTCAGAATATATATTTAATTCCAATGCAACATTTAAAATTTTCTTAATTCAATAACAACCCTTTCTATTTTGATACAGTTGCTAATTTTTTGTTTACTATTTTTGGAAGTAAGCAACTTTATCATTTCTTGCCACTAGATACTTTTAAATTCTAATTAAAGTCAACTTCCCCCTTATGATCTTTAATTATATTGCTTCTAGTATAGTATGGGAAAAACCCAGTTTAGGAATTTCAAGTGCTCCCCATTGAGGGAAATGTGAATCTACATTATCTTTAGTTATATGCCCCATTTCATGAGTTCAGTTAGTGCAATTATGAAGAATAAAATCAGCCAGTGTATCAAATAACAGTTTCCTCAAGCATCACCTCTGCCCTTGAACCTCATTTTAATTTCTCAGTTTCTATGGAAATTTACAGGCATCTCTATGCTAGCTAGACACTATATGAACTTGAGCAGATTTATGTGCTGCTTTGGGGAGCAGTTCCCTTATCTTTCTTCCAAGACGAAGCCAGTACTCTTAATTGCTGACCAATGTCTCCAGCCTCAAGTATTTTATAGTCTTTGAAAATGGCTTCATTTGTTGAGTCAGATGGAAGGTGAGAATCACCACCTCCTCAAAGTCATTCATTATCTGACTTGTACCAGTGTGCATATACACACATTAATGCTTGTATTTGTACATATGCACACACAGGCATGTCAATATACACACTCACAATGGGGATAAAATATTAAAGCATAAAAAAGACTTCTGAATGCAGAGTTTTTGTAGAGGACTCTGATTAGTAGCTATGTGAATGACCCTAGAGACATAGTCCAATGCTGAGCCTAATTAATTGGCCAGCACTCCAATGATTCTCAGGACTCTATTTCAAATCCCTTCCATATTTTTCATCTTCAGGTTGGAGCCAAGAACTTGTTCTATAGATCCTGAAAGTGCAGGTTTGTTTGTGTAGAGTCCACAGTAATTAAAAAAACTTTAGCCACCAACCCTGCTTCTTCTGTTGCATGAACTTTGTCCCATATTTTCTGTAGTTATGAGAAGAACAGTTGGTTAAAAATTAAGACAAGACCCCAGCTGTGTCCAGAGCTATGTTAAGATATCCACAGGCCTGTGTAAGAAAACCTCCTGTTAAGCTTGTACAAATACCTCGTTATCACAAATTGTACTACTAGTTGTAAAATGTTATCACAAGTTGTAAATTCATGGAATGTACTGTCACCCAAGATGTAACCTCAAGTTGTAAAAACCTTTTCTTGTAACACCCCTGCCCTCCCTACTTGTGGTTTTTGCTTTAAAAAAGGACCTACTCCCTCTGTTCAGGGTCACAGTGTCAGAAGGATTTGCCCATGGCCCTAACTAGTTAGAAGTTCTGATACCCCATGGTGATGAAAAAAAGTTGCCTCTGCAGATCAAACTTTGGTGACCCACATCCTCAATAGTTTTGTGACCCCCCAGACCCAACAGGGTCTTTTGGTTTTTTGTTTGTTTTTATATTGTTTTTCAACATAGCATCCTCTACTTTCCTTCCCCACCCTTACTCAGTCAGTGTTAACCACAGGACACCTTTAGGGTCCTGACAACACACCTTTCTATCTGCTCTTCAGGGTCCACACCTATGCCACATGCTGCTGTTTCTCCTCATATTTATGACTTGTTAAAATCTCTGTGAATCTATTTATCACCCTTCCCTTTCATTAAGATTCACCCAATCTTTCCATCACCCCTTGGGCTTACCTCCTCACTGTTGTCCTTTTATTTAATTGTTGCTACCTTTTAAGCCACAGCTGTCTGGATCAACAACTGCAACCCAGCTGCTACCAGCAGCGGTTAGGCTGCAAGGGCAATGGCTGGAGGCGGTCCTGTCCCATCCCCATCAGCCTCCACAGATTGCCTCCAGCCATGGAAATTCCGTTCCTTTGTCCTCCATGGGTTTCCAGCAGCTGCATTTCCAGAGTTTCTTAAAGAAAATGACCCCCTGGATACTGGCCACTGTTCTTCCCTGACTGTGACTTCTTTATGTTGTGGAATTTTGTCTTTAAAAATTATATTCATATCACTTATATGCTCTTTTCTCTTTCCATTTTCTCCATTTAGGTTCTTTTAAAGTTCTTCCAAATTTTCACTGCCCTATTGAATGCTCCTTTTGATTTTCTGAACCTATCTTGTTTGTTTGTTTGTTTGTTTTTTGTTTTGTTTTTTCCAGACAGGGTTTCTCTGTGTAGCTTTATGCCTTTCCTGGATCTCGTTCTGTAGACCATGCTGGCCTCCAACTCACAGAGATCCACCTGCCTCTGCCTCCCGAGTGCTGGGATTAAAGGCATGAGCCACAGCCACCACCACCACCCGGCCATTTTCTGAGCCTACCAACTTCAGGTGTTAGTGGAACATAAGTAGAGAGGAGGCATGAGTGTAAGTTTATGTGTGTCACTTGTTATAACAAGCACTGAGGGGCATCTTTTGCTTAAAACTATTGGCTTGAGTCCACACAATAACTAAAAGTGTTTAAAACCTGACACTTCTGCCTTTCTTTGGTTTGTCTTCTTCATGTTTAGTTGTTAATCCCTCAATGAGTATTTCTATCTGTTTCATTTCCATTTCAAGCCTGAGAATACAGAGAGTCATTGTTCTAAACCTACAGTCACCTTGCATTCCAGGAATACCAACGTCTCACTGGGCAAACCATTCCAAAATGAGGACAATTACCTATGATAGCAAGCTGTATATTATAGCAGGAGTAATCACCTTCTGATGGTTAGCCTTAATTTTCAACTTGACATACTCTAGAATCATCTAGAAAGGCAGTCTCAGTAAGGGATTATGTTACCTATTATTGTTAATCCCACCAGCAAGAATAAGACCACCACCACAATTTGAGCTAAATTTGAAGCAAACTTGATTTTTATTGCAGTGCACCCAAGAACTGGCTAGCGACTACCTTCTAAGTAAGGTTAAAGAGAACAGCCCTGAATCCATTTCTTGGGCCCCCTTTAAAGGTAAAATAGTTGCAAAGCAGCTTTACAAAAGAAAGACAGCGGGGCAACAAGAGAATGCCAAAAAATGTCTCAGAGAACCATACGGTCACTATGTGATCAGGGAGGATCAGGGAGGGTAAAGATATTTTCAAAGACAAGTCAAGGTCATGGGCTGGGAAAGGTCAGGTTCCGGGAAAAAGACTTAAAAACAGCAACTCAGCTCTTAAAGTAAAGGGAAACTTATTAAACTTATTAAAATGGAAACAATACAGCACAATAATACAGCTCCTGCATTCAAAATGGAGTTAGGCAGGTTCCTCACCCCCTTGACTTATGTTTTCCTGTCAAATCTTTGATAGGGGATGTCTTAATAATATTATCAAGCAGCAATGATTCTATAATTGTTTATCTGATGGGTGATCAAGTTAGTGACACATTGGAGAGCACAAGGCCTGATTAAGATAATGAGTAGAAATATTAGTGGGCCAATGATGGAGAAGAACCATGTAGGCCATATTGGCCAGTCTAAATTTGTGTGAGAAATTTTGTTTATTTCTTTATATAGGTCATTAATTACTTGTCAATAGTATGAGAGAAATCAGAAATTTTAAAACAGCATATTCTAGTAAATTGCTGACAACCAGAATTATGTTTAAATAGTAGAATAGGTTGGGTGGTGGTGTTGTTGTTGTTGGTGGTGGCGGCGGCGGCGGCGGTGGCGGTGGCGCACGCCTTTAATCCCAGCACTTGGGAGGCAGAGGCAGGCGGATCTCTGTGAGTTCGAGGCCAGCCTGGGCTACTGAGTGAGTTCCAGGAAAGGCGCAAAGCTACATAGAGAAACCCTGTCTCGAAAAACCAATAAATAAATAAATAAATAAATAAATAAATAAATAAATAGTAGAACAGTTTTTCTCAGTTCTCCCTTTTCTTTATTAGTTTCAGCTACTATATTTGCTATAATATTAGTAGGTTTTGAAATTAGACAGGATATTTTAGAAACTTCTCATTGCAGTCTGACAATAAGTCCAGGGACATGTTACAGAAAGGTTGTGGTAATAGCAACTATAGTGGGACCTAATAGATGTAAGGAATCATTATGATTTTCAGGAAGAGCTCTTATAATTCTACTAACAGATTGTAAAGATATGCTGAGTAAAACAGGTGTAACACATCTTATCCCATATGAACCCTGATATCCTGCAAGGAGTGCAGAATAAGTATTATTTTTGAGGGGGACAGACAAATATCATGACAGGCTCCTAATAATAACTCAGTTAAGCACTAGGCCTCAGCTCCTGCATGTACTAGACCTAGGCCACGCCCCCTCCACACACACACCTGTAATAACCAAATAAGAACAGAGCCTGGGACTTGTCCAGGCCTGCCCCCAAATGGAAAAGCTATAGCCCTAATCAGCCCCTAACTAGCCCTGGACAATTAGAACATTACTAATGTGATTATCACTTGCTTAAGCCAGTTATATCATATTGTGAGAAATCCACGTAGTCTATTTAGTGGACCAAGGAATTTATTAGGAGGTAAAAATCACTACAGCATGGGAGATTTATCATAGGGTCTGGGAAAGCTGAACTATGTCCCACACTGATCTTCTGCCTGGTCCAAGATCTGCCTGATCTGTCCCAATATCCAAACCATGAAGGAGTGAAAAGGACACCAATTATGTGTATCCCAGCTCTTAAGGGTCCCTAGCAGCCATGCCCCAGGTGAAAGGACCAAGCAGATGCCATAACAGGCTGCTCTGTCTTCTGTCAGAGATCAGGCCTCAATTTCAGTTTCCTGAGACTTCAGCAAGCAGTTTTTGGAATGGCCATGAACAAAAGACATAGTCCTTGCAGTAGCTCCCTTTCTGCACATTCTCTGACTGCTCAAAGTTCAGCCAGTTGTACACTGTCTGGGACTCCTCACCAACTTAGAGTTATGTGCGTGAGTCAAGGACAGAGCCTGGACCACTGAGCCAGCCCCCACAGTCAGTATGTTCTAGGCCAGCCAGCCCCCATGGCAGCTCAAGGACAAAGCCTGGGACTTGTCCCGGACAGCCCCCAAAATGATAATTGTAACCCCCAACCAGTGAATTCAAAGGTTACATACCCTATCCCAATTAAAAGAGAACAGATAAAAATAAACCAATCCGAGTTGCACCTTGCCACACCCACAACTGCCCTGAAGGGCTTCCGGTTTTTGCCTTTAAAAAACTAGCCTCATAAAGAAAGAGCAACTCCTCCCTGCCTCACTGTATTGGGTGTAGGAACAAGTTTGTCCCTGGCTTGTATCTATAGAATAAACCTTGCTGTTGTATTCTGGACATCCACAGTCTTCAGTGGTCTCTTTGGGGTTGTGACCTGGGCATAACACAGGGACATGTACTTCAAGGTCATAGGCAGGTAAAACAGTTACCTGCTGCCTCTCTAGGGGTGGTGCTTCAAGTTCATAGCAAGAACAGCTACCCAGTACAATATCAAGTGACCTAATTGCCCTAGGAACTCTCCTTAGTTGTGCTTAAAAGAAGCCCACACATCCCTCTTAAGGTTATCACCATTTTGTATAGGTGAGTGACCCCATGTGCATCTGGTATAATAAATGTTCTTTCTGATTGCATCATGACTGGTGGTCTTTTGAGGACTGCTTACAGACTCCAACAATTTTCACATAAAAAGTCTATCCTAATTGTTTACCAAAGGGGAGGGTGTGGTGTAGATGTAACCAACCATCTTATTAAATAAGAAACACAGAACCAATGCAAAGAAGAAAGCCAAGAGGTCAGAGCTAAGAGCTAAAACCTTACCCTTCCTCCTGCAGTGGTCCTACCTCTCCGAAAGAGAGCTTCTTCCTGGGTTAAAGTCTTTATAAAGACTTTCGGTTCTGCCTTCTCATTGGTTGTAAACCCAACCACATGACCGCCTCGTCACTGCCTGTCTGTACAGACCTCCATGTCTTCTATGGTTGGTATTGAGATTAAAGGCGTGTGTATCCAATGCTGGCTGTATCCCTGAACACACAGAGACTTACCTAGCTCTGCCTACCAAGTGCCGGGATTAAAGGCGTGCACCACCACCGCCCAGCTTTCCTATGGCTTACTAATAGCTCTGACCCCCAGGCAACTTTATTTATTAACATACGAATAACATTTTAGTACAAATAAAATATCACCATAGTGTGGTAAGTGGAATTACAGTAAGAAGGGACATTGGTGTAATCAAAAGGCAACCTTTTGCATGGCAAGACAATATCAGGGTGTTTCCTATGATAGGGGTGCCTTTTATTTCCCCTGTCAAGATGCATTTAGGCTCTGTTTGCATAAGTTGAAAACATAACAATAAAACTGTTAACCATAGGACAATCGTGATGCAAATTTCAGCCACAAGAATAAAATGATATGTTGTCAAACCTTAGAAAGTTTGATTTTTAATGGTAACTTTTCAGTCACTTCCTACCTTTGGGGATTGGGATCTTCTTCCATGGGTTCCTTAGGTATTTTCTTGAGGTGTGAGTGATATCTCAAGCAGAAATACCAGCAATTTTAACATGAGTAGGCATCCAGACTATTAGGATGGGAAAGTCCTTTCCATCTAGGTTCAAGCTTGACCAGTTTTGAAGCAATGGAATAATACAGCATCTCAGGGCTGAAATGGATAATTAAGTTGGAGGTACCCAACCAGTTAAACAGCTTGGACCTGAGGAAAAATCATATTCAAAGTTAATTGCAATCCTTTTATGGATTTGACTGGGACAATCTGATAACATTCTGGCCTCTTTTAAGTTCCTAAAGGCCTTTTCATGTTCCTCAGTCCATTCCAAAGGCATGCTATGCCTCTAGTCATAGCAGAGTACAAAGGTTTTACAAATTCAGCAAAACCAGGCATCAAAAGATAGCAATATCCAACAGCTCCCAGGAAATCTCTAACTTGTTTCTTGGTGGTTGGAATTGGAATTTGCATTATGGTTGCTATATGGGCCTGGGACAACAGTATTTTCCCTTCTCTCAGTTCGTATCCCAAGTAAGTAATCTGGGGTGAGCAAATTTGGGTTTTCTTTTTAGAAACTTTATAGCCTAACTGGACAGTTACTATGAAATAGACTGAATTTCTGCCTGAGTGTTTCATTGAAGATGGTGGAAGAGTTTTTAAATCCCTGAGGCCGTCTGGTCCAGGTAAGTTGTTCTGATGTCTCCAGTTTAAGGTTAGCACATTCACATTTGAAGATGGGTTGACTTAATTTTGACAGAGGGGTGTAGAAGAATGTATCTTTTAAGTCCAATATAGTATAAACCTTTTGCTCTGGTGGTAATAAACTGATGACACTGTAAGAATAAGAATTTGGAACAGTTGGGTTAATGGATTCTACTCACTTTCTCATTTCCCTCATCTTGAACTGGTCTATTATAGTCTTGAGTTCCAGGCTTTTTGACAGGCAAAAAGGGGTTATTCCAGACTGACAGGCAAGTAATAGGCATGCTTGCTTCAAGGAGATACCTAATGTGAATCTTAATCCCTTCTCTGGCTTCCAGACTGATGGGTTTTGCTTGACTCATTTGAGTATTGCCCCAGATGTTAGTTGCACTATGATGGGTGACCCATATTTCCCTATGCTAGGAGTATTGTCCTCTGCCCAAATTGTAGAAAATTCCTGGATCAGCAACTTTTTCCATTCCCCTTCCAGGAAATGGGTTGGATTTTGGAAGATCAAATACTCCTTACTTATTGGGCAAGTAATAGTGAAAGCATTAGAAAATCTCCTCAATTGCAACCTCAGAGTGTCTCCCGAGGACAATATTGTTGCCTGGAGCTTGTTTACCCACCCCAGTAAAGAGTAGGGGCATTCAGGAATAACAATAAAAGAATGAATCACAGTTTCTTGTCCTAGGTTAACAGTTCAGTCAGTGGTCCATTTGTGTTTTTTGGCATCCCCTGTTATTCCCTGTACTTCCATGTTTGGTTGGTAAGGGGTCCTAGTAGGACCTGTATTACTGAATGAGTAGCCTGTGTCCAATAGAAAATTCATGGGTTGTCTCCACTATGTGAAGGTTACCATAAACTCCTGGGAGCCTAGTTTGAAGAAGCCTTGGCCTTACTAATCCTTTGTAGCTAGGATTGACTTGGGTTTGGGAAGTCTATATGTTTCCAGTATTACATTCATTTTTCCAATGACCCATTTTTTTGCAGTAGGCACTTTGGTCCTTTTGTAAAGGTCTCACTTTTATCATGGTGTGCATGGAAAGAGTTAAAAGTGGATGGGGATTGTAGTGCAGCCATAGTCGCATGCCCTTTCTTCTTCATCAAAAGATCTTCAATGTCACTGCACCTTTTGGACTATTTCTAATAGTTCTGACCTATTCCTTCCTGCAAACCCATCTATTTTTTGTATCTTTCTATGTATGTCAGGGGCTGACTGAGTAACAAAGGCCAGGTTAATCACTTTGAATTTTCCAGGACCTCTGTGTCTACAGGGGTGTATAAGCAATAGGCATCCAGGAGGCACTCCAGGAAACTGAAGGTGACTTGTTCGGACCCTGTTTTATATATGTTGCCTTAGCTTAGTCGACACACCTTAGCTTAGTGAACATTTGGGCTGCCCTTTTCATTCCTTCTAACAGAATCTGGTGGCACTCACAGAGTATACTCCTACCCTTCTCTGTGTTATTGTCTCATTGGGGTCTCCTTGGCAGAGCATGGTCAATCACCTCTGACATCTGGTCATCAACCATTGAAGTTATATCAAAAAAATTCATTTCCGTTCTTTGGTAGTGAAGAGCATACAGATAATCTGCTGACAGTCACCTCACATGAGGAAATGATTGAAAAGGAGAATCAATTAGAGACACTAAGGAATGGGGACTAGTGCTGAAAGGGGGTCTGTTCTTCCAGTTGTAGAGCTCTGTGATGAAGAAAGGAACATACAGGTAGTGAATGTGAGGAAATGGCCATAGGGGAGCAAGGACTTGAGGAGGTGCCACCCCGACCAGAATCAGAGGAGGAGTTGGGAGGGCCTTATGGGACCCATTGGTAGGTCTGGGGAGGGGAAAAGACAAGGGGAGGTAGGGAAGAGTTGAGGGGGAAGAACTAGATGGTAGCATAGAGGTAGTTGAAGTCAGTCAGAGGTCATGGTGAGGCTCTAGTGTTTGGGATTAGGGTGGCAGGGGAGGAGAAGGGAGTAAAGAAGGTCATATGGTGGCAGGAGGGAATTCTTCTTCCTGTAAATCCTGCAGAATGGTTTTCAGAGGGGGCTCATGGGTCTCTTCTATAGGCCCTCAAAAGGTCCATCTGCAGACAACCAGGGCTTAGCCACCTTGACCATTGTGGACCATACAGACCTTCATCCAACAGGGTTGACTGGAAGTTGCTTTGTCCCAAGGGAAGATGTATCTAATCTGATCTGGGTGGTCAGGCTTAGCAAGGGTGACATTAACCATTGCCCAGGCTATCTAAGAATCAAAAGTACCCCAAGAGGGCTAGTCAACTCTGAATGTGGGCCATTCAATTTCACAGAATGCTTGGAGGTAGGATTACCATAATCCTCCTTATCTATAGGGGGGTAAAGTTTATCTGCGGTAATAAATTTTACACCCCAATAAAACTTATCCAGGGATCAGAGGACAGGGCCAGACACTAGATTAGACATAGAGGCCAGACAGTGATGGTACACACCTTTAATCCTAACACTTGAGATTGCATGCCTTTGCTTGGGACATATACATGTCTTTTTTTTTTTTTTTTTTCTTTTGGTTTTTCGAGACAGGGTTTCTCTGTGTAGCTTTGCGCCTTTCCTGACACTCACTTGGTAGTCCAGGCTGGCCTCGAACTCACAGAGATCCGCCTACCTCTGCCTCCCAAGTGCTGGGATTAAACATATACATGTCTTTAATCCCAGAAAGTAATATGGCAGGGCAGAAAAAGGTATATAAAGCATGAGGAAACAGGAACTCATTCTCTTTAGGCTGAGGATTTCATAGGGGTAAGGACTAGTGGCTAGTTGTTCTGTTTCTCTGATCTTTCTGCTTTCACCCCAATATCTGGCTCTGGGAATTTTTTTATTAATAAGACCATTTACCAATTCATGTTACATTTATCAAAATTCTTTAGAACACAGGTAGAGGGCTGTTAGGCTTGCTAGTCTTATGACACATACTGTCCATCACCCTGAGTCAAAATAAGCCAATTAACACAGAAAGTACCAAAGATAGAAGAGGACAGTAAGAACGAAACCCATGAAAGACAAGACAGACAAAGACAAGACAAACAGGACATGAAACCTGACCAACAACCTCAGGTAGGTAGTAGAATGTCTTGCTTTTTGCCATGGATGAGAGAATATTGGGGTCCAATTGAAGCCCTTCCACAACCCAGATAGGGATCTCACAAAACAAAACCAGACTCTCACTCACCAGGAGGCCTCTGTAGATACTTGCTGCTTTTCTCAGAGTGAAAGTTCACCTGGTAGTCCATGAACTGAAGGAATGTCTTAAGGTACACGTCTCCTGAGGTAGCCCCTTAGCCTTGAAGCAAAGGTCCGGGTTTAGAATTTGGGTGGGTGGTCTGAATTTCATTGGGGTTACCCAGAAAAAGTTAATCCAACCAGCAAGAATAAGATCACTACCACAATTAGAGCCAAATTGAAGCAAACTTGATTTTTCTTGGGGTGAACCCAAGAACGGGCAAGCAATTACCTCCTAAAATGGGTTAGGGAGTGCAGACCTGAATCTATTTCTTGGGCCTCCTTTAAGGAGTAAAATTGTAAGTAGTTGCAAAGCAGGTTTACAGAAGAGAGAAAATGGGTCAATAAGGAAATGCAAAAAAAAAATCTCAAAAAAATTATTGTGTGGTCATCATGTGAGGGAGGGTAAAGGTATTCTGGCCGAGAGGTGGTGGTGCATGCCTTTAATCCCAGTACTTGGGAGGCAGAGCAAGGCGGACCTCTGTGAGTTTGAGGCCAGCATGATCTATAGTGGGAGATCCAGGAAAGGTGCAAAGCTACACAGAAAAACCCTGTCTCAAAAAACCAAAAAAAAAAAAGAAAGAAAGAAAGAAAGAAAGAAAGGAAGGAAGGAAGGAAGGAAGAAAGAAAGAAAGGAAGGAAGGAAGAAAGAAAGAAAGAAAGAAAGAAAGAAAGAAAGAAAGAAAGAAAGAAAGAAAGAAAGAAAAAAAAGAAAAAGGGTATTCTCAATAACAAGTCAAGGTCATGGGTTGGGGAAGGTCATGTTCCAAGAAAAAGACTTAACAGTACTCCTCTTTTATAGTAAATGGAAGCTTACCTTTTACAATATAGCACAATACAGCACCTACTTTCAAAATGGAGATAGGCAGGTCCCTCAATATCTATGGAGGTCATCTGATTTGTTAACTGAGGTGGAAAGACTCACTTGTGGGTGATATGATCCTGGATTGTATAAGAGTGGACAAAGTGATCTGAGTACCACTATGCATGTATTAGTTCATCGTTCTCTGCTTTTGCCTGTGGATATGGCTAGTTGCTTCAACTATTTGCTGTCTTGACTTTTCCTAATGAGAGATTGTAAGCCTTATTCTAAATTTATTATTATTATTATTATTATTATTATTATTATTATTATTATTATTATTAATGTTTTACACACACAAACACACACACATATACACACATCATACTAAGTTATTCTCTGCATCTTGTCCAGTTTTGAATCTCTGTAATAGCCTCCATCTGCTGCAAAAAGAGGTTTCTTTGATGAGGAATGTGAGATACACTAAACCATGGGTTTAAGGATAAATATTTAAAATATAGTTACAAATAATATTGGTTTATGAAAATGGCAATATTAGGTTTTCTTCTAGGGTCCATAACCTCTTCATCCACAGGTAGTTCATTAGTTTTACAGTACTAGGTATGAATTCTCTCCAACTGAGTGGGTCTTAAGTCCTATTAGACAGATAGCTGTTGGTTACCCAAAGATAAAAGTGCTAGTATTATTCCATTGAGGTTATCTTGCTAGGTGGGACACTCTTGTGCATTGTAAGCTTTAGGGCTGGGTAGAACTACTGATTGCTTTTTGTTGTTGTTGTTGTTGTTGCTCTTGCTAATGTGTCAAGTGCTATATTGAAAAGGAATCAGGATAGTGGGCAGACCTATCTCATTCCTGATTTTACTGAAATTGTTTTGAGTTTTTCATCATTTAGAATTGGTTGGTTGTCAGTTTGTCATTATATCCTTTATTATATTAAAGTATGCTCTCTTCAGTTTACTCTATGTAGGACTTTAATCATGAGACTGTTGGATTTTTCCAAAGGCCTTTTCTGAGTCTATTGAGATAATCATAAAATGTTATCTTTATACCCACTTATGTGACTTATTATATGCATAGACTTTACATATGTTAAACCATTCCTGAATCACCAGGATGAAGCCAATTTGATGATGGTGTATGATCTTTCTGATATATTTCTACATCAGATTAGCAGGTATTTTTTTGAGAAGTTTTTAATGTATGTTCATAAGGGGTATTGACCTATAGTGGTCTTGTGTGTGTGTGTGTGTGTGTGTGTGTGTGTGTGTGTGTGTGTGTGCGCGCACGCGCGCGTGTTGAGTATTAGAGTAATATTGTCTCACAAATAGGAGTTTTGAAGTACTTCTCTTTCTTTCCTTAAATATAATTTATGAAGCATTGGTTATAGTTCTTTGAATGTCTGGTAGAATTACTTGTAAATCCATTTGGACCTGGGCTTTTTATTAGGTGGAAAACTTTTTATTACTGTTTCAACATCTTAATTTGCTATGTCTGTAAATTGTTGATCTCTTCTTGGTTCAACTTTGGTAGTTTTTATGAATCTAGAAATTCTTGCATTTCTTTTAGATTTTATAAGTTATTGTATAACTTAAAGTATTTATTCCCTTATGATTTTCTGAATTTCTTCATTGTTGTAATGTTTCCCTGTTCATCTCTGATCCTGTTTATCAAGTCTTCTTATTCGGGCTAATAATCTGTAGAACTTCTATATGTTTTCAAAGGACCAACTATTAGGCTTTTGATCATTTTATTATGTTTCCTGTTTCTACTTCATTAATTTTTGCTCTAATATTTACTATTTTTTCCCATCTACTGGATTTGGGTTTGATTTGTTATTGTTTTTACAAACTATTGAGTAGCAATTATTAAGCTATTTATTTGTGCTTCTGTGATTTTTAATATAGACACTTAGAACTATAAATTACTCTCTTGAGGCTGCTTTTAGTGTGTCCCAAAGGCTTTTGTTGTTGTGCTTTCAATATTCTTTCTTTTATCCATTCATCACTCAGCAATACGTTGTTTAATCTCCATGGCTTTGTGCAATTGCTAGAGATTCTTTTGCTATTGATTTTATGCTTTATTGCTTTGTGGTCAGGTAGGATACACGGGTATTTTAATTTTCTCCATTTGCTGAGATTGTTTTGTTCCCAGAATGTGCTATATTTTTGAGAAACTTTTATGTACTGCTGAGTGTTATGTCTATTCTTTTGTGCTTGAGTGGGATATTCTGTAGAAATCTATTAGATTCATTTGATGTATGATGTCATTTAATTCCAAAATTTCTCTATTTTTTGTTCAGACAACAAGTCCATTGGGGAAAGTTGGATATTGAAATCACTTAATATTTCTGAGTTGGGATTAATCTGTATCTTAAAGTCTGGTAATATGCAATTGGGCAAGCCAGAATTTGGTGTTTTATTTAGGATTATAATGTCCTCTTGGTTAATTGTTCCTTTTGTCAGAATGAAGTGTCTTATCATAAAAGATAAATTTTTATTCAAAGTGTATTTTGTCAGATATTAGAATTGTAACCCATGCTTGTTTCCTGATCTTATTTACCTGAAACACTGTTTTTTATCTTTTCAACATATGTGATGTCTATCCTTGAATAATTGTGGCTTCATTTGGTTTTCTTTCTGTACCTTCTTGGCTATGATTATTTCTCTCTTCAGTCTGAAGTCTTGTTATTACTTCCTATATTCTTTTGGCATGTGACAGTGTTTCTCTGTGTAATAGGCCTGGCTGTTCTGGAACTTGCTTCATATACCAGGCTGGCCTCGAACTCACAGAAATCTGCCTGCTTCTGCCTCTCAAGTACTGGGATTAAAGGTGTGTGTGATCACTGCCTGTTTCCTATATTCTTTATAGGCCTGGTTTCAAGGAAGTGAATTCTTTTAGCTTGCTTGTATCATAGAGCACTTTTCTTTCTCCTCAACTATGGAAGATAGTTTTAACATTTAAAGTAGTCTGGATTGTATCTGTGGTTTTTTAGAACTGGAAGTACATTGCTTCAGGTTTTTCTGGATTTAAATTTTCCATACAGAAATGAGCTGTTGTTCTGACAGGTTTTCTTTTATATGTGATATGTGGTTTTTTTCTCTTGCAGTTTTTAATCTTTGTTCTGCATACTTAGTATTCTAATTATAATATACCACGGAGTTTCTTTGCTGCTCCTGTCTATTTGATGTTCTATGTACTTCTATCTGCATAGATATTTCCTTCCTTAATTTAAGAACTTTTAAAATGATCTTATGAAAGATCTAGTATATGCCACTAATGTGGGGTTATTCTCCTTTGTCTATGCCTATAATTTATAGGTTTGGTCTCTTATGTTGTCTCAAAGTTCCTGATTACTACTTTCATGTACTCCAAACAACTTTTTATATTCTTTGCTTGAGTTATTCAATTCTACTATGTCTTCAGGTCTCGATGTTAAGAGCCCCCCCCCCAGTCCTTAATACAACTGATTCCATGATGGAATTATCATCCAGGCCGTAAAACTCAGCATGTAGAAAGTACCACCAGCCAAAAAGAAAATAAAGACCTAAACCATCAGAGTCTATAGTTCTGGGAAAGTTTCTAAATATAGTAACCTTGCTTTTTGGCTTCTGTAGTTTCCCTTTTTGGCTAATTGTTTTTGTTAACTGAAGTATGTTAACTCAGTAAATGATTTTTGTGCTTACAATCTCACCCTGAGAAAGGCTCTGGACTACACTGTGGTCCAGAGCATCCATTGTAGTTGCCAGACAGCTAATGATGACTATCTATTGACTTAAACCTATGTCCGAGTAGTCTTCTCTGGTAGATACCCAATGTAAGGATTATGTCCTTATTACATCATTGGTGGTTGTCCTCAGACTGTGCTGGCAAGGGCAGACACAATTTCTTTCCTGATGAGGGGTCAATGCTGTCTTGGGTCTACCAGTGGACCACCTGCATCACACGCCACAGCCCTTAGCATCCCTTGATGAAGAGTATGGCTAACTTGAGCTGATTCATAGATCTTTCTTCTATCCTCAGGGACCCCTAAGATTGAAGTTTGATCTTGGTTTGTTATTTTAATTTTTTTCAGAGCTTAATCACTGTTTATCCTAAAATTTTACATGACAATTTGTAAAATTTCCAAGGAAAACAAGGCAACGTAATTTGCCACAATTTTTATTGCAACATGGCCACTTTTGTGAGGGTGGGGAATTTGATCTCAAAACAATGTTCCATTTAAGGCTCTTGTATACAGAAATTGCCATCATGACTGATATTCAAAATATCTGTAGTGTTTCAAGACTTGTATGGTAAACATAAAACTCCTACATATACTCAGTAGTGTATAATCAGTGGTAAAGCAAAGATATCCACACAACTATTTCTCTGAAAAAATATGCAGGTAGAGGAATGAACACTGAAGTACTGGGATAAATCAATGATACATAATGAAACTTAATTGGTATTATTTAAAGGAGTTCAATGCATTAAAAAATGCTTTTAATGAATAGTGTTAAATCTGTGCTGCCGTGTCACAGAACAGGCTTGCCAAGGCAAGTGAGGCATGCAAACACTCCAGGGCCTCAGAGAACTGTAATCAAGTGCAAAGATAAATAATACTGAAAGAAGTTGACCATATGACCGGTGGATAATACTTTCAAGGCATTCAGTTAGCTTACCCTCTGTAGTACTCTACCTAAGCTATCACATTGACAATCACATCCATTGTCACTGCAAGGAAGGCATGGAACCAGTTGTTTTGGCTAAAATAAGATGGAGAAGGCATTCCTTAGGGTCTACAGAAGAGTAACCGTATTAAACAGTCTTATGGCAATCACTGACAGGCCTCTAAATCCATCCATTCATTGTGATCAAAGGGCCCAATGGAAAGGGAAAAAACAAAAAACAAAACTCACTACTGTTTCAGTGGACTGAACTGGAGAAATGGAAGCCCCTTAAGATGTGATGGCACTTAGCTATTATTTTATAAAGGCTTTCCTTCCAGGGAAACTACCACACTGCCTCCCAGTTTCTCTCCCAGTGTCGAGCGGTCCTTAATATCATTCAAGCCATTCACCTGCCACTCATGTTTAATATCTGTAAATTTCTTTTTAATGGCATCTTTAGAGCTAGCATAAATCATCTTGCTTTTTAACAGTGCACTTTCCAGAGCCCAGAATATAAATACTAGGTCTTCCTTCTTAGACTCTTTTGTTTCATACGTAGCATCATACAAAGCATATCAGCAATCATCCAGAGCTAGCAACTTCACAACTCCTTATTACATCACCAACCTGCAATGGGTGTCCCAGCCTAAAAAGCAGGTGTACCCTCTCTGTGCCCCCTCTTTCTGTATTCTCTCCCTCCTTGTATTCCCTCTGACTTCCGCGCAGTCCCTTCCTCTTGTCTTTCTCTCCCTCTCTCTCTCCTAATAAAGCTCTAGAAAGGTAACCATAGCTCGTGATTCTTCCACCACTGCAGCATCCCGTGCTCTCTTCCGTAGGCATGGGTGGCAGCCAGCCACAAGTGCTGCTGCCTAACCAATATCTGGTGCTTTTCAGACTCAGCTAGATCACTGAGGACTTGCTACCGCTTGCCGCCTCCTCCCCCCCTCTAGTGAGACGTGAGACTGCGAGCATGCACGCGCATCCGTCCCTCGCCTCCACTGGACCCACATACAGTTACCCCTACTGCTACCACCATGATTCTTTACTACAGTGAGTCCGCCATTCTTGTGGCTGTAGTCTGAGCTATATTCTTTGTGACGGACACCCTGGGGGTTGTCCTTGGGCTGTGCTGGCAAGGGCAGGCACAATTTCTTTCCTGATGAGGGGGTCAATGCTGTTTACCAATGGACCACCTGTAGCAAACACCACAGGCCTTAGCATCACTTGACGAAGAAAGAGGATGGCTAACTTGAGCTGATTTATAGATCTTTCTTCTCTCCTCGGGGATGCCTGAGATTGAAGTCTGATCCTGGTTTGCTATTTTAATTTTTTATTTTTCTCTCAGCTACAGCCAAAAGGGACAAAGGGATGGATACATTTACCACTTATATTGTAGGATACTGGTAAATCTGGCCACATAACAGCTTTTCGGAAATTTCTGCCAGTGAACGGGCAAATAAAAGAGTTACTTTATCCCCAAGCTATCTGCTAAAGCTCTGAAAACTTCTCCCTCTCCATTTCTGCCTCTGTCATGTGCAACCTTTTCTGTCTGATTTCCGATGGCAATAGGTGGGCTCAAATGGGCAGGCTTGGGCAGCTTCTACTGACTCTCATGTAGCAGTAACGCCCGCATTACCGATACCCATTCACCATGTCTGAGCGAAGGGCTGCGGATTAAAAATAGAGACAAGAGACAGCGAGTCATTCGCCACAGCTGAATGCCGAATGCCCTTTATTGAAAGAGAGAAGAAACCTTAAATACAGGCTTACAGCACAAATGGAGGATCCCCGGAGGGCAGAAGTTCGCTACCAATGGTCTACATTCTAGACCCAATGTTCTACATTCTTGCATCTAAGTTGTTTACACCAAACACAGGATGTGGGAACAAAGAACCTCCGGTAAGCTCTCCGGTGATCCTTAGGTGAGAAGGAGACCGGCAGGGAATCTGAATAGGGAGGACATCTGGTCAAGGTCAGCAAGCAAGGTGGCAGCCACTCACAGTCGGGGGGCCAGGGCCCACAGAGCCCACAGGTCCCCCCTTTTATTAAATGAGCTTCTGACTTAGGTTGCATGGGATGTCAGAAGACCACCTTACCTGTCATAGAGACACCTGCCCAGGCCACACAAGTGCTCTGTCTTAGGTTGATGGCCGCCCCCCAAGCATTACCCATCTCTGAATACTCATTATCATACAGACTCAACCACGTGAGCTGTAGAGTGTAGAGTGTAGAGTGACTGCTGCCAAAGATCTCAAAGTGGCACTGGGCTTGCAATCTGTGTGACACAGAAAAGACCAACAGAAGTCCTAACCCACCCATAGCCAGGAGGCTAAAGGCAATTGAACCATTCCCTTCTTAAACGAGCCTTACTGCAAATTGGAGTCCTTGTAAGGTGGTATCCCATAAGCAAATGGAACTTGAGTTTTAATAATTTTACAACTTTCAAAGCCATTTTAAATGTATAATAGTGGAATTAAATTTATCATGCCCAATAAGAAGAAAGATTAACTAACTGTGGTAGCTACTTTTGCTGCCAGGGTCTCCATTGTGCTAGCTGTAGTAACCAATTATGAAATAGTAATCCCAGAAACAATAGCATCAGTGGCCACCACTGCTATAACAGCAACAACGGCAACAGCGATGTCAGAGTCTCTTCTGGAGCGTGTGAGCATCATCTGTGTCTAGCTGCCACAGTCCATTGGCATAGACATGGCTCCAGGAACACGAATCACCAAGGCCCATTTTTCTTGATCCCAGCACTACTTAGGCTGGCAGGTCTGCAAGAGAACAACTGAGAAACATAAAGAAAACAAAAAACAAAAAAAGCAAACAAGGACCAGAACTAATGGTCTCAATAATGGCTACATTCAGGTTCACAAATTTTATGGTATCTTCAAAAAGGCTAGATGAATTTCAGGAGGCCAATAAATGTTGCACAGAGCCATTCCTGAAAAGTAGGTACTACACCAGCTTGAGGGGGTTGCAAAATGCAAAAAAGGCTTAGCTGGCATGCTACTGTTAGCAAATGAAGTTCATTGACCTTCAGAGTTATCCTTAATCTCCAATGTGTGTGGCACATTCTCAACATTTTTGAAAAAAGTTACCATACATTACCTTCTGAAGAATCCAACCACATGGCTACAGTTCCTAGGCTTACAATAATGTTTGCCAAGGCTGGTTGTATTGGGCTCTCAATCCCCATTGGCATCAGAAGGGGAGAGTTTTTTACGAAGGCCCAATAGGTCTCTGCCATGTTGGGATTCAGCAGCAGTCACAGGGCGCACACAGCATTCAGGAACTCAAAGGGGAACTTCATTGTCCTGCGGAAAGACACAAACAGATCCCTGGGCCCACACCAACACCGGATCGGGTCCCCTCCAAGTGCCAGTAGAAAGATCTTTTCATTGCACCAGAGTGTGGTGATAATCTAATTGTACTGAATTATTATTTTGATTGTATGTTAATAAATAAAGTTGTCTGGGAGTCAGAGCTATTAGAGCCATAGCAAGAGTGTGGCGGTGGTGGCACACGCCTTTAATCCCATAGATATCTGTGTGTTCAGGGTCAGAGCTATTAGAGCCATAGCAAGAGTGTGGCGGTGGTGGCACACGCCTTTAATCCCATAAGATCTCTGTGTGTTCAGGGATACAGCCAGCATTGGAGACATATGCCTTTAAGACCTAGGGGGCTGTACATTCAGACAGTGACGAGGCAGTCATGTGTTTGGGTTTACAACCAATGAGAAGGCAGAACAACATACTTTAAAAAAACGAACCGACAGGAAGTAGGTCTCTTTTCTCGAAGCTGGGACAGCAGGAGGAAGGGTGAGATTTTAGCTCTGAGCTCTGACTTCTCGGCTTTCTCTTTTACATTGTTTCTGTGTTTCTTATTTAATAAGACGGTTGGTTACATCAACACCAGAGGATGATTTGCAACAGGAGCCCTCCAGTGCTTATCTGTAGTGGATACTCCAGCAGAATCCACCAATAAAAAATTTAAAATATATAAAACAAGTGAAAGAATAGAATGTGGAGAGGAGAGATGAGCCCCTAGCTCCCCCTTTTTACTTTAGCAATATAAGTTTTTAAGGTACGATGGCAGCGTTCTACTATAGCCTGTCCTTGAGGATTATAAGGAATACCAGTCTTATTAACAATAGAAAAATCTTGGCAGAATTTTGAAAATCCCATACTACTGTAGGCGGGACCATTATCAGTCTTTATGCATTTTGGCACTCCCATGTAAACAAAAGCATGAAGACAATGATTCTTTACATCCTTAACCTTTTTCCCTGAATGGACAGAAGCAAAAATTAGAGAAGAATATGTATTAATAGACACATGGACATATTGTAATTTTCCAAAGGAAGGCACGTGTGTGACGTCCATCTGTCACACATGATTAGGTAAAAGTCCTCGAGGATTAACTCCCAAATGAGGAACAGGTAAAAATTCCACACAAATAGGGCATGATTTAACTATCTGGATGGCTTGTTCCCGGGTTATGCCTGTATGATAACGGAGAGATCCAGCATTAAGATGATAACGTTGATGCAACTGAGTAGCCTTATCAAAGGCAGAACAAACTAATGTGACAGCCATACGAGTAATGGCGTCAGCCCTCTGATTACCTTCACTTAGAGGTCCAGGCAATTGAGTATGAGCTCTAATATGGCCCACATAAAGGTTATGTGAGCAGGACCATATAAGTCCTTGCACTTGCAATAAATATTCATGAATGGAAGAAATGGATGGTATGTAGGCTGTTGTTTCCAAAGGCATAATGGCATGTGCCACATATTGACTATCAGTATAAATATTTATACTCTCATCAGAAAACATCTGTAAAGCAAGCAACAGCGCCTGTACCTCTGCCACCTGGGCAGAAGTGCCCTGGACTTTTATTCTCTTTACTATGTTACCAGAAACCACCACAGCAAAACCACGTGAAGTGCCATCAGTAAATACCACGCGGGCCTGAGGAATAGGAGTCATTTGTACTATCTTGGGAAATATAACAGGATGCAATTTAAAAATTGACACACATCATTGGAGGGGTAGTGAGTATCAAACTGACCCTGCATGGAGCATATCATTATGGTCCAATCATTATCATTAGCTTGCAACCATGCTACTTGAGACTGGATGTATGGGGTCACCACAATATCTGGCTCCTTACCAAAAGTTTGAACACTGATCTTGATTCCCTTAAATATAATCTGAGCGACAGCCTGTGGATAAGGAGTGATGATTTTTGCTGGAGAAGCTGGGGAATGTACCCAAAAAATAGGACCTGTTTGCCAAAACACTCCAGTAGGTGAATGAGTAAAACAAAATATCAAATACAATAAGGGAGAATTAAGATCTATATACTGCACATGAGCCTGTTTTTATCATTGAAAACTGTTTGTCAAAACACCTTTTTCCCTGTACTTCCAAAGCCTCCAGTTCTATATATCGGCACCATTTTGAATTTAAAATATGAAAGCAATAATAATTGAGCAATTCTATCACCAGCTTCTGTTTCCATGGTCCTTTTTACATATGCCAATTATAAAAGCATTAAATACAATCTCTATAGGATTTGAAAAGGTAAACTTTAGGTAATACTCTTTAGTATTTTTATAAAATCTTAAAAAGAAGATTCTTTTTGATAGATTTTAAGTAACACATTAATGCAAATAACCAATTATTAACAATGTGGACCAAACAATGTTTACCTGTATTTTATTTACTGGAAAAATAATTTTGTAACCTCTTTATCAGGGAGAGATTATCATTTATGGGTTTATTTTAGCAACGTTATTTAATAAGCTAACAACCCAAACCATTTCAGGTGTTATATTTTTTATAGAATTAAACCAAGAATTTCTAGAAAGCAACCTAAATTGCACAGCCAAATTTTCAGTAATGATCAACAGACAAGAGCATACCTAATATATAGTTCAAAATTATGAATCCTGTTCCTTTAGTTTATCAACCATGAGGATCAAACATTCATCCAAACATTTATTAAGACAATCAAAAGAACAGAACATCCTTTATTCAAACAGCATTGATTTAGCATTCAATGTCCTGACCAAAACCATTTTTTACCAGAAGTTAGGCCCATTTAAACATTTAGTGCTAGTCCCTTCCCGGCCTCAGCTCGCTGGCTCTGCCCAGTGCTCAGGCCCTATTGCCAGCGCCTACCTAGGCCGCACTCCATCACGGCTCTGCCTCCCACCAGTGCGTACCTGTCCACCTGCTGCTTTGAGCCATCTTGCATGCACTGCACACGCCTTTGTCCTCCACAGCCGCTGGGCGTGCCCCGCACACACAAACTCATGTTTAAACTTCCTACTCCCATGAAGGGACTACCTAACAATGAGTTATTCCCACCATAAAGGAAAACAGAAAAACATTTCCCACGAAGGGATCCTAAATATTGAATTATCCCCACTCTGAGGGAAAAATAAAAAACATTTGAACCAAAATTAAGCAAAACAGATAGCAAAACTTTAAGCTCTGGGCTCGCTTGCTGTTCAGCCAGCAGCAATGAGGCCTACCTGCTGATTCTTTGTAATTCAGATGCTGCTGCTCTACACTGGCAGGAAGAAAAACCTCATGAGTTTTCGGCTATCCTGAAAACTCTACAACTGGAAAAAGTCTTTGCATCCTCCATTACCACTGAGAAGAGGCTTCTCTCTTTCCTTCATCCTTCCTCTACAGGACCCAATCTTTAGGCCTAGTTTCAAAATTTTTTCCCCTTTTTACCAGGAAAATTCTTTTTTCTTGATTAAATTTTTTTCTCCCTTTTCTAACGGGAAATTTCCTTTCCTTCCCTCTTCTCTATTGGGAAGATTTCCTTTTTTTTTTCAATTTTTTTTTTATTTAAATCTTTAGCTGTCTTGCCCTTACTTAACTTTGGTGCTTTCCTGCTTCAACAGTCCAATTAACTGACTGTGAGCTAGCTGCACCCATTTCAATTCACTCTTACCTTTTTCTTTTTTCTTTAAAATACCGGCCAGCCTTCCAAGAGTGTCTGTCAGCTCGTTCCTTCTTTCTCAGATCTCGGTAGGAACCTCCATTTGTAGCGGTAACGCCCGCATTACCGATACCCATTCACCATGTCTGAGCGAAGGGCTGCGGATTAAAAATAGATACAAGAGACAGCGAGTCATTCGCCACAGCTGAATGCCGAATGCCCTTTATTGAAAGAGAGAAGAAACCTTAAATACAGGCTTACAACACAAATGGAGGATCCCCGGAGGGCAGAAGTTCGGTACCAGTGGTCTACATTCTAGACCCAATGTTCTACATTCTTGCATCTAAGTTGTTTACACCAAACACAGGATGTGGGAACAAAGAACCTCCGGTAAGCTCTCCGGTGATCCTTAGGTGAGAAGGAGACCGGCAGGGAATCTGAATAGGGAGGACATCTGGTCAAGGTCAGCAAGCAAGGTGGCAGCCACTCACAGTCGGGGGGCCAGGGCCCACAGAGCCCACACTCTCACCCTAACTCACCTTAACTTCACCCACTCATTGTCTAACTACCTTGAGAAGCACAGACAGGTCTGTTAGTGACTAAGATTCATGCAAATAAGTTTACAATAGTCAGGATGACTCTTAAGCCAAAAATCAGTTTATAGCCTCAGACAAGTTTTCCAAAACGATTGGTTTATAGTCTGCCTCCTGGCAGATCTTCCAAAAGCTGTCCTTAAGCCACAAATCATCAGGGAAAAAAAATTCAAGACATGGAGTAAAATTCATCTCTTGTTCCCCAGACCTCCCCAACTAAAACTTAAGCATCACAAAAGAGTCATCTGTGGCACTTAAGTTGTGCCAGGGAAGAGATAAAAGCCCGAAAACCATATTGCCATGTGCTGGCACTCGCTGAGTCCCAAAAGCTGTTGGGTCCTTGTTTTAAGTGAGAAAAAAAGGCAACAGGCTAGCAAGTACCCTGCCAGGCCATCAATAGCCTTGTTAAAAGTGCTGCCTAGAAAGACAACCAGTCAGCTGATTGCCTCCAGGTGCCAAGATGCCTCGGTACATCAAGCTAAGACCTCCAGCAGACCTAGGGTTGGCTACAGACATGGCAGGGAACCCAGAATGCAGCAGGGAAGTGATCCGTTTCTTTCCTTCTGGACACCAAAACCACTGACTCAGTGAAGGGAGTTTTGGGATGTCACCTCTCTATTGATGTAACTAACCGTCTTATTGAATAAGAAACACAGAAACAATGTAAAGGAGAAAGCCGAGAGGTCAGAGCTCAGAGCTAAAATCTCACCCTTCCGCCTGCAGTGTCCCAGCTTCCTGAAAGAGAGCTACATCCTGTCTGTAAATCCATTTTCCAGTC
Source organism: Peromyscus maniculatus bairdii (assembly GCF_049852395.1). Classification (NCBI taxonomy): domain Eukaryota; kingdom Metazoa; phylum Chordata; class Mammalia; order Rodentia; family Cricetidae; genus Peromyscus; species Peromyscus maniculatus. Next base: position 40,447,899 of record NC_134853.1, read on the forward strand.
ATTCTGCCTCCTCATTGGTTGTAAACCCAAACACGTGACTGCCTCATCACTGTCTGAATGTACAGCCCCCTAGGTCTTAAAGGTATATGTCTCCAATGCTGGCTGTATCCCTGAACACACAGAGATCTATGGTATTAAAGGTGTGTGCCACCACCGCCACACCCTTGCTATGGCTCTAATAGCTCTGACCCCCAGACAACTTTATTTATTAACATACAATCAAAATCACATTTCAGTACAATTAGATTACCACCACATTTCCCATTTTCTATTTTAATAAAAAGAAAAAAAGCAAAAGGTTATAACTAACAAAAGAAAAACTATATACAAAAGTACAATAACTATATACAATATATACAAGTAATAAATACCTAAACAGGTATTTGACAAATCAGAGAAAATAATTCCATTATCTATCCTATTTTGGTAATTCCAAGATGTATCTAATGTACTTTCTATCCTAATTAATTTTCAACTATAACTAACTAATCTTCAATCATAACTAACTAATCTTCAACTCCCTCAGAGACCCAAGAAGGGAATAATATTAGCTAACAAAAATAAAAAAACAGGAAGTGCATGAAAGCAACTTCCAAAAAATTTGTGAGTTGACAGAAACAGCCAGCTGCCTGGGCAGTCACCTGAGGTTTCTCCGCAGTGTTGGGGCATCATCTTCAGCCTATAGGCTTAGTGTATCTGACAGACTCATTTGTGAAGTAGGATGTACACAAGGTCAACAGTTCAACCTCACATTGGGTGAGAGCAGTCCACGTACCAGAAACACCTGAATTCCACTAGTGTCCTGTTATGATTCAGGATTTTAAATTCTGGAAATTGTTGACAGTTTTTAAATTCAGCTGTCCATTCTTCTTGGCTGTGTATATATGGCTTCATCTCAGCATCCCCTTCTTCTACACATCCCTCTATTAAATGCCAGTCTACATTCGAGAGGCATGAGCTTTCAGCTGCTGTTCCATTGTACAACAGAAGCCATCGGCCCTCTGCCTGTTAAGCTGCCTTCGAAGAAAAGGGCACCGTACCTTTTCTGGATGCGAAGGCCACTTCAGGGATGGGGCCACATTGTCCTGGCCTCAGAAGATGCCTTTTGATAAAGCCATAACCACACTTGTTTTGGCAAGAATCAGTAGTCCCTTGTTTTGTGTTCTGTCTGTCCATTTTGTCCTGTTGATTCGAGGATACATTGTTGTCCAGTGGCTAACTTTTGCCACAATGAAAGTTGACTCCATATGCAGTTTCTTCAATGCCCATATTTTCTCTGAAGTAGATTAGTACTGCCAGGAGCCGACATGTCTCAAAAAAGAAAAATTTCCTAAATTATTAAAACATTTTAAATGCCATATTCTGTAGATCTCTGAAGGGTTTGAAGATGACCTGTCTAAAATATCTCTGCTCAATTTTTAAAACATATCTAATATGACTACAAGTTCTATTGTAATGTCTAACTACTAACTTTCATTTCTTTATATCCTAGTAGTTGATAATAATAACATTCAAGGATCAGAAATTTGCATTACATTGTTAAATGAATGGTATAAATACAATTAGAAATATACATATAGCATTTTCTAACAATATCAGTTTCAAATTTGTATACAATATAAAACAATTCAATCCAATGTAAAGTATTTAAAATTAGTAATTGTCTTTTTCTTTTCTTTCTTTTTCTTTTTTTTAAACAAGAAACTTAAATCTAATCTCCTTTGCTTAGCCTTTTTCCTAACCCTTGACAATAACTTGTAAAAAACCCCCCTAAATACTGAAAATTATCCCAGACCCAAAACCCATTAAAAAGACCAAAAAAACCACCCGCCCCACATCACCTCTTTGGGAATGTGGGCATCATATTCTTAAAATTGCTTCCTGCTGGGTATGGGCGAAGTTTTCTTTATCCTGAAAGAAAAATTTTAGGTTAATTGTCAAATTCTAGGAGAGGTAACTATATCCTTCATTATCCAGTCTGTGTATAATGCCAAAGTTCAGGGTTTATCTCAAGTCCTTATTCAAGTAGTCTTTGAGACTGGATCATCTCAGCTGGCCATCTCAAAATTGCTCTGAGCACCTTGTAGTTCAAAGCTGATCTGTGGATGATGTTTGTCAGCTTAATGATATTATTATTGTCCACGTGGAATTGTTGTTGTGGGGCCCCAACTTCTTTCTGGAGACTTCAGTTGATGTTAGGCCTGGCCATGATTTCCTGCAGAAAACTGATAAGAGACTCGAACACAAAAACATATATATGCAGCTAGCCTTTTTTCTAGAATTAGTTAGTACTCTATATGACCATTCATATCTAAACAAAGTTTAAAATGTATATATAGCTATATATCTTTATATGTTAATCTTGTAAATCTTGATATAAAATTCATACTTTAAGAAAAGTTTAAAGAATCAGAATAGAATCAAAGAGTTGAGATTAGTAATAGAATAGTCCCTTAGTTAATTTTGCTTTTGTCCTGTACCATAGCAGAAGATGGCTCTTATTCTGGCATGATACAGGGAGTTTGCATTTTCCTTTTAACAACATGCTTGAGTTTAAAGAAGGAGAGAGCCATTCTCCAACTCCAAAGTCAGCTTTAAATTTTAATTGAGCTGGGACTATTAGAAAACCAATAGTGTTAAATCTTTAGAGAAAAGCAGAAACAAACATTTAGGAAGACATAAAAATTTTTTAGATAATATATACCCATACACCATTTCACTCTGTTTCTTGGGATAGATGATTTGCCCTTTTCTTCAGTTGTCTCATTTGTCCAGTGTTCTTCAGATTCCTTAACCTTCATTCTCCTAAAAGACAAAAACAAAAACCTTTACCCAAGACTAATTTTGGGGATGTTCCTTTTTGGCAAGTTATTATCTGATTAAATGAAAAGGCAAGTGTTACTGGTACAAGTTAGTTTAAATTGGATGTTCATGCTGGTTGATGAACTATCACCTCCTCAATTAAGAGGTCTCTCTTGTTCAAATCGAACCTTTATCAATTTTGATGGTACCCACAGCTTATCTTCTCCTATAGAAACAAAAGCAAAACCTCGTCCCCAATGTAATACATACCCTGGTTTCCATTCTGAGGTCAGCACATCCTTAAAGCATATAGGCTGATTTAATTCTGTAGTTTTTTCTATTATCCAATGTCTCTCTGCAGCTGTCGTTCCTTTCTCATTGGCATTCAGAAAATTCAAAGTTAGAAGAGCATTATGCAGTCTATTGCTGGGAGTTTTTGTTACCCATTTCTGTTTATTTAGCATATCCTTTAGAGTTCTGTTTGATCTTTCTATAATTGCTTGACCTGTATGATTATGTGGTATGCCTGTAATATGCTTTATATTGTAATAAGCAAAAAACTGTTTCATTTTAACAGAGACATATGATGGAGCATTGTCAGTTTTGATTTGTGCAGGTATACCCATGATGGCCATAACTTCTAGCAAATGAGTGATTACAGAATCAGCTTTTTCAGAACTCAAAGCAGTTGCCCAATGAAATCCTGAATAAGTTTCGATAGTGTGGTGTACATATTTCAATTTTCCAAATTCTGCAAAGTGAAACACGTCCATCTGCCAGATTTCATTTCTCTGAGTACCCTTTGGGTTTCATCCTGCTGGTAATGGCATTTGATTGTAGAAGGAACAAGTAGGACATTTCTTTACTGTTTCTTTGGCTTGTTGCCAGGTTATGGAAAAATCCTTTTTTAAACCTTTACTATTGACATGATGTTTTTTATGAAATTCTGAGGCTTCCAGCACATTTCCTATCAATAATTTTTCAATCTCATCATTGCCTTGTGCTAGAGGGCCTGGCAGACCAGTATGGGATCGAATGTGAGTTATATATAAAGGATGATTCCTTTTCCTGATTGTATCTTGTAATTGAATAAATAGTGAAGTTCATTCTGAAGCATCAGGGATAAATTCTGCAGTCTCAATATGTAACACTACTCCTTCAGCATACTGAGAGTCAGTTACTATGTTGAGAGGTTCTGAAAAATCCATTAATACCAACAAAATAGCATACAATTCTGATTTTTGAACTGAATTATACGGACTTTGAACCACTTTACTTAAATTTTCTGATTTGTAACCTGCCTTTCCTTCTTTGTTGGCATTTGTATAAAATGTACGAACTCCAGATATTGGTTTTTGCCATACAAGTCGAGGCAAGATCCAATCAGCTCTCTTTATAAGATCAATTCTATTGCTTTTGGGATATTTGCTGTTAATTTCTCCCAAAAATTACTGCAAGCTCTTTGCCAAGGTTCACTTTCTGTCCATAATTTTTCAATGTCCTCCTTAGTTAATGGTACGACAATTTCTGCTGGGTCTATGCCTGCTAATTGATGAAGTCTCAATTTTCCTTTGTAAATCAAGTCAGAGATTTTTTCTACATAAGTTTTTAATTTTTTATTTGGTTTATTTGGTAAAAATATCCATTCCAATATAATATCTTCCCTCTGCATTAATATTCCAGTAGGAGAATGCCTAGAAGGTAAGATAACCAAAATGCAATCCAGCTTTGGATCAATACGATCCACGTGTCCTTCATGCACTTTCTTTTCTACCAAGGCCAATTCTTTCTCAGCTTCAGGTGATAATTCTCTTGGACTATTTAAGTCCTTGTCACCTTCTAAGGTTTTGAACAAATTAGTCAGTTCATCATTTTTTTACCCCAACAATAGTTCGTATATGAGAAATGTCTCCAAATAATCTTTGAAAGTCATTAAGAGTCTGTAGTCTATCTCTCCGAATTTGCACCTTTTGGGGTCTAATTTTTTGTAGCTCTATTTTATATCCTAAATAATTAATAGAATCTCCTCTTTGTATCTTTTCAGGAGCAATTTGTAATCCCCAGCAAGGCAAAATTTTCTTTACTTCTTCAAACATTCTTTCTAAAGTATCTACATATGAGTCAGCTAGTAAAATATCGTCCATATAATGATAAATTATAGATTTAGGAAATTTTTTATGTATCACTTCCAATGGCTGTTGTACAAAGTATTGGCACAGAGTTGGGCTATTCAACATTCCCTGTGGGAGGACCCTCCATTGAAATCTTTTAACCGGTTGAGAATTATTATAAGTAGGTACTGTAAAAGCAAATATTTCTTTGTCTTTTTCTTGTAAGGGTATTGAAAAGAAACAGTCTTTTAAATCAATAACTATGAGAGGCCATCCTTTTGGTAACAGAGTAGGCAAAGGCATCCCAGATTGTAGAGAGCCCATTGGCTGAATTACTTTGTTAATTGCTCTAAGGTCTGTTACCATTCTCCATTTACCAGATTTCTTTTTAATAACAAATACAGGAGAATTCCAAGGGCTGGTTGATTCTTCAATATGCTGAGCATTTAACTGTTCTTCTACCAGCTCTTCTAAAGCCTGGAGTTTCTCTGTTGTTAAAGGCCATTGTTGGACCCATACAGGCTTGTCTGTTAACCATTTTAAAGGTAGAGCTGTTGGTGTCTTTGGAAGATCATCAGTTATTGTGCCCTGTTCTTGTATAATATGGATGGCTGGTGACCACTCATTAGAATATCTTCTAATATTTCTCTCAGTAACATGTGCTAGTTTATGATTTATTTCTGAGATTGGAGGGATGTTAATCTGAGTATTCCATTGTTGCAACAAGTCTCGACCCCACAGGTTCATAGTTATGTTAGCCACATATGGTTTTAATTTTCCTCTCTGTCCTTCTGGACCTATACATTCGAGCCATCTTGCACTCTGTTTCACCTGAGATAATGTCCCAATTCCTAACAGTTGAACATTTACCTCCTGAAGAGGCCAAGTTGGATGCCAAAATTCTGGTGCAATTATGGTAACGTCCGCACCTATGTCTACCAGACCAGACAACAAAACACCATTTATTTTTATCGTTAATTTTGGTCTTTGTTCATTAATAGAAGTTTGCCAAAAAATTTTCTTTATGTTTTCTCCTGAATTTTCTATTCTCTCTGTTCCATCATCCTGACCAGCATGATTTATTCCAATAGGCATTTGGTTATTTAATCGCTCTCCAGAGCAGGCATTTCCTCTATGGCTGCCGGAAAGGTTTGAACTGGATTTGCAATGGGGGCCTGCGCGAGGCCCCTCTGGGAGTTTCCCGAAGACTGAGGCAAAGGATTACCCTGTCTGTCCTTTGTTGATCTACATTCGTTGGTCCAGTGTTTTCCCTTACCACACCTTCTGCATACTCCAGAAGGAAGGGGCATTCTGTTGCCATTGTTCCCTGAAGAAACATTTTTTCTAGGAATGACCTGTCTACAGTCCCTTTTCAAATGTCCTTGCTTTCCACATCCAAAACATCTAACACTCCTCAAACCTTTTGAAATTACTTCTCCTACCCACGTATCATCATGCTCATCAGCCTCAACATTAATTGTTTCTCTAATCCAATCTTCCATAGGTGCAGATCTTGCCCTTAATGGCCTGATTATTCTTTTGCATGCTTTATTCACATTCTCAAAGGCCAAAGATTCAATTATTGCCTTACCAGCTTCTGAATCCGAGACCATTCTCTTTACTGCTGAAGCCAGTCTTTGTAAAAAATCTGTAAAAGACTCTTTTGGGCCTTGCATCACCTTTGTAAATGACTCAGATTTTTTTCCTGGTTCCTCAACTCTGTCCCATGCATTCAAGGCTGCCATTTGACATAAAATTAGGGTTTGGACATCATATAAACATTGTGTTTGTACTGAAGCATATTGGCCTTCTCCAATAAGCTGATCCTGGCAAACTTGTATTCCTTTATACCTCCATTGTTTTTCTATGTTTTTAGCCTCCTCCTTAAACCAAGTCAGAAATTGAAGTCTCTGGCTGGGTTCCAGAACACCTTGTGCAAGGTCCCACCAGTCCTGTGGTACTATCCTATTATATGTTGACCAAGAGTTTAACATTTGCTTTACATATGGGGAATGCATGCCATAAGATACTATTGCCTCCTTAAACCTTTTTAAATCCAACATTTCAATTGGAGCCCAAACATTTTGTGTAGCCATTTGATCAGGCATCTGCTGTACGGTTACAGGATAAATTAAGGGTGACTGTGTGAAAACAGGCTTTCTTTCTGCAACCTTATGATCCCGACTTGAAACAACTTCACTGTTAATTTCTTCTGTCTGAATTTTTACAGGTTTAACAAGTTCTTCTAAAGCTGTTATCCTGGCACTTAAATTGACTATCTTTTTAAATATTAAAATGTGGATTAGTATAGTGATAAGCTGCATAATTCCACCAATACTAATATTATATAGGTGTTCCATTATCAGACTGCCTAAAATTTCAAACAAAAACCAATTTTCTTCCAATGTACACATAAAACCCATTTGTTTTTTAATGTGGAAAAAATTCTCTTTTAGATAGTTTCCTTTAAAATATCTGATATGTTATGACTTACCAAATCTGCGTAGAACAGTAGAAATCTGAGGGGATTTTCAAAGCAGCCACCTAGTGTCCCAGGTGTAAATCCAGAGAGAGAGAGAGAGAGAGAGAGAGAGAGAGAGAGAGAGAGAGAGAGAGAGAACGCACAAGAAAACGTAGCCGGCTAAAGCTTAAATCCAGCCACGTGTTCCCTCTTGTGCCGAGTCAAGGCTTGGTCTGGCTTCCTTAAGCTCTGACCACGTGCGTTGGCTTTACAGGCAGGGCCCTGTTCGGCAGGGCAGGTCTGAGTTGTTTGTAGCACCGGCTTTAAGCAAGCAGGCTTTAAGCAAGCAGCTCAGTTAGTCCGGCCTGAGGCCAAGGACTAGGGTGCCGCCGCTCGGACTAGGAAACCGGTGCTTGGACTAGGATGCCGGCCGCCCGGTCTGCCGCCCTTGCGGGGAAAGCGAACCTGCCGCCAAGCCAAGCGGTTTTTAATGGATTCTTGTCACGTTGGGCGCCAGATATTGATGTAACTAACCGTCTTATTAAATAAGAAACACAGAAACAATGTAAAGGAGAAAGACGAGAGGTCAGAGCTCAGAGCTAAAATCTCACCCTTCTGCCTGCGGTGTCCCAGCTTCCCGAAAGAGAGCTACTTCCTGTCTGTAAATCCATTTTCCAGTCATTCTGCCTCCTCATTGGTTGTAAACCCAAACACGTGACTGCCTCGTCACTGTCTGAATGTACAGCCCCCTAGGTCTTAAAGGTATATGTCTCCAATGCTGGCTGTATCCCTGAACACACAGAGATCTATGGTATTAAAGGTGTGTGCCACCACCGCCACACCCTTGCTATGGCTCTAATAGCTCTGACCCCCGGACAACTTTATTTATTAACATACAATCAAAATCACATTTCAGTACTATTAGATTACCACCACACCTCTCCTTTCTCTATTGTTGGGTACAGAGGACAGCCTTACCCTCCTCACCAGATTTAATTCAGAAATTTATTCTTATGTATTTTAAGTTCATTGAGGCATTTCTGTTTTTTAAAGCTCCTTGGATTTTTTGACTAATTTTGTTATTGTTCTTTTAAATTCTGTTTCTGGGGTTCATCTAGCTAATTCTCATTAGAGAAGATTGATATAGGACTCATGGGCTTGAGGCCATATTGTCTTGGTCTTGCATTTGATTCATGTTTTTGTGATGTGACTTGGTCATGAAGATTTCTTTCCTTGTTTGTGTGTCTGATAAGATCCTAGTCTGCCTCTGTGGGTTTTGTTCAGTTTCTGGTGTAGCCCAAGCTTCAGTGATTTCAGCTATGAAGTACGAAGAGTTGGTACTTTGATCCTCCCTATACTTCATGTTGATTAAAAATATTAGATTTATTTATTTTACTCTATGGTGATGAGTTATTTGCCTGCAAAAATGTATGTATGCCATGTGCGTGTCTGATGGCATTAGAAGTTAGAAGAAGGCATTGGATTACATTATACGGCACTGTGTGAGTTCTGGGAATTGAAATCAGATCCTCTGAAAGAACAAAAATGTTCTCTTAAGAGCTGACCATCTCTCTGGCCCTCAGTGGTGATTTTTGATTGAAGGTATGGGGGGGGTGAATCAAATTCCATGGTAGCCAAGTCAGGGTTCTCTATAGATGCATAACTGATAGAGTGAATCATATATAATATATATGATTATATGATTCATATAATATTAAATGAATTCATATAATGTTAAATGAATCATATATATGTGTGACAAGTCACAGGAATATGAAATAGAAGTCCAGCTGCATACTATAAGCCATACCTTGACAAGACCAAGGGTCACTTTAGTGGGAAGCCAATCAGCAGGGAATATTGGTGTTATATAGCTTAATATTCAGTTGTGCCTTGCTATGAATTCTTTGTGCTCACAATTCTCCTAAAATGTGTAAGTGTGTGTGAATCTCCATTTCAAAGCACCTGGATACTCACTTTGACAGAACCTTCTGCCTCTGAGCTCCAGGCCCCCTCTTTATCATTTGTTTTGGGTATCTGCCATTTGCAAATGCCCTCCTTGAGCTACTTCTGAAGACAGAGTCAACCACAAACAAAGCCTTAAAAGACAAGCAAGGAACAGAAAGCTACCAGGCCATGTGTTAGATGCCCGAAAAACCACCAGAACTTAGATAAAATGTCTTTTCTGAGACTACATAACTCACAGGTCAAATGCCTGCCAACTAGACTGAAGGAGCTTTGTTTCTTGTGCAAATCAAGGCCTCCCCTCTCTCACTGTCCCACTGTCCCAGAGAAGCTCTTAGATCAAAGGGAGTTCCCCCTCAGCAGGTGTTTCAAGCTGTGATGCAGATTGACTAGATATCAGTACTCTTTCCCTACCCTTTCAGAAAACTGGCTGCAGAGGAAAAAAGTGACATTTTTAACTTTTAGTGACCTACAGACTTTCCCTACCCTATAATCTGTAAGTTTATAGTTGAACACATTTATGATAGACTCGTAATGCCTTCACCTAACCACAATAAGGATATATTTCTAGCACACAAATTCCTTTTCTGATTTATTTCAACTACTAACTGACTCCACTCTTATCTCTCCCCTTTTGGGTTGCCAGGAAGCCTCTAGCTGGGACCCCTACAATCTTGTGTTGTATAGAAAACATAAGGTGTTACTGTTTGGGATAGTATATAGATCAGCCCTGAGAGAAGGGAAAGAGAGGAAGGACCAAAGGATGGAGAGAAAGGACTGAAGGATGGGGAGGAAAGACTGAAGGATGGAGAAGAAGGACTGAAGGATGGAGAACTGAGGGATTGAAGATGGGAGAGAACTAGGAATGGCAGGAACAGAGAATTGAGGAAATGAAGGATTGAGGGAATAAGGAATGGAAGGATTGAAGAACTGAGGGAACTAGGAATTAAAGAATGAAGTATTGAAGAATTGAGGAATTGAAGATGATAGGGAATTAAGAATTGAGGGAATAAGAAGGGAGCTAAGGAAATAAAGAGAGATCTGAGAGAGTTGAACTGGTAACTGAATGATAGTGACTGAGGAATAAATGAATTAAAATAAAGAGCTCGGAGCAACTGGATTCATCCCTGCACCATTGGTAGTGTCTCTCCTGGGCCCTGGATTTGTATAAATTTAAACTGGATCCTTAAATATTATATAAAATATATGTGATTTGTTCTATCAGTTACAGGATTTATTATGATATTCCATATATATATATGGAATTTATTAGAGTAACTTATAGGCTGTGTTCTAGCTGATTCAAATAATGGATTAGTTTCCTAATGGAAAGACTAAGAATCCAAATAGTTGTTCAGTCTATGAGGCTAGATGTCTCAGCTGGTCTTCAGTATATGCAAAGAAGTAGGCTCTAGTACCAGTGAAGGAATGAATTTGCCAAAGAGAGTGTGGAAAATCAAAGAGCAAAACGTTTTTTCTCCCATGTCTTTTTTATAGATTGCTACCAGAAGGCATGGCTCAGACTTAAGGTGGACTTTCCAACCTTAAAATTTCTGTGTTTAAGGTGGGAACTACTTCAAATGATCCAGTTAACTAAATATCCTTCACAAGGGTGCCCAGAAGCTTGTAGTCAAGTTGACAACAAAGAATAGCCACCATAGAAAGAAAGTGTTTGATTGTGAGTTCCACCCCCACTTCTGTTGAATTCCCCAGCTCTGTTGAGCTGGTTTGTAAGCTGCTCCAAGTTAGGCTTGGGAATGTGATAATGTGTAGGAGAGTGGGAGTCTGGGGAATTCACCCACTGGGCTGATGCATATGCTTTGTGATTGAAGAATCTGGACCTGAGAGTGTTGTGCTAGTGCAGTAGGATGAAGATCTGCTTCACTGAAGAGGTTGAGCTGCAAAATGACCTAAGATAAGCCTGGGAAATTACAGAAAAGTGCAGGCAGTGTCTGACTTAGGGTTTTACTTGCTGTGAAGAGACATGACCACAGCAACTCTTATAAAGGAAAACAATTAATGGGGTGCATTACCATTTCAGAGCTTTAGTCCATTATCATCATGGTGGGATATGGCAGCATGCAGGCAGACATGATGCTGGAGCTGAGAGTCCTACATCTTGCTCAGGCAACAGGAAGTGGTATGAGACACTGAGCATGGCTCGGGCATATATGATACCTCAAAGCCCTCCTCTACAGTGACACACTTCCTCCAGCAATGGCATAACTATTGCAATAAAGCCCCATCTCCTAGTAGTGCCACTCCCTTTGGGGGCCACTCTCTTTCAAACCACCACATTCTACTCCCTGACCCCTAAATGCTTGTAGCCATATCTTAATGCAAAAATGCATCCAGTACAACTTCAAAAGTCTGTGTAATCTCTAACAGTCCCAAATTTACTTAAAAATCTAAAGTTCAAAGTCTTTTCTGTGATTCATGCAATTTCTTAACTATAATCCCCTATAAAATCAACATCAAAAGACAGATCACGTACTTCCAACATATAATAATGGCACAGGATATACACTACTGTTCCAAAATGGAGGAAAGGGAGCATAGTGAGAAAATACTGGACCAAAACAAACCCCAAAATCAGCTGGGCAAACTCCAAACTCTGCAACTCCATGTCTGATGTCAAAGCACTCTTCAGATCTCAAATTCCTTCTAGATTTGTTGACAGCAACATGCTTCTTTCTCCTGGGCTGGTTCCACTCCCTGTTAGCAACTCCTCAGCAGGTATCCCACAGCTCTGGCATCTTCAACATTTTGGGTTCTCCAAGGCAATCCAGACTTCACCTTCATAGCTTCACACAATGGCCTCTCTAGGTCTCCATTCAGGGACACCCCTGACACATTCCTGGCCTCGGGGCCTTTCCTTAGGCATGGAAGGAAATTCCATAACTCTTTTATTCTGTCCTTGACTCTGAAGCCAGAACCATGTGGCCAAAGCTGCCAGGTTCTGCTGCTTTCTATTCTGGAACATAGCCCCCTCATTCAATTACATCTTCACCAGCTTTCTGTTTTTGATGGTTTCCTTCACTGTCTAAGCTTCGCTGTTCTGGAACTTGCTCTGTAGACCAGGGTAGCCTCACACTCAGAGACCTACCAGCTTCTGCCTTCCAAGTGCTGGGATTAAGACATGCACCACCACACTAAGTTTTTCTTTAATTCATTTTCACATGTTGGAAACAGCTGGGTGGGATCTTGCCCTGAGATCACCACTCCTTTATGGTGATATTTTATTTGTATTAAAATGTTATTTGTATGTTAATAAATAAAGTTGCCCGGGGGGTCAGAGCTATTAGCAAGCCATAGGAAAGCAGGGCAGTGGTGGCGTATGCTTGTAATCCCAGCACTTGGTAGGCAGAGCTAGGTAAGTCTCTGTGTGTTCAGGGATACAGCCAGTATTAGATACACATGCCTTTAATCTCAATACCAATCATAGAAAACCTGGAGGTCTGTACAGACAGGCAGTGACGAGGCGGTCATGTGGTTGGGTTTACAACCAATGAGAAGGCAGAACAGAAATACTATAAAAAGACAGACACACAGGAAGCAGCTCTGGTTTGGAGAGGTAGGACCACTGTAGGAGGAAGGGTAAGGCTTTAGCTCTTAGCTCTGACCTCTTGGCTTTCTTCTTTGCATTGGTTCTGTGTTTCTTATTTAATAAGATGGTTGGTTACATCTACACTCCTTTTATTCCATTTTTAAATATATTTGTGTCCTTGAACATGGGATTTAGCTCTATTCTACTTCCTGGTGCCTTTTTTCTCAATATGTACATTTTGTATTTTTATTTGCTCAGCTTGCTCCTTTTCATTATAAGTCTTCATCAGAGTTAACACTAATAACCACACAACAGTCTATACTAAGCTGTTTGAGATTTACTTTGCCAATGGAATTAATAAAATTAAGTACTCTTCACTTTAGCCTCAGTCAGACTTTTTGGACAAAGGCAAAAAGCAGTCACATTTTCCACTGAAATATCAGAAGAGTAGTCTCTAGGCCACATACTAACAGTCTTCTCTGAAACCTCTTGATCCAGGCTCCCACAGTTCAAATCACACTCAACACCACTGTCTTCCATGTTTCTACTAGGATGGCCCATTAAGTATATTTAAAGTGTTCAACTGCTTTTCTAATCCACAGTTCGAGGTCCATACTCCTTCAAACAAAAACATGGTCCAGCCTATCACAGCAATATTCTTGTCCCTGGTATCAACTTCTGTCTTAGTTAGGGTTTCTATTGTTATGAAAAGATAACGTGATCATGACAACTTTCATAAAGAAAAACATTTAATGGGGTGATTTATTATTTTAGGGATTTAGTCCATTATCATCATGGCAGCATGTAGGCAGACATGGTGCTGAAGCTGAGAGTCCTCCATCTTGTACAGGCTGTAGAAAGAGGTCTGAGACACTGGGCATGGCTCAGCATATATGATGCCTCAAAGCCTGCCTCCACAATGACATACTTTCTCCAACATCATCCTATCTACTCCAATAAACCCATATCTCCTAGTAGTGCCATGCTCTTTAGGGGCCATTTTCTTTCAAACTACCACACAGGGTCATATCCCTATGCCTCTGAGTTTTCAGGTGTTTCCTTTAGGCCTTCATGGATGTACTTTCTCTTATCTTGCTTTGTCTTCTATCAGGCTCCTAGAGTAAGGACAAAGCAAACATTGAAAAAAAGAACCCTAGAAATTCAGAAGTTAAATATTTTTCTTTCCAAATTGTTTGTAGATAAGCAACACACGAGGACACATCTTGGGGTTCATTTGTCTCATGGATAGTGTGGGTATAGACCCTTTCAATGCTCAAATCTTGTAAGATGGGAAACAGGGATACTAGAGAAAGTGAAAGAGCACATGCAGAGAAGCCATGTGACAATACAATGGCCTGTAGAGGTGCCTACAGGAAAGGGACACTGTGCCTGAAAAGAACATAAAATAGTAAAGGACATGACATTTCAAATATGTCATGTTGGGGTGTTGATTATCTCAAACTAAAGACACTTGAATAGCTGTGACTTTAGAAAGGGTCACTTGGCCTGACATTACCTGCATGGAATAAGCCATAAGAGTTATTTAAGGAGAGATATCTTTTTCATAACAGAGCTGGAAAATCACTGGTAAGTAGGGCTGCAGTGAGCCTAAATCACCAAACTAAAGTTATTCTTATCTTCCAAGCAGCTTCTACACACCCCATATACTTTAGGGCCATATCTCCAGAACTGAATGCTCTAGTGCAAAGATTCATTTGCTGTGCTATTCCTTCTGAAGTTAATTTTTGTTATCTAAAAGGTGTAAATTTCATGCTCAAGTTTTTTCCTTGAACTTGGACTTCTTTGTGAAGATCCTCAATTGCATGTAAGTTTGATAAAACTTTCAAACTCTTCTTTTTTCACCAGTTCTTGTATTGCTTGTGTTTCTAGATCCAACCTAAAAGCCAGTGTAAGAACTAGTGGGAAACAGAGACAATCAAACATTAAGGACATAATTTTTATTAGCTGAAGAGCTGAAGTTGAGACCAACTGGCTATTGGACTCACTGGGGCCAATTGAAAAATTTATTTTCTTAACATCTCTCAAATGGCAAGGAACATGCAAACTTATTAGGTGCACAGGGTGAGGAGTAGTGTGTGTTTAGTACTTACTGTTAGCATATCATCTCTTCTTTGTGTTACTATTTCTTTAAAAAAGAATCACGTCACTTAGAACTAGAAAAGCTTTTACATATTTGTTGAGTTTTCACATGCTTTAGTCAGGTTGCTTTTAGGCCAGATCTCATGATCGCTAAATCAAAGGTTCAGGCCTATGATCTTTAGTGTCCCAAAGATACAATGTGAGGGAACAGATCCCTGAAGGGGGTATTCTCTGAAGGATGTGGGCTTCTTAAACCTGGAAAACTTTGGGAGGTGGTGAGCTCTTTTACCCTGACTTTCTATGGAGTAAATATGTGGCTGAATATTCCTTGGAGTGAGGATCAGTCCAGAGTCCCATACATGGATCAGCTTTCTTTCTTGGCAATCTCCTGAATCTATAGATATTTAGGGTGCTCTATTCTTGGTCTGTTCTGAGTTGGGAATGAAGTTAAAGAATGAGTAACTCTAATTTGTTGGTACTCCATTACTATTATTATTATTACTATTATCACAACATTAGCTTTGGTTATATTTAAGTATATATATAGTATCTATACATAAATAACTCACTTAATTTATGGTTTTTAATCTGATAACAATAAAACTTAATTAACAACCACCGTGATGTTGATTTTTCATCAATGAAATATCAACACATTTTATTTTCATCAATAGGCTATGTTGCAAAACTAAAAACAAAAGCTAAAATATCAACAATATTCTCACTATGAGCAGAAATCTTCTTTTAAGTAATTCACAATTACATTAATAAATTATATAGTTAAAATACATATAAACAAATACATAATACACATTCACACTGTATATATATATATATATATATATATATATATTCTATATCTCTCCACATATATGGATAATATGAAAATTATTTTATCAGTCTCTTTAATGACAGACATTTAATGAAAATAATGTTCATGCTGTTTTCTGGCCCCAAACTTACACTATTGTCAAATAATAATTGTTTGACTTGCTCTCTGAAATTTTATGCTTCTTATTTATTCTCCATTGTCACATTAACTAGGACTCCAAATGAGTAAAACTGGCTAGAGAAGGCATCTGTAGCATGTTCCAGATGTTTAGGGAATGGCCTAATAGTCACTGATAGGTATGTTAGATGAGCTTTTTCATGGCTGCTTCTGAGAAGACAGAGAAATTCCCCTTCTGACTTTTTTTTTTTTTACTGTGAGTTACTCTCTTGAAGAGGATTTGAATTGGTTCAGATGGTTTTGTAACTCTACTTAAATGGTGATATGAGAAGAAAATGTTGAACTATAGCAACTAATTTTCATATGAAATCAATCTTATATTACTGAAACATTTCTTTAACTGTTTCTCAGCCATTTTTGTTTCATCTATTGAGAATATGTTGTTGAGATTTGTACCTCAATTTTTAATTGAGTTATTTGGTTTTTTTTGATGCCCAGTTTTTTGTGTTCTTTGTATATTTTAGACATTAGTCCTCTAATGTGTAGTTGGTAAAATCTCCATTCTATAGGCTTCCACTTTGTCTAAAGGATAGTGCTCTTTGCAATATGGAAGTTGACTTCAGTGTCTGTGCTAATGATGTCTTTTTCTGTACCAATGAGTTCAAGGCTATTTGCCATTTTCATTCCTATAAGGGTCAGTGTATCTGGCCTCCTGTTGAGGTCTTTGATCCACTTGGAATTGAATTTGGTACAGGGTGATAAGTATGAATCTATATGCATTCCTTCTACATCCAGTTTGACCAGAATCACTTTTTGATGATGCTGTCTTTTTTTCCAGTGTGATTTTCTGGCTTCTTTATAAAAACCCAACTATTATCATTTTCTTTTACGTGTATAGGTATTCGCCTGCATGCATGTCGGTCTACCATATGTATTTTGTGCCCATGAAGGCTGGAAGAGGGTATACAGTTCCTTGTAAGTGGAGTTAAAAGATGATTGTGATCTATTAGGTGAATGCTGGGAATCAAACTCAGGTTCTCTGGGAGAGCAGCCAGTGCTCTTAACTGCTGATCCATCTCTCCTGTCCCTTGTGTGAATATTTTGATATTACATTTTATAAAATAAAAGACTAATTTAAATTGACAAAGGACAGATTCTGGTGAGGTGGGGTGGTGGCTTATCTGGAAAGGCTAAGGGAAACTTCAGATGGTGTTAAGTGCGTTGTGTTTTGTTATGGGTAGTGTTGCATGGACATAAATGATTGTCAAAGCTTATTAAACTGAGCTCTTTCTATCTTTCCAGAATATGTAAATATCACCTTGATGTGTTTTGACATATGTTTACAATATGGATTATCATATCAAGAAAATTATCCTTTCTAGGGGTAGTAAAAACATTTAAATTTTTTTTAGAAATTTGTAAATCAACAGTGTGTTATTAATTATTACAGTGTCTACTCTGTCCAATAAATCACTAAAACTTATTCCCCTTTCTTGTTGACATCTTGAACTCTTTCTCCATCCACCTTTTCTGCATAGCCTGTGACAGCTTCCATACTACTTGGGTTCTATGAATCTAACCTTCTTGGTTTCCATATGTGAGCAGGGTCATATGTACCTGACTGACTTTACTTAGCATGATGTTCTTGTCATCCATGTTGTGACGGCATGAATGTCTTCTGTTTAAATCTGGTATCACCCATTGTATAGATGTATCACATTTCATTTTTAAATTTTTCTGATGATGGACAAGATTGCTTTCACATCATAGCTATTGTGAACAGTGCTACATTGAGCACTGAGTGCAGATATTGTTAATGTATTACATACCTGGACCATTTGGTAATACTGTTTTTAGTACTCTTAAAAGTTCTATACTCTTTTCCATAATGATGCTGTTAATTCAGATTTCCACTTACAATGAACAAGGTTTCCATTTTTTTCTACATCCCAATCAAACATGGGTGCTTTATTTTGCCCTTCTGATTTTTTAAGATTATGTTTTATTCAATGTACATAGACTTTTGTCATAATTCTCTTAAGAATTTTACATACAACTATTTATTTAGCATTGATTATTTAGTAGATATTGTAAGTAATCTATATGTGATTTGAAGTATATAGGAAAGTATGTGCAAGTGCATAAAATTTTGCATAAGAGACTTGAGAATCTGTGGATTTTCACACATGATGAGTGGTCCTGAATCATTCTAGCAGATAAGATGATTCTGATTTTTTTTTGTTTGTTTTTGAGACAGGGTTCCTCTGTGTAGTTTTGGGGCCTGTTCTGGATCTCACTCTGTAGACCAGTCTGGCCTCGAATTCACGAGGTCCATCTGGCTCTGCCTCCAGAGTGCTGGGATTAAAGGTGTGTGCTACCCCCCCCACCCCCCACCCCCCCGGCTCATTCTGATTTTTATTTGCATTTACCCAAAGACTAAAGATAATAAACAATTTTTATGTACCTGTTGGATATTATATGTCTTCTTTTGAGAAGTATCTATTTAGGTTATTTACCCTTCCACCCTATTCCTGGTGGTGCTATCATGCTAGTCAAGCACTGTACTCCTGAGCTATATTCTCTGACCTTATTCAGTAATACTTTTTGAATTAGTGGAAAGGTGTACATATATATATATGTATATATATGTACATACATATTAATGCACATATATGTAGCATATATGTATGTATGTATATATGTATGACAGAAAAATAGCTGAGTGCCCATATGTAAATGAGAATTCCTTCCAATGCTAGACTTGCAGAATCAGTTACTGATTCTATTCAGGGATCAGACAACTTCCTCATGTAAACTGGAATATATTTTTCACAATAGAATTAATTAATTAATAAACTTTTTGAAGTTTTGCTTAAGAAGGAGCATCAGAACTCTAAGTAGTAATTCCTCTTGGGTGACTCACTCTGATACAGCAGGTCACCTCATCCATTTTACATTTCTGTTGACCTGTATGTGATCAAAGAACATTGTGAATTGTTGCCAAAATCTAGGAAAAATGCTATAAATTATTAAGGTGATGTTCCTCTGGATTTTGAGACATTGTAGCTTAAAAATGCCACTATTTGGACTGAACCTGTACCCATGCCAGGGTGTACAAGGGTTATCTGGTGTGTTTGGTAAGCTAGCATGCACTGAAAATCTAAAGTGAGTCAGAAATCCACCAAATACTTTAATTCCCAAGCCCATTTTTACAAGGTGATCAATTGAGAAGCTCCTCTCATGAAGGGGGAAAACAGGCTCAGGTTCTAGTGCATCAGATCCGGCTGTTATCTAACTCTCTTGATTGTCTGTGCACAAGTGGCTGCTCTACAAAGTGCTTCTAGGAGCTTTTGACCTAGATTTGTTGGTTTCTGTTGTTTATATAACAGATTGTAAACGAACACCTGCAATGGAGTCTGTAGCCTTTCAAACCTAAACGTTTCAAACAGGAAGTGAGATCTAGTTAGTTAATCATTTCATTATTTAATCAATAGAACAATATGCATCAAAATTGCTATGGTAAGTAGAACCCGTATTGGGGACATTGAGTAGAGTGGTGAAGAATGATGTAAAAATCAATCATGAAAAAATAACCATCCTCAAAGTGGTTAGAGGTCCCCCCCCCCCCGCAGGATGCCAACAGGCACCTCAGACGCAACAAGCACCTACATCGATGGTGTGACTGAGGGGCAGTGACATCTGATAGCAATGAAGACACTTTCATCTTTGGATAAACAAGTTACTCAAGAAGAGACACTCATGAAGAAAGGACTGAATTTTATAGTTTTTAAAAATAATTGGGCTCTCAGAAATCTTAATTATAGTTTTAAAGTAGAATCTTTAATTTCTTTTCTGTGGCAGGAGTGTTAAGACATTACTACATAGGTCAGACTGGCCTTGAATTCACTATCCTCCTGCCTCCACCTCCTGAATGCTGGGATTACAGCCAGCCCCACAATCTTTAGTTTCCATATCAGTGCTACCAACTAGGTTTTATGAAGTGTAGTTTCCTCTGGACTTGACCCCAGCAGGAGCCTTGTTCCTGTGCTCTCAAAAGAAAATGCTGAATGGACATAGTAAAAGAGCAAACAATCAAGGCTTTTGTTAGATCATTTTTTTTTTAAAGGGGGCAGGTCTATTGAGAAACAATGGCTCCAATCTGAGCAAGCATGGGCTTGTGTAAGTATTTCTCCTCTTTTGGTAATTCCTTTGTGTGCTCCTGAATGTGGGGGAAAACTGGCCAGCAAAGAACCAAACAGCACTCAGAGAGTTGGAAAACTGAGTTCTTTGTAAAGTCTGGCCTCAACTTGCAGCTCCTAACAGTTTTTATGGGATGAACAAGAGTATGGAACTCTCCTCTTTCATGACCACTTGCAGGTGGTATCTGCATTTAATGGTTACCAAGGAGAAAGTCTACACAGAAAGTCTAAAGCAGTTTCTGTAGCTGTGTTTTGTGGGGAATAGCCTTGTAAGTGTTAGCTTTCCCAAGGCAGGGAGAAGGGGGTTACATCTGAAAGCAGAGTTCAGCATGCTTTCTTTTAGCAATGTTAGTAGTGAAATTTCAGTTCATTTTAAACTTTCATTGCACAAGACAGTAGTTTGGCTATACTAGGTGCATATTAAATGTAATAAATATATAACATATTTTTCTTTTTCTCCATATTTCTTAGAAGCCCGTTTAACCCATAATTCTGTTTGTTACAAGTAGATGTATAAGACAAAAGAACATGTACACACACACACACACACACACACACACACACACACACACACACACACTTATGGGTTTATGTATCCCCAAAGTGTAAATTTTTACTAGAAGAAAGAGTCAGAATATTCCACATATGCTCCCCTAGTGAAGAAATACCCAAAGCCAGCTGAGGTAACCTAGTTAGAGATATCACAACCACCTATTGTACTTTACATGCTCTTTTTTTCGGTGGCCTGAGCTGGTCAATCTGAAGTTAACTCCAACCATCTTGACTACTATTAAAACAGTAACATTATCTTTATGTCCTGTTTCAGGGCCCTGAGTTGCCCAAGCTGGAGTTAACCACCACCAACTATTCTTCTTTGTGTCTTATTTTTGGCAGTCCATTGGTCAGACCCTTCTTGAGCTAAACTCCTGCCTAATAAAAGCATCCTTCCAGTCCTACAAAATAGAGCTTTGCAGTAGTTAGCACATGCATATGGCTATCAGATCAAGTTTAGTATCCATGTTTTGTCAAAAACAATGTTCTAGCCCCATGAAAGCTAAACAATGTATTTTATCAAATCCTTTTGAAGGAAAAGAAGTGATCACCATACCAACAACATTGATTACTCTGTTAACAACTTCTCTCTATAGCAATAATTTTTAATAAATCTTGCACTAATTGCTGTTGCTGTCAGACCAAAGGCAATAACTCTTTCAACTTGTTAATCTGCAAGATCCAGCTTCAGAATTTTCTAGATGCTCCAAAGCACATTTATAATTCCACTGTAAAGTGCTGGGCTTTGGAGAATAAAACATTGTCTGATTTTTTTTTCTAGGATAGTTCTTGACATTATTTTCAAGTATAAAATTACATTTTGTGTTTGGCCATGAAATTTGAATGTCCTGTTTTTGAAGGCCAAACATGATAATTATAATAAACAACCACAGATGTTAACAGAATATTTTTGAAAAAGAAAGATGACTAAACTTTTAAGATTATATAACAGAATAAAATAGAAGATAGTGTGGTGGTTTGAATAAAAAATGATCCCCATAGGCACATAGAGAGTGGCACTATTATGAAGTGTGACCTCGTTGTAGTAGGTGTGCCCTCATTGGAGGAAGTGTGTCACTGGGGTAGGCTTTGAGGTTTCAGAAGGTCAAGCCAGGCCGAGTGGCTCACTGTCTCTTTCCCGCTGCCTGCTGACTCAGATGTAAAAATATCAGCTACCTCTCCAGCACTGTGTCTGCCTGCATGCTGCCATGCTTCCTACCATGGCAATAATGGACTGAAATTCTGAAACTGTAAACCAGCACCAATGAAATATTTTCCCTTATAAGAGTTGCTGTGGTCATGGTGTCTCTTTATGGCACTAGGAACCCTAACTGAGACAGATGATAAGTGAGGCAGACCAAGGTTGTCTAGTACAGTGTACTGTGCCACTGTGCCTCATAAAATGTCATTGCTCAGAGGAATTTAACTTCCTTGAATTCAGTCAAAGACTTTGACCTTAGGGTCAATTAGCTTCAACCTTTTCAATAATTATAAGTTGCAAGTTGACTTAGGCCAGCAGTCTGGGAAACTCATGGCCCATGGTTTTAAAAGAGCTTAGAAAAATGTTCATTTTTCCCTAAAGCCAAACTTAAACCACTTTTTCCCCTAATAAAAGTAGTACTATGTGTGAATACAGAAGACAAGGCTACATTCATAAATACCATGACACATGTATACCCACACATACCATAGGACAAAAATAGTCAAATCAATAACAGTAACATGTTGTCTTAGTAGTTCTATTGCTGTGAAGAGACATCATGACCACAACAACTCTTATAAAGGAAAACATTTAATTGGGGTAGCTCAGTTGCAGTTTCAGAGATTCAATCCATTATTATCATATGGATTGGGAGCATGGCAGTATGTAGGAAGACACAGAGCAGCTACATCTTTCGGGCAACAGGAAATGGTTTGAGTGTCACACTGAGTGAAGCTTGAAGAAATGAGATCTCCAAGCCCAACCCCCCAGTGACACACTTCCTCCAAGGCCACACTGAGTCTAACAAAGCCACACTTCTTAATAACACTACTTCCTATGAGCTTATGGGGATCAATTGCATTCAGATTACCACATACAACTCCTTGGCCCCCACAAGCTTGTAACAATATCATAATGCAAAATGCATTTATTATTTCAACTTCAAAAATCTCCACAGTCTCAACAATGTTTAAAAGTCCAAATTCTCTTCTGAGATTCATGGCAATCTCTTAATTGTAATCCCCCTGTAAAATAAAAATCAAAAAGCAGATCACATTCTTTCAACATATAATGTTACAGGACATATAATACCATTCCAAAATTTAGGGAAGGGAGCATAGCGAAGAAACATGGGACTAAAACAAGACCAAAATTAGCCGGGCAAACTCCAAACTCTGCATCACCATGTCTGATGTCAAAGTGCTCTTCAGTTCTCCAACTCTGTTCAGCTTTATTGACTGCAACACACTTCTATCTCTTAGGCTGTTTTCACTCCCTGTTAGCAGCTTTCCTTGGCAGGTATCCCATGGCTCTTGCATCTCTAACATCTTGGGTTCTCCAAGACAATCCAGGCTTCAACTTTACAGCTTCACATAATGGCCTCTCTAGACCTCCAGTGAGGGACACCCCTGATATACGCCTAACTCCAGAAGCTTTCCTTAGGTGTGGAGGCAAATTTTATAGCACATTTCTTCTATTCTTAACTCTAAAGCCAGAACCACATGGCCAAAGCTGCCAAGTTCTGCTGCTGGCTGGGGCTGGAACATGGCCTCCTTGTTCAATTCTATCTTTACCAGCTTTCTGTTTTTGTTACCTTTACTTTCTAAGCTTGGCTGTCCTGGAACTTGCTCTACAGACCAAGCTAGCCTCAAACTCAGAGATGCACCAGCCCATTGCCTTCCCAGTGCTGGGATTAAAGATATGTGCCACCACTGCCAGCTCTAAAGTTTTATTTAGTTCCTTTTCACAAATTGGAAACTTAGGTGATTGGAATCTTTTTTGTTTGTTTGTTTGTTTGTTTGTTTTTCGAGACAGGGTTTCTCTATGTAGCTCTGCACCTTTCCTGGAACTCACTATGTAGCTCAGGCTGGCCTCAAACTCACAGAGTTCTGTCTACCTCTGCCTCCCAAGTATGTGCCACCACTGCCCTGCAAGATGGATGGAATCTTGACCTGAGGTCACCATTCCCTTTACTCCATTTCTTAATGTTTATCTCCTTGAACACAGGATTTAGCTCCGTTCTACTTTTGGTATCAATTTTCTCAATTTTTACATTTTGTATTTTACCTTGCTCAGCTTGCTTTTTTTTTTATTAAAAATCTTTATTAGAGTTATCAGTAATTACCACACATAAGAGTCTATACTAGGCTGTTTTGAGATTTCTTCTGTCAATGGAATTAATCCATAATTCTTTACTTTAGCCTCAGGCGGACTGTTCAGACAAGGGTAAAAAGCAGCCACTTTCTTCACCAAAATACCACAAGAATTATCTCTAGGCAACATACTAAAATTCTTCTCCTCTGAAAACTTTTGAGCCAGCCTCCATAGTTCAAATCACTCTAAGCTCCACTGCCTTCCATGCTTCTACTAATATGACCCATTAGGCAGTCCTTAAAGCATTCCACTGCTTTCCCATCCCAAAGCACCAAAGTCCAAATTCATCCAAGCAAACACATGGTCAGGCCCATCACAATAATACTCCAGTCTCTGCTACCAACTTCTGTCTTAGTTGGGTTTCTATTACTGTGAAGAGACACCATGAACATGGCAGCTCTTATAAGGAGAACATTCAATTGAGGTGGTGGCTTACACTTTCAGAGGTTCAGTCCATAATTATAATGGCAGGGAGCATGACAGCATGCATGTTGATATGGTGCTGGCTACATCTTGCAGGCAACAGGAAATCGTCTGAGGGCCAACCTGAGTGAAGCATTAGCAAAGGAGACCTCCAAGCCTATCCCCATAGTGATATACTTCCTACACCTACTCCAACAAAGCCACACTTCCTAATAATGCCACTTTCTATGTGCTTATGGGGTACAATTACATTCAAACTAGCATACACATATTATTACAGAGAGAAAAAAAGATGAACTTGCCATGCTGAAAAAAGGTAACCACCACATAGTAGAGTGTAGACAAGAAATATGGGTTAAGTTGTAAGCGATAATAACAAGCTATCACCTGAGAAATTATAATTATTATTAATTCCTTGTGGTTGTTAGGGAGCTGGTTGTCAGTACCAATGCAAAACTCTACCTACAGGACCTTAAATTCAGCCAGATATTGCTTGGTTACTCTGACAAGCTTTGAGCCACTACTGCACCAGTATATCTTCCAGACAGGCATTGTGTATCAAAGCATTTATAGATGGGTTGTTTATCTTTCTCTTTTGATACTTTGCATGTACTAAGAACATTAGTGAACAGGGATGGAGGCTCTTGGGAGGCACCAGCTCAATTTCTCCATGTTTAATGAATTGTGTAGGTCTTACTGTTAGCAATGGGGCCTTACTGTCAGTTTACTGGGAGCAGCCAATAGCCTTTGTAATAGTCTTGCTTGTTTAGGGGTTTGCATAGGACCATGTTTGTCAACAACTCCATTCCCAATACAAGAAGCTTCATTTGTTGACAAGAGATAACCAGTTGGTGCTCTGTCTCACCCATTATTTGGTGATTTCATTTGGCTAGACTTCACATATGTATATATTTTAAGAAACTTCCATTATTTTAGTTTTCCACACTACCCCTTAAATTGCTCTTAGATTTAACTGTCCTTCCCCATGTCCCCTCCTTTGACCCCTCTTTTCTTCCTCTCCCAATTTGATCCTTCAGTTCCAGCCCTGCTACTCATATACCCATAACTATCTACTCTATTTCCCCTTCCTAGAGAGATCCATCCTTCCTCACATAATCACTTACTCTATACCTATTATCTCTGATTATAGGGATTGTAGCTTGCTAAGTCAATGACTTAACATCTAACATCCACATATCAGTAAATACATGCCATATTTTCCCTTCTGGGTCTAGGTTACCTAACTCAAGATGATTGTTTTCTAGCTCTATCCAATTTAATTTTAAAATGGCTGCGTAGTATTGCACTTTGCAAATGTGCCACATTTTCTTTACCCATTCAACCACTGATGGAAATCTAGGATGTTTCCAAATTTGATTACTATGAGTAGAGCAGCAATGAACATGTTTGAGCAAGGGGTTCTATAGTATGATGAATCATGCTTTGGGTATATTTCCAAGACTGTTGCAGCTTGATTTGAGGTAAAACAATTCATAGCTTCCTGAGTGCAATGATAATAGTAAAAAAAATGTCTTTTACACATGTAAAAATAGTTTAGTCAGGATCCCCATTGCACCTAAGGCTACACCTGATAACCAGAACTCAGTGACATCACTCACTCAAGACAATCAGACAGTCCTAGAACTCCAAGATACCCACTGAACAGTATAAAAGTAGAGAACAGGAACAATGCTCTACTCAGCACAAGAGAGATGCCACCTTGATCTGCCTTAAAGCTAAAAAGTCTCCCCTAGCCCCAGGATCCTGACCCTTGAATGAGAGACTGTACCAGACCTAAGATATGTCACACAGCTGAGAAGCCTTGGGGAGATAGGTTTAATAGTTAGGAATTTAGAGTATGAACCAGGTGTGATGAGCTCAGCATAATAAAATATAACTTTTATTATACTAACCACAGGTATATACCTTCTTGCTTGTAACAGGTGACATAGTTGCCAGGATCTTAGATAATCCTATAGTGGCTACTTGCTATTCCAAGTGCATCTGCAGACTTTCTCCAGGGAGAAGGGTGGATTCCTGACTGCAGAACTTTTCTTTACAAAGGCATGGGCTTCTGGCCTTAAGATTCAGTAGCAGAGAGATGATTACAGGAAGGATGGAACCAGAACCCTGAAGAGGAACCTCTGTGGCAGGAACTAACTCCCATGAAGGCATAGTCTTCTGCCTTAAGACTGCGTAGTGGGAACAATTTGCTCAGCTACATGATGTAGCCAAGAGAATAGTAAGAAGGGCAGATCTTAAATTTGAAAAGCTGGCAAATTAGGCTTACTCTACCAGTAACCTAAATTGGTACTTTAGAAAAAGAGAAGTCAAATTTCTTTATTATTTGACAAACAAATTGACACAATGCAGATACTAATAAGAGGAATTAAGAAAATGAATGTAAAAAACTAGAACCATCCTGAAAGCAGATGGGACAGAATATGCCTTTTGGTGCAACAGAAGTTATCTAGGCTCCAGAAGGAACCTAAGGTTGATATTCCATTGTCCATCCCAATGGTCATGAGCTCTTGCTAGAGAGGGAAGACCCCTTAGAGGTCTTTAGATTCTTATGCAAAATAATTGAAGACTTTGACTCTGATCGAGTGAAAGTCAAACAGCTAGCTAGCAACTTGGCAGAAAGGTGGAGAAACAACCCATTTAAAGAGGACTTCAAGGTTCTGATAAGGGCCCAGTCAGATGCCCCAGTGACACTAAGATCTCTCTACCAGTAACTGCTAGTAAGGTTAAAACTATTCTTAGCTGTTTAACCAATCATACTTATGTGACCACTACAGCAGAATCCAAAGATTGTTTACAATGACAGAGCTACAGCTAGTAAGACAAGATTTTGCAGAAAGAAGAGATAAGAATGCATCTTATCCTTCTGTAGCCTGCTTATGGGAAAAGGGAGCTGATACATTAATGTTAACCTCAGAAGAAATGAGGGGAATTGAAGGAATTTTTTTTAAAAATCCCCATGTATTTGAAAGTCTGGAATAAATTTTGGATATAGCCAAAGGGAAACCTATCCTTTATTGGATTGGGTAAGAGCTCTGTAGAGGCAGGCTTTCCCTACACTTGATCTAAATTCAAGGCAGAAGGACAATGGAAAAATGTGAAAGAAACAATTTAGCTGGCTAGAAATTTGGGTATAGTTTATTTAATTGACCATAACAACCCAACACCACAGGAGTTTCTGTTGCTCCTCAGCATGAGAAAAATTCTAAATGAAGCGTGTCCCTCTACATTTGAGAATGACATTGACATCAGTTCTGGCCAATTATGAAACTGTTGCAGAAGCTTTTATCTTCTTCAAGTAGACTAGATAACTGGAGACAGAAAAGACAGTTTCCCTCCAGTCTAATGTACAGAATTGAACCAAACAAGCACCATGGAAAAACTCACTTAAAAGATGGCATTTTAAAGGCATGGGTCAGGTAAAATGACTGTCCAGACTCAACCCTACATTCTTTCAGAAAATCAGGGATATAAGACTATTTAGAAGATGAGATCAGTTACCAATAAGACAGCCACAAGGAGGGGCATTTAGAAACAAATTCCCGATTAGACCAAAGAACTATGGAAGCAAGGAAGTACCCCAGCCCCTTCATACAGATTCCAGCAATGATCAGGGGAATGGCCAAACAGATAAGTTGGTTGATAGATACAAGGAGTGAAGTGACAATTTGCAACCTCTACTCACCCCTGCTAAACCCTCCAAATTATGTAATTATTTAAGGAATAACAGGAAAATCATTCAAAGTAGTAACAGAAAATATAGAATTATTAGTCTATATTTTACCTCTAAATATCCCCACAATATTTACACCAGCACCTATCTGTGTGCTGGGGGTGGATATCAGAGCTAAACTATTTCCCCAAAGGCATTACATTAAAAAAAAATCAAACCCTTGGGCTATACCATCACCCAAGTATAGATTCTTCCTATAGAACTCCATAAAATTAAGGGATCATTTACCAAGTAATACTCTATTAAGGAAGATGAAAAAAATCATTGACATTATAAATAAATTATTGAAAGAAGATACTATTGAGCCCACAAACAAAGTTGAAGGCAACTTCAATAGTCCTGTTTGGCCAGTACAGAAGTCAAACAGTCAATGGAGATTCACAATAGACTATAAGAACATTAACCAGCTTTCTCCACAAATGTGAGGAAATTTACCCAATGTAGAAGATATATTCTTAAAGATTAGGAATTACAACATAAAATTCTTTGGCATTATAGACTTATCAGACATGTTCTTTAGTATACCACTCCATGTGGACTCTAGAGATGTTACCACTTTTACCTGGAATAAGAAACAGTTCAGATTCAAAAGAGTTCCTCAAGGCTATACAAATAGCCCAATGGTCACTGGAAAAGCTACCTAAATCAGATTGACTCGTTTAAACTTTGTAGGTGATATTTTGATTGCAAAATAAAATAAGGATACTGCTTAAAACTATATGGAGACAGTAATTGATATACTGGTACATGATGGATAGACCATTAATAAAGACAAGGTGAAAGGTTCAGATAACTCAACAAAATTTCTAGGTGTGTTATAAATATTGGAAGGACTCAAGGTCCCAGTTGGTGCATTGAACAAGATTTTAAATATCCCCCCATTCAGGGACAAAACCCAGATACAACATCTAATTGGTATCTTTGTATACTGAAGGAACCACATACTATATTTACAGATTACTATGAAATCCCTCTATAGAATTACAATAAGGGCAGCTGATTTCCAATCGGGACAGGAACAAAGACAAGCTTTTGAGACAGACTGTAAACAGCCCTGACCAATCTTGAACCAAATGATATCCTAATTACAAATATATTTATTGGTAAGAATGGCAGCTGGGGACTCTTCATAAAGCTAAAGGGAGTTCACCAACATTTGTCCATTGGCCTCTATTGTGAACACTTCCTATAAGTGGAGAATAAATACTCTGTCTTTGAGAAACAAATCTGGGCATTTTATGAGGCATGCAGAACCCTACACTCAGTCACTGCCAACCACCTTGTGGTGATAAGGGTACTCATTACAATGGTTTATTGGATCTGCTTGAAGACAGAGTCCTTTGCAGAGTTAGTCATAGAAGGAAAGGTGGTAAAGTGGAAATGGTACCTATCTAAATCCTTTTGTGACCAGCATGAGGTAGCAAAGGGGTCTGTGCCTTCCAGCACTGAGAAAATAGCTCAGTTGACTATAATCCCCATCCCTAAACCACTCAACCCTCCCCAAAAGAGGCACCTATTGGACTGTGGGGTCCAATGGATTGTCACAACATTTGGCTAATGCATGTTTCAATGATGGCTCATCAACCACTGATGAAACCAAAACTAAATGTAAAGCAGCAGTCTATAGATCAGGGGATGGAATGGCTATTACTAAGGAAGGAACTACCAAATCAACACAACATGCAGTAGCAGCACTATTGGCTGTAAGACATACAGTCAAGGAAGTCAAAGGGAAAAGCTGTATCTTCTCTGATTTATGGTGTTTGTACAATAGTATGGCTATACGATCATCAAAATGGAAAACCACTAACTGGCAGATAAATGGCAAAGGTATTGGTCAAAGGAGACATGGATAGAAATGGCAAAACTTAGCAAACACATAACAATTTATGTAGCTCATGTAGATACCCACACAGGCAAGACAGACAGGACATCTAAAAATAATGAAATAGTGGGCAAATGGGCATCATATTCAATTAAGACTAATTGAATATTAAAACTTGATAGGCAACAAATTCAGAATAAATCTGCAAGGATGATAGGTCACACAATTGTAAACTACATGTAAACTTGAAAGTTTACCCAGGACTCTAAAAAATGAGGGGGGAATGGAGAACTAAATTAAATTAGGACAACCCCATAAGAATAACTATTTAAAGGAAGCCAGTCTGCAAAATTAAGAAACCTGAGAATGTTAGTGTAATTGGTAAGGAAAAAATCCTAAGACTCCATAAAACACATGTATAGGCACACATGTTTTGTTCTAATGGTTTGACAAAAGGGACCTCATGGTATACTTGCAGGCCTGTAAACATTCCATTAGAGACTGCCATCTTTGTCTAGCACTAGATTAAAACTAGATTCAGACATCGAGCACCAGCCATAACATGGTCTTCTAACAATTTAAGTATGAACTACAAATAGATTTCACTGGGCCCTTGAATACTCAGAGGGGCCTGTATGTTTGTATCCTTGTAGGTGTAAGCAAGGTCTTGGGTTAGCTAAAGAAAGTCATAGACCAGACAAGTTGGCAGCAATATGCATACTCTGGTGTTGGATAGATAGATATGGCTGCCCAATAATTATTGAATCAGGTCAAAGAACACACTTCACAGGATCTAAAGTCAAGAGGTAGTCCAAGACGATGGATATACAATGAGATTTCCAGCTAGCATTTAACCCAACTGCGACTGGTAATATAGAAATATGCACTGCTTAAAAACAAATGGCTACAATTCAAACATACCCCTTTGAAAAAGGTTATTGTAATTGCATGCTATGAGTTGAATACTAGACCCAAGATTGATAGAGCATCTTGCTTCAAAGAAGCTATTAAATTAGGCTTAGAGCTAGAACAACCACCAGATATTTCTGGACCATGCAGAATAATTCTCCATAAATGTGTTTATAGGGACAGAAATACTCAAGATTTAAAGGAGACAGAAGTTGTGGCACCCAGAACAGGAAATAAAATCTGGACCATAGATGAGAAGGGAAATCTGAACCTTAGAAAATAAGATGATCTACAAACATAATGTGTCTAGGACCTAACCCAATGTACTGGATGTGCACATTCATAAGGATAATAATAGTCTTAGGATTAATTTACTTAGCACCGATGCTAAGTGGGCATTATACCATCTGCCCAGACAGAGAGGGGAAATAGCACATGACAAGACAGGGCCATAACAACTGATACCCTATGCCTCAGAGAAACTTTAACAAGAAAATAAAAGAGAACACAAGATGGAATGATGCCACGGTATTGATCTGCTGGGCCATGGCACCCAAAATGTTGTTCCTGGGACTTTTGTTGAATTCTAAGATTAACATGACCCATTGAGTCAAGGTCAGGCCCTTTGATAACACCATTGTTTGTTTCAGCATCACCAACACCACTGAGCACATCAGAATTGGAGAGACATCATCATCTTCATCAACAACCATATCCACAGCAACAGAAACAATGAATGAAGCAACCACTATACCAACAGCTACAGTAACAAATAAACCAAGAGTAAAGTGTGATAGTTGTGACTTACCCTACTACACCTTGGGTGGATTCCTACCAGTATACTGAGACCATGAACACCGCATCCTAAACTTCACATATGCCAGGAATGCATTCTATGCTCAATATGCTCATTGTGAAGCTATTGGGAATGCAGTTTGGTCTAGTTATTGTTTTGAATGGAGAAAGGTTAACCCCCATTTTGCACCAATTTTGGGAGCCATAGTCACCAATGACTAAGAGGAAGGTGAAAATACCAATAATAAAAAAATCCATTAAAATGATATTTAACACAGATTTAGTGAAGTATCACAGCAGGAGCATTCATCTACAATTTCCAATGGACAGAAATATCTCTTAAATAATACTTTTACCTTACAATGAAGAACAAAGGAAGAACAAGATTTGAGATGCCAGACATGGAAGACTCTATGTTTGTGAAATAGCAGCAAGTAAAATTTCTCTCAGCATTCTTTACCCCATACATATGGCAGATGAATCCTGTGTTTGGCTATCAGTACAATAAAACTACCAGGATTGCAAATGAAAATGTGTACAATTATCCAGACTGAGACTAGAATGAGAAGCCAGATTACCGACTCAGGAGACATCAACATCAACCACATAAGCCCATGTGAACCCATGATGTGACAGAACTGTACTTTTGATCCAGACATTGATAGAACAGCATGGAAACATTTTCTCTCTTGAAATACAATATCACCACCATATGGATTCAAATGCTCAGATTCACTTTTTGAACTATACCCACAACTGAATAGGCCAAATGTGACTATATTGTCTGGGCTGAATTTCCCAAACTACCTACTATGGTAAGATGGACATATGGAATAACCACCTGATATGGAAGGCAGAAAATGATTCATTTCCACTTATTAATGAATACCTGGAAATTTGCAGCATTGAGGACACAACATTACAGATTTCTAATTACATATTTCCATTGGCCTTGACTGATCCACTTCTACAACACTTTGTATCTTATGATATTTAAACTCTACCATGTGAGGAGAACCCATGCAGATATCTGGACACTTTGTGCTTACATGGTCTTCTACAGAACTCATACTTTAGCACAGCCAGCCATATTTTGTACAGATACTGCCTGTATACCATCACAAATTTTGATGCAGAAGGCCTTAACCTCCATAATAGAATCTCTGGGATGCATACCAATCAATGCAGACTGGACTAATGTACAGGCTAATGTCACCTCTTGCTTATGGGACAACTTCTCACTGAAATCACCCAATTTACAATGTACTAGTAAGGCAAGACTACTCAAATTGCTCCAAACACTCAAAATTGCTCAAACAGCTCCAACTTCAACTAAACTACCATTATACAAAGTTTAACATACCACCAACAAAAAAGTCTAAATGGTGGAAGTGACAATGGAATAACCTAACTGACCTACCAGTCTTTTTCATACATGACTCTCAGAAGACTAACAACTTGACAACCACATTTATTGACACATTTTAAAGGAAAATTATGAAACCAAAGGAACAGTGGATTCCACTATATACCAAAATCCATCTTTAAAACTAAGAAATCTACTTGCCAAATGAGGAAGTATTTTTGGAGCTGTGATACCATGTGTGCACTCCATGACAATGAAATAATAGACTTCCCAATTTCTCTGTATATACATGCCAGAAACATCACACACTTGTTTCCTCTCAAAGTGTGAAACGTTGGTTCCCAGTCTGTTGAAATCACAGCCTTGACTTATACTGGCTAGCAAACTGATTACATCAACTCGAGTGAACATGATACAATTTTCAACCAGAGGTTACCCTAGATCTTATGGCTTCTTTGTGCCAAGGAATCACATAAAAAGGCAGACCACAGAAACTTACATTGGTGAAAATTTGTGGCTATGAATCTTTCCAAACTGTAACCCTGGAAATACACACACCCAGGACTTCTCTTCTATTTCTACATGATTTTTCCACTACCATAGCTCAAGGAATTGGGTACTGGAGACTTTGTGGCCCATAATACTGTACTTACTGCATTACATGCAGGAAATCTGCACAAAGGACCCCAATTTGATGAGATATATGTCTTTCCCATAATTTGGAAATCCTGTGAAATAAAGAAGGCAGCCTAACAATATGTATCATTGATAGAGGTGGATGGGATAAGAACAACAAATTCTTTGCAGCCCACTACAAGGCAGCATTTGTCAACCCCCCCTACTTTGTAGCTGGAGGTTTCTCCAGTCCTGCCTGGGCCCTGCAGTCAGGATGAATCCCAACCATGCCCCACAGCTGCTTGGTCCCAAATAAACACATAGATGGGTGACATTGCTCTGTATGCTGTGAATGTGTTGCTCCGACTGGTTGATAAATAAAAACTCTGATTGGCCTGTAGCCAGGTAGGAAGTATAGGCAGGATAAGCAGACAAGGAGAATTATGGGATGAGGAAGACTGAGTCAGGTGATGCCCACTACCGTCCAGGGAGCAGCATGTGATAGCACACAGGTAAAGTCACAAAACACATGGTGACATATAGATTAACAAAAATGGGCTGGGTTTAAGTGTAAGAGCTAGTTATTGGTAGGCCTGAGCTAATGACTAAGCAGTTTTAATTAATATTAGCTTCTGAGTGATTATTTTATAAGTGGACCACAGGACTGCAGGTGGTGTGGTGGCTTGTGGGACTGGAGAAGTCTTCCAAACTACACATAGAGGTTTAAATTATTTTCAAACTATATTACTTAATGGTTCCAGCTTCTTACTAGCTAACTCTTATATCTTAAATTAACCCATTTCTGTTCATCTATATGTTGCCACATGTTCTGTGGCTTTACCTGTGTGCCATTACATGCTCCTCCCAAGATGGTGGGATGACATCACCTCTGCCTCTCCTTTCTCTTCCTGTCTATCTGCTTGGATTTCCACCTGCTTCTAAGCTGCCTTGCCATAGGCCAATGTAGCTTTATCAATGAATCAGAGCAACAAATCTTCACAGCATACAGAAAGACATCCCATAGCACTTCCCCTTTTCCGTCTAATGGAAAAGGAAAGTTTTAACTTTAACATAGTAAAATTATGTATAACAGTTATCAAGCAACAATTACAGTTATAATATCTAGTCTTTGTATTTGGCAAAATTAAAGAAAATATTCCACCTATCCTATATTTGTGAGTCTAAAGTTTTATATCTAATTTATCTTTTATCATAACCAAGGAAAATTATAATTCTAACTATTTAGTCTTCAACTATATCAAAGACTCATGAAGGATATAATATTACCCTGGTAAATAGGAAGTTTAATTAACAACAAGCAACTTCCAAAAATCTAGAATAACAAAGGCAGCTGGTTGCCTGGACAGTCACCCAAAGTTCCTCTGCAACATTGAGACATCCATCTTCAGTGTTAGGCCTAGAGTCTCTCAGTTGCTTTTTCCTGTGTCCTGTAGAATGTCTGGCAGTCTCCTCTGCAAAGCAGGAACCTGAAGAACCATCTCATCTTGCAAAGTTCAGTGGTCACATTTTTATGGGTCCTGCTTGTGCAGTTTATACAACATATTATCAATCAGTCAATGCAAGGGCACTTTTTTTGCCCAGTGGCTAATTTTTGCCACAAAGAAAGCAAACTCTAAAATGAGTTTCTTCAATGCCCATCATCCTCCTTGAAGTAATTAGTGCTGCCAGGAGCAGATGTGTCTCATTGTCCAGAAAAGTCAAAGTTTTTAAAACATTTAAAATGCCATATTCTGTAGGTCTTTGAAGTGTTTGAAGATTACTTACCTAATTGAAATATATATTTATATACCTAAAAATTTAACTGACATGACTATAAGTTTCATTATCCTAGATGACTGATTATTAATCTGTATTTCTTAATTATACAATATAATTTTAAATGAGCTACACAAATATAGTACCGTAAACAAGAGTAGAAATTTACGTATAGTGTAAGAAAATTAACTTTAAATTTGTATCAATAAACTAAAATCCATAGTAATGTAAAACATTTCAAACAAGTTGTCATTCTTTAAAAGTAGATTCAATAATCTGCCCATTCATCCTATCATATCTATAATATCTCCTTTATTTCTTTAGAAAGAGATTGCATTTATAATCAACCCATTTTAAGTAAAAATAAACATTTATAAACAATATTTTGGGAATTTGGTTATAGCTTCTCATACCACTTTCTGCTGGTTGGGGGCAATGTCAATCTTATGGGGATCCTGAGAAAATTAAGAATTATGGTCAAGTTCTGACTAGAATAGTCTGTGAGGCTGCATTGTCTGAGCCAGTTGCATTGAAACCGTTCTGGGTGTTGGATCATCTAGACCATTGTGTCATCAGAGATCTTTCAGGGGGTCTTGGTTAATCAAACCTGATCTGCCTTAACATGAAACAAATCCACAGCCTCTTGCTTCCTGCAGAAACAAAAGCAGAGCCTCCTTTCCAAAGCAACATTTTAGATCCAAATTTTGAAGTCAAGATACCTTTAAAATATACATATTGGTTTAACTTAGCAGCCTTTACAATCAAATGTCTTTCTGCAGTTAAAAAATCCCAAAGACAATATAATCCATACTGTGTATGTAATTTTCATCTTTACGTGGCTTATTTTTATATTACTTTTATTGTCTTTTTAAAAACTTTATTTTTAAAAACTATTTCTTTATGTAACTGTCTATCCTCTTTTCCCTTTCTCTTCCAAGCCTATATACATTTTTACATACACTGTAAACAGTTTAGGGTTTATGCCATCTGAATCTGTCTTATTGTGAATCTATTGCTTTAATCTGCAGCATGGCTAGTACTGAAGTGGTAGCTTTGGCTGCTGACTCCATCTATCTCAGCTTTTCAATGTGGCGGGCGTACCCAGGAGACTCATGCTTACCCACTAACTCTGGGGTCAATGTTGCCATCAGGCAGTGTATAGCTGGTCCATAAACCCTTTTAGACTGTATGAGTGAAAGCTAAATCCACCATGCAGTGTGCTGCATGACTTGGAGACATCTCTGTGTACTGTGGTAGGAATTTGCTATGCTGCACTCAAGTCTACATGTTGTGAACCCACCATAGTGTAGCTCATGGCTTGCCCGAGAGACGCATTTAGGAAACTGTTTTTAGTTCCATTTTAGAATCTTATTTTAAAAGCTTTGTCAGGTTTTTGGTGGAAATTCTTGCTACCCTACTTCCCCACCAGTAGTTACCAAAGCACCCATGATGATGGCTGACTTTAGCCTGCCTGCAAGACTTATAATTACACCTAAGACCCAGAACACCTCACTTACCCTCAACCTCAAATCATGGCTCTCACTTGAAGAACTCTGCTCTGAGCCTGAATTTAGGAGAATACCAGTCTTCTCCTGCTCCTCAGGAAACAGGTTTGAAGCAAGGAAACCTTTACAGTTGATGGTTGTTGGAGCTATGTTGCTTGGATCCTTACCTGGAGCTGGCATAGCATCTTCTGATCTTCCAGACAGCAATGCAGATACAGCAGACATCAGAAATCTAACAAACACTATTAACACCTTGTCCGATGGGCTAGCTACTGCTCAAAAACTAATTACAGGCTTTCATCTGGAAATAACTTTATTAAAGCAATAATTGACAGATATTAACAAATATATAGCTGAAATTTAAAGAGACTAGCTGTAGTCAATGAGATCTCTCAAAATTATCAGCTACAATTTATTCAGAGGGAGAGGCAAAGAGAAGAATGTATCAAATCAAGTCTTGCTTTTCAAAGAGTGGAGACAGACCTGTCTCAGGTCTTTTCTACATGATTTCGAACAGAAACAGCAGTCAAAAAGACTCTACTAGACCCAAGATAACCTCTTGTAATGAGCATGGATCCTTCAAAATACATTTACTCTTAGTCTATATGAACAATGCAGTACCAGCTTAGCACACAAACCCATGGCCTAGGAAACTTGGGGATAGATTTTTTATACTCATTGTTTCTTTTCTATGGACTAGTTGGACTAATACAGAGGGTATCTATTACCCAGAGGAATTTTATCATCTCACTTTGGAGTCAACACCTTTGGGGCAACCCACCCTCTGTCCATTGAGCTCCAAACATCAGAATTAACCCCTTTGGTTTTTTGCAAACCAACTCACAGAACTTGACAAAGGAGTTTTTACTACATGCACTATGAAGGCTTCAATATTACAGTTGACATCTATATTATTACCAGGGGCAACTTGGACTCCACTTTTTATTCCACAGATCCTGGTTGTTTGGCTATATACAATGCTACTAGAGTTACAGTTCATTTCTCCAGACAGGTAAACATGTCCAAGATCTCCACCCTAATCTTTGAACAGAGACATGGTTTTGACTCAGGTATTCTAAATAATAGTGAATACAAGGGTGACTTACTAGGGAAGGCTAGGAAAGCCATCAATGGCATTTCCACTATTCTCTCCTTTAACAAGCCACAATTAGAGTAAATGGATTGTGAGAATGCTAGGGATATTAAGACTATTGGAGGACAGATAGACAGAGTTCAAAATTAATCATCTGTACTCAAAGCAGACACTATTACCTATACTCATAAAGTTAGTAACCTCAGGAAATACTCTTTATTTGATGTGATTTGTAGGATATTTTACATTTGACTATACTTGCTTCCCCACATGGAACTTATTCCACTGGACAAAAAAGAGAGTTTTGGATTCCTGTGTACATATTGGCCTTTTTGGCATGTAAATTCCTTATGATTATTTTGGTCTTGTTTAATAAGCTTCATTTTAGGAAGAACTATGATGATAAGCTCCAGAGACTCCTATTGCACCAGAAGGAACAAACCAGCTATGTATGATTCTGGCAGACACATTTGTGCAAACTGTGATTGGAAAAACTTCTTCAGGAGGTGTTTCATCTCCATGGTGACACCACAGGCCAGAAATACTGTATTCTGAGTTCTTGGTTCTACCCCACCAAATAATTGCCATTTCTTGGCAAGAAATATGATCAGCATACATTGGTTATATAAGAAAGAAGCTGAGCAAGCCATGGGGTTTAAGCCAGTAAGCAGCATTTCTATATGGATCTGCTTCAGTTCCTGCTCCCAGGTTCCGGCCTTGAGTTCCTGCACTGACTTCCATGGATGATTGACTACAACCTCTATAGTGAAATAAGCCCCATTTTTCCTGAAGTTGCTCTATGACGGGTGAGATCTTTCCCTTCCATATCATTGTTCATGTTTTATTTGGGAAGCCAAATTGTTGTAGTATCTTGAATATAGCTTTCTTGTCATCTCTAGGAGATATACCCACATGGACAACTTTCTGGTACTCTGCCTCTTATATTTGAGATGTTTCCTGATCCTTTGGTATAGGAATTAGGATGTAGATGTATTGGTAGGGGCTGAGATCCCCATGATCAGTTGATCTCTGCATTGTGACCTGTTGTGATTTTCTTTAATAGTCTTTATTTGCTGTAAAAAAAAAAAAGCTTCTTTGATGAGAGGGGAGAGCTACACTTACCTGTGATTATAAGGATAAGTTTTGGAATATGGTTAAGAATTGTACTGGTCTCATAAACTGACAGCAGTGAGTTCTTTTACTTTTTTTTTCTTTTTATTTTATTAAGAGATTTTCTATTTTTTTAAAATATTTATTTATTTATTATGTATACGGAAGAGGGTGCCAAATCTCATTACAGATGGTTGTGAGCGACCATATGGGTACTGGGAATTGAACTCAGGACCTCTGGAAGAGCAGTCGGTGCTCTTAACCTCTGAGCCATCTCTCCAGCCCCCTCTATTTATTTTGCATGTCAACCATGGATTCCCCTGTCCTCCTTCCTCCCACACCCCCATTATTCCCCCCAACCCACCCCCCATTCCCACCTCCTCCAAGGCAAGGTCTCCTCTAGGGAGTGAGCAGAGCCTGGTATATTCAGTTGAGGCAGGTCTCAGCATAGGCAATAGGTTCTAAAAGCTGGCTCATGCACTAAGGATGGGTCCTGGTCTCACTGTCTGGAGGCCCCCTAAATAGTTCAAGCTAAACAAATGTCTCACTTATCCAGAGGGCCTAGTCCAGTTCCATGGGGGCTCCTCAGGTATTGGTTCACAGTTCATGTGCTGTCTGCTAGTTTGGCTAGTAGTCACTGTACTTTTCCCAATCATGGTCCTTGATATCACTTGCTCATATGATCCCTCCTCTGCTGGGGGCTTGACCATGGATCTCCACATCTGCTTTTATCAGTTATCGGGTGAGGGCTCTAATATCACAGTTAAGGTACCCTCTCGACCATTGCTAGTAGTCTACAGTGGAGTTATGTTTGTGGGTTCCTGGGGTCCTCTCTAACACTCTGATTCTTCCTACTCCCATGGTGTCTTCATTTTTGGTGGTATCTCTTTCCTTGTTCTCCCATTCTGTTCCTGATCCAGCTAGGACCTCCTGCTCCCCTAAGCTCTCTTTCCCACAACCCTTGCCCTCAATTACCCCCCTCTCTCACCCCCCATTTTTCTCATGTAGATCTCATCCATTTCTCCATTGCTGAGCAATCCCTGTGTGTTTTCTAGGGTCATCTTTACTAGCAAGCCTCCCTGGCGCTGTGAGTTGCATTCTGGTTATCCTTTGCTTTATATCTAGTATCCACTTATGAGTGAGGACATACTATGTTTGTCTTTCTGAGTCTGGGTTACCTCACTCAGGATGACATTTTCTAGCTCTAACCATTTGCCTGCAAACCTCATGATGTCATTGTTTTTCTCTGTTGAGTAGTACTCCATTGTGTATATGTGCCACATTTTCTTTATCCATTCTTCAGTTGAGGGATATCTAGGTTGTTTATAGGTTCTGGCTATTACAAAGAATACTGCTATGAACATAGTTGAGCATGTATCCTTGTGGTATAATTGAACATTCCTTGGGTATATGCCCAAGAGTGGTGTAGCTGGGCCTTGAGGAAGATTGATTCCCACTTTTCTGAGAAAGCACCATACTGATTTCCAAAGTGATTGTACAAGTTTGCATTCCCACCAACAGTGAAGGAGTGTTCCCCTTGCTCCACATTCTCTCCAACACAAGCTGTCATCAGTGTTTTTGATCTTAGCCATTCTGACAGGTTGTAAGATGGTATCTCAGAGTCGTTTTGGTTTGCATTTCCCTAATGACTAAGGATGTTGAGCAATTCCTTAAATGTCTTTCAGCCATTTGAGTTTCTTCTGTTGAGAATTCTGTTTAGCTCTATAGCCCATTTTTTTTTAAAAGATTTATTTATTTATTATGTATCTAGTGCTCTGCTTGCATGTATACCTGCAGGCCAGAAGAGGTAACCAGATCTCATTAGGGGTGGTTGTGAGCCACCATGTGGTTGCTGGGACTTGAACTCAGGACCTCTGGAAGAGTAGCCAGTGTCCTTAACCTCTGAGCCATCTCTCCAGCCCCCAATAAACCATTTTTTAATTGGACTGTTAGGTGTTTTGATGTCTAGTTTCTTGAGTTCTTTTTTTTTTTCCATCACAGGCAATTTATTAATTTATTTTGTTCTATTCATTCACAGTTAATACAGAAAATACTTGGAAACATTTCCATATAATGTTTGACACAGAAATCATCAAATAGAAGTATACAATGTTGACAGGAGGCAATACATTTATAATTTATAACCCCAAATGTATTTATAAATTAGAAATGGAAAGATCTACAAATGAAATTATGAAGGTTCAGCAAAGTCATTTAATCTGTCAGTTTCTCATTCATTTTTATGTCTTAATAATATTCTATTGTATGAATAAGCCACATTTTATTTCTCTCCAGTATTTGATAGCTATTTGAGTTGTTTTAACTTTTTTACTATTAGCAACACACTGCTGTAAACTTTCATGTACATGTTTCATAGGTGCACATTTTCAGTAGTTTGAGGATTTATTCCTAAGGGTAGAATTGTTGAGTAACAGAGTAACAGTGTTTTGCATTTTGACCAACCACCAAACTGTTTTGCCAAAGTGGCACTCCATTTTACAATCTCACCAAATCCTTGTTTTTAAGGCTCTGATTTTTGTACAAAAGCATTCAATCATTCTGTCAGACCAAACCAGGAAAAGTAAGCTATAGTTCAGAGCTGTTCTATTCCATTTACTATGCAAAGCCATTCTTGGCTTTTGCAACTCTCAGCCCTTTTGAGTATTCTTGCAGTGTTCACCTTTTTCTCCACCACTTTTTTTTTCTTCTTTCTTTCTGGTTTATTTCTATCTATTACAAATGTATAAGAAATCCTCCATCAACGCTGCTGTTAGCAGCAGAACCTTGAGAAATATACCTTTGGTTTGCCTCAGAAAAGGAACACATATTGCACTGTAAAGTTTATAAAATTGGCGCAAAACATTGTGATAATGTTACAATACCAGTTTTAAGAGTTCAGTGACTAATGGGGAGCCGATGGGATACATGCAGAACTGTGAAAGCGATCTCACTTAGCCAGCTGTACACGTAGACTGTAAATCTACATTCAGATCATTTCTGAACTAAGACTATCATCTCA
The DNA here is from genome assembly GCF_049852395.1 of Peromyscus maniculatus bairdii. Classification (NCBI taxonomy): domain Eukaryota; kingdom Metazoa; phylum Chordata; class Mammalia; order Rodentia; family Cricetidae; genus Peromyscus; species Peromyscus maniculatus. Next base: position 40,490,130 of record NC_134853.1, read on the forward strand.
GTTTATCTGTTGAGGTCAACCAGGAAACCCTAGAATATACCTTGATTTTTGCAAAAAACAAAATAAGGGGAGGGGTTTCTTCAGCATTTCAGTCCACGAGTAACAGTATCCTAACAGGCAAAGTGTTCTCTCACTGTCAACATAGAATGAACTGCTGCTGGAGGTCAACTTGGGTTTTAATTTGCATTAGCACTTACATGCATAGTAGTCCAAGTTGTTGACCTCATGACTTTAAAAAGTAACTCTAAAAAAGTGAAATGGCCCTTCTTGGAAGACTAAAGAAAGACATCCAGCCACAGTTGGAAAAAGTCTCATCAAAACAATATACCCTTTTATGAATTACGCCTCAATTAAAAAAAAAAAGTAGCCCCAAATAAGCAGCAGCTCTGAAAAAGAAAATATAACTTAAGATATTTGAAAAAATACTTGCAGCTTGATCTGCAATGACAATGATTGTCGAAGCCTAGAATTCAACATTTACAAATTCTCATTCACACACACAAAACACACTATTATCACACAACTTGTGTCTTGAGAGAATCTTCTGCTTTTTAAATCTTTGGCCTCCCAGTCAATCCCAAGTTCAACCAACTCTAACTAAAACTTCACTCAGAATTTCACCAAGCTTTTCACCCACACATTAATGCTTGTCGTATCTTTCATCAACTGTCAAAATCTGAAGCCTGCTCAGAGATCGCCAGGCAAAAGAAAACAAATGAAATACACAGAGGCTATTTCAAAACAGAACATAACCATCATCCAAAAAAAAAAAAAAATGTCATGATTCCCAATTGGGATCATCCCTTGTTTCCCACGTTGGACTATTTCACACTCCGGCACCGGCCAAAGGACACGAGAGCTGGTTCTGGAGCATACAGTCTCTCACACAGGTGTCCCCAGAGGAACACCAGAGACAAAGTCACGCGAGGCCCCTCCCACACAGAGACTGTCCCACAGGGGCAGTGAGGGAGGACACCCACTAGTCTGTGGAGATCCCTGAAGAGAGTATGATTCTTAAAATCTGGACTTTACATAATTCACATCAGCCCTGTTCAGGTACTCACTGGAAGAAAGATGCAGCTGCTTGCCAGAACTCAGCACTCCACTCCAGATCTCTGCTGCCTTAGTCTCCGTCGAGGATTTCCGAGTTCTGGTAGTTACCTGGACCACTGAGGCATTGCCACAAGACTTCTTCTCTTTTGAAACATCCTTTTTCTCTAGATATTAGGATAGCTACACCAGCTTGTTACTTAGGTCCATTTGCTTGGAAAGCCTTTTCCCAGCCCTTTACTCGGAGGTAGTGTCTATCTTTGAAGTTAAGGTGTGTTTCTTGTATGCAGCAGATGGATGGGTTCTGTTTTCTTATCCATTCTGTTAGTCTATGTCTTTTTATAGGTGAGTTGAGACTATTGATATTGATGGATATTAATGACCAGTGATTGTTAATTCCTGTTATTTTTTGTGGTTGTGTTGTGTTGTCCTTCTATGGTGTATGTTGGTGTGGGATTATCTATTGCTTGATTTTTCATGGATGTGTTTAGCTTCTTTGGGTTGAATTTTCCCTTCTAGTGCTTTCTGTAGGGCTGGGTTTGTAGACAGGTATTGATTAAATCTGGTTTTATCCTGGAATATTTTGTTTACTCCGCCTATGGTGATTAAGAGTTTTGCTGGGTATAATAGTCTGGGTTGGTATCCGTGGTCTCTTAGTGTCTGCATGAGATTTGTCCATGATCTTCTAGCTTTCATAGTCTCTATTGAGTAGTCTGGTGTTATTCTGATGGGTTTACCTTTATATGTTACTTGGTCTTTTTCCTTTGTGGCTCTTAATATTTTTTCTTTGTTCTGTGTGTTTAGTGTTTTAATTATTATGTGGCGAGGGGACTTTTTTTTTGGATCCAGCCTATTCGGTGTTCTGTAAGCTTCTTGTATTTTCATAGGTATTTCTTTCTTTAGGTTAGGAAAGTTTTCTTCTATGATTTTGTTGAATATATTTTCTGTGCCTTTGAGTTGGTATTCTTCTCCTTCTTCTATCCCTATTATTCTTAGGTTTGGTCTTTTCATGGTGTCCCAAATTTCCTGGACGTTTTGTGTTATGACTTTTTTGTCTTTAGTGTTTTCTTTGACTGACGAATCTATTTTCTCTATCGTGTCTTCAGTATCAGAGATTCTCTGTTCCATCTCTTGCAATTGGTTGGTTATGCTTGTTTCTGTAGTTCCTGTTCGTTTTGTCAGAATTCCTATTTCCAGCATTCCCTCAGCATGTGTTTTCTTTATTGTCTCAAATTCATTTTTCAGATCTTGGAATGTTTCTTTCATCTGTTTAATTGCTTTTTCTTGGCTTGATTTGATTTCTTCCCATTTTTTATTCGTTTTTTCTTCCATTTCTTTAAGGGAGTTTCTTATTTCCTCTTTAATGGAGTTTTTCATTTCCTCTTTAAGGGAAGTTTTTATTTCCTCTTTAAGGTAGTTTTTCATTTCCTCTTTAAGGAAAGTTTTTATTTCCTCTTTAAGGTAGTTTTTCATTTCCTCTTTAAGGAAAGTTTTTATTTCCTCATTGAGGGAATGTTTTATTTCTTCTTTAAGGGCCTCTATCATCTTCTTAAAGTCATTTTTAGGGTTGATTTCTTCTGTTTCTTCTGTCATGGTATGTTTAGGTCTTGCAGGTGTAGAATCACTAGGTTCTGATGTTGCCATATAGGTCTTTATGTTGTTGCCTGTATTTTTGGGCTGGTGTCTACTCATCTTTTCCTCTGTGCGGTGCAGGTGGTGTCTGTGTCTGAGAGTGCCTCTCTTGTTCTAATTTTTAGTCTTGGTTTAGTAGGGGTTCTTGGTTAAATTGGTGCTATTGGGCTGTTTCTTCAGGGACAGCTGATTTCAGTCGGTGAATTATATACTTATGATTCTGGTGATCTGGTTTAGTGGCTGGGTAGCGCCTTCTTCTGTGTTCCCAGGTCACGTTTTGTTCATTTGTCAACTCCTCAGCTGATCTTGTTTCTTCAGACTTCCAACTGTAGGCATCTGAATCCTCTCCCAGATGGGTTTCAGCTGAGCAGGGTAGTCTCACCAACACCTCCAAGTTGTTGGGTTTCACAGGATCAGCAGTTGGGCCCTGGGTTGTCCTCAGACAGAGTGCCCAGACTCGCCCTGGTTCCGACCCACGGAGATAGCTTCTTCCCCAGGTGTTGGGGCCAGGGGCATCCCCGCTCCAAGCTGCGTCTGCCCCTCTCTGTCCCCGGGCCTGTCCACTCCTGCGGCCCGCCGCCACAGGCCCACCTGTGTCCACTTGTCTCAACCGCCGGGCCTGTATGTCCCTGTCAGCTGCCGCTGGGTCTGTCTACCTCTGTGGGCTGCCAACGGGCCTGTATGTCACTGCCGGCTGCCACCGCGGGCCTACCTACCTCTGCTTGTCACTGCTGCTGGGCCCATCCACCTCTGCGGGCCGCCACCGGGCCTGTATGTCTCTGCCGGTTGCCGCTGGGCCTGTATGTCCCTGTCGGCTGCTGCCACTGGGTCCGTCTACCTCCGCAGGTCACCGACCTGCGTCCGCCTGTCTCCGCCGCGTGGCCCGTCCACCTCTGTGGGCTGCCTCCGGGCCTGAATGTCTCTGTCGGCCGCCACCGCCAGGCCTGTCCACCTCCGTCTGCTTATCTCTGCCGCAGGGCCTGTCCACCTCTGTGGGCCGCCGCTGGGCCTGAATGTCTCCGCCAGCTGCCGCCGGGCCTGAATGTCCCCTTCGGCCGCTGCCGGGCCCATCCACCTCCACGGGCCGCCACCACAGGCCTACCTGCGTCTGCTTGTCTCCGCCATCTTGAATCTCTCCTGTAGTTAGTTTTTTTTAAATTACTCTTTTTTCTCTTGAGTTCTTTATATAATTTGGAGATCAGTGGAAAAGATTCCACAGAGATGTGGAATCTTTTCCCATTCTGTAGGATGTAGTTTGTCTTATTGACCATGTCCTTTTCCCTGCAAAATCTTCTCAGTTTCAAGAGGTCTCATTTATTAATTATTTCTTTCAGTGTCTGTGCTACTGGTGTTATATTTAAGAAGTGATCTCTGGCACCAATGCATTCAAGACTACTTCTTACTCTCTTTTCTATCAGGTTCAGAGTAACTGGATTCATGTTGAGATCTTTGATCCACTTGGACTTGAGTTTTGTGCACGGTGACAGATATGGATCTATTTGCAATCTTCTACATGTTGACATCCAGTTATGTCAGCACCATTTGTTGAACATGCTTTCTTTTTTTCATTGTAGAGTTTTGGCTTCTTTATCAAAAATTAGGTGTTCATACATATACGAATTAATGTCAGGGTCTTCAGTTCTGTTCCATTGGTATACATGTTGGTGTTTATGCCAGTACCAAGCAGTTTTTATTACTATATCTCTATAGTAGAGCTTGAAGTCAGGGTTCATGGTGCCTCCAGAGGTTGTTTTGGCTATCCTGTTTTTTTTCCATATGAAGTTGAGTATTATTCTTTCCAAGTCTATGAAGAATTGTGTTGAGATTTTGATGGGTACTACATTGAGTCTGTAGATTTCTTTTGTTAAGACTGCCATTTTTACTATGTTAATCCTACCTATTAATGAGCATGGGAGATGTTTCCATTTTCTGATATCTTCTTCAATTTCTTCAGAGAGCTAAAATTCTTGTCATACAGTTTCTTTGCTTACTTAATTAGGGTTACCCCAAGGTGTTTTATATTTTTTGTGGCTGTTGTAAAGGGTAATGTTTCTCTGATTTCTTTCTCAGCCTGTTTATCATTTGTATATAGAAGGGCTACTGATTTTTTTGAGTTATCTTGTATCCTACCACATTACTGAAGATGTTTATTAGCTGTAAGAGTTCCTTGGTCGAATTTTTGGGGTCACTTATGTATACCATCATGTCATCTGCAAATAGTAAAGTTTGACTTCTTCCTTTATAATTTGTATCCCCTTGATCTCCTTTTGTTGTCTTATTGCTCTAGCTAGAACTTCAAGTACTATATTGAATAAATATGGAGAGAGTGGACAGCCTTGTCTTGTTCCTGATTTTAGTGGAATAGGGTTGGGTTTCTCTCCATTTACTTTGATGTTGGCTGTTGGCTTGCTGTAAATTGCCTTTATTATGTTTAGGTATGTTCCCTGTATTCCTGATCTTTCAAAGACCTTTATTATGAAAAGGTGTTAGATTTTGTCAAAGGCCTTTTCAGCATCAAGTGAAATGATCATGTGATTTTTTTCTTTCAGTTTGTTTCCTATGTGTTACATTGACAAACTTTCTTATGTTGAACCATCCTTACATCTCTGGGATGAAGGCTACTTGATCATGATGGATAATTGTTTTGATGTAGTTTTGAAGTCTGTTTGCCAATATTTTATTGAGTATTTTTGCTTCAGTGTTCATGGGGGAGATTGGTCTGTAATTCTCTTTCTTTGTTGCATCTTTGTTTGGCTTGGGAATCAGAGTAACTATAGCCCCATAAAAGGATTTTGGTAATGCTCCTTCTGTTTCTATTTTTTGGAACAATTCAGAGTATTGGTATTAACTCTTTTTTTGAAGATCTGGTAGAATTCTGCGCTGAAATCATCTGGTCCTATGCTTTTTTTGGTTGGGAGACTTTTAATGACTGTTTCTATTTGCTTAGGGGTTATTGGTCTATTTAAGTAGTTCATCTGGTCTTGATTTAACTTAGATAAGTGGTACCTATCTAGAAAAAATTTCCATTTCTTTTAGATTTTCCAATTTTGTGGAGTACAGGTCTTTGAAGTATGACCTGATGATTTTCTGAATTTACTCACTGTCAGTTTTTATGTCTCCCTTTTTATTTCTGATTTAGCTAATTTGGATGTTTTCTGTCTGCCTTTTGGTTAGTCTGGATAAGGGCTTGTCTATCTTGTTGATTTTCTCAAAGAACCAACTCTTTGTTTCATTGATTCTTTGTATTGTTCTGTTTCTATTTCATTGATTTCAGCTCTCAATTTGATTATTTCCTGGCATCTATTCCTCCTGCGTGACATTGCTTCTTCTTGTTTTAGAGCTTTCTTGGTGTTCTGTTAAGTCACTAGTGTAAGATTTCTCCAACTTCTTAATGTGGACATTTAGTGCTATGAATTTTCCTCTTAGCACTGCATTCATAGTGTGCTATAAGTTTGGGTATGTAGTATATTCATTTTCATTGAGCTCTACGAAGTCTTTAATTTCAGTCTTTATTTCTTCCTTGATCCATTGGTGATTCATTTGAGCATTGTTCAGTTTCCATGAGATGGTAGGTTTTTTGTAATTTTTGTTGTTGTTGAAATATAACTTTAAACCATGGTGGTCTGATAGAATACAAGTTATTCCAATTTTTTGTACTGTTGAGGTTTTCTTTGTGACTAAGTATGTGGTCACTTTTAGAGAAGATTCCATGGGGTACTGAGAAGAAAGTATATTCTTTTGTGTTAAGATGGAATGTTCTGTAGATATCTATGAAATCCATTTGAGTCAAAACATCAGTTAAGTCCCTTATTTCTCTGTTAAGTTTCAATTTGGCAGATCTGTCCAATGGTGAGAGTGGGGTGTTAAAGTCTCCCACTATTAATGTGTGGTATTTGATGTGTGATTTAAGCTTTGGTAATGTTTCTTTTACATATGTGGGTGCCCATATGTTTGGGAAATAAATGTTCAGAATTGAAATTTCATCTTGGTGAATCTTTCCTGTTATGAATATATAATTCTTGATCTCTTTTGATTGATTTTAGTTTGAAATCTATTTTTTTGGATTTTAGGATAGCTACACCAACTTGCTTCTTGAGTCCATTTGATTGGTAATACTTTTCCCAGGCTTTTATTCTGAAGTAGTATTTATCTTTGGAACTGCGGTGTGTTTCTTATATGCAGCAGAAAGATGGGTCCTGTTTTTGTATCCATTCTGTTAGCCTGTGTCTTTTTATAGGTGAATTAAGTCCATTGATAGTAAGGGATATTAATGACCAGTGATTGTTAGTTCCTGTTATCTTTTGGTGGTAGTGTGTGTGTATTTCTCTTCTTTGGGATTTACTACTATAGGGTTATCTATTGCCTGTGTTTTTGTGGGTGTATCTGACTTCCTTAGGTTGGAATTTTCCTTCTAGTACTTTCTGTAGGTCTGGATTTGTGGATAGGTATTGTTTAAATCTTGTTTTGTCTTGGAATGTCTTGTTCACTCTGTCTATGGTGATTGAAAGTTTTGCTGGGTATATTAGTCTAGGCTGGCATTCATGGTATCTTAGTCTCTGCATTACATCTGTCCAGGTGCTTCTGGCTTTCAAAGTCTCCATTGAGAAGTGAGGTGTTATTCTGATGGATTTGCCTTTATAAGTCACTTGGCCTTTTTCCTTTGCTGCTCTTAATATTCTTTCTTTATTCTGTAGGTTTAGTTGTTTAATTATTATGTGGCGAGGGCACATTTTTTGAGGTTCTAGTCTGTTTGGTGTTGTGTAGACTTCTCGTATCTTCATAGGTATTTCCTTCTTTAAATTGGGAAAGTTTTCATCTATGATCTTGTGAATATATTTTCTGTGCCTTTGAGTTGGTATTCTTTTCCTTCTTCTGTCACTGTTATTCTTAGATTTGGCCTTTTTATGGTGTCACAGATTTCCTGGACATTTTGTGTTATGACTTTTTTGGCTTTGGTATTATCATTGACTGATGAATCTATTTCCTCTATTGTATCCTCTACACCACAGATTCTCTCTTCCATCTCTTGTATTCTGTTGGCTATGCTTGTATCTGTGTTTCCTGTTCATTTACTCGGATTTTCTATTTTCAGCATTCCCTCTGTTTGTGTCTTCTTCATTGTTTCTATTTCCCTTTTCAGGTCTTGAACTGTCTCCCTTACATGTTTAATTGCTTTTTCATGGTTTGCTTGGCTTTCTTTAAGGGATTTATTGATTATTTCCAACTTATTTGTTTTTTTTTCCTCTATTTCTTTATAGATTTCTTCAGATTTTTTTTGTTTGTCTTTTCCTCAGTTTTATTTTTAATTTTTTTCTTGAAAGGCCTCTGGCATCTTCATGATGCTATTCTTAAGGTCACTTTCTTCTGTTTCCTCTACATTGTGATGTTCAGATCTTGCTGTTGGAGGAGGGCTAGGTTCTGGTGATGCTGTATGTTGTTATATGTAATTTTGCCTTGATGTTTGCCCATCTCCTCCTCTAATAGGTATAAGAGGTACCTGTGTTTGAGCAAGTTGCTCTTGGTCTACTCTGTGCTTGTTGTGTCTGTGTCTCAGGGGGCCCCTCTGGGTCCAATCTTTGTTCTTGGTCTAATTAGAGCAGGCAGATTCCGTGTCTTGGGGAGCTGCTCTTGGGTCAACCCAAGCTTATTGATTCTGTGACTCATGGAGCTGCTCTTGGTCTTATCAGGGCTCTTGGTCCAGTCAGAGCTGACAGTGTTTGTGTTTCAGGAAGACTCTCTTGGTCCAATGAGAGGTGGCAGATTCTATGTCTTAGAAAGCTACTCTTGGTCTCTTGGTCCAATGAGAGCTGGTGGTTTGATTTCCTTGTCTCAGGAAGTGGCTGGGTTCTCAGCTGGATGGGTATGGAGGCAGGGAGTGTAGATTACTGGGTTCAGTAGGGAGTCTGGGGGGGGGGCTTCCCCAGATGCTCTGCTTGCTGGCCAGCAACTGGGACAGAGTTGGGTGGGGGTTCCCAGAGATGGGTTGTGTCCCAGGGATGGGTTCAAGAGGCAGGGATAGTATTAGGTTCTTTTCTAAGATCTAGCCATGCTAATTGGCTAGGTTTTAGTATTAGACATGATTTCTCTTATTGAGTGTATCTGAAGTCCAATTATACAACTGTTGGTTACTACCAAGCTATAAGTGACACTATTGTACATTTAAGGATCTCTTCCTATGCTGGTCATTGTTATAGTTCATAGACATCACAGCTAGCTAGGACTATTGAGTGCATCCCTCACTTAAACAGTAATTTCTGGTACTATAAAAGTTTTAGTGCAGGAAAGATGCTTTCAGATCAGATCCATCTTGAATCTTTGGAGACCCATGTCTGAGGTGTGTCATGTCTTCAGCAATAGGGATGTACCCTCAAACTCTGAAAGGCAACCAAAGACAACAGCAACAACCTATATGTTTTTGGGATTTTTTTTGTACTACACTAAAAACAACTCAAATAGAGGTTTCACATGCCCAATACTGGGATTTTTGCTGAATAGTCTATTGCTCTTGTGGGAAGCCTTGTCAGTCCAACTGGAATAACTTCATTTAAGTGTGTGTGTGTGTTGAATATAACTGATCTAAATAAAAAAATAATACAATTCCTTGAGGCTTTATCAAACATACCTGGTGCTTGCATATGAATCATGTAAAATGCCTATAAAAACCGCATAACAATGCATGCCAAATAATTGTTTTAAATACTATTTAAATCTTAGTGTTATTTTGTAACTGCTTTCCTTTTGTAAACTTTGTTGCTTTCTTATGACATTTCATATTTTATTGCATTTCTGTAATTATAACACAACTTAATGAGTCTTCTGAGGGTAACATCCTGACTTAAAATATTTCACAACTATTTTTGACAGAACTCTGGCATAATTATAATGATTTTTATTTCTGTAATTACCATATCAAATCCCCAACTACAGAGTCCTAATTGTACCGTGACTACTTTCAACATTTAGTGAATCATTTTTTGCTTGAATTTCATTTAATGAATACTTATGATGCTTCAGCCACTGTTATAATGCTTTATATGAATTCAACCTTTATGTAGACTCTGATATTGGTAATAGGATCTTATTTTGACTGGTGAGGAAACGATGGTACCAAGAAATTTTGTAATTATGCATAATTATGTGCATAGTAAGCATCAGAGTTTAAACAAATTATAAAATATCAAAATAATAAAATAATAAAAAACAAATAATACAACTAGAAAATGGAAAATATTTGAATATATTTTTCTTTAAAAACATATATACAAATGCATAGAAAAAGATACTCAACATTATCAAATTCAGAGTGAGATGCCAATACACTACTTTGATGTATGAGATGACTATGTACAACTGTTATAAGGGATGTAGAGAAGTTGGAACCCTCCTGTATTGCTGGTAGGAACATGAAATGGCACAGTTGACAGTTCCTGAAAATTTTAAATGTAGATTTATCAAATGACCCAATAATTCTTCTTCTTTATATATACCCGAGATTTCAAAATATATCCACACAAAATCTGTAAATGGATGCTTATCTATACCAGCATTATTAATAATAGCTCAAATGTAAAAATAATCCACATGTTCACTGGCAGATATGTATGTAAACAAAGTATGGTGTATGTCAACAATAGAATATCATTTGAAATTACAAAGAAATACAGAAATCTGTTAGAGCATGAGTTGACCCTGAAACAAAATTATTGTCCTTGCTAGTTTTATGTCAACTTGACACAAGCTAGAGTCATTTGAAAAGAGAGCCTCTCAACTGAGAAAATACCTCCATAAGATCAGGCTGTAGGTATATAGGACATTTTCTTAATTAGTGGCTGATGTGGGAAGGCCCAGTCCATAATGGTATCATCCCTGGACTGGTGGGCCTGAGTTTTACAAGAAAGCAGGCTGAGCAAGCCATGCAGAGCACGTCAACAAACATCACTCTTTTATGACTTCTGTATCAATCCCTGCCTCCAGGTTCTAGTCTTGTTTGAGTTTCTGCCTTGGCCTCCCTCAATAGATCATGAATCAGGATATGTAAGCCAAATAAGCCTTTTTCTCCCCATGCTGCCTTTGGTCATAGTGTTCCATTACAACAATAGAAACTATAACAAATATAATTATGCTAAGTAAAAGTAATCAGTGATGAAGCATCATATAAGTAGGGGTCTTCCCTGCTTCCTGTTGTTTCTTGGTTCTGGATTGAATTTATTTTCTGGTCCACAAATCCCTAAAAACTGGTGTTTCAAATCCTTTCTCTTGTTTTTCAGTCACTCTTCCCTTTATTAAAACAGTATCTAAAGAGTAAAACACATATAATTAAGTATAATGAAGAGAGTGAAGGATTGGTGTGCTTACAACTATAAAAAATTTGGAAAGAAATTCAGGAAAAGTTCAATAAGATAAAAGACATCCTCTATTTGTGGGTAGGAGTGCTTAATGTTATTAGGATGCTGATACTACTTGAAGTGATCTACAATCCAACAAAACTCCCAGAGGTTTCAACAACTTTCTCTCCAGAAATGAAGTCAGTCTCCAAAGATGAAAAATGAAGTCAAAGGATTTACACTTGTCAATTTCACAATTACAGAAAAACTATAATCAAAAAGGCATGTTAGTTACAGCAACAGATATTGATCAATGGGATACAGTTTGGAATCCAGAAATAAATTAATCTGGTTGGTTGTTCATGAGAATATCAAATGCATTCAATGAAATAAAACAACTTTTTAAACAAGTAAATAAGAATGAATCTAGAACTTTTTCTTGGACCTTTATCCCATAAACAAGAATTAATTCTAAATGGATCTAAGTTTATGGACAAAAATTATAAAACTTTTAAGAGAGAACATAGGGGTAAATCTTCATTTCCATGGACTTGGAGATAATGTTTTGATTTGATTCCAAAAGCATAAACAGAGAAAAAAAATAATTAAATTAATTTGGCTTTATGAAAACAAGAATTTTTTTTTACAACATTGGAAATTATCAACAAAGTTAAAAAATAACCTATAGAAAAGTGAAAGCATTGAAGATCATATATGTATTTATGGTTGAACATCTAGACTTTTCAAAATATTCTGAAATATAACTACAAAAACACAAAAGAGCTGATTTAGAAACTGGCAAAGACTTGAATAGACATTTATGCAGAAAAGATGAACAAATTGCCAGCCAATAGGCCCTTAAGAAGATATGAATATCCTTAGTCCCTAGAGAAGTGCAACTCAAACTACAGTGAGATACCATATCATATCTACTAAGATAATTAAGACTTTTACCATAATAATTAGAATAAATCCAGAAAATCATATGTATTCATTAGGAAAATTATAGAAAAAATGGAATATTTCTGTGGGAACATAGTTATAACCTCAGTAGAGAAAATCTTGGAAGAGTCACAAAAAATAAACTTAGCCAGGAAGAATGGTGAATCTATTACCATTTTTAAGGTCCTGTAGCTATAGTTCTGATCTTTGAGTACAGCCAGATTATAATCTTGAATGACTTAAATATAAGTAATTATTTCTTAAGGTCATATAATATATCTCTGGTTCTGTATAAATAAGGTCAAGTGTCCCATCTTATTGCAGAACCATTTTAATTAACAAACATCAATTGGTCCTATATGAGAGGGGTTTTCCTTTTGATTCAGAATTTCAGCCTATTCTGGACAGGGAACAAGGGATGATATATTCTTTTCAGGAACTACTTTGAGCTGAAATTGGGGCATTGTTGTCAAGGCCCCCTAAAAGACTGAAAAGCCAGTCAAAGCCTGGGCAATGGGACATTTGTCATAAACATGTGGTTATCTGTCCTGGCTGTAGAGGCAGATAACAATTATGTTTGGCTGGGCTGGTCCACATCACATAGACAAGAGTCTCTGCTGGCAACTGTAGCAGGGAAAGCACTGAAGGTTGTGGTCAACAACTGCTGCTTCAGTGATTCTGCCAGCTTGCTGAAATATAGACTAGAAATGACAGTTAAAATGTATGAATGTATTTGGAAACTTTTGGCCTATGGTCTTAGTGATTGGAAAAGGAAGACCAGGTAGGAGAGAAATACCATCCTCAGGAATAGACAGGTGAGTTAAAAAAAGTAAAAATAAAAAAATAGTTTAGATAAATTAGTATTTGTCCAAATCATAGAAAAGCAGGTAATGAGTAGCTAAGGAAAATTTAAAACCCTGAGTTTGTGACATAAAGTATATCAGAATTATATTATATTCTCTTATATTATTATATATAATCATATTATCAATTATATAATCATAATATCATATAATCATATAATATAATATAATCAATTATATATAATCATAAAGTTAATGTCTAAAATTTTAAAATTTTAGTATAATGATATTGCTTGTATGTGGTTCCATTGATGCCCCAGAGAAGAGCTCATACCTCTCTAGGCCCTGCCTACATGAGTGGCTGTTGAAGAATGAATGGCAGGATGCAATTGGACCTCTGCCTCACCTAGATGGCTTGAGCATGAGAGAGGCAGCTCGGGAATACCAGGCCAAGGCTGGAGGACTTTTCCTCAGTCAGAAAAATAATGGTGAAACAATGCACACCAGGAGATAATTCCCTAACCTCCCTCCATACGGATGGTCTGAGCATTGGGTGCCCTGCCCATGCTGCCCTTAGTAAAGATGCTGGTGAGGTCATATGACCTGCCTGTTTTGACCTTAGCCAAGATGACAGCTAGACCATGTGTTGCCCTTATTTAAGATGGTGCTGCCTGACCACATGATCACCCCTATCAAATATGGCATCTAGTCACATGTTCATGTAGGTATTTTTTTTCTAAAATAAACTGAGCAGATAAGTAACAGATAAATTGAAGCATTTAAAAGTCAGTCAGAAAGCCAGGCGTGGTGGCGCATGCCTTTAATCCCAGCACTCGGGAGGCAGAGCCAGGCGGATCTTTGTGAGTTCGAGGCCAGCCTGGGCTACCAAGTGAGCTCCAGGAAAGGCGCAAAGCTACACAGAGAAACCCTGTCTCGAAAAAACCAAAAAAAAAAAAAAAAAAAAGTCAGTCAGAAAGAAACATAGATGGCCATATCAATCATGCCTTTCCATTTGCACATAGGAAATAGACTTTGGGAAAGAAAGGTGGAAAAAAGCAGTGCAGGCAAGTGAAAAAGAGAGACCCCCCAGGCTGCATGAGCAGCCACAGGGGAATGAACATAAGCCGTGGGTCAGCAGCAATGGTGGGGGAAGGGGCCATAGAATCATTTTTTTACAATGAAGTATGAGGCCCAGTAGACTGACTGCTGGCATCTCAGAGGGTCAGTGAGGTTCAATGATAAAGGGCACAGGCCATCTCCATATGCTGTCACATAGGGACAGGGGCCGAAGGGCTATGAGCCCAAAGGACACATGGTACCAGCAATCAAAATGAGAAAAATCTGATATCCAGCATCCCAGAGAGTCAGTGGGGACCAATGAATGGCACAGGATAGCCATTGGAGTGTCATAACAAAGGGTATAGGCCATGGAATTGAGTGGGCACAAACAGTCTCCATATGCTGTTGCATAAGGACAGGGATGGGGGGCTTAGAGCCTGAAAGACATGTAGTACCAGTGAGCAAAATGAGATAAATCCTCACTTGTGGGAAAATGGCCAGAAAGGAAAGGAAGAATCTTACCAATCTGGTAGGATGAAGAGTCCCAGTGGTGCTCTAGCCTGAAAAATGGCAGGTGGTACAAGATCCCAGAACTCCTCAGACTGCTGGTAGATAAGAGAAAGCAGTGGGATTGCCTGACAATGTTGGGCACCAATATTATGAATTATTGTGCAGGGTATCTCACATGTGCAGGGAAACATGCTGGGCAGATGCAGCAGCAGGCTGGGCAGAGGCATGCCATGTGGCCACAGCAGCAGTGGCAGTGGTCAGTAATTCACAGCCCAGATGCTGTATTGACAATTGAAAGTTTATTATAATAGAGATATGAAGAGAAATATAGGAAAGAAGGAGACCAAGAGAAAGAGAGAGGGAGGTGCACTTTGTGGGAGGAAAAGTGGAAGAGGGAGAGGGAAAGGGGAGGAGGTTTTTCTTAGAATGAGGCATTTACATCAGGGTGCAGGGTGGCACCAAAGGGGTGGGATTTCAAGGAGTCAGTCAGAATATTCCCAGTGGCAACTGCAGCAGCTGCAGCCTCAGCCAGGACCCCAATCTCCTGAGAGTGAGCACTCTGGTGCTTCTCCTCAGGCTTGGTAAGATGGGACAAAGAGAGGATCATGGCAAAGAAAGGAGTTTATGAGGAATGGAGAGAGAGAGGGGGGGTGTTCATGCCAGCAGGCACCATGCCTGGGATCATCAAGAAACAGAGCCTAGACACTGGGATGTATCTAGACAACACTGCTGACAGACCAGAGTGCAGCTGAACTTTTCTCCAGTCCTGCCCAGCCCCACAGACCCTGCAGCCACTTATAAAATAATCACTCAGAAGCTAATATTAATTAAAACTGCTCGGTTATTAGTTCAGGCTAACTACTGACTAGATCTTACACTTTAAACTCAGCCTATTTCTGTTAATCTATATGTTGCCACATTTTCTGTGGCTTTACCTGTGTGCCATTACATGCTGCTCCCTGGACGGTGGGCTGGCATCTCCTGACTCAGTCTTCCACTTTCCAGAATTCTCCTTGTCTGTTTATCCCACCTATACTTCCTGCCTGGCTACTGGCCAATCATCATGTTATTTATCAACCAATCAGAGTAACACATTCACAGCATACAGAACATCCCACAGCACCTTCCCTTTTCTGTCTAATCAAAAAGGAAGGTTTAACTTTAGCATAGTAAAATTACATATAACAAAATAATAATCAAGCAGGAATTACATTTATAAAATCTAGTGTATTTGTATTTGGAAAAATAAAAAAAAACATTCTATCTATCCTATATTTGTGACTCTAAAGTTTTATATCTAATTTATCTTTTATCATAACCAAGGAAAATTATAACTAGCTAGTCTTCAACTACATCAAAGAGCTCAGAAGGATACAATATTACCTAAGTAAACAGGAAGAGCATTTTAAGCAACTTTCAGAAATCTAGAATGACAGAGACAGCTGGCTACCTGGATAGTCATCCAAAGTTCCTCTGTAACTTTGGGGCATTCATCTTCAGCCATATAGGCCTAGAGTCTCAGTCACTTTTCTATGTGTTCTGTTGAATGTCTGGCAGTTACTTCCATGAAGCAGGAATCTGAAGAACCATTACGCCTTGCAAAGTTCAGTGGTCACTTTTTCATGGGTCCTGCATGTCTAGTTGATACAACTATTGTCAAGCAGTCCATACAAGAACACTTTCTTGCCTAAATGGTTATTTTTGCCAAGAAGAATGTAAACTCCACATGGCGTGTCTTTGATGTCCATCCTCTTCCTTTAAGTAATCAATGCTGCCAGAGCAGATGTGTCTCACTGTACAGGAAGTATAAGTTTTTAAAACATCTTAAATGTCATATTCTGTAGGTATTTGAAGTGTTTGAAGATTACTTATCTATCTGAAATATATCTATGTATACCTAGAAAACTTAATTAGCATGACTGTAAGTTTGATTATCATAGAAGAGTAATTATTAATCTGTACTTACTAATTATCCATTACAATTTAAGTGAGCTACACAAACATAATACCTTAAACAAGAGTAGAAATATACATACAGTGTAACAAAATTAACTTTAAATTTGTATCAATAAACTAAAATCCATAGTAATGTAAAATATTTTTAAACAAGTTGTTGCTCTTTAAAGTAGATTCCATAATCTACCCGTTCATCCTATTATATCTATATCCTATATTTCTATATAATATCTCCTTTCTTCTTTTAGAAAGAGATTGACTATGGCCAATAACAATCTGTAACCAAGAACCTCAACAAAGACAAACATCCATAATCCACTTTTTTTGGAATGTGCACATAGTTTTCTAGGCTACTTCCTGCTGATAGAGGGTACTTTATTCTTATGGGTATCCTGAGAAAATTAAGAATTATGGTCAGGTGTTGTGAAATTGTACTGAAATGTGATTTTATTAGTATGTTAATAAATAAAGTTGCCTGGAGGTCAGAGCTATTAGCAAGCCATAGCAGAAGCTGGGCGGTGGTGGTGCATACTTTCAATCCCAGCTCTTGGGATGCAGAGCTAGGCAGATCTCTGTGTGTCCAAGGATATAGCCAGCATGGAGACACACGCCTTTAATCTCAATACCAACCATAGAAGACCTGGAGGTCTGTACAGATAGGCAGTGACAAGGCGGTCATGTGCTTGGGTTTACAACCAATGAGAAGGCAGAACAGAAAGTCTATATAAAGACAAACACACAGGAAGTAGGTCTATTGGCTGATGAGGATAGCTGCAACAGTGAAGAGTAAGGCTCTTAGCTCTGACCTCTTGGGCTTTCATCTTTGCATTGGCTCTGTATTTCTTATTTAATAAGATCGTTACTTCTACATCTGGTGCCCAACGTGGCAAGAATCCATTAAAAACTGCTTGGCTTGGCTTGGCGGCAGGTCCAGTTTCCTGTCTGGGCAGCTCGGCTCCATAGCTCAGGCCCAGGTCGGCTAAGGTCCTAGGCCGGACTGACCCCAAGTGGTTACCTGAAGCTGGAGCTACTTGCTTAAAGCCGGTGCTACAAACAACTCAGGTGTGCCATGCCAAACAGGGTCCCTGCCAATGCACATTGTCCAAGCTTAAGGAAGCCAAAGCCCAGGCTTGACTCAGCTCAAGCGGGCACACGTGGCCTTTAGGCAGAACTTGTGGCTATGCTTTCTTGCTCTCTCTCTCTCTCTCTCTCTCTCTCTCTGGATTCACACCTTGGACACTAGGTGGCTGTTTTGAAATTCCCTCAGATTTCTACTGTTCTACATAGATTTGGTAAGTCAATTAAGATATCAGATATTTTAAAGGAAGCTATTTAAAAGAGAATTTTTTCCACATTAAAAAATGGGTTTTATGTGTACATTGGAAGAAAATTGGGCTTTGTATGAAATTTTAGGCAGTCTGACAATGGAACAACTATATGAGAAGATTAATATTGATCAAATTATGCACTTTATTATTTTCCTTATCTTCATTTTACTATTTCAAAAGATAGTCAATTTAAGTGCCAGGATAAAGGTTTTAGAAAAACCTGTTAAAACGAATTATAGAGAAATTCAATTTCAGACAGAAGAAATTAACAGTGAAGTTGATTCAAGATTGGATCATAAGGTTACAGAAAAAAAGCCTGTTTTCACAAATCACCCTTAATTTATCTAGTAACCGTACAACAGTTACCTGATCAAGTGAATACACAATTTCAGCTCCAATTGAAATGTTAGATTTACAAAGGTTTAAGGAGGCAGTAGTATCTTATGGCATTCATTCCCCATATGTAAAGCAAATGTTAAACATCTGGTCAACTTATAATAGGATTATACCAGAGGACTGGCGGGAGCTGGCACATGTTGTTCTGGAACATGGACAATGACTCCAGTGGCAAATGTGGTTCAAGGAGGAGGCTAAAAATATAGAAAAACAAAGGAAGGATAAAGGAATACAAGTCTTCCAGGATCAGCTTGTTGGAGAAGGCCAATATGCTTCAGTACAAACATAATGTTTATATGATATCCAAACCTTAATTCTATGTCGAATGGCAGCCTTGAATGCATCAGACAGAGTTGAGGAAGCAGGAAAGAAAACTGAGTCATTTACAAAGGTTATACAGGGCCCAAAAGAACCTTTCACAGATTTTTTTTACAAAGATTGGCTTCAGCAGTAAAGATAGTGGTCTCGGATTCAGAAGCTAGTCAGATAATAATTGAATCTTTGGCTTTTGAATGCAGCATGCAAGAGAATAATCAGACCATTAAAGGCAAGATCTGCACCCTTGGAAGATTGGATTAGAGATACGGTTAATGTTGAGGCTCATGACCAAGATGACATGTGGGTAGGAGAAGCAATTTCAAAAGGTTTGAGGAATGTTAGATGTTTTGGATGTGGAAAGCAAGGACATTTGAAAAGGGACTGTAGTCAGGTCATTCCTAGAAACAATGTTTCTTCAAGAAACAATGGCAAAAGAATGCCCCTTCCTTCTGGAGTATGCAGAAGGTGTGATAAGGGAAAACACTGGACCAATGAATGTAGATCAACAAGGGACAAGCAAGGTAATCCTTTACTTTGGTCTTCAGAAAACTCCCAAAGGAGCATCAGGCAGGCCCCCACAGCAAATCCAGTTCAAACCTTTCTTGCAATTGTAGAGGAAATCCCTACTCAGAGCAATAAAATATCCAAATGCCTATTGGAATAAATCATGCTGGTCAGGATGATGAAACAGAGAGAATAGAAAATTCAGTAGAAAACATAAAGAAAAAATTTTGGCAAACTTCTATTAATGGACAAAGACCACCATTAACAATAGAAAATAAATGGTGTTTTGTTGTCTGGTCTGGTAGACACAGGTGCTGATGTTACCATAATTGCACCAGAATTTTGGCATCCAACTTGACCTCTTCCAGAGGTAAACATTGAACTGTTAGGAATTAGGACATTATCTCAAGTGACTCAGAGTGCAAGAAGGCTTGAAGGTATAGGTCCAGAAAGACAGAGAGGAAAATCAAAACCATATGTGGCTAACATAGCTATGAACCTGTGGGGTTGAGACCTGTTGCAACAATGGAATACTCAGATTAACATCCCTCCAATCTCAGAAACAAATCATAAACTGGTACATGTCTCTGATAGAAATATTAGAAGATATTATTCTAATGAGTGGTCACCAGCCATCCATATTATACAAGAACAGGGCACAACAACTGATGATCTCCCAAAGACACCAACAGCTCTACCTTTAAAATGGTTAACAGACAAGCCTGTATGGGTTCAGCAATGACCTTTAACAACAGAGAAACTCCAGGCTTTAGAAGAGCTGGTAGAAAAACAGTTAAAAGCTAAGCATATTGGAGAATCAACCAGCCCTTGGAATTCTCCTGTATTAAAAAGAAATCTGGTAAATGGAGAATGGTAACAGACCTTAGAGTAATTAACAAAGTAATTAAGCCAATGGGCTCTCTACAATCTGGAATTCCTTTGCCTACTCTGTTACCAAAAGGATGGCCTCTCATAGTTATTGACTTAAAAGACTGTTTCTTTTCAATACCCTTACAAGAAAAAGACAGAGAAAGATTTGCTTTCATAGTGCCTAGTTATAATAATTCTCAACCGGTTAAAAGATTTCAATGGAGAGTCCTCCTACAGGAAATGTTGAATAGCCCAACTCTGTGCCAATACTTTGTACAACAGCCATTGGAAGTGATACATAAAAAATTTCCTAAATCTATAATTTATCACTGTATGGATGATATTTTACTAGCTGACTCAAATGCAGATACTTTAGAAAGAATATTTGAAGAAGTAAAGAAAATTTTGCCTTGCTAGGGATTACAAATTGCTCCTGAAAAGATACAAAGAGGAGATTCTCTTAATTATTTAGGATATAAAATAGAACAACAAAAAATTAGACTCCAAAAGGTGCAAATTAGGAGAGATCGACTACAGACACTTAATGACTTTCAAAGATTATATGGAGACATTTCTTATCTATGAACTATTGTTGGGGTAAAAAAATGATGAACTGACTAATTTGTTCAAAACCTTAGAAGGTGACAAGGACTTAAATAGTCCAAGAGAAGTATCACCTGAAGCTGAGAAAGAATTGGCCTTGGTAGAAAAGAAAGTACATGAAGGGCATGTGGATCTTATTGATCCAAAGCTGGATTGCATTTTGGTTATCTTACCTTCTAGGCATTCTCCTACTGGAATATTAATGCAGAGGGAAGATATTATATTGGAATGGATATTTTTACCTAATAAACCAAATAAAAAATTAAAAAACTTATGGGGAAAAAATCTGACTTGATTTGAAAAAGAAAATTGAGACTTCATCAATTAGCAGGAATAGACCCAGCAGAAATTGTCATACCTTTAACTAAAGAGGACAATGAAAAATTATGGATAGAAAGTGAACCTTAGCAAAGAGCTAACAGTAATTTTTTGGGAGAAATTAACAGCAAATATCCCAAAAGCAATTGAATTGATCTTATAAAGAGAGCTGATTGGATCTTGCCTCGAATTATATGGGGGGAAACCCATATCTGGAGTTTGTACATTTTATATACATGCAAAGAAATAAGGAAAGGCAGGTTACAAATCAGAAATTTTAAGTATAGTGGTTAAAAGTCCTTATATTTCAGTTCAAAAATCAGAACTGTGTGCTATTCTGCTGGTATTAATGAATTTTTCAGAACCTCTCAACATAGCAACTGACTCTCAGTATGCTGAAAGAGTTGTATTACATACTGAGACTGCAGAATTTATCCCTGATCCTTCAGAATTAACTTCACTGTTTATTCAATTACAAGATACAATCAGGAAAAGGAGTCATCCTTTATATATAACTCACATTCGATCCCATACAGGTCTGCCAGGCCCTCTAGCACAAGGTAACAATGACATTGATAAATTATTGATAGGAAATGTGCTGGAGGCCTCAGAATTTCATAAAAAACATCACGTCAATAGTAAAGGTTTAAAAAAGGATTTTTCCATAACCTGGCAACAAGCCAAAGAAATAGTAAAGAAATGTACTACTTCTTCCTTCTACAATCAAACACCATTACCATCAGGATGTAACCCAAAGAGTACACAGAGGAATGAATTCTGGTGGATGGACATGTTTCATTTTGTAGAATTTGGAAAATTGAAATATGTACATCATAACATCGATACTTATTCAGAATTTCAATGGCAACTGCTTTGAGTTCTGAAAAAGCTGATTCTATAATCACTCAATTGCTAGAAGTTATGGCCATCATGGGTATACCTGCACAAATCAAAGCTGAAAATGCTCCATCATATGTCTCTGTCAAAATGAAACAGTTTTTTGCTTATTGCATTATAAATCATATTACAGGTATACCACATAATCCTACAGGTCAAGCAGTTATAGAAAGATCAAACACAACTCTAAAGGATATGCTAAATAAACAGAAAGGGGTAAAAAAAAAAACCCAGAAATAGACTGCATAATGCTCTATTAACTTTGAATTTTCTCAATGCCCATGAGAAAGGAACAACAGCTGCAGAGAGACATTGGATAACAGAAAAAACTACAGAATTAAATCAGCCTATATACTTTAAGGATGTGCTGACCTCAGAATGGAAACCAGGGTATGTTACCTTGGGGATGAGGTTTTGCTTTTGTTTCTACAGGAGAAGATATGCTGTGGGTACCATCAAAATTGATAAAGGTTCGATTTGAACAACAGAGACTTCTTAATTAGAGGAGGTGATAGTTCATCAACCAGCATGAGCATCTAATTTAAACTAACTTGTACCAGTAACACATGCCTTTTCATTTAATCAAATAATTACTTGCCAAAAAGGAACATCCCGAAAATTAGTCTTAGGGAAATGTTTTTGTTTTTGTCCTTTAGGAGAATGAAGGTTAAGGAATCTGGACAAATGAGACAACTGAAGAAAAGGGACAAATCATCTATCCCAGGAAAACAGTGAAATGGCCTATGCGTATATCATCTATAAAATTTTATGTCTTCCTAAATGTTTGTTTCTGCTCTTCTCTAAAGACATTTAACACTATTGGTCTTCTAATAGTCCCAGTTCACTTAAAATTTAAAGCTGACTTTGGAGTTGGAGAATGGCTCTCTCCTTCTTTAAACTCAAGCATGTTGTTAAAAGGAAAATGCAAACTCCCCTGTATCATGCCAGAATAAAAGAGCCATCTTCTGCTATGGGACAGGAGAAAAACCAAATTAATTAAGGGACTATTCTATTACTAATCTCAACTCTTTGATTCTATTCTGATTCTTTAAACTTTTCTTAAAGTATGAATTTTATATCAACATTTATAAGATTAATATATATATATTTAAACTTTGTTAAATATGAATGGTCATATAGAGTACTAACTAATTCTAGAAAAAAGGCTTCAATTAGCTTCATATATATGTCTTTGTGTTCGAGTCTCTTATCAGTTTTCTGCAGGAAATCATGGCCAGGCCTAAGATCAGCTGACATCTCCAGGAACCAGATGGGGCCCCACAACAACAACAATTCCATGTGGACAATAATAATATCACTAAGTTGACAAACATCATCTACAGACAGCTTTGAACAAAGCTTAGAGCAATTTTGAGACGGCCAGCTGAGATGATCCAGTTTCAAAAACTACTTGAATAAGGACTTGAGATAAATACTGAACTTTGGCATTATGCACAGACTGGATAATGAGGAATAGAGTTACCTTTCCTAGAATTTGACAGTTAACCTAAAATTTTTCTTTTCAGGCTAAAGATACCTTCACCCATACCCAGCAGGAAGCAATTTTAAGAATATGACTCCCACATTCCCAAAGAGGTGGTGTGGGGTGGGTGGTTTTTTTGGTCTTTTAATGGGTTTTGGGTCTGGGATAATTTTCATTGTTTAGGGGGGTTGGTTACAAGTTGTTGTTAAGGGTTCAGAAAAGGGCTAAGCAAAGGAGATTAGATTTAAGGTCCTTGCTTTGTAAAAAAAGAAAAAGATAATTACTAGTTTTAAATACTTTACATTGGATTGGATTGTTTTATATTATATACAAATTATATATATTGAAATTGATATTGTTAGAAAATGCTATATGTATATTTCTAATTGTACTTATACCATTCATTTACCAATGTAATGCAATTTTCTGATCCTTGAATGTTATTACCAACTATTAGGGTAAAAAGAAATGAAAGTTAGTAGTTAGACATTATAATAGAACTTGTAGTCATATTAGATATGTTTTAAAAATTGAGCAGATATATTTTAAATAGACAGGTCATCTTCAAACCTATCAGAGATCTACAGAATATGGCATTTAAAATATTTTAGTAACTTAGAAAAAAAATTTTTTGTTATGACTATGAGACATGTCGGTTCCTGGAAGTACCAGTCTACTTCAGGGAAAATATGGGCATTGAAGAAACTGCATATGGAGTTAACTTTCATTGTGGCAAAAGTTAGCCACTGGACAACAAAGTATCCTTGAATCAACTGCTGATAACAGGACAAAATGGACAGACAGGACATGAAACAAAGGACTACTGATTTTTGCCAAAACAAGTGTGGTTATGGTTTTATCAAAAGGCATCTTCTGAGGCCAGGACAATATGGCACCATCCCTGAAGTGGCCTTTGCAATCCAGAAAAGGTACAGTGCCCTTTCCTTCAAAGGCAGCTGAACAGGCAGTGGGCCGATGCCTTCTGATGTGCAGTGGAATGCCAGCTGAAACAGTTATTTTTGAAGAGTAACTAAATTCACACCTCTCAATAGTAGACTGGCATTTAATTGAGGGATATGGAGAAGAACGAGATGCTGAGATGAATCCACACACAAACATAGCCAAGAAGAATGGACAGCTGAATTAAAAAAACATCAACAATTTCCAGAATTTAAAATCCTGAATCATGACATGACACTAGTGGAATTCAGGTGTTTCTGGTACATAGACTGCTCTCACCCAATGTGAGGTCGAACTATTGACCTTGTGTACATCCTACTTCACAAATGAGCCTGTCAGAAATGCTAAGCCTATAGGCTGAAGATGATGCCCAAACACTATGGAGAAACCTCAGGTAACTGTCCAGGCAGCTGGCTGTTTCTGTCAACTCACATTTTTTTTTGGAGGCTGCTTGCATGCACTTCCTGTTTTTATTTTTTATTAGGTAATATTATTTCCTTCTTGGGTCTCTGAGGGAGTTGAAGATTAGTTAGCTATAGTTGAAGATTAGTTAGTTATAGTTCAGTATTAGTTAGGATAGAAAGTGAATTAGGTACATTTTGGATTTACCAAAATAGGATAGATAATGTAATTATTTTCTCTGAATTTGTCAAATACAAATGGACTAGACATTGTTTAGGTATTTATTACTTGTATATATGGTATGTAGTTATTGTACTTTTGTATATAATTTTTCTTATGTTATTTATAATCTTTTTTTTCTTTTTATTAAAATAGAAAAGGGGAAATATGGTGATATTTTATTTGTACTGAAATATGATTTTATTTGTATGTTAATAAATAAAGTTGCCTGGGGGTCAGAGCTAATAACAAGCCATAGCAGAAGCTGGACGGTGGTGGTACACACCTTTAATCTCAGCTCTTGGGAGGCAGAGCTAGCCAGATCTTTGTGTGTTCAAAAATAGAGCCAGCATGGAGGCACACACCTTTAATCTCCATACCAACCATAGAAGACCTGGAGGGCTGTACAACAGACAGTGATGAGGCAGTCATGTGGTTGGTTTTACAACCAATGAGAAGGCAGAACAGAAAGTCTATATAAAGACAAACAGACAGGAAGTAGGTCTCTTTCGGAGAGGTCTCTTGGCTTAAGAGGCTAGCTGTAGCAGGTGGGCAAGGCTCTTAGCTCTGATCTCTTGGCTTTCTTCTTTGCATTGGTTCTGTGTTTCTTATTTAATAAGATGGTTGGCTACATCTACAAAAGGACATGTGGATGTCCCTGGTCTGGATTGGTCTCTGAAACTACATTGATATCCAAGGGTAGCACAGAGCTGTCCCTGACCATCATAAGCTGTAATATTTGGAAGAGTGATCCCTTGTCTAGCCTGGGCAGCATGGTAGGGTTGCCCTGGTGATGCTTATGTGAGTGAGCTGGCCCCAGGGTGTGAGAGTGGGAGAACTAGCCACAGTCTGCTATCTGCAGCATTAGGTAGCTATCCTGGATCATGTTGGAGAGATCACCCTGGTGATGGGGATGAAGGAGAGCTGGTGGAATGACCAATTTAGCTATGACTAAATTCCAAATTTAAGAATATAAGTTGCCCACCCCATCATCCACTCCATCTATGAACTTCTGGAGTATGCAAATGCAGATCCAAAGCTATAGAAAATCTATGACCCAAGGCAGCAACAGGATACCAAAGAGGATTCCCGGTGAGGATACAGTATTGATAGTGCAACAGAAGCCAGAGGACTCAAACCAGACCAATGACTTTGCAATGAACATTTGCAAGTAAAGATGTATGGACTAAAGGGTGTACTATGTAACTGCTAGGCTGTACTACAGCTTCTATGATGAGATATTTTACTTGGGAGAAAGATGTAAGGGAAGAGGAAAGATAAGAAGAGACAGGAAGATGAGTGGAGTTGGGGTACCTGATGTGAAATCCACAAAGAATCACTAAAATATTTTTTAAAAAATGAATAAATCTTTAAAAAATGGAAAAATGGTTAGAATAGCTATTTGTCTAAAATAGGTAAACATGTATCTGATGGACATATGAAAAAGTCCTCAACTCAGAAATACTTAGGGAAAGTCAACAAAAACTTCAGTGAAATGTGTTGCAGGATATTTGATCATACTATGAAACCTAAGATTGCATTATTTCTGGAAAAAAATATGCTTCTAGTTGTGGGGTGACTAAGCCCTAGCACACACCTTTAATTCAAGAGCTTTCTGCTTGAATATTATAAACAGGATGAAAGATCAACCTTAGATCAACAGGCAAAGCAAGCAACCAGCTGATAGGAAATAACCATAGAGAATAGAGGAAGTCAGGATTATGGAGAGAGAGATGCACAGGAAGTTGAAAGGAGGGATATATAGTTGGAGGCATTTTTTTTTGAGATGGCATAGGAAAAAGCTCTCTTGCTAGGATATTGCCAGAAGAGGAAGGTCAGATGGGTTATTTCTCTGCCTCTCAGAGCTAGCATGTTTTCACCCCAACATTTGGTTCCCAAGTGTTTATTGGTTAGATTGAATGATTGCTATTTAGTCAAAAACAGCATTTGATGCTCCAGTGAATGGCATGACCACACAGACAGAGAAATTATACCAGTGGAGGACAAACTGTAAAGTCATCAGATTGGTAAGACACCGGAAGTGTTTTAGGAGAGAGTTAAACAATATTAAAAGGAAAAAATTTTCCCACATTAAAGATGGGAAACATCATAATGTAGGATATTAGGACCTTGTATAGTGCTACATTAGATGGCTTGAAAATAGAAGCAGAAAATGAAAAGATAAATGACCTAATTGAAATTGGCATATTATTGATAATAATTAATGTCAGTTTGGTTATTCATATTTTATCCTTAGTAACCATAGTGGGTTTTTATGCCAAATATGAAAAGTGGATTGATAAGGTACAAGCTTTATAAAAAATTATAAATGAAAATAAGAAAACTACTCAGACATAGACAGAGGTATTTAGACAAGAACCTACCATACCACCACATGATTAAACTGAAGAGGGGCTGCCCAAGGTTATGAGAAAACCAACTTTAGTTTATCCAGTTACTATACATGAAATACCCAGGAGACAACAGGCACCCTCAAGGTTATCAATAACCTAAATGGAATACTATAGAAATAATAGATTTGAAGAGTCTAACTAAGCAGTCATTTCATATGGAATGCATTCACCCTACATGAAGCAGAAATTAAATTCATGGGCAACTCAGAACAGAATTATCCCCTGGAAAGATTTGGAAAGAACAATATTGGAAGCTGGTCCTCATTTAAAATGGCAAACATGGTGGAAACTGAAAGCTATGTTTATAGAATGATGAAATATAGATAGAGGTATTAAAATTTTCCAAGATCAATTTCTACATGGTCAATATGGTGAATTGCAAAGGCACCTTGAATTTGATCATTACATCATGGTGCTGTATCATTTAGCAGCTTTAAAATCTTGGGACTAGATTGAAGAATCAGGAAAATGATCTGAGTCATTTACTAAAATTATACAAGGTCCAAAGGAAGTCTTAACTTTTTTTTTTTTTTTTTTTTTTTTTTTTTTTTTTTTTTTTTTTTTTTTTTTTTTGCCAAGATTAGTTTCAGTTGTAAATAGAATAGCATCAGATCCAGAGATCAGACAAATATTAATTGAATCTTAGGCTTTTGAAAATTCTAATTTATATTGTAAAGGGGTGATTAGGTGTTAAAGGTAAGATCAACACTCAGTGATGAATGGATCTGAAACACAGCTGATAATGGAACTCACACTTATGATGTTATGTTGAAGGAATTTAGCAGAGTAGGTGTATCTGGGTAAGACATTAGAACGAATAGTTTTCACTGTATTCAGTAGAGTAAATAGATGTTTTCTAGAAATACACTGACCTTGAAGAATCATTATGGAAAACAGTGATTGTTTTCCATGATTTGCAGAATTGTTTTTCCAAAGGAGCATTGTATCCTTTGCA
The DNA here is from genome assembly GCF_049852395.1 of Peromyscus maniculatus bairdii. Lineage (NCBI taxonomy): Eukaryota > Metazoa > Chordata > Mammalia > Rodentia > Cricetidae > Peromyscus > Peromyscus maniculatus. The sequence continues at coordinate 40,518,073 of NC_134853.1, forward strand.
TGACTTTTGTCACAAGATTCCTCTGACACACCTGAGGCTCTTGGATTATTGCATGTTGCAAATGACACACAATATAAAGGACAAAGTCATGTGGGCACATGATATTTTCCTTTAGGGAGACATATAGATTACATAGGACCTTGGTATGAAGAAATACCTTACCCCCCCCCCCCCAATTAACTTTGGGTAACAATCCTGAACATGCCTTTGTATAGCTGTCCAAGGTTCAGTTCAGTTCAGTTAATCATAGGCTGAACCTTCCTGCTGCCACACAGACATTAAAATTTTATATTGTAGTGACTCCTTTCTTCAACCAATACATGCAACACAGAACATCCTGACAATGCTCCTTTTTATCAAAGAGATTTCTAAAAATTTTAAGAAAAATTAAAATGTCAGAGGTTTTGATTGTAATAAATAAGGTCTTCTGAAAAGAGATTGTAGGCAAGACATTCTGACAAATACTTTTTTCCTAGAGATAATCAAAACACAAGGCCTCAGCCTTCTGGAGTATGCAGAAGATATGGCAAAGATTTGCTTTGGACTAATGAATGCAGATCAACAAGGGAAAGACAAGACAACCTTTGTCATTGGGAACCTCCCAATGATGCCATCACAGGCCCAATATCAAATTCAATTAAATCCATATCAGTGTCAGAGAAACTCTTCCACAGAACAATTAAAAGCTTTAATGTCTGTTGTTAAAGCAACACTGCCATGGATGTAATCAAGAACAGAATAGCTTTAGTAGATTAAAAAGATCCAGGAGAGACCAGAAAACATGTATTTTGGCAAACTGTTATAAATAATCAGAGACCAAAGCTCAAATTTACTTACTAGACAAAGGCACAAATGCAAATATAAATTCACCAAAATATTGACATCCAGATTGGCATCTTCATGAGGTAAATATTCAGCTTCTAGGGATTAGAACTTTATGGCAGGTAAAACAAAGTCCAAGGTGGGTCAAGTGTATAGGACAAATAAGAAAATTAAAGTCATATTTGGCTAATATACCAATGAATTAATAGGGACATGATTTGTTCCAGCAATGGAAAAGCACATTAATGTTTCTCCAATACCAGAAGGAAACCATAAAATACAAAATGCCTATGAGAAATATATTAAAAGGTATTACCAAGAACAATCACAAACCATTCAGGTTGTACATAAGCAGGACACAACAGCTGTTGGTCTTCCAAAGGTACCAACCATCTTACCTTTAAAATGATTAACTGACAAACCTGTGTGGATGGCAAACAATGGCCTGTGACATCAGAAAAATAACAGGCACTAGAACAGCTGTTACAGGAGCAGATAAATGCTCAATATATTGAAGAGTTGACCAGTCCTTGGAATTTTCTTATATTTGTCAATAAAAAAGAAATCTGGAAAATGGAGAATGTTAACAGTTTTGAGAGCCATAAATAAAGTGATTCAGTCAATGGACTTTTTACAGGCTGGAATTCCTTTGCGTTATTATCTAAGGGATGATCTTTTATAGCAATTGATTTAAAAGCCTGCTTTTTTTTTTTTTACTATACCATTAAAAGAATCGAATAGAAAAAAATTTGCCTTCACAGTGCCAACTATAATACTCAAACTGTTAAAAGGTATCAGTAGAAAGTTCTTCCACAAAAAAATGTTAAACAGCCCCATCTTGTGTCAGTATTTTGTACAACAGTCATTAGAAATAATTCATAATGTTTTCTCAATCTAAAATTTATCATTATATAAAGAAAATCTTACTGGATGATTCAGAATTCAGATACCACAGAAAAATATTTGGTAAAATAAAAAGAATTTTGCTTTGCTGAGAATTACAAATTACTCCTGAAAAAATACAAAGAGGAGATTCTATCAATTATTTAGGAATGATAGGTTTACAGAAAATTCAACTATATAAAGTCCAAATCAGTGGAGATAAATTACAAATTCTTAATGATTTTTAAAAATTGTTGGGAGCTATTAACTCGCTACAACCCATAATCAGATTAATTGCTCAAGACCTAAGTAACTTATTTCAAACCTTAGATGGTTTTACGGATTTAAATAGTCCAAGAAAATTATCAGCTGAGGCTGAGAGAGAATTGACTCTGGTAGAAAGAAATTACAAGATGCATATATGGATTGCTTGGATCTAAGCTTGATTGTATTTTAGTTGTTTTGCCTTCTATTCATCCTCCCACAGGAATTCCAATACAGAGAGAAGATGATATCTCAGAATGGATATTTTTAGCACAGAAATAGTAAAAAACAACAACAACAACAACAACAAAAAAATAGACATCTATGTAGAAAAGTTTTCTGAATTTATTCTAAAAGGAAAAATGAGAGTTTGTCAATTAGCAGAAATAGACCCAGAAGAAATTGTGATACCTTTCATTAATACTGAAATTATCTTATTGTGAGCAGAAAACAAATATTGGCTAAGAGCTTGCAATAATTTTTTTGGGGAGAAATTAAGAACAAATAAACCCAATGCAAGAGACTTTAGTTTATAAAATATATATATATATATATATATATATATATATATATATATATATATATATAATTGGACTCTCCCTCATACTATATGAGGGGCACCAATTTTTGGAGACCCTACATTCTATACTGATGCAAATAAATCAGGAAAGGCAGGTTATAAGTCAGGAAGAATAAGTGAAGTGGCTCAAAGCCCTTATGATTCAGTTAAATAAGATCAAAACTATATGCCATTCTTATGGTATTATTGGATTTTCCTGACTCCCTTAATATAGTTACTGACTCTCAATGTGCAGAAAGAGTTGTTTTACATATTGAATTCACTGCACATTTTCAAGATGATTCAGAATTAACTTCACTGTTAATTTAACTTCAAGTAATCAGAAATAGAAATCATCCATTGTATATAACACATATCAGATTCCATGAGTCTTTCAGACTCTGTAACACAAGGTAATGATGAAATTGATCAGCTATTAATAGGAAATGTACTATAGCAGCCTCAGAATTTCATAAAAAATACCATGTTAACAACAGCAAATGTTTGAAGAAATATTTTTCTACCACTTGGCAACAATCCAAGGACTTTAGAAGGAAATGTCCTACTTGTTCTTTGTATAACCAAACTCCACTACCTGCAGGAAGTAATCCAAAAAGTAACCAAAAAATGAAATTTGGCAATTTGGAATTAAAGTATGTGTACTATACCAGAGATTCATATTCCGGATTTCAATGGGCAACTGCTTTAAGTCATGAAAAGGCCCATTATATAATTATACATATATTAGAAGTTATGGCTATTATGTGGATACCTATACACATTAAGACGGACAAAGCTCCAGCATATGTCTCTAGTAAACTGAAACACTTTTTTGCATATTACAATGTAAAACATATTACAGTTATAACAACTAATCCTATAGGACAAGCAGTTATAGAAAGATCTAATCACACTTTAAAATATATGCTTAATAACCTCCCCCCTGTACCAAATGGGAAGAGGTAAGGCCCTGATACCCAGACAGGACAGCCCAGTTCTCTAGCATCTAGGTTGTGAGGACACATTATGTGCCCCTTCCTGAGCCATTGCAGCTCCAAAGATCAAGCTGCAGCCTCCTCCCCGGGCCCTCACAAACTACCCCCTCAGGCACCAGTGACCACCAGAGCCATATGTCCTTCCTATACCAATTGGGAAGAGGTAAGACCCTGATCCCTACACCAGAGAGACCAGTTCTCTAGACCTTAAGCCCCAGGGGCACATTTGATGATGCCCTCTCCAGCCCTTGCAGCTCCAAAGGCTTGGCAGCAGCCTCCTCCTCTGCCCCCTTACCAACCATCTCCTGTAGTGACAACTGGAGCCATATACCCCCTCCACACTGATTGTGAGGAGGTAAGGCCTTGATGCTGCACCACCTGCACCAATTGAGAAGAGCGACCACAAGAGCCAGAGGCCCATCTGCACCAATTGGAGGAAGAGCGACCTGGAGCCCCACTTTATGGATTAAAAGAAGAAATGTAACACATTAAACAACATAAAGGGCAATATAGCACCACCAGAACCTAGTGATCCCACAACAGCAGGACCTGAACATCCCAAAGCAGATGACCCAGAAGAAAATTATCTTAAAAACAACTTTATGAAGGTGATAGAGGATGAAAAATTCCCTTAAAGAAATGGAGGAAAAGACAAACAAAATATTGGACGAAATCAAAAAATCCCTTAAAGAAAGCCAAGAAACCCAACAAAAAATAATAAAACAGGTGAAGGAAACAGTTGAAACCATGAAAATTGAAATAGAGGCAATAAAGAAACACAAACTATGGAAATTTAGGAAAAGGAAAATCTGAATAAATGAGCAGGAACTACAGAGGCAAGCATAACCAACAGAATAAAAGAGATGGGAGAAAGAATACCAGGTCTTGAGTATAGAATAGAGGAAATAGATTCACCAGTCAAAGAAAATTGTTAAATTCAATATTTTTTTTCTTGGTACTAGGAGTTTAATGGATTTTTTTCATTTTTTTATTAAGAAATTTTCTACTCACTCCACATACCACCCACAGATCCCCCCTCCTCCCTCCTCCCAAGCCCAGCCCTCTCTCCCAAGCCACTCCATATTCCCACATCCCCCAAACTGAAGTCTCCCATGGAGAGTCAGCAGAGCCCAGCACACTGAGCCTAGGCAGGTCCAAGCCCCTTCCCACTGTACCAAGGCCAAGCAAGGTGTCACACCACAGGTAGCAGATTCCCAAAAGCCTGCCCAAGCACCAGGGATGGATCCCAATCCCCCTGCTTAGGTACCCTTCAAACAGTTTGAGCCAAACAACCATCTTCCATATCCAGAGGGCCTAGTCCAGTCCCATGGGGGCTCCACAGCCGCTAGTCCATAGTTCATTGCTTTCCACTAGTGTGGCCGGACATGTCTGCATGTCCTCCCATCATGATATCAACGTCCTCCACATGCAGAATCCCTCCTCTCTCTCTCATCAATTGGATTCCCAGAGCTCAGCCTGGTGCCTGGCCTCCATCAGTCACTCGACAAAGGCTCTATGATGAAAGCTAGGTTATTCACTAGACCAGTCACCAGAGGAGACCAGTCCAGGCACCCTCTAGACCACTGCAAGCAGACCAAGGTAGGGTCATCCTTGTGAATTCCTGAGAGCCTCCCCAATATCCTGCCTCTTCCTGTTGCCATGATGTCCTCATCTATCATGGTATCTCCCTCCCTGCCCTCCCTCTCTGTCCTTATTCCAGCTTGACCCTCCCATTTCCCTATGTTCTCAACCCCCACTCCTCACCCTCTGCCACCCCCCACACCCAGTCTGCTTATGTAGATCTCATCCATGTCTCCTTTGCATGGTCATCCATGTGTCCCTCCTAGGGTCATTCCCTGTTAGTGAGCCTCTCTGGAGTTGTGGGTTGCAGTCTGGCCATCCCTTCCCTCACATTTAGTATCCACTTATGAATGGGCACATACTATGTTTGTCCTTCTGAGTCTGGGTTACCTCTCTCAAGATGATATTTTCTAGTTCCATACATTTGCCTGCAAATTTCATGATATCATTGTTTTTTTACTACTGAGCAGTTCTTCATTGTGTATATTTGCCATATTTTCTTTATCCACTCTTCAGTGGAGGGGCATCTAAGTTGTTTCTAGTTTCTTGCTATTATGAATAATGTTCATATGAACATAGTCGAGCATGTGTCCTTGTGTTAAGATTGAGCATTCCTTGGGTATATGCCCAAGAGTGATATAGCTGGGTCTTGAGGAAGACTTCTTCCCAATTTTCTGAGAAACTGCCATACTGATTTACAGAGTGGCTGCCAGGTTTGCATTCCCACCAACAGTGGAAGAGTGTTCCCCTTGCTCCACATCCTCTCCAACATAAGCTGTCTTCAGTGATTTTGATCTTAGCCATTCTCACGGGTATAAGATGGTATCTCAGATTTATTTTGATTTGCACTTCTCTGATGACTAAGGATGTTGAGCAATTCCTGAAATGCCTTTCAGCCATTTGAGATTCTTCTGTTGAGAATTCTCTGTTAAGCTCTGTAGCCCTCCAGCAAATTTTTAACACAAAACTTCCAGCCAATCTGGGATACCATGAAAAGACCAAACCTAAGAATAATAGGGATAAAAGAAAGAGAAGAAATCCAGCTCAAAGGCATGGAAAATATATTCAACAATATCATAGAAGAAAACTTTCTCAGTCTTAAAAAGAGACATGCCTATGAAAGTAAAAGACTCATACAGAACACCAAATAGACTGGACCACAAAAATGTCTCCTCCTCAATAATCAAAACACCAAACATACAGAATAAAGAAAGAATATTAAGAACAACAAAGGAAAAATTTCAAGAAACATATAAAGGCAGACCTATCAGAATTACCCAACTTCTCAATGAAAACTCTGAAAGCCAGAAGATCTGAGACAGATGTTCTGCAGAGACTAAGAGACCACAAATGCCAGCTCAGACTACTATATCCACCCAAGCTTTCAATCACTATAGATAGATAAAACAAGATATTCTATGACAAAACCAGATTCAAACACTACATGTCCATAAATCCATCCCTACAGAAAGAAGAAGAAGAAGGAAAACTCCAACCCAAGGAAGTCATCTGCAAACACCAAAACACAGACAATAGGTAACCTCACATAAGCAAATCCCAAAGAAGGGAAAAACACACACTCTACCAATACTACCAACAAAACCAAAAATATCAATATTAACAATCACTCTCATTAATATCTCTTTATATCAAAAGACTTAATTCACTTAAAAAAGGACACAGGCTAACAGAATGAATACAAAACCAGGATCCATACTTTGGCTGCATATAAGAAACACACTTCAACCTCAAAGACAGGCATTACCTCAGAGTAAAGGGTTGAGAAAAGATTTTCTAATGGACCTAAGAAACAAGCTGGTGTAGATATCTAATAAAATAGACTTCAAACTAAAATTAATCAGAAGAGACAAAGAAGGACATTTTATAATTATCACAAGAAAAATTCACCATGATGAAGTCTCAATTCTAAATATTTATGCCCCAAATACAAGGGCACCTACCTTTGTAAAAGAAACATACCTAAAGCTTAAATTACACATTAAACCCTACACAATAATAGTGGGAGACTTGAATACCCCTCTGTCACCACTGGACAGGTCTGCCAGACAGAAACTTAACAGAGAAATGAAAGAACTAGTAGATGTTAAGACTTAAATGAACCTAATGAACAGATATCTATAGAACATTTCAACAAAACACCAAAGAATATAAATTCTTCTCAGCACCTTACAGAACGTTCTCCAAAACTGACCACATATTTAGAAACAAAACAAATCTCAACAGATAGAAAAAAAAATTGGAATAACCCCCAGTATCTTATTGGATCACCATGGCTTAAAGATAGAATTCAACAACAATACAAATTGCAGAAAGCCTACAAACTCATGGAAACTGAACAATGCTCAACTGAATCATCATTGGGTCAAGGAAGAAGTAAAGAAATTAAAGACTTCCTAGAATTAAATGAAAATGAATGCACAACATTCCAAAACTTATGGGACACTATGAAAGCAGTGCTAAGAGGAAAGTTCATATCACTAAGTGCCCATATAAAGAAGTTAGATAAATGCTGTGGAATGTCATTCTATATGCTGTGAATGTGTGTTGCTCTGATTGATTGATAAATAAAATGTGATTGGCCAGTAACCAGGCAGAAGTATAGGTGGGATAGGCAGACAAGGAGAATTTTGGGAAGAGGAAGGCTGAGTCAGGAGTCACCAATCAAACATAGAAGGAGCAAAATGTCAAGGCAGAACTGAGAAAAGTTACCAATCCACATGGTTAAATATAAATAATTATGGGTTTATTTAACCATAAGTGATAGTAATGTCTCAGCTAATGGCCAAGCAGTTATAATTAATATAAGCATCTGTCTATTTACTTGGGGGATGTGAGTATTAGAGATATGTCCCAACCATCAGCCAGGCAGGACACAGGAAAACTTCCAGCTACAGAGAAATCTTACACTAGAGACTTAACAGAGCATTTGAAAGCTCTAGGAAGTGCTGGAGAGATGGCTCAGTAGTTAAGAGCACTGGCTGTTCTTCCAGAGGTCCTGAGTTCAATTCCCAGCACCCACATGGTGGCTCAAAACCATCTGTAGTTAGATCTGGCATCCTCTTCTGGCTTGCAGGCATACATGCAGTCAGAACACTATATACATAATAATAAAATAAAAAAAAGAAAGCTCTAGGAAAAAAAAAAGCAAACTCACCTAGGAGGAGGAGATGACAAGAAATAATCAAATTGAGAGCTGAAATCAGTAAAACAGAAACAAAGAGAACAATCCAATGAATGAGTGAAACAAAGAACTAGTTCTTTGAGAAAAGCAACAAGGTAGATAAAGCCTTATTTAAACTAACCAAAAAGCAGAGAGAGAATATCTAAATTCACAAAATCAGAAATGAAAAGGGGGACATAATAACAGGCACTGAGGAAATCCAGAGAGTTATTAGGTCATACTTCAACAACCTGTACTCCATAAAATTGGAAAACCTAAAAGAAATGGACAATTTTCTGGATAGGTACCAAAATTAAATCAAGATCAGATAAACAAGTTAAATAGACCTGTAACCCCTAAGGAGATAGAAGCAGCCATCCAAAGTTTCCCAAGGGGGAAAAAAACAGCCCAAGGCCAGATGGTTTCAGTGCAGAAGTCTACCAGAACTTCAAAGAAGAGCTACTACTAAAACTCCTGAAATTGTTCCCAACAGTAGAAACAGAAGGAACATTGCCGAAGTCTTTTTACGAGGCTACAGTTACCCTGATACCCAAACCACATAAAGATGCAACTAAGAAAGAGAATTACAGACCAAACTCCTGCATGAACATTGATGCAAAAATACTCAATAAAGTCCTGGCAAACCAAACCCAAGAACACATTAAAAAAAAAAAAAAAAACACCATCCATCATGATCAAGTAGTCTTCATCCCAGAGATGCAGGGATGGTTCAACATACAAAAATCTGTCAATGCAATCTATCATATAAACAAACTGAAAGAAAAAATCCACTTGATGATCTCATTAAATGCTGAAAAAGCCTTTGTCAAAATCCAACAAACATCCCTACATGATAAAGATCTTGGAGAGATCAGTGATACAAGGAACATACTTGAACATAATAAAAGAAATATATAGCAAGCCAACAGCCAACATCTAACTAATGATGAGAAACTCAAAGTGATTTCTCTAAAATCAGGAATAAGACAAGGATGTCTATTCTCTCCATAACTATTTAATATAGTACTTGAAAGTCTATCTATAGTAATAAGATAACAAAAGGAGAACAAGGGGATGTAGATTGGAAAGGAAGATTCAAACTTTCACTATATGCAGATGGTATGATAGTATACATAAGTGACACCAAAAATTCTGCCAGGGAACTCCTACAAATTATAAACATCTTCAATGACATGGTGGGATACAAGATTAACTAAAAAAATATCAGTAGCCCTCCTATACACAAATGATAAATGGGCTAAAAAAGAAATTAGAGAAACATCACCCTTTACAGTAACTACAAATAACGTAAAATATCTTGGGGTAACTCTAACCAAACAAGTAAAAGACCTGTATGACCTGTATGACAAGAACTTAAAGTCTCTGAAGAAAGAAATTGAAGAAGATATCAGAAAATGGAAAGATCTCTCATGCTCTTAGATAAATTGGGTCAATATTGCAAAAATGGCAATCTTACCAAAAGCAATATACAAATTCAATGCAATCCCCATGAAAATTCCAATGCAATTCTTCACAGACCTTGAAAGAACAACACTTAGCTTCATATGGAAAAGCAAAAAAAAAAAACCCAGGATAACCAAAGCAATCCAATCCAATAAAGGATCTTTTGGAGGCATCACCATCCCTGACTTCAAGTTCTACTATAGAGTTATAATAATAAAAAAAAACCTTGATATTGGCATAAAAACAGTCACATTGATCAATGGAATCAGCTTTATGACCCTGACATTAATCTGTACATGTATGAACACCTGATTTTTGAAAAAGAAGCCAAAATTATACAATGGAAAAAAGAAAGCATCTTCAACAAATGGTGCTGGCATAACTTGATGTCGACATGTAGATGATTGCAAATAGATTCATGTCTATTTCCATGCACAGAATTCAAGTCCAAATGGATCAAAGACCTCAACATAAATCCAGTACAGTGAACCTCATAGAAGAGAAAGTGGAAAGTAGCCTTGAACACATTGGCACCAGAGACCACCTTCTAAATATAGCACCAGTAGCACAGACACTGAGAGGAACAATCAATAAATGGGCCTCCTGAAACTGGGAAGCTTTTGCAAGGTGAGGGAAACTTTCAGTAATACAAAACTGCAGCCTACACAATGGGAAAAGATTTTCACCAACTTCACATCTGACAGAGGATTGATATCCAAAATATGTACAGACCTTGAAAGACTGGACAACAAAATATCAAATAATCCAATTAAAAAGTAGGGTGCAGATCTAATTCTCAATCGAAGAATCTCAAATGACTGAAAAACATTTAAGGAAGTGTTCAACATCCTTAGCCATCAGGGAACTGCAAGTCAAAAACCAATCTGAGATAATATCTTACACCTGTCAGAATGGCTAAGATCAAAAACACCAATGACAACTTATGTTTGAGAGGATATGGAGAAAGGGGACTACTCCTCCACTGCCTGTGGGAATGCAATCATTTACAGGCACGCTGGAAATCAGTATGGATGTATCTCAGAAAATTGGGAATCAACCTACCTCAAGACCCAGAAATAGTACTCTTGGCATATACCTAAAAGATGCTCAACAACATCCCAGGGACATTTTCCCAACTATGTTCATAGCAGCATCATTCACAATAGCCCAAACCTGGAAAAAACCTAGATGCTCCTCACCTGAAGAATTAATAAAGAAAATGTGTTACAATTACACAATGGAATATTACACAACAGTAAAAAAAACAATGTCATCATGAAATTTGTAGGCAAATGGATGGAACTAGAAAAAAAAATCATCCTTAGTGAGGTAACCCAGACAAACATGGTATGTGCTCACTCATAAGTGAATATTAGATGCAAAGCAAAGGCTAACCTGGCTACAATCCACAACCCCACAGATGCTAGGTAAAGAAAAAGACCCTAAGAGAGACAAGTATAGATCACTCCAGGAAGAGGAAAAGGCTAAAATCTCCTGAGTAAACTGGGAGGAGGGAGTAGAGGATAGGGGATAGGAGGTGGGAACATGAGGGTTCGAGGTGGTCAAGTTGGGGAAGGGACAGAGAGGGAGAGCAATAAGAGATATTTTGACAGAATAAACCATTAAGGGGTTAGGGAGAAATCTGGAGCTAGGGAAGTCCCTAGGAACTCACAATGATCTTCCCAGCTAAGACTCATAACAGTTACAGAGAGGGTACTTGAACGAGCCTTCCCCTATACTCAGATTGGTGTCTACCCTAATTGTCATCATATAACCTACATCCAGTGGCTGATGGAAGCAGATGCAGAGACCCACAGAAAAGCACTTGGCCAAGCTGCTAGAATTCAGTTGAAGAGAGTGAGGAGGGATTATAGGAGCAAGGGGGTCAGGATCATGATGGGAGAAACCACAGAGATAGCTGACCTAAGCTAGTGGGAGCTCATGGATTCTGGACTGACAGCTGGGAAGCCTGCCTGGGACCACAGTAAGCCTTCTGAATGTGGGTGGCAGTTGTGTGGCTTGATGTGTTTGTGGGTCCCCTGGCGATGGGACCAGAATTTATCCAGGGTACAGGAGCTGGGTTTTTAGAGACTATTCCCTATGGTGTGATGCCTTACCCAGTCCTGATTTGGGGGGAGGGGGAGGAAGGGGCTTAGTCTTTTCCCAATTTGTTATGCCAGCCTGTGTTAACTATCCAAGGGAGGCATTGCCCCCATCAGGAGGGGATGGGAGTGGGATAGGGAGGTGGGGGAGCTGGAAAAGGAGTGTGTGTGTGTGTGGGGGCAGGGATTGGTATATAAAATAAAGTTTAAATAAAAAATTAAAATAAAAAAGATTTATTTATTTTTAAAAAATAAAATTTAAAATAAAAAATAAATAAACAGAAAAGAGTAAAAAAGATTCCCAGAGACAGATTACACAGTACTTTATTCACTTTAAGTTTTTTTAAATGCTAATGAGAAAGGAACAGCTGTGGCATGACATTGGATAGTAGAAAAATGCTAAATTAAATCATCTGTATATTTTAAATGTATGTTGACCTTAGAATTGAAACAAGGATATGTGTTATGTTGGGGAAGATATTTTGCTTTTGTTTCCACAGGGAAAAACTATGGATGCCATCAAGATTGATAAACATTAGATTAGAGCAGGAGACAGCTTGGTCATTCAATCCAGACTAACTCATAAAGACTAACAAATGCCTGTTACTTGTTCAGGTAAGAAAAAATGAAAATAAATAATAATATTTTTGAATGATAACTTACCAAAGGCATACTTGCCTTACTGGCATAAAAGTAAAAATGGTTTTCTTAAATCATGAGTCTTAATTTCATGGTAGAATGTTAGACTCTAGATTGCAACATGGCCCATGCCATCTTGAACATCAGCTTTTGATTTTTCATCTTAAATAAAAAGGATATTTTTGTTATTTGATATTGAAAGCACAGTTAAATGATTTAAAATGTTTTAAGTAAATTCAAAGAATGGTTTTTCTAACTTGGTTTCTAAATCTCTATAAGTTGGAGTGATTTGGAGCTAAGATGAAATATTTGAACAGGGCAGTGGTAGCCCATGCCTTCAATCTAAGCAGAAATAGGGAGATCTCTATAAGTTAGTTGTTTTCTAAATTTTAGAGTTACAATAAACAAGGTCATGGTGACACATGACTTTAATCCCACCACCCAGGGACAAAACTCAGATACAGCTCCTAATTAGTATGTTTGCACACTAGAGAAACCACCTACCTTATTTACAGATTATTATAAAAACCCTCTATAGGGAAGCTGAATTTTTTTTAGTAAACCAGCTAATTTTCAATGGGGACAGGAACAAAGAACAGCTTTTGTTACTGCTGGTAAGCTTTTCTCTGTGCATGCAACCCTAACCAATATTGAACCAACTGATACCTTAATTATGGATATCATATTTACTGGTGAATTGGCAACTGGGAACTCTTCATAAAGTAAAAAGTAGTCCACCAACATTTGTCTGTTGGTTTCTATTAAAAACATTTTCCATATATGGAGAATAAATATTCTCCCTTTGAGAAACAAATCTGGACATCTTATGAGGCATTTAAAACCTTATGTTCTAAGAGAGGCACTCTCAGACACAGACACCACCTGCACCGCACAGAGGAAAAGATGAGTAGACACCAGCGCAAAAATACAGGCAACAACATAAAGACCTATATGGCAACATCAGAACCTAGTGATTCTACACCTGCAAGACCTAAACATACCATGACAGAAGAAATAGAAGAAATCAACCCTAAAAATGACTTTAAGAAGATGATAGAGGCCCTTAAAGAAGAAATAAAACATTCCCTCAATGAGGAAATAAAAACTTTCCTTAAAGAGGAAATGAAAAACTCTCTTAAAGAGGAAATAAAAACTTCCCTTAAAGAGGAAATGAAAAACTCCATTAAAGAGGAAATAAAAAACTCCCTTAAAGAAATGGAAAAAGAAACAAACAAAAAATGGGAAGAAATCAAATCAAGCCAAGAAAAAGCAATTAAACAGATGAAAGAAACATTCCAAGATCTGAAAAATGAATTTGAGACAATAAAGAAAACACATGCTGAGGGAATGCTGGAAATAGAAATCCTGACAAAACAAACAGGAACTACAGAAACAAGCATAACAAACCGATTGCAAGAGATGGAACAGAGAATCTCTGACACTGAAGACACGATAGAGAAAATAGATTCGTCAGTCAAAGAAAACACTAAAGACAAAAAAGTCGTAACACAAAACGTCCAGGAAATTTGGGACACCATGAAAAGACCAAAAGTAGAATAATAGGGATAGAAGAAGGAGAAAAATACCAACTCAAAGGCACAGAAAATATATTCAACAAAATCATAGAAGAAAACTTTCCTAACCTAAAGAAAGAAATACCTATGAAGATACAAGAAGCTTACAGAACACCGAATAGGCTGGATCCAAAAAAAAAAGTCCCCTCGCCACATAATAATCAAAACACTAAACACACAGAACAAAGAAAAAATATTAAGAGCCACAAAGGAAAAAGACCAAGTAACATATAAAGGTAAACCCATCAGAATAACACCAGACTACTCAATAGAGACTATGAAAGCTAGAAGATCATGGACAAATCTCATGCAGACACTAAGAGACCACGGATGCCAACCCAGACTATTATACCCAGCAAAACTCTTAATCACCATAGGCGGAGTAAACAAAATATTCCAGGATAAAACCAGATTTAATCAATACCTGTCTACAAACCCAGTCCTACAGAAAGCACTAGAAGGGAAAATTCAACCCAAAGAAGCTAAACACATCCATGAAAAATCAAGCAATAGATAATCCCACACCGACATACACCACAGAAGGACAACACAACACAACCACAAAAAATAACAGGAATTTAACGATCACTGGTCATTAATATCCATCAATATCAATAGTCTCAACTCACCTATAAAAAGACATAGGCTAACAGAATGGATAAGAAAACAGAACCCATCCATCTGCTGCATACAAGAAACACACCTTAACTTCAGATAGACACTACCTCCGAGTAAAGGGCTGGGAAAAGGCTTTCCAAGCAAATGGACCTAAGAAACAAGCTGGTGTAGCTATCATAATATCTAGAGAAAAAGGATGTTTCAAAAGAGAAGTCTTGTGGCAATGCCTCAGTGGTCCAGGTAACTACCAGAACTCGGAAATCCTCGACGGAGACTAAGGCAGCAGAGATCTAGAGTGGAGTGCTGAGTTCTGGCAAACAGCTGCATCTTTCTTCTGGTGGGTGCCTGGGCAGGGCTGATGTGAATTGTGTACAGTCCAGATTTTGAGAATCGTGCTCTCTCAGGGATCTCCACGGATTAGTAGGTGTCCTCCCTCACTGCCCCTGTGGGACAGTCACTGTGCAGGAGAGGCCTCGCGTGACTTTGTCTCTGGTGTTCCTCTGGGGACACCTGTGTGAGAGACTGTATGCTCCAGAACCAGCTCTCATGTCCTTTGGCCAATGCCGGAGTGTGAAATAGTCCAACGTGGGAAACAAAAGATGATCCCAATTGGGAATCTTGGGAATCGTGACTTTTTTTTTTTTTTTTTTTTTTGGATGATGGTCATGTTCTGTTTTGAAATAGCCTCTGTGTATTTCATTTGTTTTCTTTTACCTGGCAATCTCTGAGCAGGCTTCAGATTTTGACAGTTGATGAAGGATGCTACAGGCATTAATGTGTGGGTGAAAAGCTTGGTGAAATTCTGAGTGAAGTTTTGGTTAAAGTTGGTTGAACTTGGGATTGACTGGGAGGCCAAAGATTTAAGGAGCGGAAGATTCTCTCAAGACACAGGCTGTGTGATAATGGTGTGTTTTGTGTGTGTGAATGAGAATTTGTGAATGTTGAATTCTGGGCTTCGACAATCATTGTCAGTGCAGATCAAGCTGCAAGTATTTGTGTTTTGGAACTTAAATTATAAAGCTAGTTATGTCTTTCTGACAGCTAGTTTTGGTGTTTGTGAGCATATTTTACCTACATTGCCTTTTCAGGATGTTGAGAAAGATGCATCACGGGCACAGACTGGAGGCTGGTGGCTGGATGGTTTTGAGGAAGAGGTCTTGGTGGACTCTTTCATGGAGCAAAGGGAAGCAATGCCTTCTGGGAAATGAGCTGAGTTTTAATCTAGTTTTTAAGATTAGAAGTCAAAAACAAGAATATTAAGGAAAGGAAAACCTAATTGATCTTTGAAGTATTGTTATGTGGAATTGAGTGGGACTTTTGAGGACTTTCTTCCAGAAAGCAAGGACTTGGTTGTCAGGCCTATGTTAAGCCTAAACCTTGGTGCCATGTAGTTGTACTTGAATCATTTCAATGGAAAGTGTCTTGGTGATTGGAACTTCTAGTGCAGTTTGGAGTTCTTCCATTTGAAAAATGTGATATTTGCATGGGATTGTTTGAATCTTGTTTTCTGGTCCCTCCCCATCACCACCCTCATAGTCTGAAGGTAGATTTTTCTCTTGATAAAGGAACAAAAAAAGTGAACATCTTGTTTGTAAATAGGTATTTAGTAACTAGTGGTAAACTTGAAATGGTAGAATTCTTTAAAGCCTAATTCTAGGTAGCCTTAAGAAAATGTATCTTAATTATTTTTGAACCTGTATTCACCTTGTTTTTTTCAAATATCTTAAGTTATATTTTCTTTTTCAGAGCTGCTTCTTATTTGGGGCTACTTTTTTTTAATTGAGGCATAATTCATAAAAGGGTATATTGTTTTGATGAGATTTTTTACAACTGTGGCTGGATGTCTTTCTTTAGTCTTCCAAGAAGGGCCATTTTACTTTTTTAGAGTTACTTTTTAAAGTCATGAGGTCAACAATTTGGACTACTATCCATGTAAGTGCTAATGCAAATTAAAACCCAAGTTGACCTCCAGCAGTAGTTCATTCTATGTTGACAGTGAGAGAACACTTTGCCTGTTAGGATACTGTTACTCGTGGACTGAAATGCTGAAGAAACCCCTCCCCCTATTTTGTTTTTTGCAAAAATCAAGGTATATTCTAGGGTTTCCTGGTTGACCTCAACAGATAAACTGAGATGATAGTCTTAGTTCAGAAATGATCTGAATGTAGATTTATAGTCTACATGTACAGCTGGCTAAGCGAGATTGCTTTCACAGTTCTGCATGTATCCCATCGGCTCCCCATTAGTCACTGAACTCTTAAAACTGGTATTGTAACATTATCACAATGTTTTGTGCCAATTTTATAAACTTTACAGTGCAATATGTGTTCCTTTTCTGAGGCAAACCAAAGGTATATTTCTCAAGGTTCTGCTGCTAACAGCAGCGTTGATGGAGGATTTTTTATACATTTGTAATAGATAGAAATAAACCAGAAAAAAAAAGTGGTGGAGGAAAAGGTGAACACTGCAAGAATACTCAAAAAGGCTGAGAGCTGCAAACACCAAGAATGGCTTTGCATAGTAAATGGAATAGAACAGCTCTGAATTATAGCTTATTTTTCCTGGTTTGGTCTGACAGAATGATTGAATGCTTTTGTACAAAAATCAGAGCCTTAAAAACAAGGATTTGGTGAGATTGTAAAATGGAGTGCCACTTTGGCAAAACAGTTTGGTGGTTGGTCAAAATGCAAAACATTGTTACTCTGTTACTCAACAATTCTACCCTTAGGAATATATCCTCAAACTACTGAAAATGTGCACCTATGAAACATGTACATAAAGGTTTACAGCAGTGTGTTGCTAATAGTAAAAAAGTTAAAACAACTCAAATAGCTATCAAATACTGGAGAGAAATAAAATGTGGCTTATTCATACAATAGAATATTATTAAGACATAAAAATGAATGAGAAACTGACAGATTAAATGACTTCGGTGAACCTTCATAATTTCATTTGTAGATCTTCCATTTCTAATTTATAAATACATTTGGGGGTATAAAATATAAATGTACTGCCTCCTGTCAACATTGTATACTTCTATTTGATGATTTCTGTGTCAAACATTATATGGAAATGTTTCCAAGTATTTTCTGTATTAAATGTGAATGAATAGAAAAAAAAAACAAAAACAAACAAAAAAAACCTTATGTTCTGTCATTGCCAATAAACCTATGGTCATAGGAGTGCCCCTTACTATGATGGATTAGATCTATTTGAAGGCAGAGCCCTTTGCAGATTTAGCCATGGAAGAAAAGATATCATATTAGAACTGGTAACTATTTGAATTTCGTTATGACCAGGAGGAGGTGGTAGCAAATGGGTCTATACCTTCTCACATTGAGGAAACAGCTCAGTTGCCTATAATCCCCATTCCCCTAAAAATTACCCCTCACCTAAAAGAGGCACCATTGCACAGCGGGGACCAATAGAATGGTCACAGCATTTGGCTAACACATGGTTTACTGACGGTTCATCAACCATGAAGTATTGGAAAGCAGCAGCCTGTAAATTGGGGCACCTAATGGCTACTACTGAGGAAGGAACCACCAAATCAGCACAGCATGCTAAAGTAATAGCAGCACTATTGGCTATAAGACAAACATCTAAGGAAGGACAAAGGAAAAATCATTTCCTTTTCAATTTATGGTGCATGTGCAATGGTACAGCTATATGGTCATCAAAATGAAAAACTGCTAACTGGTAGATAAACAGTAAAGGTATCTGGTCATGGGAGAGGCATGAGTGGATGGCAAGACTTAACAAAGATGTGAAATTTTTATGTAAGCTCATACAGGCAAGACTGAAAAAATGTCTGAAAACAATGAAATAATGGACAAATCAGCATCATGTTTAATTAAGACTAGAATATCAAAATTTGCCAGGAAACAAATTCAGAATAAATTAAGAAGAATGATAGATTATATATTCAACAAACTTGAAAGTTTACTCATAACACTAAAAAATAAGGGAAAATGAAGAACCAAATTAAGCTAGGACAACCCTATGAGAATAACTACTATAAGGAATTCTTAGCAAGGTGATTGTTTACACCTTGAATCCTAGCACTTGGGAGACATAAACCTTTACTCCCAATACTTGAGAGGCAGGTAAGAATTACATATAATAATTACAGTGATTTAAATTAAAAATCACTTGTAAAAGGCAGACTAAAATTCAAAGTGAATGTCCTTTGTGATCAAAAAATAAATGCATTTTAACCTTAAATTTATATATGAAGAGAATGGGGAATATAGGCTATATTTATCTACATATACTAAGGTATATATAGTTTCAAAATTTCAAAAGAATTTTTTAATTGAAAGATAATACTTTTTCTGTTGCGTAAAATATTTTGCCATAGAAAAAACGCTTGGCTCGGTCTGGGAGGGGGGGACTGGACCTGCCTGGACTGAGTCTACCAGGTCTACCCCGGTCCTCGGGGGAGACCTTGATCTGGAGGAGGTGGGAATGGGGGGTGGGCTGGGGGGAGGGGGAGGGGGGCGAGAGGGGGAGAACAGGGGAATCTGTCGCTATTATGTTGAACTGAATGGTGTTGTAAAATAAATTTAAAAAATGCTTTAAAATAAAAAAGAAAAAGAAAAAGAAAAAGAAAAAGAAAAAGAAAAAGAAAAAGAAAAAGAAAAAACATAACTTGTCAAAAAATGAAACACCCAGAGTTAGGGTTGGGGCACAGTTTTGATTTTATCTTTCCAGAAGAATGAAAGCATGCAATGAAGGGATCTGGAAAGCACTGAACAGATGAAATGTTTGAAGAAAAAGGATGTATTATCAGGTGTCCCAGGAAAACTACAACCTTTGAGGACT
The DNA here is from genome assembly GCF_049852395.1 of Peromyscus maniculatus bairdii. Classification (NCBI taxonomy): domain Eukaryota; kingdom Metazoa; phylum Chordata; class Mammalia; order Rodentia; family Cricetidae; genus Peromyscus; species Peromyscus maniculatus. The sequence goes on from NC_134853.1 coordinate 40,537,578, forward strand.
TCAAGAAGATGATGGAGCCCTGCAATGAGGAATCCGCCTGGATTGTGGTAAGGCCACTAAGCTGATAAACACCATCCAAAGATCAGCTTCAGACTACAAAACTGCTCAGGACATTCAAATCACTGAGTTCATATAAGACTGACTGGAACATTTTACAGAACATTGAGCTCAGAAACACTTAATCCTAAGACTGCCAAACATAGCCAAGATGGTCATTGTGGAAAGCTTGACAGAATAGCTTCATTGTTGTAAACAGTTTTATTGTGTTAGAACTAAAACCTTTCCTTTTTATTTAAACAAAAAGGGGGAAATGTTGAAGGGTATTTGATCATACTATGAACCCTGAGATTGCATTATTTACTGGAAAAATCTGCTTCTAGCTATGGTATGTCTCAGTCCTAGCATATGCCTTTAATCTAAGAACTTCCTGTTTGAAACAGGGTTAAGTAAAATCAGCCTTAGCTCATTAGGCAGAACAAGGAACTAGCTGACAGAAATAACCATAGAGAGAAGAGGAAGTCAGAGTACAGAGAGACAGAGATGCACAGGAAGTCAAAAGAAAGGACATCCAGTTTGTAGAGGTTTGTTTAAGATGGCATAGGAAAAATGTCTCTTTCTGGGACATTGGCAGAGGGGGAATGTCAGATAGGTGTTCTCTGCATCTCAGAGTGAGCAAACTTTCACTCCAGCATCTGGCTTCTAGGTCTTTATTGGTAAAAATTGAATGACTGAGATGTAGTAAAACAACAACAAAAATACATCTCCCCACTCATTAGATATATATTAAGGAAAACCAATGGCAAATATTTTAAAAAGTTGGAGCCCTAGTCTACTGTTGATGAGCTTTTATGATGATTCAAATACTTGGAAGAAAGTTTGGTGGTTCCTTTAAATATTAGGCATACAATTACCAAGAGACTTAGCAATTTTATCTATAAGTATAATGCCACATTAACCAAATTTAAAAATATAATTTAAATCAATTAAAAATTAAATATATATAAAACCCCAGCACTATTACTATAGTTAAAACAACCTAACAGGGCATCAGTTGAAAAAAAAAGATAACAAATAAAACATGGTGTATCTGTGGAATATTATTTTACCATAAATAGCAATGAATTACCTGGATAGAAAAGGTGGTAATAAAGCATGGATAAACTAAGAAATCATTACATCAGGAAAGAGGCCAATCATCAAATCATATGCTATGTGGCTACATTTTCACTAAGTACTCAATACAGACATTCTGTAGAGTCAGGACTAGATCATAGACATCTTAGAAGATAATTGGGACTGCAAGATATTAATGCAAATTAGTGTTTTTCTAAGGTTAGGATCAGGAAGATTGAAGATGGATGCTACTGTGTATGACATTTCCTTAGGGAATGATGAAAACATTCTAAGATTGTACTGTGATGATAGCATACTGTGTGAATATATAAATTGCACTGAATTTCACATTTTAAATAAGAATTTAATTTCACATTTTACATTTTATCCTATATCAATGTCAATGACATAAGGAATAACCTTAGGATGTAAAGACAGGTCTATGTCAGTCTGAATGAGAATGAAGTATAGCACATGAGGCTAAACAATTTGCTTAGTCTATCTGGCATTGCATTATAAGCAATTGATCTGTTATTTGTAGCTCTATTGTTTAATTCCTGGCAAGTTGTTTGCAGAGAAAAAATACAGCAACAACTGCCTCTTATCTTTGTTATGTGGTAGGCACTCTCCTGGCACCTTGACATTAGTAATTCAGGCTTTATGATCTCATCCATGGAGCTGACATCATGGAGCTTTTGTTATGCACAAAATCTTTTCTGGACTTGAAGATATAAGTATAAATAAAACAGATCACTTCTAGGGCCTGTAACTTTCCTTTCTGTGTCATGTGGTATCACACACAGTAGGGAAGGCTATTCTTCCCCTCCACAACCTCTGGGATTGGCAATCTAGAACTAACACATTTAGATTAGATTCTTTGTGGCTTAAAGAAAAATGTGGATAAAGGAAAAGAATAAAAACAGAATGGAAAGGAGAAATTTATAAAATTCATTAGTGCACATTAAATGCAAATTATAGTTATAATTTTATTTGGTGTTCTATAATCCACAAAATAGTTTTAATATTTAAAGAAGTAACATTCACTTGTGACTTGTATTGTCTGATGTACATATTTGAATAGAATGTAGTGGCTATTCATACAAAAACCATTTTTAATACACTATAGTTGAAGCTTCCTTATTTATAAGACTACTGAGTCTTAAGAAAACACAATTTTATATATCATAAAGAAAAACATTCCTCTGTATAGCTTTGTGCCTTTTCTGGATCTCACTCTGTAGACCAGGCTGGCCTTGAACCAACAAAGTTCTGTCTGCCTCTGCCTCCTGAGTGCTAGGATTAAAGGTGTGTGCCACCACCACCTGGCTAAGCCTGGCTCTTTTAATCAGTGTGTTTCCTTAATGTACAAATGTTGGCAGGTGTGTTGTTCATTGACTTTCTTATCTTTTACTTTTGTTTTACTGTAATAATTTGAGGAAATTAGTTCCATGAGGTGTGGAAAGGGATGTAATAAGTTCTTATGTGTACTTGGAAAACAATGCAAAAAACAAGCTTGCCAACCAAACTGAGGGTCTTCCCAATAATGTGGAAAACATAGCCACAGGCCTATAGCTGAAAACCAAATGAAACCAAAGCAGTACAATAACAAAAACAAAGTGACAGAAAGTGTGAAAAGAGGATACAGTTTTCTATGAACCGTATTTTTTTCTGATTTTTGACCCACAAGTACAAGGTCACTTAGACATAAGGCACACTGTTATCACTGTTGCTTTTGCTTCTCAGTGGGAAACGTATTTCTCAAGGTATCAAATATATAAGTAATTGATATTTTTAGAGATAGTTGGTGCTGTACTTATAATCTAACAGCTTATATTTTCACTGCAAGGTATTACTATTAATTTTATATGTGGAAATCACATATACATGCACATACACATACACACACATACATGAATACACACACACACACACACACACACACACACACACACACACACGATAATCCACTATGAGGATCAGGACAATATTTCAGGTAGTTTATGGTTTAATATTTTACATAATTCTTTTCATTGAAGTTTTCAAATTTTCCTAAGAAATGTATAATTTTTGAGAGCAATGGGACTTTTCTTGGACCTATTTTGCTTGACCAAAGGACTTAGAATGCTCAATATTCACAGCCACCAAAGACTGAAATGGGACAGTAGCTTCTCAGTTTGTTGTCACATGCTGATGAAGATTATAGATTAGAGAGTGTCAGGGTTTCAATTGCTGTGAAGAGACACCATGACCACAGCAACTCTTGCAGAGAAAAATATTTAATTGAGGTGGCAAGTTACAGCTTCAGAGGTAGATGTTACAGCTTCAGAGGTGCTGTGATACATCTTGATATGCAGGAGGGAAATGAGAACAGACCTTATTAGAGAATTACGTAAACATACAAAATTAAGGAAAATTGAAGGACATGCCTAAGATACAAAGATTTTGTATAGAAGGAAGGAAAAGCTCCAGAGGTGCTAGAGTATGTTGCTAAGGCAAATTAATTCTGACATTTTGTGGGATTGTGATCAAACACTGAGGAAACATTATTATGGTCAATTAGAATACCTCATATTCCATTCATGCCTTTCTGGTCCAAGAAGACAAGACTTCACTCTCTTCACCTAGTCAGCAGTGATTGAACACAACTTGGTGTTAGTTGTTGACTGACTTGTCTGTTAGCTGTCAATTATTGGGATGTATTGCTACCTCTGGCTTTGTAGATGTCTTACTCAAATGTTATACTGAGCTCTTGCTTTTACAGCTACCAAAGAGTAATTTTAATCATTCTTGGTTAATCTTAGTTAACTTTTTGTCTACTGAGTGGCTTAGGGTCTGTCCTAAAAATAAGTTTAGGTTTTCTGAGATATTATCTTATACTTAGCTGCATTAAAAATAAGGATGTGTGAAAGAGCAGTGGTGAGGAGCATGTATTACTCATAGGAGAGTGCTTTTAATGGGAACTAGCCAGCTAGGTTGCATACATGGACACTGGTTGCACTTCTCAGAGCCCGTCTATGTGTCTTTATCAAGACCACTTAGATATCTCACACCAAGCTACAATCTGCATTGTCTCTCATCCACATCATTTTAACACTAATTGTTAATCTCAATGGCAAGAATAAGATCACTACCACAATTTGAGCCAAATTTGAGGCAAGCTTGATTTTTATTGGGATTCACCCAAAATCTGGCCAGTTACTGCCTCATAAGTTGGGTTAGAGAGCAGCCCTGAATCCACTTTGGGCCCCCTTTAAGGAGCAAAATCACAAGCAATTTTATAGAAGGGAGACAATGGAGCAATAAGGAAAGAAAAAAAAAGAAACCTCAAAAAGTCATGTGATAACCTACCATGTGATTAAGAGGGGCCAGAGAGAGTTAGAGAGGGTCAGAGTCAGGGTGTTCTCAAAGACAAATCAAGGTCATGGGGTGGGGAAGTCAGTTCTCAGGAAACAGAGCTGCTAAACTCTCACAGTAAATAGAAACTTATTTTTTAAAATACAGTATAATGGCTCCAACCTTTAAAATGGAGTCAGGCAGTTTCCCCATTCCCCCATTGACTAATGTTTCCCTTTCAAATTTTTGATAGCAAAACATGTTAATAATATGATCAATGATTCTAGAATTGTCTATCTGACGCGTGATCAAGCTAGTGACACGTTGCAGGATATTGGGCCCAATTATGATAATTAGTAGAAATAATGTTAGAGGGCCAATGAAGGGGGAGAACAATTTTATCCATATTGACCAGTCTAAATTTGTTTGAGAGATTTTGTCTAATTTTTTACACAGATTATAAATTTGGTTGTTAATAGTAGGAGAGAAATCAGAGATATTCAAACAGAATATTCCGTTAAATTACTGACAACCAGGATTATTTTTAAGTAATAGATCATCTATAGTAGCTCTATTTTGAAGAACAGTTGTTCTCAGTTCTCCCATTTCTTGATTAATTTCTGCTAATATTTTTTTTGCCCATAGTATTAGCTTTTAAAATTAACAGGCTATTTTACAAACTTCTTTTTGTAATCCAAAGACAAGTCCTGGAATAGGTAACAGAAAGCAGCAACTATAATGGGATCTAATAGATGCAAGGAATCATTGTAATTTTGAGGAAGAGATCTTACCCAGACAGGAATTGTCATTTAGTTAAGGCATCATTGATGCAAGAACCAACAACAGCAGCAGAAAATGAATGGCCAAAGGCCATATGGTGACCAAATGACTTTCTTTCTAGAAGGAATCTAAAGGGAGAATGGTGAGCAGTTCTTTGTTTCATCTCAAGTCCTCTTTAACAGGAGTTTCCTTTTGATCTAACATGATAGCCTATGGTGGTATTTTATTTGTACTGAAATGTGATTTTTCATTGTATGTTAATAAATAAAGTTGCCCGGGGGGTCAGAGCTATTAAAGCCATAGCCAAAGTGCTGTGGTGGTGGTGCACACCTTTAATCCCAGCACTTGGTAGAAGAGCTAGGTAGATCTCTGTGTGTTCAGGGATACAGGCAGCTTTGGAGACATATGCCTTTAAGACCTGGAGGGTGGTACTTACAGGCAGTGATGAGGCAGTCATGTTTTTGGGTTTACAACCAATGAGAAGGCAGAACAGAAAGACTATTTAAAGACAGACACACAGGAAGTAGCTCTCTTTCAGGGAAGTAGGAGCACTGCAGGAGGTAAGATTTTTAGCTCTGAGCTCTGACCTCTCGGCTATCTCTTTTACACTGGTTCTGTGTTTCTTATTTTAATAAGACAGTTGGTTACATCTACATCTGGCACCCAACGTGACAAGAATCCATTAAAAATTGCATGGGGTTGGCTCCCTAGCCCTGGCCCAGGTCTGCTTGGCCTCAGGCCAGACTAACTGTGAGCTGCTTGCTTAAAGCCGGTGCTACAAAAAACTCAGGCCTGCCCTGCTGAACAGGGCCCCTGCCTGTAAAGCCAATGCACGTGGTCAGAGCTTAAGGAAGCCAGAGCCAAGCCTGGACTGGGCTCAAGAGGGAACACGTGGCTGGATTTAAGCTTTAGCCGGCTATGCTTTCTTGTTCTCTCTCTCTCTCTCTCTCTCTCTCTCTCTCTCTCTCTCTCTCTCTCTCTCTGTATTCACACCTAGGACACTAGGTGGCTGTTTTGAAATTTCTTCAGATTTCTACCGTTCTGCGCAGATTTGGTAAGTCATAACATATCAGATATTTTAAAGGAAACTATCTAAAAGATAATTTTTTTCCACATTTAAAAAAATGGGTTTTATGTGTACATTGGAAGAAAATTGGGTTTTGTTTAAAATTTTAGGCAGTCTGACAATGGAAGAACTATATGGGAAGATTAGTATTGTTGGAATTATGCAGTTTATCACTATGCTTATCCTCCTTTTACAATTTAAAAACATAGTCAATTTAAGTGCCAGGATGACAGCTTTAGAAAAACTTGTTAAACCTGTAAAAATTCAGACAGAAGAAATTAACAGTGAAGTTGTTTCAAGTTTGGATCATAAGGTTACAGAAAGAAAGCCTGTTTTCACACAGTCACACATAATTTATCCTATAACCGTACAGCAGTTGTCTGATCAAATGACTACACAAAATATTTGGGCTCCAATTGAAATGTTGGATTTAAAAAGGTTTAAGGAGGCAATAGTATCTTATGGCATGCATTCCCCATATGTAAAGCAAATGTTAAACTCATGGTCAACATATAATAGGATTGTGCCACAGGAATGGCGGGAGCTGGCACAAGCTGTTCTTGAACCCAGCCAGAAACTTCAATTTCTAACGTGGTTTAAGGAGGAAGCTAAAAACATAGAAAAACAATGGAGGGATAAAGGAATACAAGTTTGTCAGGATCAGCTTATTGGAGAAGGCCAATATGCTTCGGTACAAACACAATGTTTATATAATGTCCAAACCCTAATTTTATGTCGAATGGCAGCCTTGAATGCATGGGACAGAGTTGAGGAACCAGGAAAAAAACCTGAGTCATTTACAAAGGTTATGCAAGGCCCAAAAGAATCTTTCACAGATTTTTTACAAAGACTGGCTTCAGCAGTAAAGAGAATGGTCTCAGAATCAGAAGTTAGTAAGGCAATAATTGAAGCTTTGGCATTTGAGAATGTGAATGCAGCATGCAAAAGAATAATCAGGCCATTAAAGGCAAGATCTGCAACTTTGGAAGATTGGATTAGAGATACAGTTAATGTTGAGGCTCATGAGCATGATGATATGTGGGTAGAAGCAATCTCAAAAGGTTTGAGGAATGTTAAATGTTTTGGATGTGGAAAGCAAGGACATTTTAAAAGGGACTATAAACAAGTCATTCCCAGAAACAATGTTTCTTCAAGGAACAATGGCAACAGAATTCCCCTTCCTTCTGGACTATACAGAAGGTATGGTAAGGGAAAACACTGGACCAATGAATGTAGATCAACAAGGGACAGGCAAGGTAATCCTTTGCTTTGGTCTTCAGGAAACTCCCAGAGGGGCCTCAGGCAGGCCCCCACAGCAAATCCAGTTCAAACCTTTCCTGCAATTGTAGAGGAAATCCCTACTCAGAGCAATAAAATATCCAAATGCCTATTGGAATAAATCATGCTGGTCAGGATGATGAAACAGAGAGAATAGAAAATTCAGGAGAAAACATAAAGAAAATTTTTTGGCAAACTTCTATTGATGAACAAAGACCAATATTAACAATAAAAAATAAATGGTGTTTTGTTGTCTAATCTGGTAGACACAGGTGCTGATGTTACCATAATTGCACCAGAACTTTGGCATCCAACTTGGCTTCTTCAGGAGGTAAACATTGAACTGTTAGGAATTAGGACATTATCTCAAGTTAAAAAGAGTGCACGATGGCTTGAATGTATAGGTACAGAAGGACAGAGAGGAAAATTAAAACCATGTGTGGCTAACATAGCTACGAACCTATGGGGTCAAGACCTGTTGCAACAATGGAATACTCAGATTAACATCCCTCCAATCTCAGAAAGAAATCATAAACTAGTACATGTCTCTGATAGAAATATTAGAAGATATTATTCTAATGAGTGGTCACCAGCCATCCATATTATACAAGAACAGGGCACAACAACTGATGATCTTCCAAAGATACCAACAGCTCTACCTTTAAAATGGTTAACAGACAAGCCTGTATGGGTCCAGCAATGACCTTTAACAACAGAGAAACTCCAGGCTTTAGAAGAGCTGGTAGAAGAACAGTTAAATGCTCAGCATATTGAAGAATCAACCAGCCCTTGGAATTCTCCTGCATTTGTTATTAAAAAGAAATCTGGTAAAAGGAAAATGGTAATACACCTTAGAGCAATTGACAAAGTAATTCAGCCAATGGGCTCTCTACACTCTGGAATTCTTTTGCATACTCTGTAACCAAAAGGATGGCCTCTCATAATTATTGACTTAAAAGACTGTTTCTTTTCAATACCCTTACAAGAAAAAGACAGAGAAAGATTTGCTTTCACAGTGCCTAGTTATAATAATTCTCAACTGGTTAAAAGATTTCAATGGGGGGGTCCTCCCACAGGGAATGTTGAATAACCCAACTCTGTGCCAATATTTTGTACAACAGCCATTGGAAGTGATACATAAAAAATTTCCTAAATCTATAATTTATCATTATATGGATGATATTTTACTAGCTGACTTAAATGCAGATACTTTAGAAAGAATGTTTGAAGAAGTAAAGAAAGTTTTGCCTTGCTGGGGATTACAAATTGCTCCTGAAAAGATACAAAGAGGAGATTCTATTAATTATTTAGGATATAAAATAGAACAACAAAAAATTAGACTCCAAAAGGTGCAAATTAGGAGAGTTAGACTACAGACTCTTAATGACTTTCAAAGATTATTTGGAGATATTTCTTATCTATGAACTATTGTTGGGGTAAAATATGATGAACTGACTAATTTGTTCAAAACCTTAGAAGGTGACAAGGACTTAAATAGTCCAAGAGAAGTATCACCTAGAGCTGAGAAAGAATTGGCCTTGGTAGAAAAGAAAGTACATGAAGGGCACGTGGATCTTATTGATCCAAAGCTGGATTGCATTTTGGTTATTTTACCTTCTAGGCATTTTCCTACTGGAATATTAATACAGAGGGAAGATATTATATTGGAATGGGTTTTTTTAACTAAATAAACCAAATAAAAAAATAAAAACTTATGGGGAAAAAAATCTCTGACTTGATTTGGAAAGGAAAATTGAGACTTCATCAATTAGCAGGAATAGACCCAGCAGAAATTGTCATACCTTTAACTAAGGAGAACTTTGAAAAATTATGGACAGAAAGTGAACCTTGTCAAAGAGCTAACAGTAATTTTTTTGGGAGAAATTAACAGCAAATATCCCAAAAGCAATAGAATTGATCTAATAAAGAGAGCTGATTGGATCTTGCCTCAAATTGTATGGGAAAATCCCATATCTGGAGTTCGTACATTTTATACAGATGCCAACAAACAAGGAAAGGCAGATTACAAATTGGAAATTTAAGTAAAGTGGTTCAAAGTCCTTATAATTCAGTTCAAAAATCAGAATTGTATGCTATTCTGTTGGTATTAATGGATTTTTCAGAACCTTTCAACATAGTAACTGACTCTCAGTATGCTGAAAGAGTGGTATTACATATTGAGACTGCAGAATTTATCCCTGATGCTTCAGAATTAATTTTACTATTTATTCAATTACAAGATACAATCAGGAAAAGGAGTCATCCTTTATATATAACTCAAATTCGATCCCATACTGTTCTGCCAGGCCCTCTAGCACAAGGCAATGGTGAGATTGATAAATTATTGATAGGAAATGTGCTGGAAGCCTCAGAATTTCATAAAAAACATCATGTCAATAGTAAAGGTTTAAAAAAGGATTTTTCCATAACCTGGCAACAAGCCAAAGAAACAGTAAAGAAATGTCCTACTTGTTCCTGCTATAATCAAACGCCATTACCAGCAGGATGTAACTCAAAGGGTACTCAGAGGAATGAAATCTGGCAGATGGACGTGTTTCAGCTTGCAGAATTTGGAAAATTGAAATATGTACACTACACCATCGATACTTATACAGGATTTCAATGGGCAACTGCTTTGAGTTCTGAAAAAGCTGATTCTGTAATCACTCATTTGCTAGAAGTTATGGCCATCATGTGTATACCTGCAGAAATCAAAACTGACAATGCTCCAGCATATGTCTCTGTTAAAATGAAACAGTTTTTTGCTTATTACAATATAAAGCATATTACAGGTATACCACATAATCCTACAGGCCAAGCAGTTATAGAGAGATCAAACAGAACTCTAAAGGATATGCTAAATAAACAGAAAGAGGTAACAAAAAACCCCAGCAATAGACTGCATACTGCTCTATTAACTTTGAATTTTCTCAATGCCAATGTGAAAGTAATAACAGCTTCAGAGAGACATTGGATAATAGAAAAGACTACAGAATTAAATCAGCCTATATACTTTAAGGATGTGCTGACCTCAGAATGGAAACCAGGGTATGTATTACGTTGGGGATGAGGTTTTGCTTTTGTTTTTACAGGAGAAGATAAGCTGTGGGTACCATCAAAATTGATAAAGGTTTGATTTGAACAAGAGAAACCTCTTAATTAGAAGAGGTGATAGTTTATCAACCAGCATGAGCATCCAATTTAAACTAACTTGTACCAGTAACACATGCCTTTTCATTTAATCAGATAATAACTTGCCAAAAAGGAACATCTCCAAAATTAGTCTTGTGGAGAGGTTTTTGTTTTTGTCTTTTAGGAGAATGAAGGTTAAGGAATCTGAAGAACACTGCACAAATGAGACAACTGAAGAAAAGGGACAAATCATCTATCCCAGGAAACAGAGTGAAACGGCGTATGGGTATATATTATCTAAAAAAATTTATGTCTTCCTAAATGTTTGTTTCTGCTTTTCTCTAAAGATTTAACACTATTGGTCTTCTAATAGTCGCAGTTCTATTAAAATTTAAACCTGACTTTGGAGTTGGAGAATGGCTCTCTCCTTCTTTAAACTCAAGCATGTTGTTAAAAGGAAAATGCAAACTCCCTGTGTCATGCCAGAATAAAAGAGCCATCTTCTGCTATGGGACAGGACAAAAGCCCAATTAATTAAGGGACTATTCTATTAGTAATCTCAACTCTTTGATTCTATCTGATTCTTTAAACTTTTCTTAAAATATAAATTTTATATCAAAATTTACAAGATATATATATATATATATATATATATATATATATATATATATATATATATATGTACATTTTAAACTTTGTTAAGATATGAATGGTCAAATAGAGTACTAACTAATTCTAGAAAAAAGGCTTCAATTAGCTGCATATATATGTCTTTGTGTTCGAGTCTCTTATCAGTTTTCTGCAGGAAATCATGGCCAGGCCTAACATCAACTGAAGTCTCCAGGAAGAAGATGGGGCCCCACACCAACAGCAATTCCACATGGACAATAATAATATCATTAAGCTGACAAACATCATCTATAGATCAACTTTGAACTACAAGGTGCTCAGAGCAAATTTGAGATGACTAGCTGAGATGATCCAGTCTCAAAGACTACTTGAATAAGGACTTGAGATAAACCCTGAACTTTGGAATTATACACACACTGGATAATGAAGGATATAGTTACCTTTCCTAGAATTTGACAATTAACCTAAAATTTTTCTTTTCAGGCTAAAGATACCTTCACCCATACCCAGCAGGAAGCAATTTTAAGAATATGACTCCCGCATTCCCAAAGAGGTGGTGTGGGGTGGGTGGTTTTTTTGGTCTTTTAATGGGTTTTGGGTCTGGGATAATTTTCATTGTTTAGGGGGGTTGGCTACAAGTTGCCAAGGGTTAGGAAAAAGGCTAAGCAAAGGAGATTAAATTTAAGGTTCTTGTTTAATAAAGAAAGACAAGAAAAGAAAAAGACAATTACTAGTTTTAAATACTTTACATTATTACCAACTATTAGGATATAAAGAAATGAAAGTTAGTAGTTAGACATTACAATAGAACTTGTAGTCATATTAGATATGTTTTAAAAATTGAGCAGATAAGCCGGGCGTGGTGGCGCACGCCTTTAATCCCAGCACTTGGGAGGCAGAGGCAGGCGGATCTCTGTGAGTTCGAGGCCAACCTGGACTACCAAGTGAGCTCCAGGAAAGGCGCAAAGCTACGCAGAGAAACCCTGTCTCGAAAAACCAAAAAAAAAAAAAAAAAAAAAAAATTGAGCAGATATATTTTAGACAGGTCATCTTCAAACCCTTCAGAGAGCTAAAGAATATAGCATTTAAAATGTTTTAATATCTTAGAAATTTTTCTTTTTTGAGACATGTCAGCTCCTGGCAGTACCAATCTACTTCAGAGAAAATATGGGCATTGAAGAAACTGCATATGGAGTCAACTTTCATTCTGGCAAAAGTTAGCCACTGGACAACAAAGTATCCTCGAATCAACAGGACAAAGTGGACAGACAGGACACGAAACCAAGGACTACTGATTGTTGCCAAAACAAGTGTGGTTATGGCTTTATCAAAAGGCATCTTCTGAGGCCAGGACAATATGGCACCATCCCTGAAGTGGCCTTTGCAATCTGAAAAAGGTACAGTGCCTTTTTCTTTGAAGGCAGCTGAACAGGCAGTGGGCCGATGGCTTCTGTTGTGCAATGTAACAGCAGCTGAAAGCTCATGCCTCTCAGTAGTAGACTGTCATTTAATAGAGGGATGTGTAGAAGAAGGGGATGCTGAGATGAAGCCATATATACACAGCCAAGAAGAATGGACAGCTGAATTCAATATATTTTACAAATGCTAAGCCTATAGGCTGAAGATGATGCCCCAACACTGAGGAGAAACCTCAGGTGACTGTCCAGGCAGCTGGCTTTTTCTGTCAACTCACAAATTTTTTGGAAGTTGCTTGCATGCACTTCCTGTTTTTATTTTTGTTAGCTAATATTATTTCCTTTATGGGTCTCTGAGGGAGTTGAAGATTAGGTAGTTATAGTTCAAGATTAGTTAGTTATAGTTGAAGGTTAGTTAGTTATAGTTGAAGATTAATTAGGATAGAAAGTGAATTAGGTACATTTTGCATTTACAAAAATAGGATAGATAAGGAAATTATTTTCTCTGATTTGTCAAATACAAATGGACTAGACATCGTTTAAGTATTTGTTCTTTGTATATATTGTATATAGTTATTATACTTTTGTATATAGTTTTTCTTTTGTTAGTTATAACCTTTTGCCTTTTTTCTTTTCATTAAAATAGAAAAGGGGAAATATGGTGGTATTTTATTTGTACTGAAATGTGATTTTCATTGTATGTTAATAAATAAAGTTGTCTGGGGGTCAGAGCTATTAGAGCCATAGCAAGAGCATGGTGGTGGTGGTGGCGGCGTCGACGGCAGCGCATGCTTTTAATCCCAGCACCTGGTAGAAGAGCTTGGTAGATCTCTGTGTGTTCAGGGATACAGCCAGCATTGGAGACATACGCCTTTAAGACCTGGAGGGTGGTACTTACAGGCAGTGACGAGGCAGTCATGTGTTTGGGTTTACAACCAATGAGAAGGCAGAACAGAAAGACTATTTAAAGACAGACACACAGGAAATAGCTCTCTTTCGGGGAGGTAGGAGCACTGCAGGAGGTAAGATTTTAGCTCTGAGCTCTGATCTCTTAGCTTTCTCTTTTACATTGGTTCTGTGTTTCTTATTTTAATAAGATAGTTGGTTACATCTACAATCGCCTGTTGGTGGAAGGAGGCAATGGGGCATTTATCAGATATATTATCAATACCAATCTGTACTGAATTACATATTGTAGAAAAAAACAGGTAATAGGTGTCTTTAAAACAGCAAGAGTAGACTCATACCTTTGAGTCCTAGCCTAAAAATAAAGGGCTAAAAAGCATGAACATTTTCTTCTGTCCAGAGAATACAGATTGAACTAACATGATTTGAGCTCAATGAAAAGCATCTTTAAGTCTCTGTTTAGAAGACAACCAAAAGAAATATAAAATCTTGAGCTTGTGACTGAACAGTAAGTAGTCACTGCTCTATCAGCATATCAATGTTAAGGTCTGAATTTTTGTAACAAAGAAGGGGAAAGAAATCTGAAACATTTCTCATATCTTAAATCATTTATTTACAACTTACGTTCATATATCTCAAATCATCTTCTGAGATGCTCAAAACTCATATTTCACATCCTCAGACCTTTATATATCCCCAAACAGTCTTAGAACCTCAAAATTTGAGACCCTCAAAACTCACATAGACTTTTTTATCCTCAGACCTTTACGTCTTAAAAGTCTTAGATCCTCAAAACTTGCATAGACTTTAATCCTTTTTTCATTTAGTCATTTACTGGAGACACAAGCAGTTATTACTGAGAGCAGTCATTTCAAATCATGTGCCTGTAGTGGAAAGTTACACTTGAAACCTGTTTATCTTTTAATATGAAGGTTGATAGCAAGGCAAACTTGTCTACCTTTTCTCCACAGGAGACCAAGTGGCTTTAGAAAAAGCAAGGCTTGAAATTTACATATGAAATTAGCTAACAAACTGGCTATAGCCTTGTGGAAAAATCTGGTTGCCTGATGCTGCTAAGATTACAAAGTTATAGTTAGCCTAGCTGTCAATGCCATCAGAGATCTGAGAAGGATAAATTATAACCTCAAGTATAATAAAAATGGCCTGTGCAACAATTAAAATGACAGATACTAGTCCATTACCTAAATAGACATCCCAGGCTCATGTGGTCTCCATAGCATTGTACGCAGAGGCATCAGGACAGTATTAATACTCAGCTGCCAGGTCCAAAAAGTGAGAGTTCTTCCTGTAAAGGAGGAACATGAGGGAGACTGATCTTACTTTATCTAGGCAAAGTGAAGCAATCAACTCTTCAGTGTCCTGCTTCTCTAACCATAGCAAAATGACAATCAGCTATGTGGCTGACTAAAAATGGTGACAATCCAAAGTGAAATCATTTAAAATTACCCATGCATAGATTGGTTTCTTTAAAATTACTCATGAACAAATTTTTAATTATCAATTCCCAGGGTTACTATTTTTTAACTTTTTCTTCAGGTTTTATAGATTTTTAACCGTATATAACAAAATAAACTTATTAATCTCAAGTTACAGAATGTTCACATATACCAAGTCTGTTTTGATTGTTCTGCTTTGCATTCTTCTCCCAGTCACTGTGTCAGGGGCTCAGGCTGACATAGGACATAGAGGAAACTTTTAAATATGTGTGCCTGAGTCTAGAGGAGGAAGAGACATAATTGAGCTCTAGAGCCAACTTTCCAATAAAGAACAATAGCATAAAACAATTTTAACATTATCTACATTAAAAACACATCTGAATTCCTGCTAACCCTACTCCAGTGACCAGAGCTGAGAGATCAGTTCTGAGCCCAAGCCATAAATGCAGCCACAGCGGTGGGGGGTGGGGGGTGACTGGATGCTGTCAGCAGCAGAGACAGCCAAAATAGCCAAACCATTTCTGTTTCAGTTCTGTGATTGCAACAAAATTTGCAAACACAACAGAAAACATAGACAAAACTTTCCAACAAAACAAGCAGACACAACTCTCGGGAGAAACAGACAAAACATTCATGGACACACCAGAAAACACAGAGAGAAAAACTTACCAAAAAATAAAAATAAATAAACAAAAATAAAAACAAAAACAAAACGAAAATACACAACTTTCTTGAGAAATACACAAAATTTTCCAAAAAGACAAATCTTTCCACCCAGGATGAGAACCAGATGGGTGGGTGACATGACACTATTTGTATGTTAGGGTCCTGTTGACCCACAAAGCAGAACCGGATTATAACTCACCATAGATGCTGGCTGTGTTTCTCAGCATGGCACTTCACTCCTATATTTCAAAATCTAAATCAGCCTTGGAGCTTTGGAACATCTCAAAGTATGTGCCTCCTGAAGCAGCCCATCGCCCTTGAGTTTTGGCATGAAGATCAGCTTTAAAATTTGGATGGGTGGTCTGAATCTCACCAGGGCCTCTAGAAAATTGTAATCCCAATGGCAAGAAGAAGACCACTACCACAATTTGAGCTGAATTTGGAGCAAGCTTGATTTTCATTGAGGTGCAACCAAGATCAGGCTGGCAACTCCCTCCTAAGCCAGGCTAAAGAGAGTAGCCCTGAACTCACCTCTCTTGGACTTTTTAAGGAGTAAATCACAAGCAGTTTGGGGGAGACAATGGGGCAATAAAGAAATAAAATTAAAAAAAAAAAAACAACTATCATGTTATCACCCACCTTGTGATTAGGAGGGTCAGGGCCAGGGTGTTCTCAAAAACAAATCAAGGTCATGGGATGGGGAAGGTCAGTTTCCAGGAAACAGAGCAGCTCAACTCTCACAGTAAATAGAAATTTATTTTTAAAAATATAGCATAATGGCTCCTGCCTTTAAAGTGGAGTCAGGCAGGTTCCTCCTTAACAATCCCTTATAAGGTCCTAAAGTCTGTACTCATAGTCTCTTACATTGAGCCACTTGGAGTTTTCTCATGGGCCCTTATTGTCTATTACTGTTTTTCCCAATGTGAGGAAATGCTGTGGATATTGCTCTATATATAATAAAACACTGATGGCCAGTGACCAGGCAGGAAGTAGGTTGCCAGGCAGGAAGTAGGTGGGACAAGGAGAGAG
The DNA here is from genome assembly GCF_049852395.1 of Peromyscus maniculatus bairdii. Lineage (NCBI taxonomy): Eukaryota > Metazoa > Chordata > Mammalia > Rodentia > Cricetidae > Peromyscus > Peromyscus maniculatus. Next base: position 40,554,383 of record NC_134853.1, read on the forward strand.
GAGAATTCTGGGAAGCAGAAGGCTGAGGAGAGACACTGCAGCCACCGCCAGGACAAGTAACATGTGAAGACGCCGGTAAGCCACCAGCCATGTGGCAAGGTATAGATTTATAGAAATGGGTTAATTTAAGATAAAAGAACAGTTAGCAAGAAGCCTGCCATGGCCATACAGTTTATAAGTGATATAAGCGTCTGAGTGATTATTTTATAAGTGGATTGTGGGACTGCGGAGCTTGGGGAACCTGGAGAGAAGCCCTCCAGCAACAAGGAAACTCAGCTTGGAGAGTTTGGGAAACTTATTCAAAGTCACACATATGAAATGGTCAGATTCAAGATGAGTTGGACAGGTATGTTCTGACTTCAAAGTCCACATGACCTGCCACAGTTTTTGCTCTAGGCTACTGACACTCTTTCTTTTTGTTGTTGTTGTTAAGTCTCATTGTCATATTTTAAGTGTACCAATCAGTGCCATTTTATTGCTGTTAATACAAAATACGTGGTATAATTTGTGAAAATGTAAAAGGACCCAAGACCTTAGCAAAACCGATGCCATGTGAGTGGTACCATTCTGATCATCAACTTGACCCCAACACCTGCCCAAATGGAAACTGAGACATTGTCCTTAGTTCAGGAATGTCTGTAAATGTACTAACCTTGCTTTTTGGCTTCTGAAATTTTTCTTCTTGCTAACTGAAGAGTGATGGCCAGGATGTGGTTTTTGTGCATGAAAGACAAAATGTTGTGATACTTCAGGCTGCATGATTTGGGCAAACAACAGATACTCTTCTTGGCTTTAAGAGTGGCTATGTGGTAATCTCTGGTAGGCTTACCTTGCAACAAAAATGGTGGCTTATAGTATAGTATTGATAACTTGCTGAGAAAGACATTTAAGATGCATTAGAACATTTTTTTGCTTGTTATATATAAAATTATTTTTCTAAAGTCATTTTCATGAAGGAATCACATGTGACTTTCATGTGAAAGATAGGGGCTGGACACCTCTCCCCCTCACCAGGGAAATGCAGTGGGATTACTTGAGAGCCTGAAAAACCTTTCAGATGGAACCTATAAAGATTAACACAGAGAAGACTGGAAGGATTTTCAGAGAAGGGTTGTGAGCTCCCAGGAGCCTTGGATCATGCCCAAGGGATTTAAGAGTCAGTCAGGCTTATTGAATGTTTCAGAACACAGGGTGCCAGAGCAGAGTGAAGCAAGTTGAGGCTAGGGCTTAGCTGGGAGTGTGGCTTCAGTGCATTGCTGACTTCCTTTCTTATATTTCTCATCTTCTTTTGCACATTGGGAGTGAGCAAGTATTTACTTCTTAGGCAAGGTATCTGAAGGATGCTCATCAGGACAGTGCAAGGCTTAAGGGGGGAAGAAGATAAAATTAGTATATTAGAAATTCTCCATCAAATGATGGCCATTTTCCCAACAAGTCATGTGATGGCTATTCTTGATTGTCAACTTGGCTATCTCTAGAACCAGAAATGGAGAGCGCACCCATGAGAGCTTATTTTTGGAAGGTTTAAAGTAGGAGAATCCACTTCTAGTCTGGACCTTTGATGTAAGGAAGACATACGACTTTGATTTGGATCTTGGGGTGGGAAGACACATCTTTAATCTGGGCTACACTGTCTGCTGCAAGCCTATATAAGGACACAGAAGAAGGAAGGGCTTGTTCCTTGCCTGCTTGTCCTCCTCACCTTGCCAGCACATCCATTCCTTGACTGGCATTAGAGCTTTCTTCATTGGGACTCCAGCATAGACTGAAGACCACCTGAGACAACCAGCTTTGTGGACTAAGAAACTACTGGGTTCTTGGACTTTTCAGTTACAGCCAGCCATTGTTGGATTATCTGCACTCCAAGTTGTAAGTAATTCCAATAACATACATACATATGAGATAGATAGATAGATGATAGATAGATAGATAGATAGATAGATAGATAGATAGATAGATAGATAGATAGATAGATAGATGATAGAGATAGATAGATAGGTAGATAGATAGATGATAGATAGAGATTTATTCTATAAGTTCTGTTACTCTAGAGAACTCTGACTAGTACAAGTCAAGATAAATCACACTGGCAAGTAGCACCTGTAGGCAGAGAGTCTGTGATTTGTAGTACTTTTCATTCAGGCACTAATAAACACTTAAACCATGTGACAGGTAAACCATATCTCCTCTGCAGAATTTTGTCTAACATTTTTATAGCTCATGATTAATAATCAATTTCAAACGTCCTTTCCAAGCCAGACCTGGAAGATGAAGATAAGAAGATTATGAATTCAATACCAGCCAGTAACTCAGTGAGGCTGTGTTTCATTGAAAAAAAAAATCTAAAAGGCTCTTTTAGTTTCTCCTGTTTTGTAGAAGGATACAAGGAGCAGGGGCAAGCATCACGGAGGATGAAAATGTGCAGTGCCGCACAATAGACTGTCATGTACACACTGAAGCTCACAGAACACAGCAAAAGAAGCTGCCAAAGATTTTAAAAATCAACACATGAATGTGTACATGTACATACATGCACGCACAGTCATATGTACATAAACATACACAAACACCCTCACACATTCTCTCTCTCTCTCTCTCTCTCTCTCTCTCTCTCTCTCTCTCTCTCTCTCTCTGTCTCTCGCTCAAATGAGCACACTTGAAGAAAGTTAAAAATAACCAGCATCAACTTTTAAGCTGTTGGAAATTGGAAGGCACTAGAGAAAATTCTAAGAAAACATTTTTCCTACAATTTCAATATTGTTGGTTTATTTTGAACATTTATTCATCATTTTAGATAATTGCTTTTATTATTTGTAATTACATTTGTACCATACAGCATACACAGCATATATAAATGTTATGTAATCAACAAAAATTTTAAAAGCCAACCAATACACCAATATATACAGATAGAATAAATACCAGTGTCCCACCTCAGGTACTAACTAAATAGCCTATCAAAACTACTGTAATAAAATATCAGTTTTCATCTATCAGACTGTGAAAATATTAATAATATTTTAAGTTTCCAAGAATGTAGAAAAGATAATTCTCTTTTGTATTTGTGAAAGTACAAAAGGCTTAATCAAGGCCAGGCAATGGTGGCACATGTCTTTAATCTCAGCATGATATGGCTGGGTGTCACCTTCTTCTCTTCCTTTGCTTCAGATGTAGTCTATTCAGGTATCAAGTTGATATCCATTTCTTACTAATTATGCATTAGAAGCTTGGAATAAAATATTTCTTTATATTATATAAAAATACCTTTAGTAGAAGTTAGTCTTTTGTGGGCTTTTTAAAAATTATCTTTTTTTTTTGCCAATGTCTGATCAACCAAGGGCAAGTGTAAAATTAAAAAACCAAATCTATTTAACTAACAGTGAACATAATTTTTTTCTTATAATTATTATTAGGAAATTTTCTATTCATCTTACATACCAACCACAGGTCCCTTCTCCCCTCTTCCCCTCCCTCCCAGCTCTCTCTCCAAACTCATCCCCCCCCTCATTTTCACCTCCTAGTACATTGAGTTGAGGCAGGTCCAAGCCCCTCCACCCTGCACCAAGGCTGCACAAAGTGTCCCACCATAGGTACTAGGCTCCAAAAAGCTGGCTCATGCACCAGGGATGAGTCCTGATCCCACTACCTCTGGGCCCCCTAAACAGTTCAAGCTAAACAACTGTCTCACCTATCCAGAGGGCCTAGTCAAGTACCTTAGGGTCTCCTCAGCTATTGGTCCACAGTTCATGTGGAAAAACATTTTTCACGGCTGAAACACTTTGATGAAAGCATGTATGAGATTCTTGTTCTTCCTTTAAGTTGTTAGTTCCTAGGAAAAGAGACAGTGTTAAAAGAGAATCTGCCTTTGCATTTCCCTTAGACAAAGGTCTTAGAAGATTAGAGTGTGGCCTAATTATGGCCAAAATAAAGTGGATTCTCTTGAGTCTGTAATTCCTGTTGAATTAATTGTAATAAATCATAAATAGAGGTGCCTGATGAAGTTATCCACATTGTTTTAGATTGTTAATCTAAAAACATTGTTATTCAGAGTATAAGTTTAGAGGTTGAGGGTAATATTGTAAAGCAATGCAAATCATGTGTAATTCCATCTGTTGTACAGAAGTACCTAGGTGGATAAAAATCAGTGAAGCATCTCTAGAAACCAGGGAGCCCTATGTACCATCTTTTGTGGCATATACAAATAATTTTAGGAAGTAAAATAGAATGTTTTGATGCAAAATCAGTAAGTTTACTGGCAGGAAAATGATTATCCATTAGAAAAAGGTACACAGCAAAAGACATTGCTAAGTCATTTGAAGTATTCAAAACAAATTTTAACCCTTTTTTAAACCACAAGAAATACAAATTTAATGGGTTAATCTAACATTTTCTTTTATAAATAGAATTTTTATCATTTTATTATTTTCAGCAAACAATAGACTACCTTCCTTATAATGTATAATAAAAGGAAGAGGAAACAGCTCTTAAGTTCTCTTTAAAGCAGTAGCAACACATTTTTAGCATAATTGAGGTACTGTCTGCCCTTGGAGGGCCACAGCCAGAGTTAACCCTTTAGTGTATGAAGGCAATATCAGTGCAGAGGCAGATGCAATCACTAATATCTCCTTTCTTTCAAAAGTGAATTGCTTTGAGTTTCTCCCCATTTAAGTTATGTTGGCTATAGGCTTGCTGTAAATTGCCTTTACTATGTTTAGATATGTCCCTTGTATTCCTGATCTCTCCAGAACTTTTATTATGAAGAGGTTTTGAATTTGTCAAAGGCCTTTTCTGTATCTAATGAAATTACCATATTTTTTCTGTGTGTTTATATAGTGGATTATCTTCATTGATTTTCATATATTGAACTATCCCTGCATCTCTGGGATGAAGCCTATATAATTGTTGTGCATGATCTTTTGATATGTTCTTTGTGGTGGTAATCTAATTGTACTGAAATGTGATTTTGATTGTATGTTAATAAATAAAGTTGCCCGGGGGTCAGAGCTATTAGAGCCATAGCAAGAGTGTGGCGGTGGTGGCACACGCCTTTAATCCCATAGATCTCTGTGTGTTCAGGGATACACCCAGCATTGGAGACATATGCCTTTAAGACCTGGGGGGCTTTACATACAGACAGTGACGAGGCAGTCACGTGTTTGGGTTTACAACCAATGAGAAGGCAGAACAAAATACTATAAATAGACGAACAGACAGAATATAGATTTTTTTGGGGAAGCTGGGACACCGCAGGAGGAAGGGTGAGATTTTAGCTCTGCGCTCTGACCTCTCGGCTTTCTCTTTTACATTGTTTCTGTGTTTCTTATTTAATAAGACTGTTGGATACATTTACAGTTCTTGACTGAGTATTGCTCATCTATGTTCATAAGGGAAACTGATCTGTAATTCCCTTTCTTTGTTGGGTCTTTATGTGGTTTGGGTATAAAGGTAACTGTGGCCTCATAAAGAAAATTGGGTGACGTTGGAATCTTCAGGGCCTTCTGGAGTAAAGTTTCTGGGCTCTAATGTAGACATATTGTCCTTGTGCTTTACATTGGGTTCTAAGCATCTGAGATTGGGATGATTATAGGTCTAGGTGCTGATATCTGGTTTTGTTTTTGTTGAGGGGGTGTTTTGTTCTTTAGTTTTCATTTCCTTTCTGGATTTTAGGGGAATGTAAAGGCTGTGTGTTGCTTGGCAGGAAATTTTCTGTGGGCCTATTTCCCTGACCTACTCAGCTGGTGTATTCCTGGGAATGCCTGCGAGTATTGGAGACTGGAAAAATGGGATGAGTTGCGGGAAGAAAGTCTGGAAGAAAAGATCTTTGTGATCCATTGGTGATAGGGTAAGACAGGAAAGTGAGACCACAGCATGTGTTCTGCTCCAGAGCTGGGGATGAGATGAGGTGATTGGATCTGGAGGAGCAGAAAGAATGACCTTTGGGTTAGCAGGAGTGCCTGCTGGGTTCCAGGCTGGGATATGATCATGAGTGATTAGATGCAGAAGATCTGTGAGGTGCACAGGAGATGGGGATGTTGACACATTTCTAAACTGTCTTATTAAATAAAAAACATGAGCAAGATACCAGGGTTGAAACCTGAGAGATCAGGAAAATAGGACAAGCCATGAGCTAACTTCACCTCACCTCACCAACACCTCAGTCTCTAAAGAGAGCTACTTCCTGTATACCCACACCTATATGCCTTTTTGTTCTGTTCTCTCATTAGCTCTCTTAGCCCAGCTACATCACTTCCTCTTCCTGCCCAATTCTGTCAATTCCTGTCTGTCTGTACAGACTTCCAGACCTCTATGGTTAGTGCTGGGATTAAAGACATATATCACCATGCCTGGTCTAGTGTGGCCTTGAACTCTCAGAGATCCAGACAGATCCCTGCCTCCCAAGTGATAGGATTAAAGGTGTGTGCTACCATTGCCTGACTTCTATATAGTGGCTGGGTTTTTTCTCTGATCTCAGATAAATTTTATTGGGGGACACGGTATATTGGGGTACACAATACATCAACACAGGAGTAAGGGAAGGCTGCAGTGGGTGGTCTGTTCCAGAGCTGGGGGTGAGAGTCTAGTGTATGTTTCTAATTATCTCTTCCTAATTTTCCATTAGCCTGGGCTCCCCAGCTGTCATGAACATGAAGAAGCAATGCCTGTGATCCTTCTCTAGCTTAAGAAAGAACACTTGCAACTAATGGTACTTTCAGTAAACACAGATGCTGATTTATGTATTAATACCATGGCAACAAATGTGCTGTCTTAGAGACTTTTAAAACTTTAAAGTTATTTTTACAGAAATACAATATTCTTAATTCTAGATGTATTATAAAAAAAAAATCCCTTCTCAAAAATGCCTTTTTTTAAAGGAGAGTTTTATTCTGAAGGACAGTGTCTGTATTTCTTGGGGTTCATGAAATAGTGAATTCCTAGCCATCTTGCTAATACTTTTCTAAATATATAACAGAAATCAATACAATTGTAAGACAAAATTATGTCAAAGCTCCTTATAAAGAAGCAGGCAGGAGAAGCCATAACCACAACACATTAGCTAAAGGACAAACATAGAACCAGAAGATGTATTTGGGCCATGCTCACTCTCTTAAGGTAACAGTAACATGGGTATAGACTTAGAGAATGACACACATATTCAGAACATTTCTATTGAATTTTTATAAGCCCAGGAAAGCATTTGTGATCTAGAATTCTTTCTTGGGTAATTCTTACAAGATTAGCTATCATATCTGAGAATAATATGCAATGCTTTCAAAAATGCAATCATTCACAATGAATAAACTATATAGTACAAGTCCCATAAATCCAGAAGCCAAGAAACACACCTTGGAAATATGTCAAACCAGAAATAATCAAGGATTTGCAGATGCCACATGCAGGAGAGGGAAATCACGTTCCCCCTCCAAACCCAACAATAGCAGAAACAGCTCACCATGTTACCAGTGACACTGAGTGAAGTGACAGTTACTCACGGGTCTGCTTTTAGCCATACATGTATATTACTTTGACCAGTTTGTCTCTATGGTGTTATTAGCAAAATTTCCTTCTAAATTCAAAACGCCCAAATAGATTTTCTTAAGTTATTGAGAAAGTTAGAATCAAGAAAGATTTAGCAGTTTGATTCTCTAAGTTCCTTGGCAGGGGGCAGGGATGATAGTGCAATACGTAAAGTGTGTGCTGCACAAACATAAGGAACTGAGTTCTGATTCCCAGTATTCATGTCCAAATGGTGTGGCTGAATGAGTCTATAACCCCAGTATTGAGTGAAACATGGTAAATAGATCCTTGGGGCTTACTGTCAGCCAGTCCAGCCAAACTGATAAGCTGCAAGTTTGTTTAGAAAGCCTGCCTTAAGAAAATGAGGTGGAGAACAATGAGAAAGATCCATGATATCAACTTTTGGCTTTCACACATGAAAGCACAGATGAGTGTGTGCACACATTCAGTTACACACACATACTCTCACACATCACAAGCACATGGACACTCACTCTTACACCCTCACATACTCACACATACATAGCCTCACACACTCACATGCAATTTCTCACACACTTATACATGCAAACTTTCACACACTCACATACTCTCTTACACAAAAACTGATACTTATTCCTGAACAGTCATATATACAAACACGCTCACATGCACAAACTCTCACACTCACACACACTCACATAACACTCTCTCTCACACACACATAAACTCACAGACACACACACTGGCATGTACATTCCCACACACTCACATGTAAATTCTCACAATACATACACACTCACATGAAAACATACACACACATTCTCTCATACACATATTCTCATATATACTCTCATATACTCGCAAACACATGCAGACACACTCACACAGACACACATACACTCACACACTCTTACACATGCACACTCTCAAAACACTCACAAATGCATATTCTTACACTCACACTCTCTCACACTCACATAAACATACTCACATACACATCTTTTAACAGAATTCCAAAAAGTGGAACAAATTTCAGACAACCACCAAAGTAGGTGGGATGACCTGGAATACATTAGTGACCAGAAGAAGTCACTGTCTTTAGAACAAAAGGCTTCAGCCTTTTCTGTAACAAAATCAAACTTCCAATTGAAGAACAGGGAAGGCAGGAGGAAGGGAGGGAGAGACAGAATCAGTTACAGAAAGAATTCAAGATTCTCAAACTACTCAATCTTTGGAGGGAAAAACTGGCAGAGATCAGGGAACTAAAAAGCACTGACATAAAATAAATTGGTCACTGTCTCACACCCATATGAAAATATAAAATGCATTGTATTATGTAATTTGTGGCACTGTTCAATGAACCCCTGTCCTTTGAAGCATCAATTTCAACTCTAAAAACTTATTAGAAAGAAATAATAGGAAAAACTCACAGGGTATCCAGACAAGGCATGTCATTCTTTTCTAATACAGAAATTTAAAGGTTGATATCATCAGTTCCTATCATAACAAGTAACTGAGATCATCAACTTAGTTCTTTTTTTCAGTCGGTGATTGGCTATGTGCACTGTGGATCTGTGGTAAAGTAGCACATCAGGTCAGGAGTGATAGAATGCAAATCATCTACCTAATGGCCAATAAGTGAAAAGGTGAAGAAGGAGCCAGGTTCCAGGATCTCCTGTCAGAGCTCACTCCCAGTGACTCAAAGGACTCTGGTAATACTCTACCTCCAGTGTGTAATAAGTTTACATGTTGGACTGACTATCTTTGGACCTACAGCCTACAAATAGTGACCTGGAGATTTATTAATTTTGAAAGTTTGGCCTTAGTTTAAGCCTTTTCCCAGCTATCTCTTGTAACTTAATTAACCCATACTTTTTAAATCTACATCTTGCCATGTGACTTGATTACCCCTACTTAGTATGGCACATCTGACTTCCTCCATGGCTGCTGAGATTCTGTGCCTAGACTCCTCCTCCCAGTTTCTTTCTCTCTCTCTTCCTAGAAGTCCCACCTATTCTCTGCTGCATAGCCTATTGACCATTTAGCTCTTTATTAAACCAATCATAAGGTTCCTTAGGCAGAGACACATCTTTACAATGTAAACAAATATTCTGAAACAATAGTGGTAATTGGGATCTTCCAAAAGTGACTTCTTGGAGACCATTCCCAAAGGCGTTTGGGACAATCAAGATCCAAATTATATAATACCATCCAAGAATACATGGTTAGTTAATGACATCATGTATGCCTTGTCATCTATCTAGTAAAGTAGAGACCAGTGGTCATTAAGGTGGAAAAGACAGTTCCATGTCCAATGGTAAGAGATACTCCAGTTTGTAATGCCCTGCCTATGACATCTTGTAAGGGTCTGTCAGTCCCCATCAGGCTGAAGCACTCTTGTCTGTGTCATGGTTTGTTACAATACTCTTAAAAATCACTCTCCTCTCATCTCCTCATATGTAACCTCTTAGAAACCGTAAGTCTTTTGTCAGGATAATTTTTTTGCATCCTTCCTAGAGAAACAACAACAACAAAAAGCCTGATAATTTAACAACAAAACGTTTTTTAAAGGCAAAACTTTGCCTCAGTCTTTCTGTCTACATTTCTAGTAAAGGAATTTGGCAAGTTTAAATGAGAAATATGTTATAATTTTTTTTTCTTTTTTCCACTGAACCAATAACAAAGCTATGGTTTTATTTATTTACTTATTTATTCATTTTTTATTTTTCTTAGTGAATAATATTGATTTTATTTTTTTCTTATTAAGAAATTTTTAGTTCATTTTACATACCAACCACAGATCCCCCTCCCTTGCCACCTCCTACTCCTCACTCTTTCTCCCCCAATCCACCCACCATTCCCTCTTTCAACAAGGTAAGGCCTCCTATAGATAGTGAACAGAGCCCGGTACATTCAATTGAGGCAGGTCCAATGTGGTAATATTTGTTGTACCCTAATAAAATTTGCCTGAAGATCAGAGAACAGAACAAGCCACTACATTAAATGTAGATACCAGTCAGTGGTGGTACACACCTTTAATCCTAGCACTTGGGAGGCAGAGATTCATCTGGATCTCTTTGAGTTCAAAGCCATCCTGGACTACATGAAATTAGTTAAGTCTAGGAGAGAAGCAGAGCCATGTAGTGGTGGCATACACCTTTAATACCATTGCTTGAAAATCACATGCCTTTAGTCTCAGAACTTGAGATCTCATGACTTTGCTACCAGTATTTGAGAAGCACACAGGCCTTTAATCACAACACTTGGAAGGAAGTAATATGGCTGGGCTGAGAAAGGTATATAAGATGTGAGGAGACAGGAACTCAAGACCCTTTCAGCTAAAGCCCCTTTTCAGCTGGACCCATTTCAGCTGAGGACTCAGAGATATTCAGTCAGAGGATTTATGGAGTTAGTGAGGTAAGAAGTAGCTGTGGCTTTTCCCCTTGTCTCTGATCTTTCAACATTTATTCCAGTACCTGGTTCCAGATTTTGGAATTCATACAACATCTGGCATCCAACTTTTATGGCACAAATTCACAAAAAAAACCCCACTTGCCTATAGCTTTGCAGTCCCTGGCTCAGGTCCAAGCTGAATGTGGCCAGAGTTTCCACCCCACCTGGGTTGGAATCCCTATCCTGCAGGCTAAGTTTCTGTTGCAGCCTCTCTGCAGCAAACTCCCCAGTCTCAGGCTCCAAACACACCAGAATTAGTTGCTTTTGCACATTCCCAAGAGCAGAAAGCTGGCTCTCTAGTTTCTTGCTTTTGGCTTACTCTGAGACCCCTCCTTGAGCTACTGCCACACTATCATCTGAATCGTCATTGCCAGAAGATTTGATGAGTCAACTGAGGTTTCTTAAAGGGAGGAATTAGTTAAAAGAAACCATTTTCTCACAATGAAACATAGGAAACATTTTTACAGTGGAGGGAGTTTGGTTTTATACCATTGATGATCTAAAAATGGAACAATTAAATGAGGATAATTAATGTTGATGAGATTTATGTATTGTCAATTATAAATATTATTTGTTTGATCCTTCTGTTTTATCATTTAAAGTTAATTAATATGAGTGCCAAGACAAAAGTTTTAGAAAAACCTGCTAAAACAGATCATAGAGATATTCAGACCCAGCCAAAGGAATTTAAAGGAGAACCAATCTCAACATTGCATTATAAAGTTACAGAGAAACAGTCTAAGCTTTTCAAACAGACAACCTTAATTTATTCAATAACCCTACAGGAACTGCCAAATGATAGGTAACCCCAAGACTGTGCATGAGCTGATTGGACTCCTGTATGAATGTTAGATTTAAGGAGATTCAAGGAATTGATCGTCTCATATATCATCCATTCATCTTTTGTGAAGCAAATGTTAAACTTGTGATCAACTTGTAATAAAATTATCTCTCAAGACTGGAGAGATTTGGTTACAGCAGTCTCAGAGGCTGGCCCTCAATTACAATGGAGGACCTGGTGAAAGGTTGAGGCTTAGACCATTGAACAACAAAGTAGAGTTAGAGGTATAGAAATTTCTCAATATCAACTTCCTGGAGAATGTGGTTATGCTAAAGACAATCTTTATATTATGACCACACCCTAGCTTTATGCTGAATGGCAGCCTTGAATGCTTGGGAAAGAAGTAGGAAAGAAAATTGAGTCATTTACTAAAGTCATACAGGGCCTAAAAGAAGTCTTCACAGATTTCTTACAAAGACTGACTTCAGCAGTGAATAGAATGATAACAAATTCAAAAGCTAGACAAACAATAATTTAATCTTTAGCTTTGAAAATGCTAATGCACAATGAAAAAGGGTAATTATGTCATTAAAGGGAAGATCAGCAGCAATGGACCCAAGATACAATAAACATCGAATCTAATGACCATGATGATACTTGGATAGGAGAAGTGATTTCCAGAGGTTTAAAAAAATAGTAATGTCAAATGTTTCAATTGCAGTAAATAAGATCACCTAAAAAGGGACTATAATTGGGACATTATTAGAAAAAAAATGTTTTTTTCAAGGAATAATCCCAACAGAACAACCCTCCCTTCTGGATTATTCTGAGGATGTAGCAAAGGCAGACATTAAACTAATGAATGTAGATCAAAAAGGGACAGACAAGATAATTCCTTGCCTTTGCCATTGGGAATCTCCCTGAGGGGCCTCTCACAGGCTCCCATGTCAAATTCCATTCAGTGCTTTGCTGTGTAAAAATGCTTTTGTGCACTGGTTTAATACAATGCTGATTGGCTAGTAGCCAGGCATGAAGTATAGGTGGGACAAGCAGAGAAGAGAATTCTAGGAAGAGGAAGGCTGAATCAGGAGATGCCAGCCCATTATCCAGGGAGCAGCATGTAATGGCACACAGATAAATCCATGGAACATGTGGCAACATACAGATTAATAGAAATGGGCTGAGTCTAAGTGTAAGAGCTAGTCACTAGGAAGCCTGAGCTAATGGCTGAGCAGTTTTAATTAATATTAGCCTGTATGTGTTTATTTGGGTCTGAGCAGCTACAGGACTGGCAAGTGATAGAGATTTGTCCTGACTGTGGACTGGGTGGGACACAGGAAACCTTCAGCTACAGTCCTTTCCTGTCATCATGGAGGAAACTCCTTCCCAAAACAAAGAACCCAATACTTGTAAAAAGCCATACTTCTCTGGATAATAGAAAAGCTATAGAAGATGGAACAAAGAAATTGGAAGAAACCATAAAGTGAATCTTCTGACAAACTTCTATAAACGAAAGAAGGCCAAAATTAAAAATTCAAATAAACAATATCATCAAAGGTCTTGTAGACATAGGTGCAGATGTAACAATAATTGCACCAGAATCTTGGCATCCAGATTGACCTATTCAAGAGGTAATGTTAAGCTTCTAGGGACTGGAACATTATCTCAAGGGAAACAGAGTGCGAGGTGGATTGAATATATAGCCAGAAGGACAGAGAGGAAATTTAAAGCCATATATGACTAATATAGCTACAAATTTATGGGAATGTGATTTGTTACAACAATGGCATACCCAGATTAACACTTCCCCACAATCTCATAAGAAATCATAAACTAACATATATTTCTGGAAAAAAAATTAGAAGGTATTATAAAGAACAGTCATCGACCATACAGATTGTAGATCAGGGCACAACAGCTGCTGCTCTTTAAAAGACACCAACAGACCTACCTTTAAAATGGTTAACAGACAAGCCTGTACGGGTTCAGCAATGGCTTTTAACAACAGAGAAATCACAGGCCTTAGAACTGCTGTTACAAGAGCAGTTAAATGCTCAATATATTGAAGAATCAACCAGCCCTTGGAATTCTCCTGTATTTGTTATTAAAAAGAAATCTGATAAGTGGAGAATGGTAACAAATCTAAGAGCTGTCAACAAGGTAATTCAGCCAATGGGTTCTCTACAATCTGGATTGCTTTGCCTTCTCTGTTACCTAAAGGATAGCCTCTTACAGTTATTGAATTAAAAGACTGTTTCTTCTCAATACCATTTCAAGAAAAAAAAAAAAAAACAGAGAAAAAAATTACTTTCACGGTGCCTACTTATAATAATTCCCAGCCAGTCAAGAGGTATCAATGGAAGGTTCTCTTGCAGGGAATGTTAAATAGCCCAACTCTGTGCCAATATTTTGTATGACAGCCATTGCAAGTAATATGTAAACAATTTCCTCAATCTATTGTTTACCATTACATGGGTGACATTTTACTAGCTGATTCAAATGTAGATACTTTAGAAAAAAATATTTGAATAAGTAAAGTAAATTTTGCCTTGCTGGGGATTACAAATTGCTCCTGAAAAGATACAAAGAGGAGATTCTATTAATTACTTAAGAAATAAAATAGGTCTACAAAAAATTATACCCCAAAAGGTACAAATTGGGAGAGATCAATTACCAAATCTTAATGACTTTCAAAGATTACTAGAAGACATTTCCTATCTATGGACCACTATTAGGGTAAAAAATGATAAATTGCATAATTTATTCAAAACCAAAGATGGTGACAAGGACTTAAGTAGTCCAAGAGAATTATCAGCTAAAGCTGAGAGAAAATTGTCTTTGGTGGAAAAGAAAATACAGGATGTATATTGCATTTTGTTTATTTTACCCTCTAAGCATTCTCTGACAGGAATATTAGTGCAGAGGGAAGATATTATCTTAGAATGGATCTTCTTACCACATAAACAGAGAAAAAATTTTAAAACTTACATGGAAAATATTGGTCAGGCCCTCTAGTACAAGGTAATGATGATATTGATAAACTATTTATAGAAAACGTGCTGGAGGCCTTGGAATTTCATAAAAAAAAATCATGTCAATAAAAAAGGATTTTTTTCATAACCTGGCAACAAGCCAAAGAAATTATAAAGAAATATCCTACTTGTTTTTTATACAATCAAACTCTACTACTTGCATGAAGTAACCAAAAAGTAATCAAAGGAATGAAATCTGGCAGATGGATGTGTTTCATTTTGTAGAATTTGGAAAATTAAAATATATATACCACACCATTGATACCTATTCAGGATTTCTTTTTTTTTTTTCATTTTTTTAATTAAGAGATTTGCTATTCACTTTACATATCAACCACAGATTCCCCCATGCTCCCACCTCCTACTCCCCAGCCCTCTCCCCAACCCATCCTCCACTCCCACCCTCTCCAAGGCAAGGTCTCCGATGGGGAGTCAGCAGAGTCTGGTACATTCAGTTGAGGCAGGTCCAAGCCCCTCCTCCCTGCACCAAGGCTGTGCAAAGAATCCTACCATAGGTACTGGGCTCCAAAAAGCCAGCTCATGGACTAGAGACAGGTCCTGGTTCCACTGTCTAGGGGTCCCTTAAACAGTTCAAGCCAAACAACTGTCTCAACTTATCCAGTGGGCCTACTCCAGTATCACAGGGGCTCCTCAGCCAGTTGTCCACAGTTTATGCATTTCCATTAGTTTGCCTAGTTGTCTCTAAATTCCTTCTAATCATGGTCTAGATATCTCTTGCTATAGAATCCCTCCTCACTTTCATCTACTGGAGCCTGGGAGCCCTACCTGGGACCAGGCTGTGGACCTCTGCATCTGCTTCTATCAATCAATGGATGAGGGTTCTATGATGACAGTTAGGATAGTCAGCCATCTGATCACCAGAGTAGGTCAACTCAGGCACCCTCTCCACCATTGCCAGTAGACTATGGTGGAGTCATCTTTGTGGATTCTTGGGGACCTCCCCCAGCACCCTGCCTCTCCCTGTTCCCATGGTGCCTTCACCCATCACAGTATTTCCTTCCCTGCTCTCTCACTCTGCTCCTGATCCAGCTCAAACTTCCCACTCCCCTAAGTGTAGCTGGAGATTTTCTCTCCAGCTCCTACCAAGCCTGGCTGTCCCGCAGCCCACTTATAAAATAAACACATAGACTCCTATATTACTTAAAGTGTTTGGCCTAATAATGGCTCAGGCCTCTAGCTATCTAGTTTTTATACCTTAAAGTAACCCATCTTTATAAATCTATACCTTGTCACATGGCTTGTGGCTTACCATTATCTTACATGTTGGTACTCATGGCAGCAGCTGACAGCATCTCCTGACTGAGCCTTGCTGTTCCCAGAATTCTCTTTTTTGCTTGTCCCACCTATACTTCCTGTCTGGCTACTGGCCAATCAGGGTTTTATTTATACAGAGTGATATCCAGAGCACTTCCCCTTTTCTTTTTTTTTTCCAAAAAGGAAGGTTTTAACTTTAACATAGTAAAATTATATATAACAAAACAATTATCGAGCAAGAATTACAGTTATAATATCTAGTCTGTTTATAATAACTAGTCTATATGGCAAAATAAAAGACCATATCCTATCTTATATTTGTGAGTCTAAGGTTTTATATCTAACTTATCCTTCATCATGACTAAGGAAAATTATAACTATCTCTAGTCTTTACATCAAAGACCTCAGACGGATATATTATTATCTGAGAAATGGGAAAAGGATGTAAGCAATTTTTGGGAGTCTTGTAGGGTAGATAGAGACAGCTGGCAGCCTATATAATTACCTAATGTTTTTTTGTAATGTTGGGGCATTTGTCTTTAGCCCACAGGCCTGGAGTCTCTTAGTCATTTTTTTGTGTGTGTGTCCTGTAGAATGTCTGGCAGTTTTCTCTGCAAAACAGGAGCCTGAAGGACCATTTTGTCAAGCAAAGTTCAGTAATCACCTTTTTATGGGTCCTGCGTGTCCAGTCGATCAAGGAGCCCAGGCAAGAACAGTTTCTTGCCCAAATAAATACAAATCGATATCCACAGCACCTAAGCTCTCATTCCTCCGTCCCTTGCCCTCTTTTACCCCCACGGACTCCCAGCTTGCTCATGTATATCCCATCCACCCCTTCCTCACTGGGCAATCACTGTGTCCCTCCCAGAGTCTTCCATACTAGCCAGTATCCCCGGAGCTGTAGGTTTCAGTTGAGTTTTCCCTCACTCCACATCTAGTATCCACTGATGAGTGAGTACATACCATGTTTGTCTTTCTGAGTCTGGGTTACCTCACTCAGGATGATATTATCTAGTTCCATCCATTTGCCTGTAAACCTGATGATGTCAGTTTTTTTCTCTGCTGAGTAGTACTCCATTGTGTATATGTACCACATTTTCTTTGTCCATTCTTCAATTGAGGGGCACCTAGATTGCTTCCAGGTTCTAGCTATTACAAATAATGGTGCTATGAACATAGTTGAGCATGTGTCCTTGTGGTATGATTGATCCTTACTTCGGTATATGCCCCAGAGTGGTATAGCTGGGTCTTGAGGAAGATTGATCCCCAATTTTCTGAGAAAATGCCATACTGATTTCCAAAGTGGCTGTACAAGTTTGCATTCACACCAACAGTGTAGGAGTGTTCCCCTTGCTCCACATCTTTCCTCTCTAACTAACATAAGCTGTCTTCAGTGTTTTTGATCTTAGCCATTCTGACAGGTGTAAGATGGTATCTCAGAGTCATTTTGATTTTCATTTCCCTGATGACTGAGGATGTTGAGCAATTCCTTAAATGTCTTTCAGCTATTTGAGATTCTTTTGTTGAGAATTCTCTGTTTAGCTCTATAGCCCATTTTTAAATTGGACTATTAAGTATTTTGATGTCTAGTTTCTTAAATTCTTTATGTATTCTGGAGATCAGCCCTCTGTCAGATGTAGGATTTGTGAAGATCTTTTCCCATTCTGTAGGCTGTCATTTTGTCTTATTGGCTATGTCCTTTGCCTCACAAAAGCTTCTCAGATTTAAGAGGTCCCATTTATTAATTGTTGCTTTCAGTGTCTGTGGTCCTGGTGTTATATTTAGGAAGTGATGTCTGGTGCCAATGAATTCAAGACTACTTCCTACTTTCTCTTCTATCAGGTTCAGAGTAACCAGATTTATGTTGAAGTCTTTGGTTCCCTTGGACTTAAGTTTTATGCATGGTGACAGATATGATTCTATTTCCAGTCTTCTACATGTTGACATACAATTATGCCAGCACTATTTGTTGAAGATGCTTTCTTTTTTCCATTTTACAGTTTTGACTTCCTTGTCAAAAATTAGGTGTTCATACCTGTGCAGATTAATGTCAGGGTCTTTAGTTCAATTCCATTGGTCCACATATTGGTTTTTATGCCAGTACCAAGCTGTTTTACTGTAGCTCTATAGTGCCGCTTGAAGTCAGGGATCATGATGCCTCCAGAGGTTGTTTTAGCTATCCTGGGTTTTTTGTTTTTCCATATGAAGTTGAAAATTGTTCTTTCTGGGTCTGTGAAAAATTGTGTTGGGATTTTTATGGGGATTGCATAAAATCTGTAGATTGCTTTTGGTAAGATTGCCATTTTTTACTCTGTTAATCCTACCTATCCATGAGCATGAGAGTTGTTTCCATTTTCTGATATCTTCTTCAATTTATTTCTTCAGAGACTTAAAGTTCTTTTCATATAGGTCTGTCACTTGCTTAGTTAGAGTTACCCCAAGGTATTTTATATTTTTTGTGGCTATTGTAAAGGGTGATGTTTTTTTGATTTCTTTCTCAGCCTGTTTGTCATTTGTAAATAGGAGGGCTACTGATTTTTTTGAGTTAATCTTGTATCCTGCCGCATTACTGAAAATGTTTATAGGCTATAGGAGTTCCCTGGTAGAATTTTTGAGGTCACTTATGTACACTATCATATCATCTGAAAATGGTAAAAGTTTGACTTCTTCCTTTCCAATTTGTATCCCCCGATCTCCTTTTGTTGTCTTATTGCTCTAGCTAGACTTCAAGTATTATATTGAATAAATATGGGGGGGAGCAGACAGCCTTGTCTTGTTCCTGATTTTAGTGGAATTACTTTAAGTTTCTCTCCATTTAATTTGATGTCAGCTTGCTGTAAATTGCCTTTATTATGTTTAGGTATGTTCCCTGTATTCCTGATCTCTGTAGAACTTTTATCATGAAGGGGTGTTGGATTCTGTCAAAGGCTTTTTTAGCATCTAATTAGGTGATCATGTGGTTTTGTCTCTCAGTTTGTTTATATGGTGTATTACATTGAAAGACTTTCGGTTATTGAACCATCCTAGCATCCCTGGATAAAGCCTACTTGATCATAGTGGATAATTTTTTTGATGTGTCCTTGGATTCAGTTTGCCAATATTTTATTGAGTATTTTTCCATCAATGTCCATGAGGGAGATTGGTCTGTAATTCTCTTTCCTTGTTGCATCTTTGTGTGGTTTGGGTACCAGGGTAAATGTAGCCTCATAAAAATAGCTTGGTAATGTTCCTTCTGTTTCTATTGTGTGGAAATACCTGAAGAGTATTGGAATTAGCTCTTCTTTGAAATTCTGGTAGAATTCTGCACTGAAGCCATCTGGCCCTGGACTTTTTTTTGGTTAAGAGACTTTTAATGACTGTTTCTATTTGCTTAGGGGTTATTGGTCTATTTAATAGTCTATCTGGTCTTGGTTTAACTTTGGTATATGGTACCTCTCCAGAAAATTATCAATTTCTTTCAGATTTTCTAATTTTGCAGAGTACAGATTTTTGAAGTATGACCTGATGATTCTCTGAATTTCCTCATTGTCAGTTATTATATCTCCCTTTTCATTTCTGATTTTGTTAATTTGGATGCTCTCTGTCTGCCTTTTGGTTAGTCTGGATAAGGGCTTGTCTATCTTGTTGATTTTCTCAAAGAACCAACTCTTTGTTTCA
Source organism: Peromyscus maniculatus bairdii (assembly GCF_049852395.1). Lineage (NCBI taxonomy): Eukaryota > Metazoa > Chordata > Mammalia > Rodentia > Cricetidae > Peromyscus > Peromyscus maniculatus. The sequence continues at coordinate 40,574,078 of NC_134853.1, forward strand.
TTGATTCTTTTTATTGTTCTCTTTGTTTCTATTTCATTGATTTCAGCTCTCAATTTGATTATTTCCTGGCATCGATTCCTCCTGGGTGAGTTTGATTCTTTTTGTTCTAGAGCTTTCAGGTGTGCTATTAAGTCACTAGTGTGAGATAACTCCGTCTTCTTAATGTGGGCATTTAGTGCTATGAATTTTTCTCTTAGCACTGCTTTCATGGTGTTCCATAAGTTTGGATATGTTGTGCTTTCATTTTCATTGAATTCTAGGAAGTCTTTAATTTATTTCCTTATTTCTTCCTTGATCCATTAGTGATTCATTTGGGCATTATTCAGTTTCCATGAGACTTGATTTTCTGTAAATTTTGTTGTTGTTGAAATCTAACTTTAAACCATGGTGATCCAATAAAATACAGGAGGTTATTCCAATTTTTTTGAATTTGTTGAGATTTACTTTGTGGCTCAGCATGTGGTCAATTTTAGAGAAGGTTCTGTGGGGTGCTAAGAAGAAGGTATATTCTTTTGTGTTAGGGTAGAATGTTCTATAGATATTGATTAAGTCCATTTGAGTCATAACATCTGTTAGGTCCCTTATTTCTCTGTTAAGTTTCAGTCCAGCAGACCTGTCCATTGGTGAGAGTGGGATGTTGAACTCTCCCACTACTAGTGTGTGGGGTTTGATGTGCAATTTAAGCTTTAGTAATGTTTCTTTTACAAATAAGGGTGCCCCTCTATTTGGGGCATAAGTGTTCAGAATTGAGACTTCATTTTGGTGGATTTTCCCTGTGATAAGTAGGTAATGTCCTTCCCGATCTCTTTCAATTGATTTTAGTTTGAAGTCTATTTTATTAAATAATAGGATAGCTATACCAGGTTGCTTCTTAAGTCCATTTGATTAGAAATTCTTTTTCCAGCCTTTTACTCTGAGGTAGTGTCTGTCTTTGAAGTTGAGATGTGTTTCTTCTATGCAGCAAAAACATGGATCCTGTTATCATACCCATTCTATCAGCCTGTGTCTTTTTATATGTTGAGACCATTGATATATTAATGGATATTAAAGAACACTGATTGTTAATTTCTGCTATTTTTTGTTGGTAGTATTGTGCGTTTCTCTTCTTTCATATTTGTTGGTATGGGATTATCTATTGACTATACTTTCATGCTTGTATCTAACTTCCTTAGGTTGAATTTCTCCTTCTAGTGCTTTCTGTAGGGCTGGATTTTGGAGAGGTATTTTTTAAATCTGCTTTTATCATGAAATATTTTGTATATTCCATCTATGGTGATTGAGAGTTTTGCTGGATATAATAATCTGGGTTGGCATCCATGGTCTCTTAGTGTCTGCCTAATGTCTGTCCAGGACTTTCTGGCTTTCAAAGTCTCCATTGAGAAGTCAGGTGTTATTCTAATGGGTATGCCTTATATGTTACTTGGCCTTTTTCCTTTGTATCTTTTAATATTTTTTCTTTATCCTGTATGTTTAGTGTTTTGAATATTTTGTGGTGAGTGGTCTTTTTTTTTTAATTGGGTCTATTTGGTGTTCTGTAAACTTCTTTTATCTTCATAGGCATTTTTTTTCTTTAAGTTGGGAAAGTTTTCTTCTATGATTTTGTTGAATATATTTTCTGTGCCTTTGAGTTGGTGTTCTTTTCCTTCTTCTATTCCTTTTATTCTTAGGTTTGGTCTTTCATGGTGTCCCAAATTTCCTGGACATTTTATTTTATGACTTTTTTGGCTTTAGTGTTTTCTTTCACTGATGAATCTATTTCCTCTATTGTATCTTCAATGCCAGACATTCTCTCTTCCATCTTTTGATTTTCTCTTTAAAAGTCTCTATCAACGCCGGGCGGTGGTGGCACACGCCTTTAATCCCAGCACTCGGGAGGCAGAGCCAGGCAGATCTCTGTGAGTTCGAGGTCAGCCTGGGCTACCAAGTGAGCTCCAGGAAAGGCACAAAGCTAAGCAGAGAAACCCTGTCTCGGGGAAAAAAAAAAAAGTCTCTATCATCTTCTTTAAGGTCTATTTCTTCTACTTCTTTTGCTTTGTGATGTTCAGGTCTTGCTGATATAGCACCACTAGGTTGTGTTGGTGTCATATTTGTCTTTATGTTGTCAATTGTATTTTTGCACTGGCATCTACCCATCTCTTTCTCCACTCTGTGCAAGTGCTTTCTGTGTCTGAGGGAGCCTCTTTTGGTCTAGTTGATAATCTTGGTCTAATGGGAACTCTAGGTCTAATCTGGACTCTTGGTCCAATCTGTGCTGTTCCCAATTGGTGTAGGGTGTGCTTATGTCTCTGTTTTTACTGGTGTCTCAGGGGCCTGCTTTCTGTTCCCAATGGTGCAGGTTGGGCATGTGACTCTGCTTTTCGCTAGTGTTGCAGGGGACTGATTTTTGTTCCGAATGGGTGTGGTTTGGGCTGGTGACTCTGGTTTTCACTGATGTCACAAGGGGCTGTTTTCTTGGTGAGGGGGTGGGGGAAAGGGCAGCTGGCTCATCCATGGGGGCTCCAATGGCTTGGAGGAGAGATACAGGATTTGCCCCCAGGGCCTAGAGGCTAGGGACATGTTCTGCCAAGTCCAGAGATAGGGCCTTACCTGTTACCATTAAGTGTATGTTGGGCTTATGACTCTGGTTTTCACTGGAGTCACAGGGCGCTCCTTATTCAGGATTTCAATGGGCAACTGCTCTGAGTTCCAAAAAGGCTGATTCTGTAATCGTGCATTTGCTAGAGGTTATAGCCATCATGGGTATACCCATACAAATTGAGACTGGCAATGCTCCAGCACATGTCTCTACTAAAATGAAACATTTTTTGCTTTTGTAATATAAGGCATTTTACAGGTATACTACACAATTCTATAAGCCAAGCAGTCATAGATAGATCAAATAATACTGTAAAGGATACCCTACAAAACAGAAAGGGGGAGCCGGGCGGTGGTGGCGCACGCCTTTAATCCCAGCACTTGGGAGGCAGAGGCAGGCGGATCTCTGTGAGTTCGAAGCCAGCCTGGGCTACCAAGTGAGTTCCAGGAAAGGCGCAAAGCTACATAGAGAAACCCTGTCTCGAAAAACCAAAAAAAAAAAAAAAAAAAAAAAAAAAAAAAAAAAAAAACAAAAAAAAACAAACAAACAAAAAAAAAAAAAAACACAGAAAGGGGTAATAAAGACCCCCAGAAATAGATTACATAAAGGTTTATTAACTTTGAATTTTCTCAGTGGTATTGATAAAGGAACAACAGCTTTGGAGAGACATCAGATAAAAGAAAAAACTACAGAATTAAATCAGCCTGTGTACTTTAAAGATGGGATGACCTCAGAATGGAAACCAGGATATGTATTACATTGGGGATGAGGTTTTGCTTTTGTTTCCACAGGAGAAGAAAAGTTATGGATACAATCAAAATAATTAAGGTATGACTTCAACAAGAGAGACCTCTTAATTAGAGGGGGTGATAGTTCATCCACCAGCATGACAAGTCAATTTAAATTAACTTATACAACTAACAAAAGCTTTTTATTTGATCAGATATAACTTGCCAAAAAGGAACATCCTCAAAATTAGGGTTGAGAAATGGTTTTGTTTTTGTCTTTCAGGAGAATAAAAGCTAAGGAATCTCAAGAACACTGGACAAATGAGACATCTGAAGAAAAATGACAAATCATCTAGAAAAAATATCCCACAAAAAAATGTGTTCTCCAGTGAACTATGACCATGCCTAATGGTGACCTTTGAAGTCTTTGAAAAGATGATGCAATCCCACAATGACAACTCCACATGGACAATGATAATGCCATTAAGCTGACAAACACCACCCAAAGATCAGGTTTGGACTATACAAACTGACCAGGAAAATATTGAGATTGCTAGGGGAAATGATGCAACTGCCTCTCCCAGGACTTTCAATTAACCCAAAATTTTCTTGTCAGAATCCCATAAAGATGCCTTCACCCCAAGATAGCAGGAAGTAATTTTGAGAACACCATACTCACATTCCCAAGAGGTGGAGTGGGTGGTTTTTGGTCATGCAGTGGGTTTTGGATAATTATCATTATTTAGGATGGTTGGTTATAAGTTGTTAATTGTTACTGGTCAGGAAAAAGGCTAAACAAAGGAGGTTAAATTCAGGGTTCTTGTTTTGAAAAATTTACCCAAAATAGGGTAAATAATGGAATATTTTCTCTGATTCTGTCAAATGTTAATGGACTGGACACTGTTAATATAAATTTTGACTGTATATATTGTTTATACTTATTGTACACAGTGTATATAATTTTTCTTATACCTTCTGTTATTATTTTAGACAAAAAAGGGGAAATGTAATATTTTGTTGTACCCTAATAAAATTTGCCTAAATATCAGAGAACAGAACAATCCACTAGATTAAACATAGATGTCAGGCAGTGGTACCACACACTTTAATCCTAGTACTTGGGAGATAGAGATCCATGTTAATCTCTGTGACTTCAAAGCCACCCTGGACTATATGAGATTGACTCAGTCTAGGAGAGAAACAGAGCCAGGCAGTGGTGGGACGCAACTTTAATACCAGTACTTGAGAATCACACACCATTAATTCTAGCACTTGAAATTTCATGCCTTTGCTACCAGTATTTGGGAAGAATATACACCTTAAATTCCAACACTAGGAAGGAAGTAATATGGCTGGGCTGAGAACAGTATATAAGACGTGAGGAGATAGGAACTCAGGCCCTTTTTAGCTGAAGCCCCTTTTTGGCTGGGCCCCTTTCGGCTGAGGACTCAGAGACATTCAATCAGAGGATTCCTAAAGTTGGTGAGGTGAGAAGTAGCTGTGGCTTGATTTTTTGTCTCTTTGATCTTTTAGCACTTACCCAAATATCTGGTTCTGGGGTTTTCATTAAAAGACCATTTTAGAATTCATACAACAGTCTAAGCACCACCACCCCCTTCATCAAGGTTGTGCAAAATGTCTCACTATAGGTAGTAGGCTCCAAAAAGCTAGCTCATGCACCAGAATGGATCCTGATCCTACTGCCAGGGGGCTCTTTAAGCAAATCAAGCTATACAATTGTCTCATTTATGCAGAGGGCTTACTCCAGTCCCATGGAGGCTCCACAGCTATCTGAAGTTCATGAGTTCTAACTAGTTTGGTTAGGTTGTCTCTGTAGGTTTCTCCATCACAATCTTGATGCCTCTTGCTCAGAGATTCCCTCTTCTCTCTCTTTGACTTATCTCCTGGAGCTCGGCCTGTTGCTTGGCTGTGGATCTCTGCATCTGCTTCCGTCAGTTGCTGGATGAAGTCTCTATGATGACAGTTAGGGTATTCACCAATATGATTGCTGGGGTAAACCAGTTCAGGCACCCTCTCCAGTATTGCTAGTAGTCTAAGCTGTAATCATCTTTATTTCCCTAGGACCTGGTTTCTTACTATCCGCATGATGTCTCCCTCTATCATGGCATTTCTTTTATTGATCTACTACTTTGTCCCTGTTCCAGCTTGACAATCCTGTTTTCTTATGTCCTCATTGCCTATCCCCTGCTGTAGAGGAATTTCTAAACAGTCTTATTAAATAAAAAATACAGCGCCCAATACAGAAGTAATAGTCAAAGAGATTAGAGAATTAGCAGATAGCCATGAGTAGCCTTATCTTACCTCCTTGCCGTCATCCTTCCCCAGAGAGAGCTTCTTTCCATCTAACCTGTGTTTTTTATTGCTTTCTTCTTCTGTCTTCCCATGGGCTCTAAGCCCAGCTATATGACTTCCTCATCACTGCCTGTCTATACAGACCTCCAGGTCTCTATGGTTGGTACTGGAATTAAAGGCTCATGTCACTACCCTTGGCTGTGTCATTGACCACACAGAGACTCTGCCTGCCATGTGATCAGATTAAGGGCATGGGCTACCACCACCTGACTTCTGTTTGTGGCTCACTATGTGACCTTGCTATGTGACCTCTCATCTCCAGGCAAACTTTATTTATTAACATACAAATAAAATCACATTTCCGTACAAATAAAGTATCACCACACCCTGCCCTCTAATGTCCCCCCACCCCCAAATTTAATCATGGAGATATCATCTATTTCCCCTTCACAGGGTAATCCATGCATCCCTCTAAGGGTCTTCCTTGTTAGCTAGCTTCTCTGGAGCTCTGGATTGTAGTCTGGTTATCTAGTATCCACTTATATCCACTTACGAGTGAGTACACACCATGTTTGTCCTTCTGAGTCTATGCTATCACATTCAGGAAAATATTTTCTAGTTCCATCCATTTGCCTGCAAATTTCATGATGAGCTGGGTGGTGGTAGCACACATCTTTAATCCCAGCACTCGGGAGGCAGAGCCACGTGGATCCCTGTGAGTCTGAGGCCAACCTGGGCTATAAAGTGAGTTCCAGGAAAGGCACAAAGATACACAAACAAACCCTGTCTCAAAAAAAACAAAAACAAAAACAAAAAATCATGATGTCTTTTTCTTTTCTTTTTTTCTTTTTCTGCTGAGTAGTACTCCATTGTGTACACATTTTCTTTATCCATTCTTTGGTTGAGGTGCAGCTAGGTTGCTTCTAGGTTTTGGTTTATTATAAATAATGCTGCTATGAACATAGTTTAGCATGTGTCCTTGTGGCATCATTGAACAGTCTTTGGGTATATGCCCAAGAGTGGTAATAGCTGGGTCTTTATGTAGATTAATTTTCTGAGAAACCAACATACTGATTTCCAAAGTGGCCATACAAGTTCACACTCCTACCAACAGCAGTGGAGTGTTCCCCTTGCTCTAAATCCTCTGTATCATAAGCTGTTATCAATGTTTTTGATCTTAGCCATTCTGATAGGTATACAGATGGTATCTCAGAGTCATTTTGATTTGCATTTCCCTGATGGCTAAGGATCTTGAGCAATTCTTTAAATGTCTTTAGGCCATTTGAGAGTCTTCTGTTGAGAATTCTATGTTTAGATATATAGCCCATCTTTTAATTGGATTGTTTGGTATTTTGATGCCTAGTTTCTTGAATTCTTTATATATTTTGGAGATCAGATCTCTATCAGATATGGGGTCTCCATTTACTTTGATGTTGGCTGTTGGTTTGCTGTGAATTGCCTTTATTATGTTTGGTATATCCCTTGTATTCCTGATCTCTCTAGAACCTTTATCATGAAGGGGTGTTGGATTTTGTCAAAGGCCTTTATAACTTATAATGAAATGATTATGTGGTTTATTTCTTTCAGTTTGTTTATATTGACAGATTTTTGTATGTTGAAACATCCTTGCATCTCTGGGATGAAACCTACTTGGTCAAGGTGGATAATTTTTTTTATATGTTATTGGATTCAGTTTGCTAGTATTTTATTGAGTATTTTTGCATCAATGTCCATGAGGGAGATTTGTCTGTAATTCTCTTTCTTTCTTGCATCTTTGTGTGGTATGTGTATCAGAGTAACTGTAACTTCATAAAAGTTTGAGTACATTGTAGGAATTCTAGGAAGTCTCTAATTTCTTTCATTATTTCTTCCTTGACACATTGGTGATTCAGCTGAGCATTATTCAGTTTCCATGCAATTGTAGGCTTTCTGTAATTTTTATTTTTTGCTGAAATCTAACTTTAACCTATGGTGGTCTGATAAAATCCAATTTTTTTTGTATCTTTTCAGATTTGCTTTTGTTACCTATTATGTGATCAATTTTAGAGAAGGTTTCATGAGGTACTGAGAAGAAGATATAGTCTTTTGTGTTAGGGTAGAATGTTCTATAGATATTGATTAAGTCCATTTGAGTCATAACATCTGTTAGGTCTCTTATTTCTCTCTTAAGTTTCAGTCTGGCAGACCTGTCCATTGGTGAGAGTGGGGTGTTGAAGTCTCCCACTATCAGTGTGTGGGGCTTGATGTATAGTTTAAGCTTAATAATGTTTCTTTTACACACGTGGGTACACTTTTATTTGGGGCATGAATGTTCAGACTTCATTTTGGTGGATTTTCCCTGTGATAAGCATGTAATGTCATTCCCGATCTCTTTTGATTGATTTTAGTTTGAAGTCTATTTTTGTTACATATTATGATAGCTATATCAGCTTGCTTCTTAAATCCATTTGATTAGAAAGTCTTTTCCCAGCCTTTTACTCTGAGTTGGTGTTAGTCTTTGAAGTTGACGTGTGTTTCTTGTATGCAGCAGAAGCATGGATCCTGTCTTCCTCCTACCTATTCTTTTAGCCCGTGTCTTTTTATAGGTGAATTGAGTCCATTGATATCAAGGGATATTAATGACCAGTGATTGTTAATTTATGTTATCTTTTGGTGTTAGTGTATGTGTACTTCCCTTCATTGGGATTTACTGCTGTGGGGTTATCTATTGCCTGTGGGTTTATTTATTTATTTATTTATTTATTTTGGTGCATCTAACTTCCTTAGGTTGGAATTTTCCTTCATTGCTTTCTGTACAGTTTGATTTATTGATAGATACTGTTTAAATCTGCTTTTGTCTTAGAGTGCCTTGTGCATTCTGTCTATGGTGATTGAAAGTTTTTCTGGGTATAGCAGTCTGGGCTGGCATCCATGGTCTCTTAGTGTCTGCATAACATTTGTCTAGGACCTTCTGGCTTTCAGAATCTCCATTGAGAAGTCAGATGTTATTCTGATGGGTTTGCCTTTGGAAGTTACTTGACCCTTTCCCTTTCCTGCTCTTAATATTCTTTCTTTATTCTGTACATTTAGTGGTTTGATTATTATGTGGCATGGGGACTTTTTTTGGTGGGTGTAATGGGGCACAGATTGTACCTCAGAGCCTAGGTTGTAGTGGCAGGACTCTCTGGGTGGGAAAAGAGTTACTCACACCTTGGTTTAATCAGAGATGGCAGACTCTCTGTCACAGCAAGTCACTGAGGTTGTAGGGGGATTGACAAGTCTGGTGTAGGGAGTGTGTCTTGTAGATTGCAGGGTCTGATTGGAGGTGTTGGTGGGGAAACCTGCCTGCAGGAGTCTTCCCTACTGGCTGGCAACTGGGGCAGCAATGGGTGGCACTTGGGGGACATGGGTTGTGTCTCAGGGCCTAGGTCCTAGAAGTAGGATCCTTTGGGTAGGAGAAGATTCACTCACCTTTTGGTCCAAACAAAGCAGGCAGATTTTGTGTCTCAGGGAGCAGCTGAGGTTGCAGGTAGATGGGTGGCTTTGGGGTAGGGGGTGGGTCTTGTAGATTTCATGGTCTGATCTGGGGTGTTGTTGGGGAAGCCTGCCCACAGGGGTCTTCCCTGCTGGCCTACAATGTGTGGGGGTGCACAGGTTTTGCCTCAGAGCCTAGGTTTTAGAAGCAGAACTCTCTGGGTGGGAAAAGAGGCACTCCATTTATTATTTTTCTTAACATAATATTTTTATTGATTATTTGAAAATTTCACATAATGCACCCTGAACACATTTACTTCCCAGTACTTCCAGGTCCACCCCCAACCTTGTGACCCCCCATAAAACAAAATAAGGAGAAAGAAGATAAAAATTTTAAAAAAGGTCTAATTTGTGATGCATGGTCAAACTCCCAGTGGGTAAGACCTTAAGGAAAACTTGCCCTTGCCTACCCTGATACCTGCCAGAAGCCACCAACTATGAAGAGATACATTTCAGCTTCCTTATTACTATTTTAAGAGTTCTGTTAAAGGGCTTTAGGTCCAGACTGTTTCTTTGTCTCTCATTCTTGACTGTGAGTCTGCAGTCATTGATACTGCTACAGAAGAAGCTTCCTTGACCTTTATAATCAGGAGCAGCATGAATCAAGGACTTCCATATGGTTTCTGGGTTATTAGCATGGGCCACAGGTATCAACATGACTTCAGATAGTAATACACATCAGGGACATCCCAATGGCTTTTAATGGTAACACAGGCCATGGACATCAACATGCCCCCCTGCTGAAGCAGGGTCACAGACCCCGATATGATCTCTGGCAGCACTATGGACCATAAGCATCAAGATGGATTCGTGCTGCATTATAGGCCATGAATATTCAAAAGGTTCTCAATGATAATACAGGCCATGGACATCCACATGACTCAGCCACAGCAGGGCCAAGAACACCATCATCATCAGAATCATTTAAAAAATGCATATGTGATAGATTCATGCCTGATAGCCAACACCTATTACCCCAGATACTTAACTGGCTAAAGGATGAAGATCCTTTGAGTGAACAAAGATCTGCCTGGGCAACAGAGTAAGTAAAATTATTGATGAATGGCACTATTTGTGGTGCTGGTTACTGTGTACAAAGATCACGAGTCATGAGCCATGGCTGCCTAGTAGCAGAGAACTTTATTGGGGGGGGGACAAGAAACCAGGCCTGGGGAGGAAAGCACGTGGTGCAGAGAGAGGGAAGATGGGGGGTGGGAGAGAAGAACGGGGAAAGAGAGGGTCGGGTCTGAGTTATGGATTTTTAAGGCACAGATGGACTTACAGAACCACATCACCATGTGCAGATTGTGCGACCATGCAGTGCGTACATGATCACCAGCATACAGTGATGACAAAGCAGGACTCTTTGCTTTACTCTTGAACTGCGCATGTGCAGTCATGTAGCTGGAGTGAGGGCAGAATTCTAACAGTAAGACCTTATTCCACAGAACAAAACAAGAAGAAAGGAAGCAAAAAATGTGTATGTGATATTACATTCCTGCCCATACTTTTTAGTTGAGTGGAAGTTCAGAATTTTCTGTGCCTCTTAGCAGGCTCATACATGCTCCAGTGAATTCTCTGCTTTGGCCCTGTCTTTGCATTTTATTTCTTTATAGTCCAGCAACCTTAGTTTGAATTCAGAGCACCAAATGCTTCCCAAAGGAGTTGGGCATTTATTAAGTCTTTCTTATAACTCTTACTACATCGATAACTAATTATTTCACTGGTGCTTGTTCAATGCTAATTTCTTATGAAAAGAGAGGACCTACATATGTGACTTTCCACTGATATAGGCTGCTAGCACAGTGTGTGCTTAAGAAGTACAGAGGGCTATTTAACAATGTTTAAAAAATCTGGATGAATCTGTTCCAAAATAATGGTTCTTCTTGTAATTTGAGTTATATTTCCTTTTTTTAAATTTACTTACATTTCAGCTTTATTGAATCATTTTGTTGGATATGTTAATGAAGTCCCCAACAGTCACAAGGACAATAGCAATACCAATAACAACTTCAACTCTACTGCTAGAAAGTCAGTTCCTCAAAGACAAAAATCCACAAAATTTTACAGCTAGAACAAAATAAGAGGAAATGGTGCTACCACCAGATATATAAGAATTAATATATACAGAAATGAATATGGACTTTGCAAGGAATCTGATTAGGGAAATTAAGTTAACCTCTCTGGACTTCAGTGATACCTACTGTAAAATACAATGACATCTGCTTTGAAGATTGTACACCTGTGTGTTAATGAGCATCCACTGCCTGAATCACAGAAGGTGCTCAGGAAGTTTAATCATCATTGGAAAATCTATCAAAAAGCAAAGACAAAAACAAAATAACCTCAGAAAAATTCAAAAAAAATAATTGTAATACCTTAAAATGATTTGACTAAAGAATCTAAACCATCTATAACATTTAATGGTGTTTTAAAATATAACAGGCTCAAAGTTTAAATTGATGAGTTTAGAAAAATGCTACATTGAATTTAATTGCAAAACACCAAAGTTATTTAGAAGTAACAACCCTTCCTCCACTCTCATTTTCACCTCCAGATGCAAAAAACAATTTACGCCCTAAAATCTGTGCTGTGGGATGTTCTCTATGCTGAGAATGTGTTGTTCTGATTGGTTAATAAATAAAATGCTGATTGGCCAGTAGCCAGGCAGGAAGTATAGGTGGGACAAGCAGAGAAGAGAATTCTGGGAACAGGAAGGCTGAGGTGGAGAGACACTGCCAGCTGCTGCCATGAGATGATGTTAAGATACTGGTAAGCCATGAGCCAAGTGGCAACTTACAGATTAATAGATATAAGTTAATTTAAGATAAGAACATCTAGCCAGAAGTCTGCCATGGTCATATGGTTTATAAATAATATAAGTCTCTGTGTGTTTACTTGGTTGGGTCTGAGTGGCTGTAGGACTGGCAGATAAGAGAGATTTGTCCTGACTGTGGGCCAGGCAGGACCAGAAAAACTTCAGCTACAAATGTTAGGCTGCTGGCTGAGCCATAGTGTTTTATGTCAATGGCCTTTCATCCTCTTCTGTTCCTTGTTCTTGTTTTTTACATGTTCTTGTAAAACAGGAAAATGGGAAAGGCAAATATCAGCTTATCTGTGTAATTAAATGTCAGTGGGACTTTCCAGTTTCTTTTAATAGTACATATTCATTAGGGATGTTCGTTAGAATTTTTGCATATTCAAGAGCTCTTCTTCATTTGATCCACTAAACCCAATAATGAGTTAAGTCTTTCAGCTACTATATTCCTAGGGTGGTTGACTGCTCCAGAATCAGTACACGTGACTTGCTGTTAAAGCTGAATGAATAGTCGAGACACCACACACACACACATACACACACACACACACACACGCACACACACACACACACACACATGCACACATATGTCTTTATATGAGGTTGAATTTACTTGGCTTCCAAAATATTTCTTAGCTGACAAAAGCTGTGAAGGATGCTGCAGAGATGGCTCGGTGGTTAAGAGCACTTGTTGCTCTTTCAGAGACCCTGGATTTGCTTCTCTGAAACCATATGGTGTCTCACAACTGCATTTAATTCCAGTTTCAGGGGATCTGATACTCTTTTGCTCTCTATAGGCACTAGGTACACACATGGTGCACATGCATACATATAGACAAAACACTCATATATATTAAAGAAAAATAAGTAAATACTTTTAAAAGAAAAGAACAAATTAGCAAGTGAAAAGATATAAAAATGGCTTTGTATTGTTTTGATATTGTAGTTGAGGTGACAGTATATAGGATTTACAAAGCACCTGCATTTAAGGATGGATACCTGGCAAGCATTCTCTCTGTAGGTCAAATTATCATGGATCTCTGTTTGAAACAATCTTCTCTGGTTTTACACTTATTTGAGTTCTTTATTTTTCAAAGGATTGTTATTAATATCTGTGGTCATATCAGACAGAATTCATCAGTAGGATCCATTTTATAAATAAATCTCACCTCACCACAATGTGAAAGATACCATTTCCAATGAGCTTGTCCTGGAACATACAATGTAGTTGAACCTTCCCTTCCAGATAACAGTATCTCTGGAGCCCGTGGCAAGGCCTCTCTCTCCTCAGCTTCTCCTGTTTTGTGGTGTCAGGGAAACAATAGCAGTGGCTTCCATGCTGTCACATGCACCAGACACCTTGGATCTGATTCAGATGCAGGTGCTGGTTTACTGGCTCTGGAATATGGCATTCTAGCCAGCTTCTACAACCACACTTTGAGTAAAAATGATTTGTTATGCCAGGTTGTGCATATCCCAGAGGCCTGAGGAATTTTCCAGTCCAGCCTTTTGCATTGTCAGTGGGAACTGCTAAAAAATTATTGGCATGTAAGTGAACTGTAGCAGGCCAGAAAGCTGATCAGTTCTAAATTGTCTTGCTGACTTTTTTCTTCACTTACCATATGATGCAAATCTACAGTTAATAATAATTAGTAAAGCTTTCCACATCACCTTATGTACATTTTTCATGACAATGAGCTAAAAATACAAAAGTAAAAGGCTGTGTTTAAGGAAAAATGAAACAATGAATATGGAAGCTGGTGAGAAACTGTAACATAAAAATCAGTGTAGCTGGTATTCCTTAATCTGTAGCATATGGTGTTATCACTGACCACCCATGAGGAGGAAGATTTCACCAACCAGGCTCCTGCTCCACAGGCCATCAGTTCACTGAAGGTAGTAGACAAATGCTGATCAATGGTGTGTACATAATTCCCTGCACCTTGAGACTCAGCATTTGGGCCACAGGTATTAGAAGATGTTTCATGGTGCAAACCCGTTATTTACAGTAAAATTGAATTTCTTCCATTTAATTCCTGAAATATAAGTGAGATTCTTGGAAGACCATTTCACTGTTTTTTTTAAAATATTTTTAGCAACAGCTGTTATACATTCAATTAAAAAGTTTAAAATTAAAAATAAAATTTGGCTTTGCCATGATAACAGGAACAGAAATTTCAGTAAAATGAAACTTCATCATGAGCACAAGAATAAGAATATTATTAGATTAAGACACCCATGGTGTAGCTGCAGTTATCTCCAGTCCCACCTGGGCCCACAGCCACTCAGACCCAAATAAACACACAGATGCTTATATTATTTAAACTATTTTGCCTAATGGCTCAGGCTTCTTGTTATCTAGTTCTTAAATCTTAAATTAACCCATTTCTATTAACCTATAAGTTGCCATGTGGCTTGTGGCTTACCAGTACTTTATATCTTACTTCTCATGGTGGTGGCTGGCAGTGTCTCCTGACTCAGCCTTCCCAGACCCTACTCCTGACTCTACTTCCCAGAATATACTTCCTGCCTGGCTACTGGCCAATCAGCATTTTATTTATCAATCAATCAGAGCAACACATTGACAGGATACAGATATACATAGCACTTCCCCTTTTCTTTTTTTTCAAAAAGGAAGGTTTTAACTTTAACATAGTAAAATTACATAAAACAAAACAATTATCAAGCAATAATTGTCTATTTATAATATCTTGTCTATTTGTATTTGGCAAAATTAATGAAGATATCCTATCTATCCTACATTTGTGTGTCTAAGGTTTCATATCTAACTTATCTTTTATCATAACTAAGGAAATTATAACTATCTAGTCTTCAAAGGCCTCAGAAGGATATAATACTACCTGAGAAATTGGAGAGGGACATAAGCAACTTTTGGGAGTCTTGCGAGAGTAGACAGAGAGAACTGGCAGCCTAGACAGTTGTCCAAAGTTCCTCTGTAAAGTCAGGGCATCTGACTTCAACCCACAGGCGTAAAGTCTCCCAGTAATTTTTCTCTGTGTCCTGTAGAATATCTGTCAGTTTCTTCTGTGAAGCAGGAACCTAAAGGACCATTTTGCCAAGCAAAGTTCAGTGGTCACCTTCCCATGGGTCCTGCATGTCCAGTTGATCAAGCAGTCCAGGCAAGAACAGTTTCTTGCCCAAATGGCTATTTTTGCCAAGGTGAAGTAAACTCCATATGGAGTGTTTTTGATGCCCATCCTCCTCTCTGAAGTAAATTGGTGCTGTCAGGAGCAGACATGTCTCACTATCCAGAAAGTCTAAAATTTTAAAACATTTTAAATGTCATATTCTGTAGGTTTTTGAAGTGTTTGAAGATTACCTATCTATCTGAAATATATCTATGTATACCTAGAAGACTTAACAAACATGGCTATAAGTATGATTATCATAGATGACTAATTATTAATCTATTTTTTAATTATCCATTACAATTTTGAATGAGCTGTACAAACATAATACCATAACAAGAATAGAAATATACACACAGTATAACAAATTAACTTTAATTTTGCATCAATCAACTAAAATCCATACCACTGCAAAACATTTCAAATAAGTTGTTGCTCTTTAAAAGTAGGTTCAGCCATCTACCCTTTTACCTTATCATAGCTACGTCCTATATCATATCCCTTTTTCCTCTTTTAAAAGGATATTGTATTTATAATTAACCTGATTTAAATAAAAATATTGGTTTTTCTCTGTCCCACCCCAGAGGGCTCTTCTGATATGGGACAAAAGAATCTCTCAACCTTTTTTTTTTTTTTTTAGCAATATGCCTGGGTTTAGAGCAGGAGTGAGCCAATTCCATCTCCAAAGCCAGCTTGGTATATTTGGGAATTTGGGTGCAGCTTCTCTTACTACTTCCTGCTGGGGGGGGGATGCTATATCTTATGGGGGCACAAAGAAAATTTTAGGATTGTGGAGTAGTCTGTGAGGATGTATTGTCTGAGCCAGTTCCCTTGAAACTGTTCTAGATGTTGGATCATCTGGGCCATGGTGTCATCAGAGACCAGGTGGCAACTCTTGCCAGCCTGTTCAGCACCATTTGTAGCTAGAGTTTTTCTGGTCCTGCCTAGCCCACGGTCGGGACAAATCTCTCTCACCTGCCAGTCTCGCAGCCACTCAGACCCAACCAAGTAAACACACAGAAACATATTATTTACAAACTGTATGACCATGTGGCTCAGGCTTCTTGCTTTCTAGTTCTAATATCTTAAACTAACCCATTTCTATAAATCTATACCTTGCCACAGGGCTCGCAGCTTACCAGTATCTTACATGTTGGCATTCATGGCGGCAGCTGGCAGCATCTCCTGACTCAACTTTCCACTTCCCAGAATTCTCTTCTCTTCTCCGCTTGTCCTGCCTATACTTCCTGCCTGGCTACTGGACAATCAGCATTTTATTTATACAGAGTGATAGCCACAGCAATATCCCTTAGTACATGCATGTTTGGAAAAGAAAACAAGCCAGAGCCAAGTCACATGTTCTTAGGGGCCAATGGCTGTAGTTTTATAGCAAAATGCAATCTGGTATATGAAGGACACAGCATTTAAGACCACGACACCCCCATTCCCAAAGAGGTGGTATGGGGTGGGTGGTTTTTAATCTTTTAATGGGTTTTGGGTTTAGAATAATTTTCATTGTTTATGAGGGTTGTTTACAAGTTGTTGTTGTTAATGGTTAGGAAAAGGGCTAAGCCAAGGAGATTAGATTTAAGGTTTTTGTTTGAAGAAAGATATATAGAAATGAAGGAATAGAGGGTAGATTATTGAATCTACTCTGAAAAGTAAAGAGAAGATGGAGATATGGTATAGATAAAAAGATATATTAAATCTACTTTTAAAAGACAATTACTAGCTTTAAATGCTTTACATTGGACTGGATTTTTATATATAGCATATAATTTATATATATTGAGATTGAGATTGATAGCCCCACCGGGAGGGATACCCATTTCCAAGCCCCCGGCAGCCCCTGCAGTCTCCGCGCCCTGCCCCCACGCTCATCTGCCCAAGACCCCACCCACTTCCTGAGACTTAGAGACCGGCCCCCAGCTCCCAGCCTGCCCCCGAAGACTTCCCTTCTGGACCAGAGGTGAGTACCCGGGTCCAACCCGGACCGCATCCCTGGCCACCAGCCACCCCGGGAGGACCTGCCCAGCTTGGCGCCGGGTTCTGGCCACCGGGCAGCTCCCCTTCTAGCCCCACCGGGAGGGATCCCCATTTCCAAGCCCCCGGCAGCCCCTGCAGTCTCCGCGCCCTGCCCCCACGCCCATCTGCCCAAGACCCCACCCACTTCCTGAGACTTAGAGACCGGCCCCCAGCTCCCAGCCTGTCCCCGACTGCCATTCTGGACCAGAGCTTGCCCCTGACTTCCCTTCTGGACCAAAGAGTTGGACAAGAGAACTCCCTTTTGGACAAGAGAGAGAGTCATCCTGAGTCTATCAGATCTTTGTGAAACAAGTCCACTGATAAGACCAAGAAGGAATCACAAGGAGATGGGCAGACGTCAAAGCAGAAGTACATACAGCAAAATGAAGAGCAATACAGCATCACCAGAACCTAGCTCGCCTCCAACATCTAGACCTGAACACCAAAAATTGGAAGAAGCAGAAGAAAGTAGCCTTATGAGTAACTTCATGAAAAAGTAGAGGCGTGTGTAGAGGAAAAGACAAGAAAATTGGAAGAACACTGTAAACAACTAGAGGAAAGGGCAAACAAATTAGAAGAAAACAATAAAGCCCTCCAAGAAAACAATAAAGTCCTGGAAGAAAACATTAAAATCCTGGAAGAAAACAATAAAGCACTGAAAGAAAATCATGAAAAAGCAATGAAACAAACAAAGGAAACAGTCCAAGATCTGAAAAGGGAAATTGAAAAAATGAAAAAGACACAAACAGAGGGAATGCTGGAAATAGAAAACCTGAGTAAAAGATCAGGAACTTCGGATGCAAGTATAACCAACAGAATGCAAGAGATGGAAGAGAGGATTTCTGGCATTGAAGATACAGTAGAAGAAATAGTTCCATCAGTCGAAGGAAACACTAAAGCCAACAAAGTCATGAACCAAAATGTCCAAGAAATCTGGGACACCATAAAAAGACCAAACTTACGAATTATAGGGATAGAAGAAGGTGAAGAATACCAACTCAAAGGCACAGAAAATATATTCAACAAAATTATAGAAGAAAACTTTCCCAACTTAAAGAAGGAAATGCCTATGAAGATACAAGAAGCCTATAGAACACCAAACAGACTAGACCCCCAAAAAA
The DNA here is from genome assembly GCF_049852395.1 of Peromyscus maniculatus bairdii. NCBI lineage: Eukaryota > Metazoa > Chordata > Mammalia > Rodentia > Cricetidae > Peromyscus > Peromyscus maniculatus. The sequence goes on from NC_134853.1 coordinate 40,592,320, forward strand.
AGTCCCCTTGACACATAATAATTAAACAACTAAATGTACAGAATAAAGAAAGAATATTAAGAGCAGCCAAGGAAAAAGGCCAAGTGACCTATAAAGGTAAACCCATCAGAATAACACCCGATTTCTCAATGGAGACTTTGAAAGCCAGAAGGACCTGGACAGATGTAATCCAGACACTAAGAGACCATGGATGTCAGCCCAGACTAATATACCCAGCAAAACTTTCAATCATCATAGACGGAAGGAACAAGACATTCGAAGACAAAACCAGATTTAAACAATACCTATCCACAAACCCAGCCCTACAGAAAGCACTAGAAGGAAAATTCCAACCGAGGGAAGTCAGATACACACTTGAAAACACAGGCAATAGATAAAGCCACAACAGTAAACCCCAAAGAAGAGAAGTACACACACACTACCACCAAAAATAACAGAGATGAAGAATCACTGGTCATTAATATCCCTTAATATCAACGGACTTAACTCACCTATAAAAAGACATAGACTTACAGAATGGATACGAAAGCAGGACCCATCCTTCTGCTGCATACAAGAAACACATCTCAAATTCAAAGATAGACACTACCTAAAAATAAAAGGCTGGGAAAAGACTTTTCAATCAAATGGTCTTAAGAAACAAGCAGGGGTAGCCATCCTGATATCCAACTTAAAATCAAACTAAAATCAATCAAAAGAGATCAAGAAGGACATTACATCCTCGTCACAGGAAAGATCGACCAAGATGAAGTTTCAATTCTGAACATATATGCCCCAAACATAAGAGCACCCACATATGTAAAAGAAACATTACTAAAGCTTAAACCACATATAAAACCCCACACATTAATAGTGGGAGATCTCAACACCCCACTTTCACCACTGGACAGATCTCCCAAATCGAAACTTAACAGAGAAATAAAGGACTTAACTGATGTCATGACCCAATTGGACCTAATAGATATCTACAGAACATTCCATCCTAACAAGAAAGAATATACTTTCTTCTCAGCACCCCATGGAACTTTCTCTAAAATCGACCACATACTTGGCCACAAAGCAAATCTCAACAGATACAAAACAATCAGAATAACCTCCTGTGTTCTATCAGATCACCATGGTTTAAAGCTAGATTTCAACAACAACAAAAACTACAGAAAACCTACAACCTCATGGAAACTGAATAATGCTCAACTGAATCACCAATGGGTTAAGGAAGAAATAAAGAAAGAAATTAAAGACTTCCTAGAGATCAATGAAAATGAAGACACCACATACCCAAACTTATGGGACACTATGAAAGCAGTGCTAAAAGGGAAATTCATAGCACTAAATGCCCACATAAAGAAGTTGGAGAAATCGCACACTAGTGAATTAACAGCACATCTGAAAGCTCTAGAACAAGAAGAAGCAAAGTCTCCCAGGAAGAATAGACGCCAGGAAATTATCAAAGTGAGAGGTGAAATTAATAAATTAGAAACTAAGAGAATAATACAAAAAATTAATGAAACAAAGAGTTGGTTCTTTGAGAAAATCAACAAGATAGACAAGCCCTTATCCAAACTAACCAAAAGACAGAGAGAGAGAATCCAAATCAACAAAATCAGAAATGAAAAGGGGGACATAACAACAGACATTGAGGAAATCCAGAGAATTATAAGGTCATATTTCAAAAACCTCTACTCCACAAAACTGGAAAACCTAAAAGAAATGGACATTTTTCTGGATAGATACCACATACCTAAGTTTAATCAAGACCAGATAAACTATTTAAATAGTCCAATAACCCCTAAGGAAATAGAAACAGTCATTAAAGGTCTCCCAACCAAAAAAAGCCCAGGACCAGATGGTTTCAGCGCAGAATTCTACCAGATCTTCAAAGAAGAGTTAATACCAATACTCTCTAAATTGTTCCACATAATAGAAACAGAAGGAACATTACCAAACTCCTTCTATGAGGCTACAATTACCCTGATTCCTAAACCAAACAAGGATGCAACAAAGAAAGAGAACTACAGACCGATCTCCCTCATGAACATTGATGCAAAAATACTCAATAAAATACTGGCAAACAGACTCCAAGAACACATCAGAACGATTATCCACCATGATCAAGTAGGCTTCATCCCAGGGATGCAAGGGTGGTTCAACATACGAAAGTCCATTAATGTAATACACCATATAAACAAACTCAAAGAAAAAAACCACATGATCATCTCACTAGATGCAGAAAAGGCATTTGACAAAATCCAACACCCCTTCATGATAAAAGTCTTGGAGCGATCAGGAATACAGGGAACATACCTAAACATAATAAAGGCAATATATAGCAAACCAACAGCCAACATCAAATTAAATGGAGAGAAACTCAAAGCAATTCCACTAAAATCAGGAACGAGACAAGGCTGTCCACTCTCCCCATACTTATTCAATATAGTACTTGAAATTCTAGCCAGAGCAATAAGACAACATAAGGAGATTAAGGGGATTCAAATTGGAAAGGAAGAAGTCAAGCTTTCCCTATTTGCAGACGACATGATAGTATACTTGAGTGACCCCAAAGATTCCACCCAGGAATTGATAAAGCTTATAAACACCTTCAGCAACATAGCAGGATACAAAATCAACTCAAAAAAATCAGTAGCCCTCCTATATACAATGGACAAAGAAGCTGAGAAGGCAATTAGAGATACATCACCCTTCACAATAGCCAAAAATGACATAAAATACCTTGGGGTAACACTAACCAAGCAAGTGAAGGACCTATATGACAAGAACTTTAAGTCCCTGAAAAAAGAAATTGAAGAAGATCTCAGAAAATGGAAAGATCTTCCATGCTCATGGATAGGCAGGGTTAACATAGTAAAAATGGCAATCTTACCAAAAGCAATTTACAGATTCAATGCAATCCCCATCAAAATACCAACACAATTCTTCACAGATCTGGAAAGAACAATACTCAACTTCATATGGAAAAACAAAAAACCCAGGATAGCTAAAAGAAACCTGTACAATAAAACAACTTCTGGAGGCATCACAATCCCCGACTTCAAGCTCTACTATAGAGCTACAGTAATAAAAACAGCCTGGTATTGGCATAAAAACCGACATGTGGACCAATGGAATCGAATTGAAGACCCTGACATTAACCCACACACCTATGGACATATAATTTTTGACAAAGAAGCCAAAAGTGTACAATGGAAAAAAGAAAGCATCTTCAACAAATGGTGCTGGCATAACTGGATATCAGCGTGTAGAAGGCTGCAAATAGATCCATATCTGTCACCGTGCACAAAACTTAAGTCCAAGTGGATCAAAGACCTCAACATAAATCCAGCTACTCTGAACCTGCTAGAAGAAAAAGTAGGAAATAGTCTTGAACGCCTTGGCATAGGAGATCACTTCCTAAATATAACACCAGTAGCGCAGACACTGAGACAAACAATCAATCAATGGGACCTCTTGAAACTGAGAAGCTTTTGTAGAGCAAAGGATACGGTCAACAAGGCAAAGCGACAGCCTACAGAATGGGAAAAGATCTTCACCAACCCCACATCTGACAGAGGACTGATATCCAGAATATATAAGGAACTCAAGAAATTAGACATCAAAACGACCAACAGTCCAATTGAGAAATGGGCTTTAGAACTAAACAGAGAATTCTCAACAGAGGAATCCCAAATGGCTGAAAGACATTTAAGGAATTGCTCAACTTCCCTAATCATCAGGGAAATGCAAATCAAGACAACTCTGAGATACCACCTTACGCCTGTCAGAGTGGCTAAGATCAAAAACACTGAAGACACTTTATGCTGGAGAGGATGTGGAACTAGGGGAACTCTCCTCCACTGCTGGTGGGAATGCAAGCTTGTACAACCACTTTGGAAATCAATATGGCGCTTTCTTAGAAAATTGGGAATCAATCTCCCCCAAGATCCAGCTATACCACTCCTGGGCATATACCCAAGAAATGCTCAATCATACCACAAGAGCACTTGCTCAGCTATGTTCATATCAGCATTGTTTGTAATAGCCAAAACCTGGAAACAACCTAGATGCCCTTCAACTGAAGAATGGATAAATAAATTGTGGCACATATACACAATGGAATACTACTCAGCAGAGAAAAACAACGACATCACACGGTTTGCAGGCAAATGGATGGATCTAGAAAAAATCATCCTGAGTGAGGTAACCCAGACTCAGAAAGACAAATATGGTATGTACTCACTCATAGGAAGATGCTAGATGTGGAACAAGGATGACTAGACTGCTACTCACATCACCAGTGAGGCTACCTGGAAAACGGGACCCCAAAAAAGACACGGAGAAATGGACAAGATCTACATGAATAGCCTGGTCATGAGTGGGAACAATGAAGGGCGACAGTCGAGGGAAAGAGTGGTAGATCCTAGCTGGATCAAGAAAAGAGAGGGAGAACAAGGAATAGGAGACCATGGTAAATGAAGACCACATGGGAAGGTGAGAAGGGGAGGAAGCAGAGGGCTAGGGAGGCCCACGGAGATCCACAAAGATACCCCCTCAAAAGACTGCTGGCAATGGTCGCGAGACGGCAGGAACTGACCTACTCTGGTGATGGAATGGCCAGACACCCAAATAGTGATGCCATAAACCCCATCCAAGGACTGAGGAATCTGAAGGCAGACATCCACGGCTGGGCCCCTGGTGGAGCACTGGGAGTCTAATTAGTGAGTATGAAGAGGATTTATATGAGCGAGAATTGTTGAAGCCAAGGTTGGATAAAGCACCGGGATAAATAACCAAATGAATGGAAGCACAGGATCTATGAACCAAAGGCTGAGGGGCCCCCAACTGGATCAGGCCACCTGAACGGGTGAGACAGTCAGTTGGCTTGATCTGTTTGGGAGGCAGCTGTGCATTGGTGCCAGGTCCTGGGCTCGTTGCATGAGTTGGCTGTTTGAATCCTGGGACTTATGCAGGGACACTTGGCTCGGTCTGGGAGGGGGGAATGGACCTGCCTGGACTGAGTCTACCAGGTCAACCCCGGTCCTCGGGGGAGACCTTGATCTGGAGGAGGTGGGAATGGGGGGTGGGCTGGGGGGAGGGGTGGGCGAGAGGGGGAGAACAGGGGATTCTGTGGCTATTATGTTGAACTGAATGGTGTTGTAAAATAATAATAATAATAATAATAAAAAAACCAAAAAAAAAAAATTTGAAAGACATTATAGGATAGTTCTCTGTTAGTACTATAAGTTAGGATAGAAGGTGAATCAGGAACATTTTGGACTTACCAAAATAAGATAGATAATGGAATATTTTCTCTGAGTTTGTCAAATGCAAATGGACTAGATATTGTTTCAATATTTATTGCTTGTGCATATTGTATATAGATACTGTACTTATTGTATATAGTTTTTCTTATATTGGCTATAGATTTTTTCCTTTTTTCTTTTTATTAGAATAGAAGAGGGAAATATGGTGATATTTTATTTGTGCTGAAATGTGATTTTATTTGTATGTTAATAAATAAAGTTGCCTGGGGATCAGAGCTAAAAGTAAGCCATTTAGCAGAAGTCCAGTGGTGGTGGCACATGCCCTTAATCCAATCATATATTAGCCAGAGTCTCTGAGTGGTCAAGGACGGTCAAGAGTGGTGAACCGAACCTTTAATCCCAGGACCAACCATAGAGACCTGGAGGTCTGAATAGACAGGCAGTGATGAGGAAGTCATGTGGTTGTGTTTAGAGCCAATGAGAAGGCAGAACAGAAAGGTAATAAAAAGAGTCACACAGGAGAAGGTCTCTCTCTGGGGAAGCAACGACAGTGAGTGGTAAGCTAAAGGCTATTCGCTAGTGCTCTGATCTCTTGGGCTTTTAACTCTATTTGGCTCTGTGTTTTTTATTTAATAAGACCATTGCTTTTCCTGTAAAGGTAGCATTGAGTTTGTATCTGGCAACATCTATAAAACCAGTTGCTTTCTTCCTGCAATCTATCACCTGTCTCCCAATATCACTTCCCATTGGGCCAGAAGACATCTTTATGGGTTGTGGTGGGGCATTGAATTATGCAGAAGCCACTAATGAGATATTTATCTGCTTTAAGTAATATGCAATTTTTTGAATTTTTCCAGAAAAACATAAAAATGTGATCAACCACTTTAACTGAACAGAAGGTTAGACCATTACCAGTTGATCTTTTAATTGTGTTCTGATTTTTTTAAGTTTCAAAATCTCTGATGTTTTCTAATTGCACACCACAGAAGGCAACTAGATTAAACATACAAGGTTATTTTAACAGATCAGCCTTAGTGTCTGATTCATTTGGCATGTTCTTAGTAACATTCAGAAGAAAGCCATTAGGAATAAGTCATACTTTTCAGAGAAGTCTTAAGAAAGAGCTTACAAAAAACAGAGGCAAGATAGGGAGAGAGGCCCCACTTTATCCTGCTAATTACTGGCCTCCTCAGAGAGTAACAGAGACTTTCTGGGTAGTTTCTGGAACTTTCATATGCAGGAAAGAATATACATGGGGCCAGATCTTGTTGGTTTCAGTTCCATAGAATATTTCCAACATCCTTTTTTTTTTTCTGGTAATATGGCAGGACTGGCTCTGTCTGGGCTTCCTTTAGTCTCTGGTCACTGTCTCTGAGGTTCTTCTGTTAGGTCATCAGTGCCCATAGTTTTGGGAGGGTTGGATTCAATCTTGTACACTCAGCACTGGTGGGGTGAATTCAATCAGCAGTAATAATTTGTGTAATGACCTCAAAGGACACGTTGATGTTTACCACTCTATCTATCCATGGCTTCTGTCTGTGGAAGTGTCCTTGGAAAACCATCCAACAGTTAGTTACATTGGGTGCGATTTTTCAGTTTGTGGAAGGCTAGTCTAATCATGACATCATCTGTGATGAGCTTCCCTTAATCAATGAAAGTCTTGGTCAGCACAGTGGTATCTATGCTCTGTAGCATGTTCTGGCAGAGCAGGACCCCACTGGAGAGGTGCTTCACCTTGAAGTGTTTGGTGATATAATACCACACCCTTGCCAGAGCCCAAGGCCCCCAATGATCACTATGCACAGCAGTCTCCCTAACAATGCCCCAATGGTGAGAAATGGTGGTCCAAGCTTCCCAGCTGCTGGTCTGTAGCCTGCCCTCCCCAGTCATAGGCTCCACAGCCCCAGAGGGCTACTTTGTAAATTTATAAATGTGAGTCTAGAAATAAAAGTAAAGTTGTGAAAGAACCCTTTAAATCATGATTCAGCTATTTTTCAAAATGGTGGAATTTTTTTTATTTTTAATTACTATTTATTTATTTTTAAATACTGATAGTTTATATTCATGAGATATAATGTTGCATTTTTATATCTGTCTCCTCCATCCCCATGCAGCTTCCATACTCAACCCCTGCTATTGCCACACTGTTCTTTGAATCTGAGTTCAATCTGTTCATATTCTATATACCAGCAATGTCACACACTACATGTCTTTCATTGCCTGGCTTGTCTCACTTAATATATTGTCTCATTCATGTTTCAAATGGTATTTCAAATGTGTACATTGTTTCTCTCCATTTGTTAGGATGGTGGACATTATTGGGTCAGTTCTCTTTCTTTCCTAATTTGAATAATTCTGGAATGAACACTCATGGAATATTATTTTAAGATGTATTACATTAATTTATGCTACAGAATATTTGTTTAATGATGTAAAGATGTGTTGCATTCTTTTTTCTTGTATTTTGTTTAACTCTGTAGAGCTGTGTTACTTTGCCTGTCTAAAACACCTGATTGGTCATAAAGAGAACTTAAGAACCAATAGCTAGGCAGGAGAGGGATAGGCAGGGCTTCCAGGCAGAGAGAATAAATAGAAGGAGAAAAAGAGAAGAGAGGGGAGTGAGAAAAAGAGAAAAGAAGGAAAGGAGGATGCCAGGGGCCAGCCACCCAGCCACCCAGCCACCCAACCAGATATGGAATAAGAAGGGAAGAAAAGATATACAGAAATAGAGGAAGGTAAAAGCACAAAGGCAAAGGTAGACAGGATAATTTCACTTAAGATAAGCTAGCTAGAAATAAGTTAAGCTATGGCAGGGCAATCATAAGGAAGAATGAGTCTCTGTGTGATTCTTTCAGAGCTGGGTGGCAGGCACCTGGAAGGATAAAGAGTAAAAACAACACCTGCAGAGCACAGGAGCGCATTTTACAGTGCATTCCCTCTGATTTCGGTGTTTGGGGAAGCTGTATATTTTTAGTAAATAATGACTGCACTCAGTGCTTCCTCCCCCTAAGACAGCATAAGAGTTAATTTTTCTGTTCACCCTTATCAGTACTTGTTTTCTTTGGGTTAGAAAATTTTATTGAACACATTGAACACATAAGATACTTAAATCTTAGCTTGTGAGGCTTCTCGAAGAATTATAATTATTGAAAACAAAACTTATAAATAAGAGCAGATGAAAGATTTCTAATAAAACAGCTAATGAAAATTTAATCAAGTAAATGGTCAGATGGACCCAAATTAATTTGAAGATCTATAGAGGTGTGCTTAATACATTAACTTGGGAAAGAAAGGAATTTTGACTGAGATTCTACCTCTAATTAAATGAACAGCTACATTATACCAAATAAAACGAAATTGAGAGGTCCTGTAATTTTGTGCCATCTAAACAATAAAAAATAGAGAAAGTTATTTGCATTAGTCAGTTGGTTGTTGCTATAGCAAAACATGCAAGGTTGGATAAAGTATAAAGCAAAGATATTTTTATATTTTATTTTTATTGCATTCATTAATTTGTATGTGCACGTGCATGCACATTTGCCATGGCATATTGGACTTTAGAGGACAATTGTAAGAAGCATTTCTGCTCTATGCGTTTCTAGCGCCTGAACTCATGTGGTCAAGCATAGCAGGAAGCACCATCTCCTGTTGAGCCATCTCAATGGACCCCTCAAAGTCACATTAATTTAGCTTTATGTGAGGGATGGACACCTTGGTTGTACTGTTCATGCAGATAGTGTGTGTGTGTGTGTGTGTGTGTGTGTGTGTGTGTGTGTGTGTGTGTGTGTAAGCAAATTCCAGTTTAAACACTGAGTGAGTCACCTCTGGAGGAATCCTGCTCTTCCACCAGGATGGATCCTAGGATAGAGATGGGACATATCCTAGTAAAGGAATATGAATCAGCTTTCACTAAAACTTCTAAGGAGAAGCTGTGAGGAGTGACTCTTCTGGGGTTGTGACAGTTGAAGGATGATTGGTAGCAATCTGTGGCCATTGGGGAGACTTGCTCAGCAAAGACCAATGCTCTTCATGGCAGAAGAGAAAGACAGAAGGCTATTTTCAAATTTATGACTATGATTTTCCTATTTGGGCAAGCAAATGCATGGTCCTATTGCATTTTTTCCTAAATTTGGTGTTACAGAATGTACAGATAAAACTGTCCTCCCAATGAGATATTTCTCCAGCAGCCAAAACAGCAGAAAAGCCTCTTCACCTTACATTCTCCATGGTCCTCTTTGTCATGCTTGTCAAATGCCTCTTAGCCTACATGCTGTGGTGTATGTGTGTGTGTGTTCTGTGCTCCTAATGTAAGACTGTTGAAAGCAGGTAATTATATTTTTAAATATGTGTTTTACATAGAAATGTTATCCTTTTAATGATGAGCAAATTATTTCAATTTATTAACTATTAACTAAACACCTAGTGCCTCAAGTACTTTGCAAGGCACATAGGAGAAAAAGACAACAAAAATAGCTAAGGTTTCTGCTTTCCCAAAGTTTCAACCAAAACTTTACCAACTGATCTTCAGAATGACTTTCAGGTCATCCAACTCTATGTAGTTGAATTGTTTCAATGTAAAAGAAAGTGAGTTCATTAGAGCCAAGAGACTGTGAAGCTTCTATTCTTTGGGCATAGCAATGAAAACACTTGGCAGCACTTTATGGACATCCCATCACCATAAGGGATGCTTACTTTTTGCATGCTTACTTGTATATTGCAAGCAAAGTGTTTGTGAATAAATCATTTTATTCACAAATATTTGCATATTCACAATATTCACATATTTATTCACAAATATTTAAATATTTACTTAGTACTTAGGGCTCTTCTTCAAAATCAACTCCTTTTTGCAGATGCTTCTGAACTTTTGGTAACTTTATGTTCTAATAAATTCATTAAAGTTAAAAGTATCATAGGCCAAAAATTCATTTAATGTATCTAGCCCACAGAAGAACATCATAACATATTAGCTTACCTTAAATGAATTCAGAAAACATGTATAGGCCTACAATCAGGTAAATTATCTAAACTGCAGATTCTATAGCATTATTAAATGCCCATTTTAGTCACATTTGCTGTGACAAAATATTTGACCAAAAAACACTTAAGGGAGGGGGAGTTTTAGCTCATGTTTTTAGAGGTGTTAGTCTATCATGGGTAGGGGAGGGGTGATAGTACAGAGCATATCACAGAGGTCGAGAATCGGAGAAAGTAGGGCTATAGGTAGAGACTGGGGTGAGATAAAGTCACTAGCACAAACCTCTTAGAGTTTTCCTTCCTCTGCTAGCTCTGTTAGTTGTCTCTCTGTGGTATTTGAAAGCATTCTGACTTTTCTATATCTTCCTTACTGATTTTAACCCAGATTCTGCTTTGAGGCCTGTTGGGGTTTGAATGTAAACTGTTCCCCACAGGCTCACATATTTGCACACGTGATTCTCAACTGTCGCTGCTGCTTAGAAAGGTTGTGGAACCTTTAGGACAGGGAGTCTAGCTGGAGGGCATGACAGGCCTTGAGGTTTTACACCCTGGCACTACTTCCTGTTTACTCTGGTTTCCAAATGTGTGTGTAACCTAATTAGCCAGCTGCCTGTTCCTGCCACAACACCTCCCCAGCTTGCTGCCCTGTCTTTTCTGCCCCAGTGGAAACATAAACCAAAATAAACTCTTTCTCCTTGAAGTTATTTTTGTAGGGTAATTTTTCACAGTAACATGAAAACAAACTAAGATGGTGGAGTCCAGATCATTGTCTTGCAAATGTCCAAGTGGTCCTGACTCTACTTACTGTTTGTTGAGGCCTCCAACCACTGGGACAGTTCAGATAAGCACATGTGACCCAGAAGCTGCCCAGGTAATTCTTTGATATGGTCACTACAAAAACAAAGGAAGTTACTTTCCAGTTCTCGTCTTTAAACAAATTTAGAATAGTGGGTAAATGGATCTATAAGCACATCACTCCATATTCAGTACAAATGGTTGGTACAGGGTACAAAAACAATATGTAAGACTGAATGATTATCCAAGCACTCAGGGTGCTGAGGCAGGATTGACATGGGATCCAGGACAGCATGGGCTATAATTCAGGAATTAGACAAATCTGGCATGATGGTTCATTTTGATTGTCAACTTGATGAGACTTAGACTCATCATAGAATCAAACCCTTAGGTGCCCATGAGGGCTTGTCTAGATTAGGATAATTAACATGGGAAGACTCACCTTAAATGTGGGTGGTCACCATTCTACATGCTGGTCCAGGGCTTAAAATGAGAAAATAAGCAAGCATTAGCATTCATCACTCTTTGCCCACTGTGTTCAGTTTCAAAGTCCCTCTTTCTCACCCATGGAGGTGCACAAATATTCTCATTCTGGCTTTTTCCCCATGAAATAGGTCCCTGTGTGTCCTCTAGCCTTGGATTGTTCCTATTCAACAGTGCTTACTCTGTGGTACTCTGAAAGGTCTGAAGCTCTATTATTAAGTTCTCCCAAGACTGTCCTTTTTAAAATCGTGTTCTCTTAGGCTCAGAACTTAGCTGTGAGGCACAGAGCACTTGGAAATGTTTCTTACTGAGACATTATGAACAATCTATTATTTTGCTTTTCAGTATGTGTGCATATAGATAAAAGTATGAATATGCTTTGTGTTGTATCAGATTGTATTGCTTCATTCCTGCTAATGAGGATAGAATATTCCCCTAGACCTGGTTACCAAGAGAGTAGTGGAAATGTCTCCTGTTCCCCTGCTTTATGAAACAAGGAATGGCATTAGTATAAAATGAATTTGGTTTGGAATTTGTTTTGACTTGTCATTTAAGCCTGTCATTAGGCTTGCCAAATACCTTTCAAGGTCAGACTCATGCTTATTCTCTTGTATTACAATAAAGAGGAGAGATCTTGTTACCAGGGAAAACGTACCAATGAGGGAAGCTAGGGCCAGACATCTGGTAGGCTGAAAAGGGATCCTAGACCATGCAGAGACTTCACATGGTAGCAGATGATAAGTGTATTTAAAACAAAGTGAGCTTAAAAACCAAGGAACAAAACAGAAGAAGTGAGTTAGAAGCTCCTAGAGAGAGCAGAGGTTTCTGTGTGTGCTGCTTTCCAAATGAAACTGATAATCCATTTTCTCCTGGCTATGTTCCCCTAGAGACAAAAGTGAGGTTCAACTCTATGCTAGGAGACTGTATATTGGCAGAGCATTGAGTGGGCAGCATGTTGATGGGAAGGAGCACATGGAAAATGGAAAAAGAAGGACAGTCAAACCCATGATCTTACATGTGCTTTTTATGTTAAACCTTGTTAGTATTTTACCTCTTCATGGAAGCACGTTGAAAATGCATATGGTCAAAGGTAGTTGAATGATACTGCTGAGAGATCTGTGGGAAAATGACATGTTTTTTATATGGTGATATTTTATTTGTACTGAAATGTGATTTTAATTTTATGTTAATAAATAAAGTTGCCCTGGGGTCAGAGCTATTAGAGCCATAGCAAGAGCGTGGTGGTTAGAAGAGCTAGGTAGATTTCTGTGTGTTCAGGGATATAGCCAGTATTGGAGACATACGCCTTTAAGACCTGGAGGGCGGTACTTACAGGCAGTGATGAGGCAGTCATGTGGTTGGGTTTACAACCAATGAGAAGGCAGAACAGAAAGACTATTTAAAGACAGACAAACAGGAAGAAGCTCTCTCTTGGGGAAGCTAGGAGCACTGCAGGAGGTAAGATTTTAGCTCTGAGCTCTGACCTCTCGGCTTTCTCTTTTACATTGGCTCTGTGTTTCTTATTTTAATAAGACGATTGGTTACATCTACATTTTTATATGTGGTAAAATAATAGTATGATTGAAACAAGCAATCTCATGCTCAATTTTTCAGAAAATATTTTAAAGAGATATTATTTTGCTAGCATGACTTAGGTAGCTTGTCCTTTCTTCATTTTTTCAAATGATTAGGCCCAGAAGCCCAAAGCTGTCTCTAGCATTTGCAAGGAATGTAGAATAAAGAAGGTTTAAAATAAAAGAACTAACCAAGTTAGTCAGCAGCCACCCACCAACAGGAACTTTATGCCTAGCTGTGAAGAACACCTGAATTTAACAGCAATTGTTATTGGATAATCCAGCCAAGGATCCTGATCCATCTAAATATGCAGCTGGCATGGAGGAAAGTGAGGATGTCATTCACAATGACAGCTATATACCTGTTTCTGAAAATGCCAAACTCAAGCATGTTTCTAATGTGTTGTTTATTGTTGGGGATTCCTATGTTTCCCCACTGACCTTCTATGAACTCCCAGCTTATATATCACTTATTCTTGGAAACCTTTCACAATTATCATACAGATTCCAATTGTCTTTTCTTGATACCCTTTTGTTCATGCCCCACTTGAAAACACCTCATAAATTCATGCCTTTGATTGCGACACTATTCTCAGCATAGGTGTCAGAGTAACAACATGGTACTTTAGCCAGCATCTGGCAAGGAGGAACTACTTAGAAGAGAATTAACAGATAATTGATATGGTGTGTGCTTTGGCAATCCAACTGCTTTGACAACCAAGGTAAGAGTTTGTCAACATTGGTGGTTTGAATCAGTGCTTCACAAGTAGAATTCTCCTGTCTTCTTATTATTTAAAGTCCTATTTATTTTACTTAAAAGGTGTTACACATCTCATGAGTCATGCTTGGAAAAAATGTCTAGATAAATTTGGAGAGCATACCACTGGAAAACTATATTGCATCTTTTTAAAAGCTACAAAGCACATTTGTTCTTCAAGTTTACACTGAATGTAAAATATATTAGAGTTACGCTCCAAGGGTATGGGTCTAGAAAGGAAGGAACACTGCCGAGGAACTCTGTGTAGAATTAGCTTGGGGAGACAAGCAGCCATCTTGAGTCACATTAGCTGTACTGACCAGTTCAAGACAAACAAAACCGTTCAAGTGTTATGAGGAGCTTTAGAGTCAGACCCAACTTGGTTTTGCCCAGCTCTTTAATACTAGTTTGCAATGAACCAGGTGTGTAATGAGTGATTTGTAGCCACATTTGTCCTAATGCTTCCTTTGGACGCAGACTGTGGAAATATGCTTTGCCCTGCTGCTGCCAGGACTTGTCAGGAAGTTCCCTGAGTTAGCTGCACACTGTGAGATCCTGGATCCATCGTGCTTTCTTTGAACTAATCCACTTTGTCCCTGATCTCATAAGCTAGGACCAGGATGTTCTGTAGCACCAAATTGTTCCTATTTCTATGTGATTTTGACTTTTTCAACCCAAACTGTTTTTATGTGATCTTTAGATTGTGATTGCCTTAAATGTCAGGAGGGACTTGTGGCTGTTATTCATTTAACTTGATCAATATTAGAATCAAGAAGGATATTTTGGGCCTACAGTGGAAATTCAGTCTGTAATTTAAATAATGAAGTCATCTTCAGACAAGGAAGCAGTCATAAGGGCCTTCTGTTCTCAAAACATCGTGTGATGAGGTGAATCAATGAGAAAGATGACTGAAAGTGGAATCCATCTTGATACACACAAATGCTATTTATTTATTTATTTATTTATTTATTTATTTATTTATTTATGTATTTATTTATGTATTTTTGTATGTATGTATTTTTGTATGTATGTATGTATGTATGTATGTATGTATGTATTTATTTATTTATTTATTTATTTATTTATTTATTTATTTATTTATTTATATTACATCATGGCTGCAGTTTTCCCTCACTCTTTTCCTCTGAGAACTTACCCCCCTCCATCCCCCTGCTTTCCCACCCTTCAATCAACTTCTCCTCTATTTCTGTTCAGGAAAGGGCAGGTATCCCATGGATATCAACAAAACATGGCCTATCACATTGCAGTAAGGCTAAGCACATCCCCTTGTATTGAAGGGTAACCCTGCTCCCACTGTTAGGAGTCCCACAAGAAGATTAAGCCATACAATTATAACATATATGAAGTGGGCCTAGGTCAGTCCCATGAGGGCTCCCTGGTTGTCAGATCTCTCTGAGCCCCTATGAGCCAAGGTTAATTGATTCTATGGGTATTGATAGCATTTAGACACTGGCCTGCCCTTAGGATCCTGACAGAATATACCTCAGCTGCAGCCACTAAGAACACCCCCTGTGTACATTTGCTAGGTTTCCTTACAAAAGGTAGGCCTTGTACACATCCTGTCTCTCTCTTTCTCTTTCTCCACTTTCAACCCCCGGGACTGGTCTCTGTCCCCTTCTCTCCCCTCCCCTCAATAAAACTCCTATGTGGGCCCTATTGTATGGTCTGACTCCTTCCCATTGTTTTTAAAACACAGCATTGGTTCTCTGATCTGGAAGGCTCTCCTGGCAGTCTGAAAGGTGTTGGGACCCTGGAACCTGGTCCACCCCCAACAGCCCTACTTTCTTTCCCACCTAATGGATTGCTGGGATTCTCTATTCAACAATGACAATTTGTAATACCCCTGCTTTTGGCCATTTCCCAATAATGATGCTTTCTTTCTTGAGCACAGTCCTCACCTTCTGGCTTTTCTCGTAATTCTGGTACCAGATGACTGTGGCTTACTCAGGCTCCTAGCCTATCGTCCCCTGCTTTTTGGACGATGGTCCACTGAACAGCTTGTGCCTGCTCACTGGTCCTTGCTAAATCTCTGGGATGCTAGAGATTCCAGCCCTTGGACCTTCTGTACCTCACTCATGGAAAATGCGCCTACCTCCATAGCACCTGATTTAAGGGCTTAACTTGTCTGCCTTTGCAGTTAGACTCGTTCCCATAAAATGGCTGCTTACCCGCACTCCATATTCCGGTATTTCACAGGACCTTTGTAACTTCTTCCAATGATCCAAAAGATGGAAGGGGTACCCTACTTTCAAGCTTTCTCTTATCATGTCTCTACTGCTCCGATGTAGCCTTTCACTCTTTTGCTCCCTCCCTCGCTCAGACCTCTTGTACTAACTCTGTTGTGCGTGGCATGTGTGTTTAGTGGCATACCATGGCAGGGCCCACCAAAGGTGCCACTTCAGGCTACCTGCCTGCTCCACCCGCAGCAGATCTGCTCTCTTCCACCTGCAACAAATCAGCTTCCTCATTCACCAACAGCTGTGCCTTCCATTTAATAACAATAATTGGGTCTCTGGTGGGGCCACCGGCCTCTGACCATTCCCCTAGATGTGAGGCTTCATTTCTCGAGCACAGTCCTCACCTTCTAGTGTTTCCCGAAGTCCTGGTACCAGGCGGCTCTGTCTCTCTCTGGATTTTAGCCCTCAGCCCCTGTTCTTGTGTGACAATGTACTGAACAGCTTGTGCCCACTTAATCTGATCCTCCCTGCATCTCTGGGACACCAGAACATTTAGGCCTTTATATCTTCTCTCTGTTTCATCCTTGGGAACTGTGTCATATACCCCCTTGCTCCCATTGCCATGTCTTTGGAAGACCCACTGACCATTCTTTAGACAAGGTAGTTGGGTAACTGAGAAAGAATTCCCCACCTTCTTCCCTTCTCCTTGCTCCAAGACCGGCTTGTGTCTGTCTGTTCTTCCCTCTCTAAATGTTCTGTTTGCTGCAACCTGTGAACCAGAGATGGAGAAGCCAACTTCGTCTTGCTCAGCACATACCAGTTCTCTCTTTCTGTTTACTCAACTCTTGTTTAATTCCGTGCATATGTGCATGTAATTATTTTTTTTTTATTTTACAATACTATTCAGTTCTACATAATAGCCACAGATTACCTTGTTCTCTCCCTTCCTGCCCCCTTCCCCTTCCTCCCAGCCCACCCCCCATTCCCACCTCCTCCAGATCAAGGTCTCCCCCCGAGGACTGGGATCAACCTGATAGACTCAGTCCAGGCAGGTCCTGTCCCCTCCTCCCAGATTGAGCCAAGCGTCCTTGCATAAGTCCCAGGTTTCAAACAGCTAACTCATGCAACGAGCCCAGGACCTGGTACCACTGCCTAGATGCCTCCCAAACAGATCAAGCCAATCGACTGTCTCACCTATTCAGAGGGCCTGATCCAGTTGGGGGCCCCTCAGCCTTTGGTTCATAGTTCATGTGTTTCCATTCATTTGGTTATTTGTCCCTGTGCTTTATCCAATCTTGGTTTCAACAATTCTCGCTCATATAAACCCTCCTCTTTCTCACTAATTAGACTCCCAGCTCTCCACCAGGGGCCTAGCCGTGGATATCTGCATTCAGATTCCTCAGTCCTTGGATGGGGTTTATGGCACAACTATTAGGGTATCTGGCCATCCCATCACCAGAGTAGGTCAGTCCCGGCTGTCTCTCGACCACTGCCAGCAGTCCTTTGTGGGGGTATCCCCGTGGATTTCTGTGGGCCTCTTCAGCTCTTTGCTTCTTCCTTTTCTCATGTGGTCTTCATTTACCATGGTCTCCTATTCCTTGTTCTCCCTCTCTTTTCTTGATCCAGCTAGGATCTCCCACTCTCTTTCCCTCGCCCTTCGCCCTTCATTGCTCCCACTCATGTCCAGGCTGTTCATGTAGATCTCATCCATTTCTCCGTGTCTTTCTTGGGGTCCCGTTTTTGAGGTAGCCACACTGGTGATGTGAGTAGCAGTCCAGTCATCCTTGTTCCACATCTAGCATCTTCCTATGAGTGAGTACATACCATATTTGTCTTTCTGAGTCTGGGTTACCTCACTCAGGATGATTTTTTCTAGATCCATCTATTTGCCTGCAAACCTCATGATGTCATTGTTTTTCTCTTCTGAGTAGTATTCCATTGTGTACATGTGCCACAATTTATTTATCCCTTCTTCAGTTGAAGGGCATCTAGATTGTTTTCAGGTTTTGGCTATTACAAACAATGCTGGTATGAACATAGCTGAGCAAGTGCTCTTGTGGTATGATTGAGCATTTCTTGGGTATATGCCCAGGAGTGGTATAGCTGGATCTTGGGGGAGATTGATTCCCAATTTTCTAAGAAAGTGCCATATTGATTTCCAAAGTGGTTGTACAAGCTTGCATTCCCACCAGCAGTGGAGGAGAGTTCCCCTAGTTCCACATCCTCTCCAGCATAAAGTGTCTTCAGTGTTTTTGATCTTAGCCATTCTGACAGGCGTAAGGTGGTATCTCAGAGTTGTTTTGATTTGCATTTCCCTGATGATTAGGGATGTTGAGCAATTCCTTAAATGTCTTTCAGCCATTTGAGTTTCCTCTGTTGAGAATCCTCTGTTTAGTTCTAAAGCCCATTTCTCAATTGGACTGTTGGTCGTTTTGATGTCTAATTTCTTGAGTTCCTTATATATTCTGGATATCAGTCCTCTGTCACATGTGGGGTTGGTGAAGATCTTTTCCCATTCTGTAGGCTGTCGCTTTGCCTTGTTGACCGTATCCTTTGCTCTACAAAAGCTTCTCAGTTTCAAGAGGTCCCATTGATTGATTGTTTGTCTCAGTGTCTGTGCATGCATGTAATTATTAACAGCAACCACGTGGCTCTCCTCCATTTTGGCTGGTGACCTCATCATGATTCCTTGTGAGCTCCAGGGAGTTGACTTGAAACTATCTGAACAGCATCTTGCCAGATCCCAGAGGTGCCCAACTGCTCCACAGAGCCTCGACAATGAAGTGAAACAGCCAACTACTCCAGGACATCACTAGCACCCTAGTTTTCTCAGGTCCCCCAAAGGTGATAGATGCTTCCCCCTCCCCAGGCCAGCAGGAAGCAGTCTTGAGAACTTGGCACCCTCATTCCCTCCTCACCTGCTACCCCTTTCTAACTCCTCTCCTTTTTATAATAAACAAAAGAGAGGAATGTTTGTTAGCATTTAGGCATCTGTCCTGGCCTGCCCTTAGGGTCCTGACAGGATATACCTCAGCTGCAGCAACTGAGTAACCCCTGTGTGCATTCACTACCTTTACTTATAAAAGGTGAGACTTGTACACCTCTCTCTCTCTTTCTCTTCCTTCACTCTCATCCTCAGGGATCGGTCTCTGCTCCCTTTTCTCCCCTCCCCTCAATAAACCTCTTACATGGGCCCTGTTATATAGTGTGACTCCTTTCTGCCATTTTAAAAATACAACAGATTTTCTTGTGGTGTCCTTGATTCTGCTGGCTCCAACAATCCTTTCTCCTCTTCTGCAGGATTTCCCAAGTTCTACCTAATGTTTGGCTGTGGGTCTGCCTCTGTTTCCATCAGTTGCTGGATGAGAACAATAGGCACCAGTCTATGAGTATAGCAGAATATCATTAGGCATCATTACATTGATATGTTTCTCCAGTTGTTTATAGTTTTATCCTAGGTCTCTGGGTCATCTAGCCTGTGGGTCCTGGTACTATAGCAGTGTCAGGAGTGGGCTTATTCTCCTGGCAGGGGTTTTAGGCTAGACTAGCCATTGGTTGGCCACTCCCTCAGTCTCTAGGCCACCCATATCCCATAGACAGGTCAGGCTGCAGGTTGAAAGTTATGTGGTTGGTTTCCCATTTCCTCCATGTGTTGATATTTTGTTTATACTCTAACAAAAAAAAAAAAAAAAAAAAAAAAAAAAAAAAGCTTTGCCCAGCCACAGAGTTAGCCATAGAGGTTAGGCTATGGTGGCACACACCTTTAATCCTAACAGTTGGGAGACAGAGGCAGAGATCCATGTGGATCTCTGTGAGTTCAAAGCCACCCTAGGCTACATAGGATTAATCACATCTCAAAGAGAAACAGAGCCAGGCAGTGGTGGCACACACCTTTAATTCAAGCACTTGAGATCTCATACCTTTGCTAGCAGTATTTGGAAAGCACACATGCCATTAATCCAAGTACTAAGAAGGTTGAGACAGGAAGTGATATGGCTGGGCAGAGAAAGTCATATAAGGTGGGAGGAAATAGGAACTCAAGTCCTTTGGACTGAAGACTCGGGGGCATTTAGTCTGAGGACTCATGGAGACAGGATCTTTCTTTTTCAGATGAGGAGTTGGAGAGCTGAGAAGTGGTTGTGGCTTGTTTCCTCTGATCTTTCAGTATTTACCCCAATATCTGGCTTTAGGTTGTTATCATAAGACCATTTAGGATTTGTGCAACACCTCCACATGAAGACTTGCCTGCTCACAGGAGATGGCCAATTCAGGCTACATATCTGCTATTGCTAGAAGTCTTAGCTGGGGACATCCTTAGCTGGGATATACTTCCTGGGACATTGTCTTATACCGGGTCTTTATCTGACTCCAAAATTCCTCTCCCCTTTCCAGTAGTCTCTTTCAGTACCCTCCCTCTCCTCCTCTTTGACCTGATTGCTCATGTTCCTATCCCCACTCAACCTCAGTGCATTCATGAAATCTCTTCTATTTTACCTTCCCAGGGAGATCCAGGCATCCCCACATGATCCTTCTCGTTCCTAGCCTCCCAAAGAGGAGAGGATCCACACCAAAGTTTGTGGATCATAGCATGGTTATCCTTTATTTTATAGCTAATATCCACTTATAATTTAGTATATACCATGTTTGTCTTTCTGTGTCTGGGTTACCCCACTCAGGATTATATTTTTCCTAGTTCCATCTATTTCCCTTCAAATTTCATGATATCATTTTTTTTAACAGCTGAGTAATATTCCATTGTGTAAATGTACCACATTTTCTTTATCCATTCCTCAGTTGAGGGACATCTAGGTTGTTTCCAGGTTGTGGCCATTAAATATAAAGCTGCTATGAAATTGTTGAGGAAGAGTCTTTGTGGTATGATTGAGCATTCTTTGGGCATATGCCCAAGAGTGGTATAGGTTGGCATTGTGGTAGATTGATTACCAATTTTCTGAGAAACTGCCATATTGATTTCCAAAATGACTGTACAAGTTTGCACTCCCACCAGCAATGGAGGGGTGTTTTCCTTGCTCCATATTCTCTCCAGCATGAGCTGTCACTTATATTTTTGATGTTAGCCATTCTGATAGGTGCTGTGGGATAGTCTTTCTGTATGCTGTGAATATGTGTTGCTAGCATTGGTTAATAAAGTAGCTGTTTTGGCCTATGGTAAGGCAGAATAAGAGCCAGTCAGGAAATCCAAAAGAGATACAGGGAGAAGAGGGTGGAGTCAGGGGAGACACAATACAGCAGCCCAAGGAGCAACAAAATGCCAGAAGACCAGTAATGCCCTGGCCATGTGGCAATACATAGACTAATAGAAATGGGTTAATTTAAGATGTAATAGCTAGCTAGCAATAAGCCTGAGCCATAGACCAAACAGTCTGTAATTAATATAAGCCTCCATGTATTTATTTGGGACTGAGCAGCCACAGGACACAGGAAAGCTTCTGGCTACAGACAGGTGTAAGATAGAATCACAGTGTTGTTTTGATTTGTTTCCCTGATGACTAAGGATGTTGAACATTTAAGTGTTTCTTGGCAATTTGAGGTTCCTATATCAACAATTATCTTTTAGATCTCTACCCCATTTTTAATTAGATTATTTGGTTTGTTGATGTCTAGTTTTTTGAGTTCTTTATATATTTTGGAAATAAGCCCTCTGTCAGATGTGGGGTTGCTGGAGGTCTTTTCTCATTATGTAGGCTGCCATTTTGTCCTAATGACAGTGTCCTTTGCCTTAGAGAAACTTTTCAGTTCCACAAGGACATATTTATTAAGTATTGATCTTAGTTTCTGCACTATTGTTAGCCTGTTCTGAAAGTTGTCTCCTATGCCAATGCATTTAAGGCTAGTCCCCACTTTCTTTTCTATCAGGGTCAGTGTATTTGAATTTATGTTGAGGTCTTTGATCCACTTGTACTTGAGTTTTATTCAAGGTGATAGATATGGATCTATTTGCATTCTTCTACATGTCAGCATCCAGTTAACAGCAACATTTGTTGAAGATACTTTCTTTCTTTCTTTTTTTTTTCATTGTATAATTTTGGCTTCTTTGTTGAAAATCAGGTGTCTATAGGTGTGTAATCTATATCTGGGTCTTCATTTACATTCCATTAATCAACCTGTTTGTTTTTATGATAATACCATGTGGTTTTTATTCTGTAGTTCTTGTAGAAATCAAGGATGGTGATACCTCCAGAAGTTTTTTTTATTGTACAAGATTATTTTTAGCATGCCAGTTGTTTTGTTTTTCCTTATGAAGTTGAATATTGTTCTTTCAAGAGATGGCTCAGAGGTTAAGATCACTGCTTGCTCTTCCAAAGGTCCTGAGTTCAATCCCTAGCAACCACATGGTGGCTCACAACCATCTGTAATGAGGTCTGGTGCCCTCTTCTGGCCTGCAGGGATATGTGCAGACAGAATACTGTATACATAATCAATAAATAAATCTTAAAAAAAAAGAATTGTGATGAAATTTTAATTGGGATTGCATTGAATATATAGATTGCTTTTGGTAAGATGGTCATTTTTACTGTTAAACTTTCTGATTCATGAGCATGGGAGATCTTTCCATCAGTTGATATCTCTTCAAATTCCTTTTCTCAAAGACTTGAAGTCCTTGTGATACAGGTTTTTTCACTTGCTTGGTTAGAGTTATTCCAAGATATTTTGTATTAGTTGAGGTTATTGTGAAATTTGTTGTTTCCCTGATGTCTTTCTCAGCCCATTTATCATTTGTATATAGGAGGGCTAATAATTTTTTTTTTTTTTTTACTTAATCTTGTATACAGCTACTCAACTAAAGGAATGTCAGCTATAGGAGTTCTCTGGTAGAATTTTTGGAGTTGCTTATAGATACTATCATATCATCTGAGAATAATGATGCTTTGACTTCCTCCATTCTGATTTGTATCCCCTTGATTTGCTTTGGTTATATTATTGCTGTAGCTAGAATTTAAAATACTATGTTGAACATTCTTATCTTGTTCCCAATTTTAGTGAAATTGCTTTGAATTTCTCTCCATTTAATTTGACATTGGCAAACAGCTTACAGTATATTGCTCTTGTTATGTTTAGGTTTGTCTCTTGTATCCCTGATCTCTCGAAGAGTTTTATCATGAAGGGATGTTGAATTTTGTCAAAGGCTTTTTCAGCATTTAATGAGCTAATCATGTGATATTTTTCAGCTTGTTTAGTTGATGGATTGTAGTGACATATTTTTGTATGTTGAAGCTTCCCTTCATCTCTGGAATGAAGCCTACCTGATCATGGCAGATGATCTTTTTGATATGTTCTCAGATTCCGTGTGCCAGTATTTTATTAAATATTTTTGTATCTATGTTCACGAGGAAACTGATCTGCAATTCTTCCTTTGTTAGATATTTATGTGGCTTTGGTATCATGGTGACTGTGGCCTCATAGAAAGAATTTGTCAATGGTCCTTCTATTTTATTTTGTGGAATAATTTGAGAAATATTGATATGAGCTCTTCTTTGAAAGTCTGATGGAATTCTGCATTAAAATCATCTGCCTCTGGGATTTTTTGTTGTTGTTGTTTTTGGTTGGGATATTTTTAATGACTGCTTCTACTTTCATAGGCGTAATAGGTCTGTTTAAACTGTTTATATGACCTTGATTTAACTTTGGTAAGTGGTATCTATCAAACAAATTTGTCCACTTCTTTTAAATTTTCCAATTTTGTGGAGTACAGGTTTTTGAAGTATGATCTAATGATTTTTTAAATTTCCTTACAATCTGTTGTTGTGTTCTTTTTGTTTATGATTTTGCTAATTTGGATATGCTCCCTCTGCCTTTTAGTTAGATTGAATAAGGGTTTGTCTATTTTGTTTATTTTCTTGAAGATCAAACTTGTTTTATTGATTCTTTGAATTGTTCTCTTTGTATTTTATTGATTTCAGCCTTCAGTTTGATTACTGTAGCTGGAGTTATCTCTTGTCCCTCTCAGGCCCGCAGCCATTCAGACCCAAATAAACACACAGGCGCTTATATTATTTAAACTTTTTGGCCTAATGGCTCAGGCTTCTTGTTATCTGGTTCTTATGTCTTAAATTAACCAATTTTTATTAATCTTTACGTTGCCATGTGGCTTGTGGCTTACTGGTACTTTACATCTTACTTCTCATGGTGGTGGTGGCTGGCAGCATCTCCTGACTCAGCCTTCCCCTTCCCAACATTCTCCTCTCCCTTTGTCCCGCCTATACTTCATATCTGGCTACTGGCCACTCAGCATTTTATTTATTAACCAATCAGAACAACACATTCACAGCATACAAACATCTACAGCAGATTATTTCCTGCTCTGTACCACTTTTGTATGTTTGCTTCATTTTGTTCCAGAGCCTTCAGGTATGTTGATAAATTGCTAATA
The DNA here is from genome assembly GCF_049852395.1 of Peromyscus maniculatus bairdii. Lineage (NCBI taxonomy): Eukaryota > Metazoa > Chordata > Mammalia > Rodentia > Cricetidae > Peromyscus > Peromyscus maniculatus. Next base: position 40,616,754 of record NC_134853.1, read on the forward strand.
TGAAATCTCTCCAAATTCTACAGGAAGACCTGAGTGCTATGTACTTTCCACTTAGCACTGCTTTCATTGTGTTCTGTGAGTTTGGATAGGCTGTGCCTTCATTTTCATTGAAATCTGGGAAGTTTTTCATTTCTTTCTTTTTTTTTTTTTTTTGACACAGTGGTTGAGAGTTGTTCAGATTTAATGATTAGGTACACTTTCTGTATTGTGTTGTTATTGAACTCCAGCTTTCATTCATGATGATCTGATAAGATACAGAGGGTTATTCTACTTTTTTGTATCCGTTGAGACTTGCTTTTTAACCAAGTATATGGTCAGTTTTGGAGAAATTTCCATGAGGTGCTGAGAAGAACGTATATTCTTTTGTGTTTGGGTAAAATGTTGTGTAGATATCTGTTAGGTCCATTTGAGTCAAAACATCTACTAGTTCCATTATTTCTGTGTTTAAATTCTGTCTGGATGACCTGTCCATTGGGGAGAGTGAGATGTTAAAGTCTCCCACTATTATTATGTGGGGTTCTTTGAGTGATTTAATCTTCAGTAGTATTTCTTTTACAAATGTGGGTACCCTTACATTTGGTGCATAGATGTCCAGAATTGAGGCATCATCTTGGTGGATTTTTCCTTTGATGAATGTGAAATATTCTTCCTCATTGCTTTTGGTTGATTTTGATTTCAAAGTTATTTCATTAGATATTCAGGTAGCTACACCAGATTGCTTCTTAGGTCTATTTGATTGGAAAAATCTTTTTTTAACCCTTTACTCTGAGGTAATCTCTTTGATGTTGAGGTGTTTTTCTTGTATGAGGCCGAATAATGGATCCTGTTTTTGTATCCATTCTGTTAGTCTGTGTTTTTTTTTAAATTGGCAAATTGAGTCCATTGATACTGAGGGATATTGATGACCAATAGTTGCTAATTCTTGTTATTTTCTTGGTGCTGGTAATGTGTGTGTGTGTGTGTGTGTGTGTGTGTGTGTGTGTGTGTGTATGTGTGTGTGTGTGTTCCCCTTCTTTGTGTTTTGCTGGTGTAAGATTATCTATTACCTGTGTTCTTGTGGGTGTAGTTAACATCCTGTGGTTGGAGTTTTCCTTTTAGTACCTTCTGTGGGCCTGTATTTATGGATATATATTGTTTAAATTCAACTTTGTCATAAAATGTCTTGTTTTCTCCATGTATGGTGATTGACAGTTTTTCTGGGTATAGTAGTTTGGGCTTGCATCTGCCTCTTAGTGTCTGTAAGACACCTGTCTAGGCCCTTCTGGCTTTTAAAGTCTCCATTGAGAAGCTGGGTGTGATTCTAATAGGCCTGCCTTTATTGGTTTTTTCTCTTGCTGCTTTTCTCATTCTTTCATTGTTCTGTATATTTAGTGTTTTGGTTATTATATGGCCAGAGGACTTTCTTTTCTGATCCATTCTATTTGGTGTTCTGTAAACTTCTTGTACCTTTATGGACACAACCTTCTTTAGGTTGGGAAAATTTTCTTCTATAATTTTGTTAAATATGTTCTTTGGGTTTTCAAAATGAGATTCTTTTCCTTCTTCTATTCCTATTATTCATAGGTTTAGGCTTTTCAGAGTGACCCAGATTTCTTGGATGTTTTCTTTTAGGAATTTTTTATATTTAGCATTTTCTTTGACCAAGGAATCATGTCTTCAATGCCTTAGATTCTCTCTCCCATCTCTTGTATGCTGATGGCAATACTTGCATCTGTAGTTCCTGTTTAGTTACCTGAATTTTCCATTTCCAGGATTCCCTTTGTTTGAGTTTCTTTATTGCTTCTATATCCATTTTAAGGTCCTGAACTATTTCCTTCACCTGTTTGTTTGTTTGTTTGTTTGTTTGTTTGTTTTCTTGGCATTCTTTTAGGGATTTATTGATTTCATCCATTTCCCCCCTTCAATTTCTTTAAGGGATTTTTTTCATTTCCTCTTTAAGGACCTTTATAATCTTCATAAAATTATTTTTAGGATCCTTTTCTTGTGCTTTAGCTGCACTGTATTGTCCAGATATTGCTGTCATTGCATAGCTGGGTTCTAATGGTACCGTACTGCTTTTTTTTGTTATTGATTATGGTCTTACACTGGCATTTAGGCATCTGTACTTCACATGGTTATAGGTCTAGGTGTTTATTCCTGTGTTTGTTTTTGTTGGATGGATAGTATCCCCTCCCACTTGGTTTTTCCTTCCTTTCTGATTTTCTGGCCTAGGTTGTCAAGGGTTCTGGTGGTTAGTGAGCCTTCAGGTCCAGCAGGGCATCTCTGCTTGGGTTTTTGGGCTTGGGGTCCCTAGATCCAGCCTAGCCTCTAATAAAACAGAAGTCTTCTTCCAAAGTTGTAGACCAGGATACAGAGCCCAGGGGAGGGTATGCAGTCTCAGGATGTTTGGCAAACTTAAAGGGGTTTAATGTGTAGTGGGCATTATCTTATCCAAGGCCCCTAAAACCAGCCTGGCCTTCAATAAAGCTGCAGAATTGTGGAACATGGTAAGGAGCCCAGGGGAGGTGGTGCAGTCTGGGGATGTTGTGAAGGCTTTAAGGGGTGTTGCCAGGCTGTGCAAAGTGTCTTACCTGGGCTTCCTAGATCCTGCCTGGCCTCTGGTAAAGAAAAAGACTTCTTCTGATGTTGTTGGTTGTGATGTGGAGCTCAGTGGAGTGGGTGCAGTCTAGAGTTGTTGGGCAGGCTTAAAGGGGTTTAGTGGGCAGTGGTGATGTCTTACCTGATGTCCCTAGAACCAATCTGGCCTCCAGTACAGCTGCTGTGGCTGGGGTCCCTAGATCTGCCCTGTGCTCTGGTAAAGCCTAAGTCTGTTTCTGAAGTTGTACATCAGGATAGAGAACCCAGTGGAGTGGGTACAGTCTGGGGCTGTTGGGTGGGATTAAAGGGGTTTAGCAGGCAGTGGGTGGTATCTTAACTAGGATCCCTAGGACCAGCCTGGCCTTGGGGAAAGATGTGGGGCTGTGGACCTAGTATGCAGCCCAGGGAAGGGGGTGTAGTCTGGGGGTATTGGAAGGGCTTTAAGCAGTGTTAGTGAATAGTGGGAGGTGTCTTATCTTGGGTCCTTAGATCTAGCCTGGCCTCTGGTAAAATGACAATGCTTATTCTTTTTTTTTTTTTTTTTTTTTCGGGACAGGGTTTCTCCGTGTAGTTTTGGTGCCTGTCCTGGATCTTGCTCTGTAGACCTCGCTGGCCTCAAACTCACAGAGATCTGCCTGGCTCTGCTTCCCGAGTGCTGGGATTAAAGGTCTGTACCACAGATACCTGGCTAAAATGCTTATTCTTAATTGTAACTGTGAACCATGTCTCCTTATTAATCTCCAACATAACAACATAACCATCACTCTTACTTTAGTCTCTTTGAAGTTAACTTTGAATTTAAAACCCAGAGACCATTGAAAAGACCCACACCCTCACTGTCCCTTGATTTATCCCTCTACCTACATGCATATGCATATAAATGCACCAGAAACACATACACAGCACACTTTGGCTGACTAACAAGGGATTTAGACTTGGATTTGGTCTTGTAAGACATTTTAGACAAGCTCCCCAATTAGGGTTATTTTTTAGGTTGGTGTTAAATCTTAAAACTGTTAAAATTTATTAGTTAGCTCATTTTATATTCATCCATGACTTATAGTATATGAAAACTTTTAGTCATGATCTGAAATAAGAAAGCCTGATAATGGGGACTTGTGGGAATAAACCAACCCAGTTGTTTGCTTCTGGTCCTCTGTGTGACAATCAAGTACAGTCATCAGGTTCTTCCTCCTGTTATTCTGTGTGACACTTGTCCTGTATGAAATATTTTCTCAGGTGTTCTATACTGGTGCCATATTTGTGTTGAGTACTGATCAGGCACTATCTTAAGGCCCATTTATGTCCTGTTCCCTGAAGATGGCTGAGAAGAACAACCTGAGGTGTTCTTCTATCTTGTCTGTAATGAGCCCCAAGTAGGTGCCCTCTTAGATGGCCTCTCGTCTCCGTGATGTCTAAGCAGAGCCATCTCCCTTGTTGTTTCCCATTACCCTCCTGTGATGACCACTGACAAACACCTGATTAGCCTATCTGTGATCATTTCCGAGTGTTGGCCATTTTAGGTCCTTTTTCCTTTCACTCTGAGATCAGTGTGTTGGAGCTATTTCACAATGCTGTACACTTGACCTGTCTTTCATAACTGCTGAGTAGCTCCATGTCTGATATTGTCTCTTGCCTTGTTTGCCAGGGTAGGGCCATTTTGAGGATTCCCTTCTGATCTCTGATGGTGGCAATAATGTTTCACATATGTCTCTTCTGATCAGCACAGATATTGTGGCTGATTTCACTTGGTCACAAGAGAAGTGATTCAACCAAAAACACACTCCCTACTCCTGTGTCTACTACCTGGTAGACATGCTTTTCAGTCTATTTAAAATGAATTGCTCTTAGCCCTGCTATGTATTTATCATTAAAATCATATAATAAAATTTTACTGCCAGTTCATTTTCATCACTAAACTTATTTTCTGAAACAGGACAAGCAAACTACTGAGCACTGTCCTTGTGTGCTAGCAGTGGATGTCATTGACACAGTTCTAAAGGATTTATAACAAGTAAGCATTAGGTCCTTAGATCCACATATGTGCTAATCATTACCTGAGACAGGTTCAAATTCAATATAATGTTCTTTGTTGAAAAGATAAAAGTCAATTTGATGGGCACTCACTGAGGTGAAAAATCATAAGTGACAGACAGGTGTATTGAGTCCTGTAGAATGTGTGTGCATGTTGGGGATAATTCCGTAGAACTGAAGCTATGGGAAAGAAGAAATAAAAAAATGGATGTATCACATTGGCTTTGTACCAATGCCCTTTCTACTGGCTACTATGTAAGTGATCATCCCATAAAATAAAAAGACTTAGGTACTTAACTGAACCCAGACAAAATTAGGAGATAGTAAATAAAAATCAAACTGTGATAAAGAAAATACTGGAAACTAGAGCAAGAGAGGTCAAAATGTTAAACTGCCAGGTAATTTAAACCAGGTGTTACTAAGTGGGCAATGGGAATAATGAGAGGAGGTCTTTAACTAGGGGTGGGGAAATGGGAATAGAGGGCAAGAGGGAAGAAAACGAGATAAATCAGAGCAAGGTGTTTGAAAGAGACACAGGGAACAAGCATACTGTTTTGTGAGCTTACTTAAATACATATATGTACATTTCATATGTGTGTACATATGTCTGCATACATACGTGTGAATTGTAAGTATATTAGGAATTTGAGAGGAGGAAATAGGACACAGAAGGAGTTAGAGGAGGGAATGAGGATCAGGAGTGAGGTAGATGTAGTGCTCACATATGAAGCTCCCCAAACAAATGAAATTTATAATAAAACCATATAAGATGAGAACTTCAGGGGCTGGTGAGCTGGCTCAATGGATGACATGTTTGCCATGCACCCACATGAAAGCCAGGCATGGAGCACACACCTGTGATTGTATTACTTGTTGTACGTGTGTTCATGTGTATGAGTGTGCAGACAGGCAGAGCCCTGAAGTTCACTGGCCAGATAATCTAGCACACACACACACACACACACACACACACACACACACACACACACGCATGCACACACGCACGCACGCACGCGCGCATGCGCGCACATGCACATGGATACATGCACACATGCACATATGCATGTGCACACACACATACACACTTTTGAAAAAGAGAAATGGAAGAAAAAAGCCAGGAGAAAATTTGTTGTGTAGGTTAGTAGTGTGTTTGTGTCCACTAGTGTGGTAGTGTGTGCACGTACAGTTGGGCACTTTTTAATGCAGAAAGGAATAAAATATCGTCATCTAGGCTTAGGGGGAAATTATCTAGCTTACTTACATTTCAGAATTAACTCACCTCATTTTTCTGCTTTTTTGATGAGAACACTTGCCTTAGAGCTGTTCATATGAATTATCTTTAGAATATGGATGAAGTTTTTATACAACTTTAAAACTGTTTTCTTTAAATCATTTAACAATTATTTTCTTTGTATTTTGTATGTGTATGTGCCTCTCTCTCTCTTTCTGTGTGTGTGTGTGTGTGTGTGTGTGTGTACCTGTCGTGGTCACAAGAAGGTTAAGATACCCAGAAGCCCAAGTTACAAGTGTTCGTGATCTACATGCCATGGATACTGGGAACTGAATTCAGGTCCTCTGGGAAAAAAACAGGAAGGGCTCTTAACTGCTAAACCATCTCTCCATCTCTAAGTCATCTGATTTTTATTTATTTGTTTCTTTTGTTTATTTATAACATTAAATTTATATTAATTAATTAATAATTATTTATTTAAATAATTAATTAAATTAATATTCCTGCATTAAAATAATAACACCTTAGAGGCATGGGTGCTGGATAGTACTTTTGTCAACTTTACATAAGCTACTCTCATTTTCAAGAGAAAATCTTAACTGAGAAAATGCCTCTGATAGATTGGACAGGAGACAAGTATGTGGGGCGTTTTCTCAAATAATGATCAACAGGAGGGTCCAGATCACTGTGAACTGCAGCACCCCTGGGCAGATGGTCTCAGGAGATATAAAAAGTAGCTAAATTTGAGCCTGGGGAACAAGCCAGTAAGCAGATTCCTTCATATAGTTCCTGCCTCAGGTTCCTGCCCTGGCTTCCCTCAACGGTGGGCTGTGATCAGGCATTTTAAGATGAAATAACCCCTTCCCTTCCCAAGTTGCTTTTAGTTGTGGTCTTTATCATGGTAATGGAAACCAAACTAAGACAAAAGGCTCAGTTAGTAAGATTCTTGATTTTAAAGAAAAAAACTTCTGAATTTGATCCTAAAACCCATATGAAGAGCAGGGCTTTGTAACTCAGTTTTGTAACCATGCACTGGATAGATGGCAATGGGTAAAGAATGGAAGATCTCTGAAGCTCATTGGCCAGGAAGCCTGACTGTTGGTAATCTTCAGGTTCAGTGAAAGACTCTATCTCAAGTAATAAAGTTGGAGAGCAATCAACTAAAACACTACTCTTAGTTTATTTTTCTGTTTTGACAAAATACTTTGACAAAAGCAAGTTAAGGGGGAAAGGATTTATTTGGCTCAGAATTCTAAGTAACATTCTATCATGGCAGGTATATGACATCAGCAGGAGCTTGAGAGAGTGGTCATGTAATATCTGCAATCAGGAGAGAAATCATAGCGCTTCGTTCCATCTTTCCATTTTATGTAGTTTGGGATCCACACAAATGGAATGGTCTCACCCATAGGAATGTGTCTTCCTATTTCAATGCAGTTAACATGAGTCCTAACAGGTATGCCTTGAAGCCCATCATCCAAATGATTCTAGAAGCTGTCAATTGCCATCACAATACCCACTGTTGACTTTTGGTTTATACATGCTCACACAGACACACAGACACACACACACACACACACACACACACACACACACACACACACATAAACACACACACACACACAACACACACACACATGCACACACACACGAGCATGAACACACATGCATACACATCAAAAATTAAACTGAAAAAGGCATCTGGACAAAGCAAATACAGACAAGGTGACTATTTTATTAAAGAAATTACAGTCTAAGACAAAACTGTACTTTACACTGGAATAGTAAACAGATGCTTTGAGGGTAAGACCTCACTCATTGAAAGCTTCAGACTATAAAATGGAAAACTTCTTTCTCATTGAAAGAAAAGCACTCTGTTTTACTTAGGGTTTCTATCGCTGTGAAGAGACATCATGATAACATCTGCTCTTATAAAGGAAAAATTTAATTGTGGTCGCTTGCGGTTTCAGAGGTTTAGTCCAGTATCATCATGGCAGGAGTTGGCAGCATGGAGGCAGATATGGTTTTGGAGAAAGAGCTGAGACTTCTATATCTTGATCTGCATGCAATATGAAGTGAACTGTGTCACTGGGTGTAGCTCAGGCATAGAAGACCTCAAAGCGTACCCCTACAGTGACACACTTCCTCTAACAAGGCCGCATCTACTTCAACAAGGACATACCTGCTAATAGTTTCACTCTTTGACAGCCATTTTCTTTCATGCTACCACATACCTCTAAGGTACATTGCTCAAACAGGGCTACCCAGGGAAATATTTCTCCAAAGTCAGCAGGTACTCAGAGACCACAGCAGCCTTTGCCCAAGGAGGCCCGGGTATTCCTCAAAGTGACACAGCAGCTGAACTTGGTGTTATCTACATGGTGCTACTCTGCAGGCGTGGAGACTTACACCAACTTTCCACAGACAAGTGCTGATGTACATAGGTAGCATGTAGCAGAGTTGAGTTCCCTGCAGGGAGGCCCTGCATAGGCTATGTATAAGCTTTGGGTGCTAACCCTAAATTGCAATGGAGACCTCAGAATACTGGCAATGTCACAAACATGGGTCATATGTCAAAGAAAGCTGAAGATGTTAAAAGGCACCAAAGAGAGAGGTCATAAGTGCTATAATTGGCAGGGCTATAGAAGCAGGCATGTCAAGTGTTGTATGATTTTCTTTTCCTGATGAGACATAAACAACTATCTGCTTACCTCAGAGAAGGAATAAATACAAAGTACAGTGTGTTAATATAGAATTGGAGATGGTATTAGTCACGGTGAGACTACAGAGCTTAAAAAGCAATCTGTAGGCACAGCAAACAGTATAGCTTAAAGATAATGTGTAGTGTTAAGGAAGCCAAGACTATACTGCAAGCCAGTATGTGTGGTAAGTAGAATCTGAAGCCTTTGTGAGAGCTTTGAATGCAATGAATATTTTGATACCACCCCACTTTTGCCTTTTCAGGATTAGAGTTCTCAGGTTGTTCTGACTGGTATATTCTTTGATAGCAAAATCAGGCAGAGCCAAGCTGTTTTCTCCAGCCTGTATCTTTCATTTTTTTGTTCCAACTTCACAATGGAAATGGATTTATATTTAAAATGTTATTGAACTTTCTCAAGTACTGATGCACGAAGACATCATTTTAGTGTGCTATCATTTTCAACATGATATTCATGAAAACATTTTAATTATGATGAAGAAATTTTTTTGTAATTTAGAATTCCAAAATTTCCATCTGGGGCAAAGCTCAGTAACATTGGGCTTGGCAATGACTTCATCAGTATGGTCCCAAAAGCATGGGCACCAAAACCAAGAGATTTATCAACATAAAACTTTTCTGAAGAGCTAGGGAAACATTAAAATGAAAAAGAAATGTATAGAATGGGGAAAACATTCCCAAACCCAGTCATGTGTCAATATGCAAAGGATGTTAGATACTGACTGAAGCTGTTTGTCAAGGTAGCTTTTCATTTGTTCTCTAGACTTAAACAGGGAGAATTTTTATATCTTCTGGAAATTGTTCCTTTCCTTTGTTAATTTATGTGCTTCTACATTTTTTTCCACTTGCTTTATTGAATTGATTAACAGAATGTCGGATTTTAGTGTATACATTTGTGCCTTGCTGTTAATACTAGAGAACACATTTAAAACTTATTTTTCACCTTGCTTCTGCTAAAATATTCTGACAGAACCAACTTAAGGAAGGAATTATTCTGGCATACAGTTTGAGGATACAATCAGTTGCTGTGGAGTGCATAAAGCAGCAGGAATTTGGGGAAGCTGCTCTCACATTGTGTTCACAGTCAAGAAAGCAGAATGAGAGGAGTGCCTGTGCTCAGCTCACTGTTTTGTACTCAGTCTAGGACTCCAGCCCCTGTAAAGGTGCCACTCAGGTCGGAACAATAGAGAACCTCATTCAGATGATTCTCCACAGATGTGGTCAAAAGCTTTTCTCCTAAGTGATTTTAAATCCTGTCAAGTTGATGATCAATAACAGTCACTATAGTACCCTTAAAATTTCTTAATTAAAAATATGTTAAAATGGAATCTTGCAGCTAATAAGATTTTAGCACTTATGAAAATAACCAAATAATATTTTCTTTGGGTCTATTAACATGGCATAGTCTAGTAATGGGTTTTCTAGCATTGGGTTTGAGTAGTACATTAAGTTATTTTTATTTTCTTGATAAAATATAGGAGGATTATGTTTGCTAATACTTTAATATTTTTGTACTGATGTTTGTAAATATTATTTGCCCATAGTTTTATTTTGCTGTATATATTATCTTTTAAAAAAGATATAATTGTAACCTTAGACTTGCTTAAGAAAAATATTGGGAATTTCTAGAATTATAGTTACCTGGGAATGGGTAACTATAGCAATGCCTGGCTGTCAGCCAAGCTCCCTGGTGAGCAGGTGAGAGGCACATAGCACTCAAGTGCTCCACATTTTTTCTGGGGACAGTGACGTTAAAAGCATCCCAGGGCCTAAACATAAACAGTTATTTTGCTGAACCTTGAGTCTTGTATCATAAAACTAAGGTTAGGAGTCAATGTAGAGAGTTAGAATTTTTGTAGGGAGTTACATCTTTAATGTTATCAGCCAGAATTTTGCAAGTGAAGAACTAACACTGAAGTTTCCTCATACCTGACTTTAGTTCAACAATAAGACCTCTGGGAGTTTGTCCTGTGCATTCATTTACAGGGGCAACTAGTCTACTTTTTTATTTGCTCTGAGGTTTTAAATCAGCTAATTGTGTAAAAAGCTGTCTTTATACCTGAGAATACTGTTATTTTCCTACGTCAACCCGAGCTATGAAAAATATCCTAGTATTATTTCTGTTCATCAAAATTATGCAGATTAAGAAGAAATTTTCTTTAGACAGTTATCATAATAAATGTTCATAAGATTGAGATGAAATCATGAGATTACATGTACACATTACATGAAAATGCACAATAATGGGGATAATTCATAGCTGTTTTTGCACATGTGAAATTACAGACAGAAGCAACCAGTTTTCAGAGTCTGTGGCCCCAGAACCCTTTCTTGTAATGGGGTTCCTCTATCAAAGAATTATTCATGTGGTAGGTTGACATCTGAATTATTAATTGCCATTTGCTGTAATATGCCATGGACCCTGGTAGTTTGGAATAGTCACACAGTCTCCTGCAATTACTCAAAACAAGTTACATAGTCAATAGTTGGATAAATATATCATGTACTCTGAATTGTCTAGAAAATGACCTGAGGCAGCTATGCTTTCAGTTTTGAATGACTGAATTTATGAATCATATACCAAGCAAACAAAAGTATTAATACCAAGTAACAGATGGATGATAGATAGATAGATAGATAGATAGATAGATAGATAGATAGATAGATAGATAGATAGATAGGTAGGTAGATAGGTAGATAGATACATGATGATGATAGGTAGATTGGTGGATGGATGGATGGATGGATTGATGGATGGATGGATGGATGGATGGATGGATGGATAGATAGATGATAGACAGATACAGCTGTTATATACCAAATAAATATTAAATTAGGTGCTCAAAACATCTAGCAGAGAAGATTGGAAATTCCTGACTGAAAGAGTAAACAAAGGTCAGAGCAACATTCCAAGTCTGAGAAAAGCCTTGTGATTTCACATGTGTTCTCAGAATGATTCTGCTTCTTATTGTATACTTAAGAAATATAATACAATCCTTAAAATGTAACTCACATATTGTCTAGATCATTCTGTTGGGAGGGAGAGATTTTAAGATGCAGTAATAAAGAATGTTACCATCAGAATGCATGTGCTCTTTTACTACTCCTCAGAGAGAAAAGTTTAGTTCTGGCTGACATCATGCTTTTTTGTGTGTGTGTGCATACCCTAGGTGCAGTCTTGGAGCTGGTTCTCAAAGACTGTAATACAAAAATACACTTTAGGGGACTTTAGAAGTGTCTGCTTACCTTCTCTGAGGAAGGCATAACTTTGTTTGTTTGGTTAGAGCAAAGCTGCTTTGGATAAGCTTCTCTAAATTAATCTCTGTTGTCAGGATGCTTCTTGCTTGACTTGTAGATGAAAGTTTAAATTATGTACATCAAAATCTAGCCAAGCCACACATACATGCTGCATAATAAGACACACTGTAGTAAGCCTCATAGTTTGGCCTTAGTTATGTAGTAGTTGATAGACCATCAGACTGAACATATTATTGCATTTAGCATCAAGGTTGGTGTTTGTAGTTTGCCACTGCCCATTTTCTTTTCTCTGGTGATATTTTCTTTGCACACTCCAATAAAGCTTATCTGGGGATCAGAAGGAAAAGTCAGCCACACAGAGGTCAAGAAGTGTTAGCACACACCTTTAATCCTAGCATTCAGGAGGCAGAGACTCACTGGATCTCTGTGAGTTTAAGGCCACACTGGGAACAGAGCCAAGCATGGTGGTACACACCTTTAATTGCAGCACTAATTAACTATAGAGGTCTGGAGGTCTGTACAGATAGACAGGAAGTGATAGAGCTGGGAAGAAAGAGGAAATAATGTAGCTGGGTGAAGAAGGAAAGTAAGATGGCAGGTCACAAAAAGGTATATAGGCATGAGTATACAGGAAGTAGCTCTCTCATGGGCTGAGGAATTTTTTAGAAGTAAGAATGTGGCTATCTTCTTTCTAATTCTCTGGTCTTTCAGCTTTCACCCCAACATCTGGCTCAGGGTTTTTTATTCGTAAGACTATTAAGCAATTTGTCTTACATCTGGTTCCCCAACATTTGTGGCACAAATTCAGGAAAAAGCTGCTTGCCTGTGGCCTTACAGGCCCCTGCTCCAGCCTGAGCTGCACGCAGCTGGAGTCTCCATCCCATGAAGGCTGTAGTTCCTAACCAGCTGGATCCAAACAACTGGATATTTCATTTCTTCTCTCTCAGCGGATTGTGGGCTCTCTCTGGATCCCCATCTTGGACTGATACCACACAAAGTAGCTGTCTTGAAACCTGATTAATCTTCTACTATTCTATTCAGAGGAGTCAGACTCATATTTAAATCATCATTGTTGGTAAATTTGGTGAGTAAAATAAGATTTCTTAAAGGGGGAAATTAATTAAAAGAGAATTTTTTTAACGCTTTTACAAGGGAGGGAATTTGGTCTCTTTGATAATACATTAGGTGGTCTGAAATGGAACAATTAAATGAGAGGATAATTAATGTTGATGGGATTTATGTAGCATTAATTATGAGTATTATTTGGTCATTTTTATCAAAATGGTTGGTGGGTTAATTTAAATGCCAAGATAAAAGTTTTAGGAAAATTTGTTAAAATAAATCATAGAGAAACTCAGACCCAGCGAAAAAAATTTAAAGGTGAACCTATCTCAGCATTGAATTATACGGTTATAGAGAAACAGCCTAAGGTTTTCAAACTACTGACCTTAACCTATCCTGTAACCTTACAGGAACTGCCAAATGCTCAAGGCTGTATAAGAGCTAATTGGACTCCTGTGGAAAGGTTAGATTTGAGGAGATTTAAAGAAGCCATAGTCTCAAACGGTATGCATTCTCCATTTGTAAAGCAGATGTTAAACTCATGGTCAACTTGTAATAAAATTATCCTCCAAGACTGGAAAGATTTGGTTGCAGCTTTCCTAGAGGCTGGTCCACAGTTACAATGGAGGACCTGGTGGAAAGAGGAGGCAAAGACTATAGAATAATGATGTAGGGGTAGAGGTATGAAAATTTCCCCAAATCAGCTTTTTGGAGAAGGTGATTATGCTAATATAAAAAGACAATATTTATATAATTACCACACCCTAATTTTATGCTGAATGGCAGCCTTGAATGACTGGGACAGAATTATTTGAAAGAAAATTGAATAATTTACTAAAGTTATACAGGACCCAAAGAACCTTCACAGATTTCTTATAAAGGCTGTCTTCAGAAGTAAATATAATGATATCAAATTCAGAAGCTAAATAGATAATAATGGAATCTCTGGCTTTTCAAAATGCTAATGCAAAATGCAAAAGGGTAATGAGGCCATTAAAGGCAGATCCTTTGAGGAATGGTTCTGAGATACAATTAATATTGAATCTCATGACCATGATGATCCTTGGATAGGAGAGGTGATTTCCAGAGAGCTGAAGAAAAATGATAATTTCAGATGCTTTAATTGTGGTAAACAAGGTCACCTCAAAAGGGACTGTAAACAGGGCATTCCTAGAAACAATGTTTCTTCAAGTAACAATGGGAATGGAATGGCCCTCCCTTCTGGATTATACAGAAGCTGTGGTACAGGTAAGTATTGGACTAATGAATGTAGATCAACAAGGGACAGACAAGGTAATCCTTTGCTTCTGCTATCAGGAAACTTCCTGAGGGGCCTCTCAAAGACCTCCATGGCAAATTCAGTCCAGTCCTTCTCTGCATCTTAGAAGAAACCCTTTCTAAGAGCAATTAAATAACCAAATGCCTATTGTGAAAAAACATACTGCTTGGGGTGATAGAACAGCTATAGAGGAGAGTACAAAAAATTCAGGAGAAAACATAAAGTGAGTTTTTTGGCAAACTTCTATAAATGAACAATGACTGAAATTAAGAATATGAATAAATGATGTTCTCATTGAAGGTCTTGTAGATATAGGTACAGACATAACAGTAATTGAACCAGAATTTTGGCATCTAAATTGGCCTCTTCAGGAGGTAAATGTTCAGCTTTTAGGGATTGGAACATTATCTCCAGTGAAACAGAACACAAGATGGCTAGAATGTATAGGGCCAGAATGACAGAGAGGAAAATTAAAGCCATATGTGGCTAATGTAGCTATGAATTTATGGCTTTATTATAACAATGGAATACCCAGGTTAACATTCCTTCAACCTCATAAACAAACAATAAACTAACACATGTTTCTGAGAGAAACATTACAAGATATTATAAAGAACAGTCACCAGCCATCCAGATTGTACAAGAACAGGGCACAACAACTGATGATCTTTCAAAGACACACAGCTCTACCTTTAAAATGGTTAACAGACAAGACCAAATGGGTTCAACAATGGCTGTTAACAACAGAAAAACTTCAGGCCTTGGAAGAGCTGGTACAAGAACAGTTAAATGTTCAGAATATTGAAGGATCAACCAGCCCTGGGAATTCTCCTAAATTTGTTATTAGAAAGAAATCTGGCAAATGGAGAATGGTAACAGACCTTAGAGCAATTAACAAGGTAATTCAGCCAATAGGCTCTCTACAATCTGGAATTTCTGTGCCTACTCTGTTACTTAAAGAATGGCCTCTTATAGTTAACTATTTAAAAGACTGTTTCTTCTCAATACCCTTACAAGAAAAGGACAGAAAAAGATTTGTCTTCATGGTGACTACTTATAATAATTCTCAGCCAGTTAGAAGACATCAATGGAAGGTTCTCCCATAGGGAATGTTAAATAGTCCAACCCTGTGCCAATATTTTGTATAACAGCCACTGGAAGTAATATGAAAACAAATGCCTATCTATTACATGGATGATATTTTACTAGCTGATTAAATGCAGATACTTTAGAAAGAATGCTTGAAGAAGTAAAGAAAATTTTGCCTTGCTGGGGATTACGAATTGCTCCTGAAAAGATACAAAGAGGAGATTCTATTAATTATTTAGGATATAATATGGGTCTACAAAAAATTAAACCCCAAAAGGTGCAAATTAGGAGAGGTCAATTATGGACTTTTAATGACTTTCAGAGATTATTCAGAGACATTTCTTGGACTGCTGTTGGAGTAAAAAATGATGAACTGAATAATGTGCTCAAAACCTTAGAGGGTGACAGGACTTAAATAGTCCAAGAGAATTATCAGCTGAAGCTGAGAGAGAATTGACTTTGGTGGAAAAGAAAATACAGGATGCACATGTGTATCATGTGGATTCAAAGCTGGATTGCATTTTGGTTATTTTAACCTCTAGGCATTCTCCTACAGGAATTTTAATGCGTAGGGAAGATTTTGTATTGGAATGGATATTTCTACCAAATAAACAGAGTAAAAAATTAAGAACATATGTTGAAAAATCTCTGAGTTGATTTTAAAAGAAAAATTGGACTTTGTCAATTAGCAGGAATAGACACAGCAGAAATTGCAGTACCTTTAACTAATGATGAAACTGACAAATAATGGGCAGAAAGTGAACCTTGGCAAAGAGCTTGCAGTAAATTTTTGGGAGAGATTAACAACAAATCTTCCAAAAGCAATAGAATTAAACTTATAAAGAGAGCTAACTGGATCCTATTTCACATTGTACAGGAAACACCAATATCTGGAGCTCCTATATTTTAAACAGATGTAAATAAACAAGGAAAGGCAAATCAGAAAGTTTAAGTAAAGTGGTTCAAAATCCTTATAATTCAATTCAAAAAACAGAATTATGTGCTATCTGATGGTATTAATGGATCAAACTCTAAAGGATATGCTAAATAAACAGAAAGAGGTGACAAAAACTCCTAGAAATAGATTACATAATGCTCTATTAACTTTGAATTTCCTCAATGTAATGAGAAAGGAACAATAGTGGAAAGACTTTGGAAAACAGAAAAAAACTACAGAATTAAATCAGCCTATATACTTTAAACATGCACTGATCTCAGAATGGAAATGAGGATATGTATTATGTTGGGGATGAGGTTTTACTTTTGTTTCTACAGGAGAAGAAAAACTAGGGATACCATTAAAATTAATAAAGGTTTGATTTGAACAAGAGAGACCTCTTAATTAGAATAAATGATAGTTCATCAATCAGTATGACCATTCAGTTTTAACTAACTTATACCACTAACAAATGCTTTCCATTTCATCAGATATAACTTACCAAAAGAGAACATCCCCAAAGTTGGGCTTGGGGAAGAATTTTTGTTTTTGTCTTTTGGGAGAACAAAGGTTAAGTAATCTGAAGAACACTGGACAAATGAGACATCTGAAGAAAAAGGACAAATTATTCAGAAAAAAAAATGTTCCAAGAAAATGAGTAAATAGGTCAATCGGTATATCACATATCTAATAGAATAAAATTTCCTAAGTTTTCCTAAATGTTTGTTTCTGCTGTTCTCTACAGACATATAACACAAATAGTCTTTATGTAATTCCAGTTCAATTAAAAATTAAAGCTGGCTTTGGAGTTGGAGTGTGGCTTTCTCCTCTAAACTCAAGCATGCTTGTTAAAAGAAAAGGCAAAATCTCTGTATCATGTCAGAAGGGCCACCTGATATGGGACAGAAGAAAAACCAAAATTAAAGGACTATTCTATTGCTACTAATCTCATAATTCTTTGGTTCTATTTTGATTCTATAAAATTTTTCTTAAGGTATGAATTTTGTATCAAAATTTATAACATATATTTCAAACTTTTGTCATGATATTAATGGTCATATAGAGTGCTAACTAATCCTAGAAAAAAGGCTTCATCTAGCTTCCTATACATGATTTTGGGTTTGAGTTTCTATCAGTTTTCTGCAGGGAATCATGACCATGCCTAACAACAAATTTGTAGTCTCCAAAAAGATGATGGAGCCCCAGAATGATGATTCCACCAGGACAATGATAATACCACTAAGATGACTAACACCCTCCAAAGGTCGGCTTTGAACTACAAACTGCTCAGGACAATTTTGAGATGGATAGCTGAGATGATCCAGCCTTAAATTTACTTCCTGCTGTCTGGTGCCAAGTCATCTTTAGAGGATCCTGAAAAGAAAAATTTTGGGTTAATTTTCAAGTCCTAGGAGAAGTAGCTATATCATTTGTTGTTCAGTCTCTGCATAATGGGAAAGTGCAAGGTTTGTCTCAAGTCCTTGCTCGAGTAGTCTGTGAGGCTGGATCATCTCATCTAGCCCTGCACTTTGGCATTGTGCAAAGACTTGACAACAAATGATACAGCTACCTCTCTCAAGACTAGACAATTGCCGGGCGGTGGTGGCGCACGCCTTTAATCCCAGCACTCGGGAGGCAGAGCCAGGCGGATCTCTGTGAGTTCGAGGCCAGCCTGGGCTACCAAGTGAGTCCCAGGAAAGGCGCAAAGCTACACAGAGAAACCCTGTCTCGAAAAACCAAAAAAAAAAAAAAAAAGACTAGACAATTAACCCAACATTTTTCTTTTCAGGATCCTCTAAAGATGACTTCACCCCCAGACAGCAGGAATTAATTTTAAGAACATGATGCTCACATTCCCAAGAGGTGGGGTGCATGGTTTTTGGTCATCTGATGAGTTATGGATAATTGTCATTGTTTGGGAGGGTTAGCTACTAGTTGTTAATTGTTAATGGTCAGGGAAAAACTTAAACAAAGGAAATTAGATTCAGGGTTCTTGTTTGAAAGAAAAGGAGGATATAAATAAGAGGTAGACTATTGAATCTACTCTGAAAAGAAAAAAGAAAGAATATGTATATGATAAGATAAAAAGGTAGATTAATGAATCTACTTTTAAAGGCAAATACTTATTTTAAGTATTTTACATTAGATTGGATTTTTATATTTTGTATACAAATTATATATATTGCTACAAATTTGAGATTGATTTATATAGATATGATAAGATAAAAAGGTAGATTATTGAATGTACTTTTACAAGGCTACTATTAGTTTTATATGTTTTACATTGGATTGGATTTTTGTATATTGTATACAAATTTTGTATACTGATATGAATTGAGATTGATTTTGTTATAAAATGCTGTACATATATTTCTAATCTTGTTCAAGGTATTGTACTTATACAGTTCATTTGACAATGCAATACAATTTTCTAGTCCTTGAAAATTATTACCGACAAATTAGGACATAAAAAGTGCAAGTTAATAGTCATTACAATCAAATTTGTGGTCATATTAGGTATGTTTTCAAGATTAAACAGAAATATATTTTAGATAGGTCATCTTCAAACCCTTCAGAGATCTATAGAATATGGCATTTAAGATGTTTGAATAAGATAGTTTCTTTTTTCTTTTCTTTTCTTTTTTTTTTTTTTTTTATGATGATGAGACATGTCTGCTCCTGGCAGCACCAATCTATTTCAAAGAAGATGATGGAAATTGAAGAAACTCCATATGGAGTTTACTTTCATTGTGGTTAAACCTAGCCACTGGGCAAGAAAGTACCCTTGTTTCAACTTCTGACAAGTTGCTGTCCAAAATGGACAAGCAGGACACAAAAGAAAAGATTGCTAATCCTTGCCAAGACAAGCTAGGAAAGCTCTTTAGAAAATCTTGCTTCACAGATGAGTCTGTCAGATGTGCTAGGCCTGTAGGTGAAAGATGGATGCCCCAATGTTGCAGAGAAACTTCAGGTGACTGTCCAGGCAGCTAGTGGTTTCTGTCATTCCTCACATTTTTTGAAGTCATTTGTTTCTACTTCCTGTTTAACTGGGTAATATTATTTCTTTCTTGGGTCTCTGAGGGAGTTGAAGATTAGATAGTTATAGTTTTCCTTGTTAGCAAACTCAGAAAAGAAACTCACTAAAGAGGTGTAAAATGTGTAAGTTTGAAAGACATCAAAAGATAGTTTTGGTAATGCAAATTAGGATAGAAGGTAAATTAGATACAATCCTTTGGATTCACAAAGATAGGATAGATAATAGAATATTTTCTCTGAATTTGTCAAATTCAAATGGACTGGACATTGTTGATGTATTTATTACCTGTATATATTGTATATAGTTATTGTACTTATTGTATATAGTTTTTCTTATATTAGTTATAACTTTTTATTTTAGACCAAAAAAAAAAAAAAGAGCAGAAATGTGGTGATATTTTATTTGTTTACCCCAATAAAGCTTATCTGGGGATCAGAGGAAAAACCAGCCACTATATTAAACATAGAGGTCAGGCAGTAGTAGCACATGCCTTTAATCCTAGCATTCAGCAGGCAGTGATTCATCTAGGGCTCTGTAAATTCAAAGCCACACTGGGAACAGAGCCAGGCATGGTGGCACACACCTTTAATCCCAGCACTAATTAACCATAGCAGTCTGGAAGTCTGTACAGACTGACAGGAAGTGTTAGAGCTGGGCAGAAAGAGGAAGTGATGTCGCTGGGTGGAGAGAGGAAGTAAAATGGCAAGGCACAGAAAGGTATATAGTTGTGAGTACACAAAAATAGCTCTCTCTTGGGCTGAAAATTTTCCTAGCAGTAAGAACATGGCTGGCTTCTTTATGCTTCTCTGATCTTTCAGTTTTTACCCCAATATCTGGCTCCAGATTTTTTTTTAATTAATAAGACCGTTTAGCAATTTGTCTTACACTTTTCTGTTGAGTAATTTGTTATGGATTTCTTTGAACTCTTCGTATACTGAGAGTTATCTTTGCATTTTATAACAATGTACATAATCTGAATGAATATAATATATTAGGTTATTTTCTATTGGTATGATAAAACTTCATAACAATGGCAACTTATAGAAGGCAGAGTCCATTTGTGCTTATGGTTCCAGGGGTGTAAGAGTCATCATGGTAGAAAATCCTGGCAGCAGGTGGCAAGAAGAGCTGAGAGCTCAAACCTCAAGTAGGAAAGAGAGAGAATGAACTAGAAAGGATGTAGGTCTTTCAAACTCAAAGTCTGCCTCCAACAGCACCTCCTATCATAGATAGTGTTCTATTGTTGTAATGAAACACCATGACCAACTTATAAAAGGAAGCATTTAGTTGGGTGCTTGCTTACAGTTTCAGAGGGTTCTTCCTTGAGGGTGGTGTCATGCATGGCACTGGAAGAGTAACTGACAACTAACATCTGTTCTACTTGAAGGAGGCAGAGAGTGCGAGATTGGGCCTAGTATGAATTTTTGGAACCTCAAGACACATCCACCAGTGACACACCTTCTCCAACAAAGCCATACCTCCTAATTCTTCCCAAACAGTTCTACCAACTAGGACCAAGCATTCAAATATGTGAGTCTATGGGGCCATTCTCATTCAAACCAGCATACCTCCCAGGTGTCCTTAAACAGTGCTAACAAGCTTCCAAATGCCCAAAACTATGGAGGACATTTCTCATTTAAACCACCACATACATTATCAATATATGCCAGTAACTTTCTTTAAATTGACAAGTTGAATAGTTCATTGTATATATTTTTAGTCATTCCCATGTTCATACTCAGTGCATGAATGTCTGAAATAATTAGAAAACGTTTAGTGTTGGAAGAAACTAGGAGAGCTATATATCCTTGATCACTAATAATTTTCTGGTAATTTTGAAATTTTAATGTATATTTTGAAATTTCTCCTAATAATGAAGACATAGTATTTTGCATATGATTTCTTGCTATTCAGGGGTTCCCTAAGGCTAATTTGAGCAGTCAAGGTTCAAACACTGATAAGACAGTTACTACGTTAGAGTTGTCAAGGGTTTGTTGGTGCTGCTTTTTTTTCTTTAAATGTATAGAGTCAATATAAGCAGTAAGTAAGGAGATTGTTCTTCATCAGACTCTGTATCTGTGGATATCCCTGACCTTGGGGTATTCCTGTCATTCCAGGCACCAGATATGAGCCTTATCAAATAAACAATATCCTGTGGTAGACATTTTGAATCTATTTTTTAAATGATTCTTAAAACTCACTTGGGCCAAATTTTTCTTTTTGTCTATATTAAATATGATTTCTTTAACTGTGCACTATACTTTTATAACAAAGCTTGAACATCATTTTAGGGCTTAAATCTTTTGGCAAGAGAGAAGTTAGAAAAAATCAAGTAGTTTTTTTACCCTCTAAAGTGTTTTAAAAACACTTTCAAATGTTCCATCTTGACAGTTTTCTGGGCAGCAACATTACAAATATATCAATGTGGGTGAAAGCTAGTTCAAAAAAGCGTTCAAGACTCTGGTTTATGTCAGAAAAGCAAGACTGAGGAGCCTTGCGACTACTCAAAAGTATTTTACCTAATTATGTTTTGGCTCCAAACTGACATAATAAAATCCCCAGGGCTGTAAGCCCCATAAGATACTTCCTTCACACTTTGACATTGTCAACTTCAGTGCTTATTACATCTACCTTTGTGTGAGGAAGAAAAGGAAATCACAGAAACTTACCTCTGGAGATCCAGTTATGTTACCTGCTGTTGAATATTCTCAGAAAAGTTTATAACTATACACAATCAGAGACACAGTTCTGACTAGAAAAGACCCTCGTCTGAGCTGTAAAGGCAGAGGAACAAGACCACATACACTTACAGAGACGGTAATATTGGTTACATATGGTCCAACATGGCCAGAAGGTGATCATTATTTTTAGTCTATAATATCTGCCTCCCAAGCTTGAATTATTTGCCCATTAATTTTACGTTAAGGTAATACATCTTTTTAAACTGAAAGTCATTGCTTATTCTGCAAAGAACAAAATCCAGCAGCACAAAGGCCATGTCACATGGCAACTGGAAGCAGAACATAGCTGCCCTTTAGCGGGTACAGCCTTCGCTTACTTTACCTGAAGAAGCATTTGTGCCATTTTGTGGAACCTAAAAAGCACTTTGGTTTGAGACTTATGACCAAACTGAAAGTGTGAAAATATGACTCTGTTAATACTCTATTCAGGAAAGGTTACAGTGGAAGAACTCTGCAAAATCGGGGGCATGTCCTGTAGTAGTTGTGCACTTGGTCAAGCATAAGTCCAACACCAGCCATGTCATCTTGTCCTTTGGTATCTGTCATATCATATTGACAATCTGCAGATTCACTCACTGTCTACCAGATACCCTTTGCAGTGTCTTCTCATTTACACCAAGGCAGAGCGGGTTATCTCAGAGAATGGCATTATTGTCAATTGCCTCTTTGCATAAATGTCTACCTAGGTTTGGCATACATGGCCTTTCTCAGTCAGTATTGCTCTCTAAATGCCAGTGAAATGTTAACTGTATTTACTACCTTAAATGTCAACAAAGTTTTAAGAAGAACTATTTAAGTCTAAAATACTACCAGTTAAATAAAAGAGCCCTACAGGAGTCCTTTGCTCCCTCAAGTTCACACTAAAAAGCATACTCTCCCAGTTGTGTCACATAGACCTGGGCAGTTATCTCACTTCCAGGTGAGGCTTGACTTACAGTTTGAAAAGTGAAATAGATGACTCAAAGAGAGAAGAAGAAAAAGCATAGGATCACCAGGGACTACACAGAGTTCTTGGATGCTATCGGCCACCCTACAATGGAGGAAGCATATGGTTACTAGGAGAGGAACACCTGGGAAGATAGGAAAACAGCTTGCCTTGGCCATCATCTAGACCTGTCCTTGAACAGTCTTATTTGCATTTAACTAAATTGTTTACTTCTTCACACTAAAGGTATAGTGGTCAACAGTACAAGCTCCACATTTTTTTTTTGTATTTTTATAAAACCCAAGTAGTTCTCAAGGAGATTTAGAAGCATTATTTATATGATGTAGTTGTCATAACTATGGAACATGATATTGGTATTCTAGGTGAAATATATAAGGCCCAAGGAAAATAACAGCCAAATATTTTCTTGTTTTGCTTTGATGATAACTAGCTTAGTATAAGAAAATTAAAATGAGAATTTTAGATAGTTGACTATATTGTTTAAATTTATTTCTATTAAAAATAAATGCATTGCCATGAAGCCCAGTTGTTTAAATTGATAGCTCATACCTGTGAAAATCATGTTATTGTACCTCGATTCTCAGTTTTGCTGTGCCTCATTGAAAAGCACAGAAAGGACAGTCACAAATTGCCACAAATGCAGTGCTGTTTCCATTTTATTTGTGATTTCTTTTTTTCTTTTTTCTTTTGCAATGAGTTTATTTATACCATCATTAAAAAATAGTCAAAGAAAAAGCAATATTCAATTTCCCGTGTAGGCAGGTGGTGTGAAATGCCAAAAATAAATGATCTGTGGGAATCAGCTTTAGATTTGAACTTGGCATCCCTACTGATTTATTAGTGACTTTGAAAAAATAGTATTAAGCCTGCTAATTTCAATGTGAAGAATACTTGGCAAAGAGCAGCTGAAATGTAAAGCTGTTAAGGATTACTAGGAATATTTAAGAAAAGAGGAAAAATTAAGAATTGAAAAAATGAAAGAATAGTATAAACTTACATCCTCATTGGTCATAATGTTCTCAAATAATATTTAAAAATATAAAATTTTTCAGTAAGATGGGGAAAGTTGCATTCTTTCTTTTCCAGAGCTAAGGACCGAACCCAGGGCCTTGTGCTTGCTAGGCAAGCACTCTACCACTGAGCTAAATCCCCAACACTGAAAATTGCATTCTCTAGACAATAAAACTTAAGATCCTTTAGTCTGGAACTGAATAACATCTTCAAAAGCAATGGTCCTCTTTCCAGTTATGATGATTCCATGCTACATATGCCATAGTGAAAATCTTAGGGCACTATTGCTAAATGTGAGTGGACACTGAATTCTTATTTTTTGTTGTTTCTCTCTCTCTCTCTCTCTCTCTCTCTCTCTCTCTCTCTCTCTCTCTCTCTCTCTCCTTTCTCTCTCTCTCTCTCTCTGGACAAAGTTTCTCTGTGTAACCTTGGCTGTCCTGGAACTCATTCTGTTGACCAGACTGGCTTGGAACTTAGAAATCTGCCTGCCTCTGCCTCTTGAGTGCTGGGATTAAAGGTGTCACCACCACTGCCCAGCTGACATTGGATTCTTTGAGAGGTGGGGCAACTGGCATGCATTTCCACCCCTCTCCCCTGAAAACAAAACCAAGACAGGCTAAGGCAAGTATTTATGTCTAGGATGATTTCAAACAAGTACTGAGATATGTTAAGAGGGTTTGTTAGTGAGTTCTTGGTATTAACACAGATTAAGTAGTGGCAAAAGTGCACTTAGGCAAATAGAGACTTGGAGCTCTGTTACTGTTTCCATGGAAGCATCCAAGGATCACTGTGAGCTCTAAATTAGAGAAGGCTTTAGAGAATTGTTCAAAATGGAGCCTAGGGGGCAAAATTGTTAACCTCCAATATTGACCAGTTATGGGATCATATTTGGATCCAGAAAAGCAGGGTAATTATGAGGAATGAAGTTTCATGTACAAGCAGTTCTCAGAGAGGTACCAATATGCAGTTTCTCTAGCAGTTGGGAGTGAATTCCTTCTCCAAGGAAGGCAGCAGAAACCATCATCTTTCATGATAACTGAAACCAAGGGAATCTCTTTTAAAAAGTGACCACAGAGAAAAAGATGAGTGGAGGGATCAGGAGAAATGAAATGGAGAGAGGGAAAAGTGGGCCTGAGGAGGCACTGGTTCTTAACTGAGATAGATGGCCACTCTTTAGACAATGGCACTGCTGCCCAGCATCCTGAACACTACTGAATGCTTAGACATTTGCATGTGAGACTAAAGAGTGCAGTTGCCACAGACTAGCTTTGCTACTCAGTGAACAAGGACTGCTTAGAGAATTTCAATCTTCATGCTTCTGGATATGAGCTTGTACCAAGGCAGATGAGCAGTCTACTGAAGGACTCTCATGTGATGGCAGCTGAATGATCACAATGTAATTAGTGACTGATGCTATGGGGGTTGCTGCCCCTCAGCCAGTGGTCCTGGGGTGTGTATGAAAGCAGGCTGAGCAAGCTGTGAGAGCAAGCCAGTAAGCTGTATTCTTCTATATCCTCTGCTCCAGTTATTGCCTCCAGTTTCCTCCGGCTTGAGTTTCTTCTTTGATTTATCTCAGTCATGGTCTATGAGCTGAGAGACATAAATTCAAATAAACTATTTCCTCCACATATTTCTTTTTGTCATTATATTTATCACAGCAATATAAAACAAACTAGAATATCTTTGCTCTGGCCTTCATAATAATGAGTGGAAATATGTTCTCCTTATATTTTTTTCAGGGAAGCATGTAGCACAAATATGTACAATTTTCAAGTATCAAGATGCATAGCCTTTCAGAAAAGGACAGCATTTTACATAACATCTACTAAGATTCATCTTATTAAGAGCAGAAAGAAGTGATGCTGAGAAGAGCTCCACATAGTGTGTCTCTATTTCTTTTAGTTCATGTGCTCAAATCTATGTAAAAACTCCACTTTTTATAAACTCTAACACTGATTCTAAAATTCTTTTCTACAATGAAGTAAAAAAAAAAAAAATCTGGTGTTACTGTAGTGGAGGCCCCTAAAAGCCACAGAAATTCCTCAGGCTGCTGGAAACAGTTCTGGGATGTGTCTTTTGCTGCAGCGGTCACCACTGCTGACAATCAATATGAAAAAGCTCAAGATGAATAGACTTAAATAAATGTTTCAGCAAAGAATAAGAATTTATAGAATATATGTACAATAGTTGGGAACCCTTGGAGATCATGAACATGTAGGACCCCTTAGGAAGGTGACCACTGAACTTTGCTAAAACAAGGTGAGATGGTCCTTCATGTTCTTGCTTCACAGAAGAGAGTTCCAGACATTCTGCAAGACACAGAGAAAAGCAACTGATGAACTTTACCAATAGGTGAAATAGTCCTTCAACTTTCCTGCTTCACTGAAAAGTATGTCAGAGACTCTGGGCCTACAGGCTGAAGATAGATGCCTCAATGTTACAGAGGAACTTTGGGTGACTGTCCAGGCAGCCAGATGTCTCTTGTCATTTCTAGAATTTTGGAAGTTGCTTGCAATGCACTTCCTGTTTACTCATAATATTGTATCCTTCTGGGGTCTTTGATAGAGTTGAAGACTAGATAGTTATAATTATAGTTTTCCTTGGTTATTATAAAAGGTAAATTACATATGAAACTTTAGACTCACAAAAGTAGGATAGATGATAAAATATTTTCTTTAATTTTGCCAAATACAAATAGACTAGATATTGTAACTGTAATTCTTACTTGATAACTGTTTTATAATACATAATTTTACTTTCTTTTTTGATTAGACAGAAAAGGGGAAGTGCTGTGGGATGTCATTCTGTATGCTGTGAATATGTATTACTCCCATTGGGTGATAAAGCTGATTGGCCAATGATGAGTCAGAATAAAGTTAGGTGGTCCATTCAAACTGAAGATGGAGATGAAGAAGGGTGGAGTCAGAGAAGACACCAGCTTGCTACCCAAGGAGCAACGTGTCATCAGACCTGTAATGGCATGGCCACATAGCAATACATCAATTAATAGAAATGGGTTAATTTAAGATGAAAGAGCTAGCTAGCAAGAAGCCTGAGCCATAGACCAATTTGTAATTAATATTAAGCCTCTGACTGATCATCTGGGTACCAGCGGGCAGGAAAGATTTATCTGGATACATAGCTTCATGACCCAGAAGTGATCCCTGAGACAGCAACTCCATATTTTCTCCATGCATTGACTGGGTTGCTGCAGTTGCCAAGATGGCCTACAAATAAAGGCTGTTCCCTAGGTGTCTAAGGGGCAGGAGAAGGTATTCAGTGAGGAATGAATGTGCCAAGAGCTGCTGGTCAGCCTGAACCTCATTACACAGCTTCTGGCTCCCTGCCACCAGACGTGCAAGCTCTACAAGTGCACAAAGAAGGTGGTAAAGCAGAAGAAGATTTAGCATGGGGTGAAAGAGATTCAAAAATTTGTCAACAACGGTGATAAGGAGATCATGGTTTTGGCAAGAGACGCATTGTTGATTGAGGTATACTGTCACCTTCCAGTTATGTGGGAGAACAAGAACTTGTCCTATGTTTGTATTTCCTCTAAGGTGGACTGGGGTGGAGCTGCAGGCTTCAGGTGTCCCACCTGCATGATCATGATGAAGCTTCATGGAGAACATCAGAAGGCCTATGACAAGTGTCTGGAGGAGGGGCAGACCCTGCCAACACTTATGTGAGAGAATTGGTCTGCAGCACAGCACCTTGGAGCTAGCTGCAGGTAGCTGCCCACCCTAACAGCATCTCCTCAGTTTCCTGACATGAATTTTTCCCCAGGCAGCTCTAACAGCTGTTCTTGTAGGTAGAGCCAGCATCTTTTCCATCAGTGTCATCTCCTGTTCAGATTAGATGAAGACAGTCCCAAGAATGTGGGGTGGAAGTAAATGCTAAGGCAGAAAAAAACAACAAAAAAGAAAAAGATAGAAAGAAATAAATGAAAAAGAAAACGATATCTCACAAAGCAAAGTTCAAAGTTTGAAGAACACATGCATCAAGGAAGGTATTTACTGCAGTATATTGGCCCCACCAGTGAGGAGGCAGCAATAGTTATACATTGGACCTTTGGATCTACACAAGAAAAATTTAAAAAGCCTGTTGCCTTTAGGCCAATACCATTGATAGGCCCCAAATCCAAATGAAGATTTTAGTAGAGGCCATTTCTGTCTTATTAGTTCAGGTGGAGAGGTTCCTAGCTGACTAGTTTTAAATGTCAACACACCGCATCCTAGAATCATCTGGGAAGAGAGTTTTAATGAATCATCTAGATCAGGTTAGCCTGTTGACATGCGTGGAGGGGAGTATCTTGATTGTTAATTGAGTTGGGAAGATTCACCTTGAATTTGTATAGCACCATTTCATGGCTGGTGGACTAAACTGTATGAGAATATTAATAAAGCTATGAGCAAACAATCAAATAGGCAGCACAGGTATGGAAATTTCTCTGTGCTCTTGAGTGTGGATGTGATATGACTAGCTACTTAAGTTGCAGTCTTGACTTCAATGAAATGATGGGCTAAAACCTGGAACTGTGAGCTAAGGAAACCCTTTCTTCCTCTATTGGTTTCTGTCAAGCTGTTTTCATAGCAACATAAATTAAACTAGTCCAGGAACCTAGGGACCCCATGAGCTGAGATCTGAAGGTCTGAAATCTGGGAAATAATCACTCACATGGAGTTGATCTAAGGTCAAATGGCTATGAGACATTTGTCAAAAGAGGTACTTAGAGCACAATGTGAGGAACAAAAAGGGGGAGGGCTCCAAGGGTTGGAAGGTAACAATGTTTATAAAAATACCAATGTGTATTTTTCCCAGATTTTCATGTAACTATTAGATTGATTTGGGCCCACTGATTTATTTAGTTCTAAAGGAAGCTATGGAAATACCACATGAAATTATTTTGATTATTTCCCCATCATGTGGAGATGGTATGATTTTCAACTTCTACCCTCCCATGAGTCTAAGTCATCCATAGGCTGATAATGGAAATCTAGTGCATTGAATACTCATGGATTGTGTTCCACAGGAATACCAGCATCTGCGTATCATAGAGGGAAGCATCATGAGTTCCCAACCAAGATCCCTTTCTGTGTTGAAAGCAAATGACACCTTCTTGAGCATACCCATCCTAACTCATTCAGAGGGTTCTATTTGTTGCTAGCATTAGACTGAATTTGGTCATCTTCCCACTCTACTATTATGGTTTTAGAATAAAGAGTATATTAGAAGCTAAAATATTGAGACTGACTCAATCTTCAATGGCCAGCATTTAAAATTGCACAGATATCAATATCCCTCCAAGTTCAGATGAGTCCCATTGTAAACAGATCTGGCAGCAGATAGTTTATTTAAGCTGGTTAATAAGTAGAATAGGAAGGTGAGTAGTAGTCATCATGAATAAAAGCTGATAGCTCCAGGGAAGGTAAAAGAGACTTTTTTCCTTCATAGTTAGAGAATTAAAAAGCTAAATAAACCATAAATTTGTATGCCTAGGAAAAGGAAGCCTGTGATATAGCCAGCCTTTGTAGACAAAGAATGGTTATTGAAGGAAGATATGCCCTGAGAATGAAGCAGATAAGTCTACTTAAAAAACAGGTGATGAGAGTTTGAGTGATAAATATTAACCTGCATAGTCAGACCTTCTGGTGGTGTTCATGTAGCATCTTTATATTTGCATGTTATCCTAAAGAGACACTTTAGATCTTCTGTGGTTCACAGGTATAATTCTCTTCTGGAATTAGGGCATTCTGGGAGAAGAGAAGATTTGATATCCAAAATCTGAGGTGGGTGTGATGAACCCAGAAGTCAATTCCAGAGATTTTTACTGCAGAAGGGATAGAAAAAAAAAAACAAAAAAACAAAAAACTCTACAGAGTCCTATAGTGAGAAATCCACAGAGTCTGTTTAAAGGGCAAAAAATTTACTAAAGGAAAAAACTTACTGTACAGAACAGAATTGACACAGGTTCTGGAATGCTGTTCTGGCCACCTGGATCAATCCCACATTCAAGTCCCATGAGGGAGGTAAGAGAGAGTGATGCCTATGTGAATCTCAAGTCTTAAGGGTCACTGAGAGGCCATGCCCCAGGGGCATGTGTTTCAAGGTCAAAGGCAGGTGGGCAGTTACCTGCTGCCTCTCTAGGGGTGATGCTTCAAGTCATAGACAGAACAGCTACCCAGTACAGGGTGCTCCCATACTGAGCTAAAGAATTAAATTTACCTGGTCTTTTAATTTTTTTCTTTTTTGAGAATTTAATACATGTGTACAATAAAATATGATCATATCTGCACTCCAGTTTCTCACTTTAGTTCCCCTGTGTTCTCTCAACATGCTTCTATACATTTCATGCCTTTTTATTGATTTATTTTTCAATATTCCACAAACACTAGTTAGTACTGCCCATATATACATACATATAGGGTTATCCACTGGAACATGGGAAACTTGCCAGTGACCACATCATTAAAAAATAATGATTCTCCCTTCCCTAGCAAAACAATATACTGACAATAGCTCCTCAGTAAAGAATGGAGTCAAGAGATGGTTTATCCCACTTACGTTGGACTTTTATCTATTAAGAAGTCTTTATTGAGCTGGAGAGAGGCTGAGAGATATATTTATGGATGATGGATTCACAACACGCCCCCATGGTTGGGCATGTTTGCACATGCCTGGCAGACCTGGACACTTCTGCCTAGCCAGTTCCAGGTCAAAATAGCCATTTCCAGGTCAAGGTGTCTCGCGTGACCTGGATCCGTGACTTTGCATGGTTGTGTAAGAGCGTGCAATGCAACCATGTGATCTACACACATGTGTGAAGTTACATCAACCTGTGTATACCCAGCCTTTTGGCGCCATATTCCCAGCTGCTCTCTTCTTCTTCTCTACACACGTGTCTTTCCCACAGGCCTGGGCACTCATCTGTCATTTTCATCTTAATAAAACTCTTGTTAGCGGATTCTGTTGTGTTTTGTGACCTTTCCTTACAGTGTAAGAGCGCCGCCGCCACAAAATAACTAACAATGGATTACTCAGGATCCAGGTCAGACACTATGACTGATGGGAGATCTGAGGGAAAAAAAAATTACGTACACCATGCTCTTATGTCTGTTAACTTTATTCTGCTAAGACAAAATTCTATATAGCTACAGCATTCAGGGCAGGAATAAATCTAGATACACCAAGGTCTTTGTCTGTCTACTTTATTTCTCTGGGATGAAATCCTGTCTACATAGCTTCAGTCTGTCCTGACACTCAGTTCCTCTTTGTCCTCTCTTAAACTGTCCTCCCAAAGTCCTGCTACCAACTAAGCTGTTATGCTTCCTGCCTCATCTTCATCCTCTGTTTCTTCTCCCTCCATCTCTATTTGCTCTCTACTCCTGGCTCTGATGAACTCTACAAGAGCTCTACCTTACCATTTACAAAAACCTCTGTGTTCTTCCCTTCTCCCTGGTCATGTCATTCTGTGTCCTCTACAAAAAATGCCTGTTCCTTCTTCCCCTGGCCACAAGGGAATGTTGCTCTACTCTACTTTCCACCTTGATATGTAAAAACCTCTTTTGTTCTCAGCCAATTGCTCTGGAGAGCCATTAGGACACAAGGCAAGGGGATTGTCTGAGCTTCATTAGCACAAGAAACAAAGCTATGTGTCTCCAGCCAGCTTGTCTCCTAGGCTCAGTGGGGGAAGTTAGTTACCTAGAAGTTCAGCAGGTCTGAGGAGCTGGACTGCCAAATGATCTGGGAATATTAGGGAACACAAGAATTTCATAGCAGAAGACAGCTGAGATATTAAAAGGTGGATAACACCAAATATTCATAATAAATGGCTAGCCTTTTGACAGACCCTTGGCTGGTCAAAGTACAGCTTCAATACACAGCTGAATATCTATAATATATTCTTGTGGCTTGCCACATTTATTGCCCTTCAGAGGACCCAAGTTGGCTTCCAGCACCTGGAATGGGCAGATTACAATTTCCTATAATCCAGCTCCATGAGGATCCAAGGTCTTGGGCCTCTCTGTGTACCTATATTCTCTCTCTCTCTCTCTCTCTCTCTCTCTCTCTCTCTCTCTCTCTCTCTCTCTCACACACACACACACACACACACACACACACACACACACACACACGGAGAGAGAAGAGAGAGAGAGAGAGAGAGAGAGAGAGAGAGAGAGAGACTCATATATGTTTTAATGAATCTTTTTAAAAAATATAAAAGAAGTAATTGATGAGAAGGGACCTTCTGTGTAGCAAGCATTTCATGGGTCTGATATGAACCAAGGCCAAAGGGAAGAAAAAAGTTTATGGGAGGTTAACTTCTTGAATCAGTTTCATCAGATGCCTCTTTTTTTTTCAAAAATTTATCATTTATTTTTAGTTAAAATGTTTCAAATATATTATTCTTTTATCTTTCTGAAGTATGAAGTACATAGTTCTTATATAGAGCCACAACACTGCAGTAGCACAGTGGCATTTCTTGCTCCAATTTTATTGCAGCTTAGATCAATTCAATATTTCCATATCTCTCTCTCTCTCTCACCCTCTATCTGGTAACCACTATTTTATTCACAATTTCTTTTTTTAATTTTATTTTTTATTAAAATTTTTTATTTATTTTACATAACAACCACAGTTTCTCCTTCTTTCTTTCATCCCATTCCCTCCCCACCACACCTCCTTTCCACCCCCATCCCCATCCACTCCTCAAAAAGGGTAAGGCCTCCCATAGTCAACAAAGCATGACATACATACCAAGTTGAGGCAGGACCGACCGAGTTCCTCTCCTCTGCATCAAGACTGAGCAAAGTATCCCATCATAGAAAATAGGTTCCAAAAAGCCAGCTCATGTGCCAGGGACAAATCTTGGTCCCACTGCCAGGGCTGCACAAACAGACCAAGCCACACAACTCTCACCCACATGCAGAGGGCCTAGGTTAGTCCCATGCAGACTCCCTAGCTGTCAGTCTAGAGTTCATGAGCTCCCACTGATATGGATTCACACCACCACCCAAGGTTGAGCATGGTCACGAATGCCTGGCGGGACCTAGTCACTTCTGCCTAGTCATTTCCAGGTCAAAACACGTGACCAGGACCCCTTGGCTTTGCATGGTTGCATAAGGCATGCAACACAACCATGTGATCTATGCGCATGTGTGGAATAGCCACATGGGCCTGTGTGCGCAGGCGCTGCCCAGCCTTTATAAGCTAGTGCCATGATTCCCAGTCCCCCTTCACTCATGTGTCTTTCCACAGGCCTGTGCACATCTGTCCCTCTCCCTTATCTTAATAAAACTCTTGTTAGTGGATTCTGTCTTGTTTTCATGACTTTTTCTCTCGGGGTAAGAGCCGCAAAAAACCAACACCCACAACCCAGGTCAACTGTCTCTGTGGGTTTGCCCGTCATGATGTTGACTCCTCTTGCTCATATAATCCCTACTCCCTCTCTTCAACTGGACTTCTGGAGCTTGGCTCACTGCTTGGCTGTGGATCTCTGCATCTGCTTCAATCAGTTACTGTATGAAGGCTTTCTGGTGACAATTAGAGTATTCATCAATCTGATTATATATAGGAGAAGGCCAGTTCAGGCACCCTCTCCACTATTGCTAGGAGTCTTAGCTGGGGTCATCCTTGTGGGTTCCTGGGAATTTCCCTGGCACCAGGTCTCTCCCTAACCCCAAAATGGCCCCCTCTATGCAGATATTTCTTTCATTGCTGTCCCTCTCCATCCCTCCTCCAACTCAGCCATCCTGATCCCTCGTGTTCCCCTCCCCTCTCCTGAAACCCTTTCCCTGGCCCCAAGTTTACCTAAAAGCTCTCATCTATTTCCCTTACCAGGGCAATCCATGCATCCCTCGCAGGGTCCTCCTTGTTATGTAGCTTTCCTCAGATGTCTCTACAACAGGTCATTACTTTCTCTGAGGACTGAGGTCACCAGGTACAAAGGACATTAAATTACATTCCCCTTATGTCACTGAGGTCTTGAAGCCTGGTTCATTATCATTTTGAATAATCTTTGGCAGTTCAGCTCTGGAGATGACTTACTGAAATAAGGCCCAGCTCACCTCAGAGACCTCTGTACTACAGGAGAATGCCTTAACCCATCTGGTAAAGGTGGCCAACTAAACTAAGCAGAATTAGATTCCTCAGTTTTTGAGTATATGGGTCAAATCTATTTGCCAGTGTTTTCTGGCATAAGATCCTATCTTTTGCAGGGAGTGAGCCAGTTGGTCTAAAGATCATTCTTCAGGCATAGCTCTCAAGCATTTACTATCTAGTTGGTGGCTTTAGTTCCTATAAACAGCCTTTTCTCCAGCTGTAGATTCTATCCCTGCCCAAATGAAAGGCCTGATGGAGGGTCTTTAAATTTCCCATCTATCAGGCAGGAGCAATCTCCCAGAATCATCCCTATGTAATCTCAATGGCTTGGTAATGAGGTTTTACTTTCATATGTTCACTAGTTCTTCAGGAGTATACTGGAGTCTTACCCAAGAAGGGTGCTCTGACAATAAAGAAGCCAGGGGTTACAGGACACAATCAAAGCTCTGTTTGCTGGGTTATTATTATTTTAGAGGCATTGTCAGCCCATCTGTATTCTTTTGAAGTCCCTTTACAACAGATAGCTGTTACTTGTAACAGGCTTCCTTTTGGGCTGCTAATATAGCTCCCAAATCAAGACATGGAGAATTGTTATTAATTATAAATGGTTGGCCTTATCTTATGCTTGTTCCACTAGTTCTTATAATGCATTTTAACCTATTTCTCTTTGTTTAAATTTTCCCTTGGGGCTTTTTACCTTTCTTTCCTTCTGTATGTCGTACTCCATGCCTGGCTGGCTGGTGGCTGCCTGGTTGCCTGCCCCAGGTATCTTCTTTTCTTTCTCCCTCTTCTCTCTCCTCATTCTCTCTCATATGGATTCCTTCTCCTACTTATTCTCTCTGCCCACCAGGCCTGCCTATCCCTCTACTGACTAGCAACTGGCCATTCAGCTTCTTATTAGACAAATCAGGTGCATTATGCAGGCAAAGCAATACATCTTTACATGGTTAAACAAATGCA
The DNA here is from genome assembly GCF_049852395.1 of Peromyscus maniculatus bairdii. NCBI lineage: Eukaryota > Metazoa > Chordata > Mammalia > Rodentia > Cricetidae > Peromyscus > Peromyscus maniculatus. The sequence goes on from NC_134853.1 coordinate 40,651,733, forward strand.
GCATAAACATACCATAACATAGTTAAAGTAATATTCTGCAACATAAACAAATGCAAAACATCTTTGCCTAGCTAAACAAATCTTCCACAACAGTTACTTCCTTGAGTTGAAATACAGTCTATCTCATTCTTGTTGGTGTTTAACATTGAATCCTGTAGCTCTAAGAAAGTTTCTTTTTCTTTCCTTCTCATTGGGTAGGCATGAAGGACTGAAAAAAGGCATTGAATAAGTGTTTCAGATGACCACTGTTTTTTTGTTTTTTTGTTTTTTTTTTTTTAAGCACTATGGGCTTAATGGATGGGCTCTCTAGGAGTAGAGATAGATATTTTAAGATCCTATTACCAGTTAACCAGTGGTTTTCTTTGATTCTAATAGCCTTGTCCTATTGTGTGGGGATAGTACAGTCAAATAATTTTCCAAGGTCAACTTAGTTGTCTCTGTAATCAACAAAGCATCTATAGCTATAGATCTGAGGCATACCAGCCAGTCCTTTGCAAAGAGGCCCAGTTATTGGCTAAGAAAGCCTATAGGATGTTGAATATTGCAGACTGAGTAAATACTGACAAAGTCAAATTTTAGTTAGACAGAAATTGAAATCATTGCCAGTTGGGAAGCCCAAAGCTGTGGCTCAAAGAGGTGCCTACTTAAGATCTTGGAACGTCTTAGGTTTTTTGTCCCCCAAATCAAGGTTTGTGTCTTTCTTACCTATGCATTTTCTATTAGCTGACACAGAGACCAGGCAATTTTATCACATCCTGGGAAACAGATCCTGTAGATGACCCATAAGTCCCAGAGTTCTTCCAAGTTATCCAAATGCTTTTGGTAGAGGGAGGGAAGAGATAGGTGGTACCTGGCCCTTACTTTTTCTTAGGTTATCATAAACTTTAGTTATTGACTGATGATACAATTGAGCCTTATTCTTGGATACTTTATAGCCCTTACAAGCCAAAATATTAATGTAGTCCTTAGTTCCTTCTTAGGAATCTTTTTCCATGGAGGCATAAAGGAGGAAGTCATCCATATATTGCAAAGCTTAACCTTGAGGGTTCAAAAAGTCAAGAAAATTCCCAGTGAAAGCCTGGCCAAGAAGTGGGAACAGTTTCTGAATCCCTGGGGCAGGGCTTTCCAGGTGAGCTAGATAACATGAGAGGTTTGGAACTCAGAGAACATAGAAACAGGCATCCTTGAAGGCTAGGACAGTAAACCTTTTGGAGATATCTGAGATCTTGGGCAGGTGAGTATATGGGTTAGAAACCATTGGTGAAGTAGGATTTTAGCTATTTAATAAGTCTGGAATCTTGAACTACTCTCTATTTAGGATTTGTGATCCGAGAATAGGGATGTTACAAGGGCTAATACAGGGAACCAATCAACCCTGTTTTTTTAAGTTGGCTGTGATGATTTATAAACCGCATCAGGTTTCAAGCTTTAAAGGATACTGTTGGTGGGGGGAAAGAAGAGTGTTTTGGATGGCTATGAATAAGGGAACTTATAGCAGAGTGCTCTTCTAATCTGTTTTTAGATGGCCCATACTATTGGATCAACTTTAGTCTCTATTAAAGGGAGAATATGTTCTTCTTTCAAGGTTATGAGGATAGTGATCCCCAGGTAGGGAATGAGGTCTTATCCCAGAAGGAAAGCAAGGTTCTTTGACATTATCTGAAAGGCATGTGAAAAAAAGGAGATCTTCCACAGCTGCATCTGTCCTTAGTTGTAATCCCAGAGTCATGGTTTCTCCAATATTTTGAGGTCTCTATGGGCTACACCTTCATCAGTGGGGACTCTGATCCTGCCACATGGTGCCAAACATCAATCTTTCTCCAATAACCATTCAATGCCAGTGTTTCTACTATAATGGAGGCTTCACCTTCAATGGTAGCCTCCCTTGGCTTTAACAGTGCCAAGGCTCATCTTCTGCCCATGGCCCTTTAAAATCCTGAAGCTCTCATGCCAGCAACATCAGTAACACATGGGAGATTCTATCACATTACCAAGTTCAACTGCCATTATGAAATGCAGCCTTGTGTAGTTGGAAGTTATTCTGTGTCCTGCCAGGTCCTGCAGCTGCTCAGATCCAAGTAAACACACAGAGGCTTACATCCATTAAGAACTGGAAGGCCTATGGCTAAAGCTTCTTGCTCGCTAGCTCTTGTATTTTAAATTAACCCATTTCTATTAATTTCTGGTTTTCCACATGTTCTGTGGCTTTAACAGTCTCCTGGCATGTTGTTCCTTGGGCAGCAGTCTAGCATCTCTCTGATTCTGCCTTTCTTCCTCCTCTATATCTCTTGGATTTCCTGCCTAGCTATAACTTGACTTGCCATAGGCCAGAGCAGCTTCTTTATTAACCAATCATTGCAACACATATTCAAAGCATACAGAAAGATATCCCACAGCATTTCCCCTTTTCTATCTAATCAAAAAGGAAGATTTTAACTTTAACATAGTAAAATTATGTATAATAGAACAGTTATCAAGCAAGAACTACAGTTATAATATCTAGTCTATTTGTATTTGACAAAATTTATCTATCTTATATTTGTGAGTCTAAAGTTTTATATCTAATGTATCTTTTATCACAACCAAGGGAAATTATAACTATCTAGTCTTCAACTATATCAAAGACCCCAGAAGGATATACTATTACCCAAGTAAACAGGAAGAGACAGCTGCCTGCCTAGACAGTTATCCAAAGTTTCTCTGCAATGTTGAGGAATCCATCTTCAGTCTATAGGTTTAGAGTTTCTCAGTTGCTTCTCCCTATGTCCTTCAGAATGTCTGGCAGTCTCCTCTGTGAAGCAGGAAACTGAATAACCATCTCACCTTGTTTGGGCAAAATTTAGTGGTCATTTTTCCATGAGTCCTGATCTCCAGTCAATACAAAATTTTGTCAAGCAGTCAAGGCAAGAACAGTTTCTTGCCCACATGGCTAACTTTTGCCATAAGGAAAGCAAACTCCATATGGAGTTTGTTTGATGCCCATCATCTTCTTTTATGTAAATCAGTGCTGCCTGGAGCAGACATATCTTTTGTCCAGAAATGTCTAAGTTCTTAAAACATTTTAAATGCCATATTCTGTAGGTCTTTCAAGTGTTTGAAGATTACCTACCTAATTGAAATATATCTATGTGTATTAAAATTAACATGACTAGAAAACTAAATTAACATGACTATAACTTTGATTATCATGAATGACTAATTATTAATCTGTACTTCTTAATTATGCATTATAATTTTAAATGAGCTGCACAAATATAATACCTTAAATACGAGTAGAAATACACATATAGTATAACAAAATTAACTTTAAAGTTTTAATAAACTAAAATCTATAGCAACATAAAATATTTTAAACAAGTTGTTGCTTTTAAAAGTAGATTCAATAATCTATCCTTTTATCCTACCATATCTATACTATCCCATTTTCTCTTTTAGAAAGAGATTGTATTTATAATCATCCTCCTTTCAATAAAAATAAACACCTATAAACAATGTTTTGGGAATTTAGGTGTAGCTTTTCATACTACTTCTTGCTGGTTGGGGGTGCTGTCAATCTTATGGGGATCCTGAGAAAATTAAGAATAATAGTTAAATCTTTGCTGTAGTCTGTGAGGATAGATCATCTCAGTCAGTTGCTTTGAAGCTGATTTTGCATGTTGGATCATCTGGGCCATGCTGTCATGGGAGACCTTTCAGGGGGTCTTGGCTGATGAAACTAAACTAGCCGGGAAGCAATCCATAGGCTTTCATCTTCTGTGGAAACAAAAGCAGAATCTCTTTTCCAAGGCAATGCATCCTTAGTACAAATTTTGAAGGCAAGATATGTTTAATATATATATTGATTTAACTCAGCAGTTTTTACAATCAAATGTCTTTCTGTAGTTAAAAATCCAAAAGACAATATAAACCAGATTCTCTGTGTGATTTCCATCTTTACATGGCTTATTTTTTTTACAGTACTTTTACTGTCTCTTTAAGGACTTTATTTTTGTTTAAACTCTTTCTTTCTTTCTTTCTTTCTTTCTTTCTTTCTTTCTTTCTTTCTTTCTTTCTTTCTTTCTTTCTTTCTTTATTTCTTTAAGACAGAGTTTCTCTGTGTAGTTTTGGTGCCTGTCCTGGATCTCTCTCTGTAGACCAGGCTGGCCTCAAACTCACAGAGATCCGCCTGGCTCTGGCTCCCTAGTGCTGGGATTAAATGCATGTGCCACCACTGCCTGGCTATCTATTTCTTTATAGAACTGCATAATTTCTTTTTCTCTCTCTTCCAAGCCTATGCACATTTTTTACACACACTGTAAACAGCTTAGAGTTTTATTCCAGCTGAATCTATCTTATTGTGAATCTATGATCCTTTTTTGATCATTGCAAACTGCCGCGTTGTTAAGATTATAGCAGCAGCCCTGGCTGCTGACTCCATCCACTTCAGCTTCCCGATATGGTGGAGGTAGTCAGGAGAGTACTCAGGAGGTACTCTTATCCCACCAACTCTAGGGTCCATGCTGCCATCAGCTGGCCCATAAACTCTTTTTGTCTGTATGAGTAAATATTAAATCTGCATTGAAGCATGCTGCACAGCTTGGTGACAGCTCTGTGTACCAATGCAGGAATTCACTGTGCTGCACACAAGCCTGAATGCTGTGGCATCTTGTGGCCCTCATGAGGCATAAAGCAGGAACCTGTTTATGGCTCCATTTTAGAATCTCTTACTAAGTTCTCTCAGGTTTCAGGTGGAAACTCAAGCTCCATGTTGGGCATCAAATGTAGCTGGAAGTTTCCTGTGTCCTGCCCAGTCTTGCAGCCATTCAGGCCCAAGTAAACACACAGAGGCTTATATTAATTAAGAACTGGATGGCCTATGGCTCAAGCTTCTTTCTAGCTAGCTCTTGTATCTTAAATTAACCCATTTCTATTAATCTGTTTTGCCACATGTTCTGTGGCTTTACTGGTCTGCTGACATGTTGTTCCTTGGATGGCAGGCTGTGTCTCTCTACCTCTGCCTTTCTTTTTCCTCTATCTTTCTTTGATTTCCTGCCTATCTATAACCTGTCTTGCCATAGGCCAGAGCAGCTTCTTTATTAACCAATCACTGCAACAAATATTCAAAGCACACAAAAAGATACCCCAGAGCAGCTTCAGGTCTCTTTGGAACACAGCTTCTGTGTGCTGACCTCTAGGAAATGCTCCCAGAAGATTTTACCTTAATGATACTGGTCTCTTCTTAATCATTGCTAATTTATCATGACCAGCTAACCAGCATCAATCATCCCTGTAAAGCAAAGTTTTAGTGTTGGTGTCTGTAGTCACAGCTGATTCTTCAGCTCTAGCTTCCTAGATACCACAGATTCTTTTTTTCCCCATTTTTTGTTATTAAGAAATTTTCTACTCACTCCACATACCACCCACAGATCCCTCATCCTCCCTCCTCCCACCCCCAGCCCTCTCTCCCAAGCTACCCCACATCCCCAAAATCAAGGTCTCCCATGGGGAGTCAGCAGAGCCCAGCACACTGAGCCTAGGCAGGTCCAAGCTCCTTCCCACTGCACCAAGGCTGTGCAAGGTATCACACTATAGGCACCAAATTCCAGAAGGCTGCCCATAGACCAGGGACAGTTCCCAATCTCCCTGCCTGGATGCCACCCAAACAGTTTGAGCCAAAAAAACTGTCTTTTGTATTCAGAGGGCCTAGTCCAGTCCCATGGGGGCTCCACAGCCACCAGTCCACAGTTCATGGGTTTCCACTAGTGTGGTCAGTCATCTTTACACATCCTCCCATCATGATCTTGACATCCCTCACCTGCGGAATCCTTCCTCTCTCTCATCAATTGGATTCCCAGAGCTCAGCCTGGTGCCTGGCTATGGATCTCTGCACCTGCCTCCATCTGTCACTGGACAAAGGCTCTATGATGACAGCTAGGTTATTTACTAGACCGGTCACCAGAGTAGACCAGTCCAGGCACCTTCTGGACCACTGCCAGCAGACCAAGATGAGGTCATCCTTGTGGATTCCTGAGAGCCTCTCTAGCACCTTGCCTCTTCCTATTCCAATGATGTCCTCATCTATCATGGTATCTCCCTCCATGCCCTCCCACTCTGTCCCTGTTCCAGCCTAACCCTCCCATTTCCCTATGTTCTCATCCCCCACCCCTTGCCCTCTGCCACTGCCCTGTAGCAGGAATCTTAAAAGTTCTTATTAATAAAATCAAACCTGAGGCCAGTTATTGGGGTCCATGCTGGTAGATCAGAGAGACAGAACAAGCCACAGCTATCTCACCTCGCCGGATCCTCAGCCGGTCTTGTCTCCTCAGACTGGAGGCCTCTGAGTCCTCATCCAGAATGGGTCTCAGCTGAACTGCTGCTCAAAAGCCTGAAGCTTAACCAGGCCAAATTCTTAACCAGCCAAATGCTTCTAGTTTCTGGTCCTCACGCCTTATATATCTTTCTGCTTTCTACCACCACTCCCTGGGATTAAAGGCTGGCTTTCTGGGATTAAAGGCGTGTGTCACCATGCTTGGCTATTTCCAATGTGGCCTTGAACTCACAGAGATCCAGAGGGATTTCTATCTCTGGAATGCTAGGATTAAAGGTGTGAGTGCCACCATTTTCTAGCCTTTGTATCTAGTGGCTGTCTGTTCTCTGACCCCAGATAAATTTATTAGAGTACACAATATTTTGGGGAACACAATACTACCACATTGCCCCCACCCCCACCCAGTCCACTCATGTAGATCTCATCCACTTCTCCTTTGCAGGGTCATCTATGTGTCCCTCCTAGGGTCTTTCCCTGTTAGCTAGCCTCTGTGGAGCTGGACACCACAGATTCTTAATTCAAATATATCACACTAATGCCCCTGATAGAACTGTTAAGGGACTCTCAGAATTTCTTCTAAAACTTCACAAACCAGACCTCCATTGTTTGACTGATCTCAACTTTATCTTACAAGTTCCCACCACATCTCGTTAAGTTCTGAACACTCAATGGCTTTTCCAGCCCAAAGTTCCAAATTGCTTCCGCAGTCCTTCCAACAAACAAACAAGCAAGTAAACAAGCAAACAAGAAAACAAACAAACCATGATCAATCAGGTCTGTCACAGCAATATCCCACAAACCAATTTTTGTTGTAGTTTCTTTGTATTGATGTGATAAAGACTGGGACCAAAGGCAACTTTGGAAGGAAAGGATTTATTTCCACTTGGAGTTTATAGTCCATCCTTAAGGGAAGTCCCAGAGGCAGAAACTAAAGCAAAGGCTATGGAGAAACACTGATTACTGGGTTGCTTCTCAATGCTAGCTCAGCATGTTTTCTTATACAACCCATGAGGACTTGCCTAGGGATAGCACAGGCCATCATGAGCTGGGCCCTCCCGTATCAGTCATTCATCAAGAACATGCCCCCACATACTTGCCTAAAGCCCATTTGATGGAGACAATTCCTCAGTTGATATTCTCTCTTCCCAGATATGTCTAGGCTTATGCCAAGTAGACAACAAACAGTGAGCATACCTACAGAGAAGCACCAAATCAAGTAGGAAGTTCATGTCTTTTTACTCTGCCATCACAGTTATCTAGGGCTCACACAGTGACATTTGATGTTGGGTAGAGATATTTTAGGATGACCTTAGGCTCTGCCAGTCCTGATTTTACTTTTTTTTAACTTTATGTATTTATGTATGAGTGTGCATGTGTATGGTGTGTACATGTGTGGGTGTCAGAGGACAACTTGCAGAAGTCTGTCCTCTTCTTCTACCATTTGGGTCCTGTGGATTCAACTAAGGTGGTCAGACTTGTTGACAAGTGGCTTTATCCACATATCCATCTCTCTGGCCTGTCAGTCATATTCTTCTTGGTCCAGGATAGGCTTATATTCTGTTACTCTGAACCTTGCCCCCAGTATAGTCTGCATTCTAGTGGTTTTGTAGGCAATTAGGACAGGGCCGGGTGGCAATCCTCAGTTCCCATTTGGGCCTTTCCATTTGAAATGCCCTAATTTCCACATTTATAAGAAAGTCTAAGCACAGAAATCTCAGGGTCTTGATGGCTCTCAGGATTGGATGGTGGCCAATAACAAGGTGATATTTGTAAAATCTCATTGCTCTTCTTAGTTTCTTCTTGGTCTTGATTATGGAACATTCTTGCAGTACCCTTGAGTTCTTGTTTTAGGGTTTTGTCAGGCCCAGAGAAACCTTTTCTAATTTTCATCTGATTTCAGGGACACACTGAGTTACAATCATGAGTCTCTCTATTGACTCATAATTGTATATTTGACCAGGGCTTCCTGAGTCTCTTTATAAAAGGTATCCAGCTTCATGAATTAATTGAAAAAGCTTAGAGTTATTTAAGGGTTTAGTGTGGGTCTTTTCATAAAGACTTTTAAGATATAGTGAGAAATGCTTTTTTCCAGTCTTCACAAGGGCAGTTGTAATCCCATTCGGTGTCACTTACAGGGAATGCCTGCCCACCAGGAGGGTAACAATTGTCTTCTCCCATTAATTTCAGTAAGCCCCCGTCTTGATTCATCTTCTGTATCTTCTTCCCATATAGCTCTGTAGCCTGTGGTCTTTTCTGAATCTGTCTTGGTTAATTACATCTTTCCATACTAAAGCATAGCACTGGGCCTAGCCTAAAAAAATCTCTACATGTTCATCAGGATCCTCTTAGAATTCGACCAAGTCAGTTTTACTGTGTATTTAAGTCTTAAAGAAAGGTGAGCATAGGTCCACTCCTTCTCTCAGGCCCTGGATGTATCTCTATCAGGAACAAAACAAGTTGGTTTATGGGAGTTTAGCGTTTGGGCTCCCCTGCGTAGGGTGGGCAGAAAAGTGGCATTGTAGGTATTTCCACCCTAGATGGAGGCTTTTTTAAAATTCTGTTTTTCTTCAGGAGGTGTATCTAAAGATTCTGTAGGTTTAGACAATGCATGGCTAGGATTTATTAGTCTTTGTGGCATTTTTTAAAATGTAAACTGGATTTATCTCTAAAACCAAAGAAGCTTGAACACAAGGAACTGAGACTTTTTTTTTTTTAAATTCCTGATGAAAGAAGTCTAATTGCAATATAGCATGATGATTAATATTTCCCTCCAGGAACCATCTTTCTTCATCTCTCAGCTGGTATTCTGGCCAAGTCTGCTGGCAGGAAAACATCATCCAGTTTTTCTTCAGAGTCTGTGGGTCATTCATTCCAGTTTTTAAGAGTGTATCCCTGAGAAAAAGCACAGGGTCTTTAATACTGGGTTTGCCAATCTATAAAATAGAAAGTGGAAAAGGTGACCCTAATTCCTGGACTAGCCCTAAATTTTTGTCTGTATGAAAAAGCCTTGGTCTGAAAAGCCATTATACGCCTATTATCAGCAAGCTGCCTAAGGTCAGAACTTCTGGTCCTTATACTCAGTTTTTTTTTTTTTTCTTTTTTTGTTCAAGTAAAATTGCCTTAAGTTTTCCCAGATAGGAGGAAAGGCTTTCTGTAAATGACTTCTCAGGATTTCCTCCAATCATGAGGAGACATTTGACCCAAGCTAGACAACATGCTCAGGTATTTTGGTATTCTGCGGGATCCCAGATGAAGTGCCCAAGCTGCAATCACCCTGGTTTGTGAACTCGGAATCATGTCTTAGGAATGAGGAGAGATAAAACCTACACATTAGAAAGAAAAAACATGCATATCAGGAAGAAAGAAAAAAAGAAACTGGTTGGTAGGGGAGCTGGAGAGGTACCAAGAGAGGACACTGCCTAACAACAGGGTGGGATAAAGGTGATTGATTGTCTCCTCTTGCTGCACAAAATGACTGATGTCTTCTGAGTGCAAAGCTCTGTCATGAACTAATGCAGTTATCTAAATGTTATCAAGCAGAGGGTTTTGAGTCCATGAGCATCCGTGACTGATGTCATGAGAGTTTGCCCAGATGATAAATCCTTGTTCCTTACTGCTTAAGTTCTGGGTGTCTTTTGTCTCAAGTGGAATGAATATTTCTAAAACCTCAACTAATATTTTAAGTAAACATTGACAGCATGGATTAAGCAGCAGCAGAGTGGACATGGCAGAAAGCAATGCCAGTAAACAGGAAGGCAGACAAATTTTATATATATCCAAAGGTAGCTTAAAGGCAAAAGTCAAGGAAGAAAACAAGAGAACGTGAACAAGAAATGGGATACAATCAAAAGCTGTGACCCTGCAGCTCAGGGGGAGGGGAAGGAAAAGGGGAACGTTAGAGAGCAAAGGTCAATCTGAAACATTGGCTGAAAATTGTCAGGAGTAAATGGAAGTCCTGAGGAGATCAGAAACAACTGAAAATAAGAAAGGAAGATGAGAAGCAAGAGGAGGAAGAGCCCAAACAGCAAGGTGCTGATGGAATTCCCTTATGAAAATGATCAGTTATAACTGGAGAAGGAGGGATTTGCTTTTGTGGGTTCTTAGTCTCACTAACAAAGGAATCTTAAGACAGACATAGAAAGAAAGCTGAAGGGTCATTTTATTGGTGTTTGAAAGAAAAACACAGCAGATAAGCTCAAAATCTTGGCAAATCCTGAATAATAATAGTGAGTTAGGGTTCAAGACAGCTGTTCAGCATTCCATCATATTCAGTAATAAAGGTCAGTGAGAAATTGTATGGCCAAGGGGAAGTAAGTTTCCAAGAAAGAGAAAACACAGAGTGCAAGGGAAAACATACTTAAACTTTTGGCTAGTACTTGAAAAACAGAAAGAAAGAAAGAAAGAAAGAAAGAAAGAAAGAAAGAAAGAAAGAAAGAAAGAAAGAAAGAAAGAAAGAAGGCAAAGGAAGAATTACACTTTAAGTTAGAATGCAGAAAAGCAGGCCAGTTTAGAATTGCATGATGGAACCTCTGCTATCAGCGGCATTGTGGATGGGGGTTGGGAAGTATAAGTACATTATTTCATTAAGGGAATAATTTTTCTTCCCATCTCCTTAGCATGTCTTTGAGTGAATCAGCTTTCCTGTGGGGTGGTCTTCTGGTAGTTGACAGGCCCAACTAGATTACCACTTAGGAGAGGTGACAATAGCATGCAATGTACTGATCTTTAGGATAAATCAGATGTTTTTTTCTCTACCCGGAGCCAAAGGCAGAACTCAGAATCTCTTCTTTTGACCTGAAGGAAATAGCTTTGCTTTCCTGTAAAGCCTGATCTCTTCCTGTTGTTTATGGTATTTTAAACTCTAAGCAAGGGCAGTTTTGATGTTTCTTATTCTAGTCTTGCCAGAGAAATGAAAGTTAGGATAAAGATGACCCTGAGAAAGAGATCGTCCATTGCCTCCAAGGCTGCTGATCCCTATCTGCCTACTTAACACAGTGTCCTGTTCATCAGTGCTTTCCAATATAATATACCTATAGAAGGAACTAAGATTTGAAATGTCTACTTCAGGTACTCTGTATGTCCTTCAAATATGAATTTTTGATGTTGGACTTTTCTATATAAGTCAACCAAGCTAATTCCAGGTGGACACAGCTGTATCTTTATCTTCTTTTGGCTGGTCTCTAATCCTGTGGCTTTACAGTACCCATTGAAATGTCAGCACTTCTTAAGTTATACGTCTAGCTCTTGCTACATCCACTAGATGATGAATAGTAACCTAAAGCAGCAGTGGTGACAACTCACCCTGAAGTTTTGTTTTCTTCATTATTCACTGCCATTCCTAGCTTCCCAGTTATTCCAACACAGCAAAAATCTAGGCACACTCCTATCTTTTCCTCGTCCTCAGTCCTTGTATTCACTCCATCAGCATCTTTTATTATCGCTGAGGTGGTATTCAGATTCAGTTGTTTCTTTGTGTTCCTATTGCCAATCCACAGTCCTAACCACCCTTGTCCTTTCTGGACCCCTCAAACATCTTTGTAATTTTTATATTGCATTTAGTCTTGCCCTTCTATGTCCATAATATTTTGCAAATATAGTGAGATGAGTAATTTGGGGGAATAACAAGTCAAATCATGCCAATTGTCGGTTTTAATTTTCTATGAGTTTCTCATTATACTCAGAATATGTGATCTTAGCAAGACTCAAGGGCTATCCTCCATGAGGTCCTGACTTCTCTCCTGCCTGTCTCCATCAATCATTGTATGTTTCATTCTGCTATGTTAAAGGATTAAGGTGCCATGCTTCCCCCACAGCTGGATTCTGCTTGGGTTTCAGACCTTCCTTCAAATACAAAGACCTCAGAGAGGCTTTGCCCAGGAGTTATTCTGTGTTAATCACCTTGTTTTTTTATGGTAGATGTATACTTATGTGCTTACTTGTAGGTAGCCTGGCTTCTTCATCAAGAGCTCACTCTTGTGAAGAAGTATATGCTGTTTTTCCTTCCCGTGCATAGTATGTGTTAAATTGTCTGCAAAAGAAATGATCAAAGAAAAGCTATACTCCATGTAAGTCCTACTTTCAAGATAGTACCTGGGGAGGTCTGGTTTGCTCACAGTTTAATTTCTTACACCCCTTCCCCACTTTGCTCTCTGTTGTAAGAAGTATGTTACCATTTGTAGCTGAAGAGTTTTCTCTCCTGGTCCCGCCAAGTCCTGGCTGGCAGTCCCTTAGCCCACTTATAAAATAAACACACAGACTCTTACATTATTTAAACTGCTTGGCCATTAGCTTAGGCCTATCATTGTCTAGCTCTTACTCTTATATTTAGCCCATTTCTATTAATCTATACTTTGCCACGTGGCTTGTGGCTTATTGGTACCTTACATCTTCCTTGTCCTGGCAGTGGCTCCAGGCAGTCTCTCCCTCTGCCTTTCTGTTCCCTCAATTTTCCTCTCTGTTAGTTCTGCCTATACTTCCTGCCTGGTTACTGGCCAATCAGTGTTTTTTTATACAGAGCGATATCCACAACACTTTCCTTTTTCTTCTTTTTCAAAAAGGAAGGTTTTAACTTTAACATAGTAAAATTACATATAACAAAACAATTATCAAGCAAAAATATCTTAGACAGAACATATTAAGTATTAGATTCAGGTTTTTTAGGATAGGACACCTTTTGGAATAATCTTTGTAACATGTCATTTACCTACGCTCTAGACTTCTCTGGATTTTAGTATGTGTTTCTTGCTTGATATTGTTTGCATTGATTGTAGTTCCATCTTATCTAGGTCATTATCCCTCATTACTCCTGGACAATATTTGATAACCATTCCTTTGTATATAGTCTTGTATTAGGTTAGAACCTTCTTATTTAGACAAAAGGGGGAGATGTAGTGGGTAGCCATTATAGCTTTGATCTGGAAGTTCCAACCCCCATTGAGGCTTCGGTAACTGTCATACCTACAAGGCGGGGCCAAGAGAGGACCCTGAAGACCCGAGATCTGGATGCACCACCTCTCTTTGTTCCTGGGATGGTGGAGGTAGACCAAGCAGAGTTCTCCAGAGAACACTGCCGGACTGCGACACGCCTTCCCCAGACCCTGCAACCTACCTATCCCTTTATTTGTAAGTCACGCCACTAAATAAACCTCCCTTTTAACTATGTGGAGTGGCCTTAATAATTTCACCAACAACCATTGATCATCACTTTTTGGCTTTCTAGAGGTCAGCCCAAAGAGATCCTGGAGAAATTTGCATGAGAGAGGAAGAATAAGGCAGATATTCCTTCCCTTGTCCCTGTAAGTAGTATTACCAGCAGTAGATATACTCCATGTGGTTCTCATTATGTTTATCAGTGCTTCTCTGTGTGGTCTAAGCCACCAATAGGCAGCACCACCTTGTACCACACCTTTTCAGAGTATGTTTGGACTCTACAGACACCATTTTTGCCACAGTTTTACGTTACTAGAGCTGGCACAGTTCCTTATATTCTCTAGTCCTCTTACTATCTCCTTTGTTTCTTCAGCAATTCTATCTTCTGTGTAAACAACACCCTACATTGACTATCTGCTGTTTAAGAAACTTAAGTTAGTAGTCATTTTTCTAATGAGGGCTCCAAGTCAAACATATATTTGCAAAATGCTGGCCTTGCTCAAAATGTCTGGGGGATCCTTTATGTAAATCCCTCCATATTGTGCTAGGAGAGTTTGTTTGTGCTGCTACAGAAAAATACCATAGGCCAAGTAATTCATAAACAAAATATATTATTTTTTATAGTTTGGGGCTGGAAGGCCAATGGCAGGGCATCAGCGCCTGGGGTTTGTGTCTGGTGAGGCCTGGTTCCTTTGCTTCCCGGATGGTGCTCATGTTGTGCCCCCACAAGGAGAAGCCCAGGGCCAGAAGAAGAAGCCTGTCTTACTCCCTCTGACCCTTTTATAAGCTACTCATCCATGAGAGGCCAGAGCCTGCAGAGCTTAATCCCTTCTAAAAGGCGCTGCCTTTTAGTGCCACCAAAAAAAGAATTACAATTTCACATAAATTTGCAAAGGACTCACTCAAGTCACTATACATTCAAAACAATAATCTGAGTCATTTGACTCACTACACGAGTCTAAAAGTGATCTTTAGCCATTTCCAAACACTAAGAAGACATTTAGAAACATACTTTCTACAGCTACTGAAGGTTCTGAATGGAATTACAGGAGGACATTCTATTATTTTATTTCTTTGAGAAATAGCAACACTGATGGTGTAAATACAGCTAACTTCCTCCGTTTCTGACTCCACCCCCTCCTTCTGCCTCTCTTTGTCTTCTTCCTCCCCAGTCCTCCAACATTATTCAAAACATTTAAATTTAAAAGTCAGTTTTGTCTTCATAGGTTAAAAATGAAGTATCTAACTGATAATTGATACTCTAGAAAGGGTGACTTGGCAGCTGGTCTAAAAAGATAGAAAATTTCAGCCTCACTATGATCTATGTTTACTCCATTTTTACAGTGCATATTGGAAGTCAAACTTGTATCTTTACCTTATTCTAGGAACTGTCACATGGAATTAATTCTGTACAGGGCATTTTGTCCCTTCCCCCAAAGAAGCACAAACCTGAGATGTTTGACATAGTTAAGGGAGAAACTAGAGTAGCCCCAAACTAAATTTATGTTAGTGTCTTTGACAGAAAAGAAGGGTGCCTGGATTATCCGGCAAATGTGGTACAAATGGATGTCAGATGTTTAGATCCCAAAATACCAGCTCAGTGTGTTCCTCACAGATGCTGGTGTGGGTTCAGATGAGCTCTTTACAGGGCAGTATAGCTATCACCACATGGAGGCTTCTGGAAGGACCAGGATGACAGACCATGGCTCTACTGAAGATTTGTCAAAGATTTACATTCAGTGCCATTTTCAAATTCAGTTACAGTGTGGTAAAGAAATCCTGTCCTCACACACAAAAACCTTTATCAGCAAATCAATGTTAATATGCAATTATTTTAATTCCTACAAATATGTAAAGTGATTGCAAGCCTGATGTTTGACCTATGCTCATTGGAATGTATTCATTTCTTTCAAAGTTAAAAGGTGTGGTTTTTATGAAGGAAGTCTCCGAAATATTACTTAAAACCCTTACCCTTGTCTTCTGTTGTGAATTTCAATGTAATATAATGTTTGACTAGTTGAGTCAAAATAACATAATTGACTAGTAAAGAACAGTTTTATTATTTGTGTATAAGGATGTACTTAGGTTTCTAGAAGCAGGATGTGTAGAACTAACTTCTCTAATCACCCTCTCCCTCACAGTCACTCCTCCCTCAGAGTCACCTCCTCCCCATAGTCACTCCTTCCTCCCTGCTCCTCCCTCACTTATTATATTCACCCCCTCCTTCCCAGTCATACCCTCTCACTCTGGCATGCCTCACTGGTCAACATTTTGGAGAGAATTCTGCAACCCAGGAAAGAGAGAAAGGAAAGCAGATTAGTTCCTGGCACCCACTGTGATTTAAATGCACTGTTAGTCTATGGAGCCATAGTACACCCAAAGTACCCCACACTGCTGGATAGAAAGTTAACGGTGATTTTTCTTTAGACCCAAAGAATTGCATCTTTTTTCTTTTGTTTATTACTTTTGATCCAAGACAAACTTATAAATTCCTTTTAAAGTGCACCTTAGCTATTTGCATTGCATATTTAAAGACACTGATTTGTAATGCAAAAATGCAAAATAGAATTTTTTTCCTGCTATTTGCAGAAACTTGAATGGGAACACAAATCTGGCCTGAAGTGAATGAGTATTTTGCCATGGTGGGATGTTAATATTTAATTGCAAAAATAACTTAATATATTGATTACTATTAATACTAGATTATAATAATTCTGACCAAGGCCTTCATGAGGAAGTTATATAAAACAGGCCATATACATTACTGTTTTTGCAAATTTTGGAAAAATGATAAATCCTAAAACACAAGGATGTGGGAGCTTTTCATATAGAATTTGGAATCTGTGACTAAATTTTGGACTTTTAGCAGTAGACTTTTTATTTTATAAAAATCAAATAGGAATAATGGGGGAGAAACCAGTCATCTGGAATTTCTCTTTGTGTCACAACAATAGGAGCACCACTGGAGGTGTACTGTGAGAGACACTAAGCAGAACAGCTGCTAGGCCTGGGTCTGAAATGAAAATTAATAATTAGACCAATTCAGGCTAACAAGGGAAAACATGAAGTATATAAATAGCTTTTGAGACTTCTGTCAACTGCGTTTCTGGTGTGTGTGTGTGTGTGTGTGTGTGTGTGTGTGTGTGTGTGTGTGTGTGTGTAGAAGCCCACATGTGCACATGACTATTGAAGTCAGAAGGTCCCAGATCTCTTGAAGCTGTAATTACAGGTGATTATGCTGTCTGCTGTGCATAATGGGAACAGAGCTCAGTTCTCTGGGGGGTGGGGAGGGAGGGAGGTTAGTACTCTTAACCATAGATCTATCTCTCCAGCCAAAGTAATGTCTCTTAAAAATTCTTTAATTTCTCCTTGGTGATTTCTTTTAGCAGGACCCAGCATTTAGAATCAAAAGTGCTCTCCTACTTGATACAGGCAATCGATTCCTTAAGGCTGCTATTCAGAGATCCAGTTGTAGTTTGTAAAAGGAAAATGGAAATAGCAGCAATCATATGGTTGGCTTCCCAAGGTCCAGGTTTGGTTATGGTCCCCGGTCTGTCCTTTAGCTGTAAGAGTCCAGAAATATATTAAGGATCCATTGTCAGTGCTTTCCTCATAATCATGACACTGATCACAAAGATTAAATTTACTGTTTATGATGAGATATTGAGTTGTATTATAGACAATATTGTCTTCTGGGAGTAATCAGTGTCATTTGCCTGCAGGAAAGGATCCATAGGAAAAGATATAATGAAAAGCTTGCTAAGTGAGGCAAGGGCTCTTCTGCTTCCCTGCATCCCCACCATTTTCCCTTTGCTATACATTTATTGAAATGTAATTCTCATGAAATTAAAATCAACCACTTAATGTATCAAATATAATGCTTTTAGTATATTTGCTGAGTTAGGCAGCCACAATTATGATATGCTTTTAAAGTATTTTCCTCACTCCTGAGAAAGATGGTTGTAGTTAGAGTTTTCCTTCCTTGCCCACAGTCAGGACAAATCTTTGTCACCCACCAGTACCACAGCTGCTCAGACCCAACCAAGTAAACACAGAGACTTATATTGCTTACAAACTGTATGGCCATGGCAGGCTTCTTGCTAACTGTTCTTATAGCTTAAATTAATCCATTTCCATAAATCTATACCTTGCCACATGGCTTGTGGCTTACCGGCATCTTCACATGCTGCTGGTCATGGTGGCGGCTGGCAGTGTCTCCCTACCTCAGCCATCCACTTCCAGAATTCTCCTCTCTCCCTGTCCCACCTACTTCCTGCCTGGCCACTGGCCAATTGGTGTTTTATTTATTGACCAATCAGAGCAATTTGACATACAGACCATCCCACAGCAGATGGTGTGTACTTTCTGGGTCTAGTGAGGGACCAGTATGATTTGCCTAACTAGATTTGCCCTTATTGGACATTCCATACTTCTGGGATCATGTAGTCTGTATTTTGTATTGGCTTCTTCCATGTACTGAAGTGTCTTCAAGGCTTGTCTAGCTAGTATTGTATATTAGGTATTAAAACATTTTTCTTCCATTTTTATTGAAAAATATTGCATTGTGTAGATATAAAATTTATTTTTCTACTCACTCATTTCCACAGACTTCAGTTGCTTCTATTTTTTCAGAGATTATTAATGACATTTTTTATCAGTACACATGTATGCATATTTGTGGTACTAGGGGTCTAACACGGCCTTGCACTTACAGCCAGACAATGCTCTACTACTGAGCTATGTGTTCTACTTGTCATGTGCATGGGAGTAGAATATCTGGGTCAAATATTCACTCTATAATTACTATTTTGCATCCCAAACTCTTGTCCAAAGTGGGGTGGTGTGCTACATTCTCACCAACAATTCCAACTTCTTTGCATTTTCTCAAACTCTTGTCATCTTTTCAACTACAGTTGTGTGTTAAAGAGTTATTGATGTAATCAACAGTCCTATTAAATAAGAAACACAGAAACAATGTAAAAGAGAAAGCCGAGAGGTCAGAGCTCAGAGCTAAAATCTCACCCTTCTGCCTGCGGTGTCCCAGCTTCCCGAAAGAGAGCTATATCCTGTCTGTTCGTTTTTTTTATAGTATGTTGTTCTACCTTCTCATTGGTTGTAAACCCAAACACATGACTGCCTCGTCACTGTCTGAATGTACAGCCCCCTAGGTCTTAAAGGCATATGTCTCCAATGCTGGCTATATCCTTGAACACACAGAGATCTATGGGATTAAAGGCGTGTGCCACCACCGCCACACTCTGTCTATGGCTCTAATAACTCTGACCCCCGGGCAACTTTATTTATTAACATACAATCAAAATCACATTTTAGTACAATTAGAATACCACCACAAAGAGTATCTCATTATGGCATTGTCTTGTGTTCTCTACTGATTAATGAGGTTGAGCCTCTTTGCATATGTGTCTTGGTCATTGGTTTGCCTTTTGTTTGTGGGATCTGCCTATTTTAGATCCTATGACAGTTTATTATTGGACTTAAAAAATACAGATACTGAGTTGTTAAGCTCTTTATAAATTTTGGCCAGGTCTCTCAACACACATATGTTACAAATGGTTTCTATACATCAGTGAGTTTTATTTCCATTTTCCTCTGTCTAAAATTTATCAGTAACATTTTTTAATTCCAGTTAATTCCAGTGAGATCTGTTTATCCACTTATTATTATTCCTTGTAATTTGGTGTGAGCTAAAATTGTCACTTAACAAAGTTCTTACAGATTTGCTCATATGAAGGAATGGTTTTGAAGATTTTGGAATCAATTGGAGATAGCTTTTGCATTAGGGATTGGGTCATTTGTCCACTTCCCCTCTCAGCACTAGGACCCCATCTGGCTTAGACTTGTGCAGGACCTGTGTATGCTGCCAGTCTCTGTGAGTTCATGTGTGTTTCAGTTCTGTTGTATCTAGAAGGCCTTATTGCCTTTGTGTCTTCCATCCCAATAGCCTTAAAACCTTTCTGCCGCTCTTTCACAAGTTTCCTTGAGCTCTGAGGTAAAGGATTTGATCCCATTTAGGACTGAGTGTCCCAAGGTCTCTCACTCTGTGTACCATTGTCCAGTTTTTGGACTCCGTATTTGTTCTCATCTGCTGCAGGAGGAATCTTCTCTCATGATGGGAGAGCAAGACACTAATTTGCGAGTATAGCAGAATGTCATTATAAGTCATTTTATTTCTACATTCCTTTAGCAGAACAGTAGTATTTGGTTGTCCCCTAGGCCCCTGGCCTATTAGTCTTATGTTCTTGGCCACCTGGACAGTGCTGAGAATGGGTTCCATCTCACAGAGTGGGCTTTACATCCAATCTTACAATATTCCTATAAATTTCACACCACTATTGCACTAGCATGTCATGCTGGCAGGTCACCCATGTAGATTGAATAGTTTGAAAAAAGCATTAAATTTTTTTTGAAATTTGTTTTCTTGATGTTTTTTTTTGTTGTTGTCTATATATTTTAGATGTTAGTCCTCTATAGAATGTGTATTTTATATTTTCCCCCCATTCTCTCACATACTGCTTTGTCCAAATGATGGTATCCTTTGCCATGTTGAAACTTTTCAGTTTTATGAGGAGTCATTTCTTAATTGTTGTTCTTAGTATCTGTGTTAATGGTGTTCTGTTCAGAAAATGTTTTCCTGTGCCAATAAATTCAAGACTGTTCTCCACTTTCTCTGCTATCAGAATCAGTGTTTCTGGCCTTATGTTTAAGTCTTTGATCCATGTGATGTTGAGTATTGTACAGCATCATAAGTATGAATCTATTTGCATTCTTCTACATATAGCTGTACAGTTTTGTTAGAACCATTTGTTGAAGATGCTGTTTTTCTTCCTTTGTGTATGTCTGACTGTTTAAATAAAAAAAATTAGGTGTCCGTTATAAGTCCATATAAAACTATGGACTTTTATCTGGATCTTTAATTCAATTGTACTCATCCACATGTCTGTCATTATGCAAATACCATGTTGTTTTTGTTACTATAAATCTTTAGTACAATTTGAGAATGGGAATAGTGGTATCTCCAGCAGTTCTTTTGTTATTCAGGTTTTTTTTTAAGCTATCATGGGGTTTTTTATATTTCCATATAAAGCTGAAATATAAAGCTGAAAATTGTCCTTTCAATTTATGTGAAGAATTGTGTTGAATTTTGATGGGGATTGCATTGAATCTTTAGATTGCTTTTGGTAGGGTGGCCATTTTCATTGTATTAGTCATGTCAACCCATGAGCATCGGAGATCTTTCATTCTCTGATATCTTCTTCAATATCTTAAAGTTTCTTTTCTTTCTTTCTTTTTTTTTTTTTGAGACAGGGTTTCTCTGTCCTGGATCTCACTCTGTAGAGCAGGCTGGCCTCGAACTCACAGAGATCCACCTGCCTCTGCCTCCCAAGTGCTGGGATTAAAGGCATGCGCCACCACTGTTGGGTGAAAGTTTTTATTGTACAAGTCTTTCACTTGCTTGGTTAAAGCTGCCCCATATTTTTGTTTGAAGCTATTGTAAAAGGGATTGTTTCCCTGATTTCATTCTGGTTTTTTGTCATTTGCATATAAAAACACTACAGATTTTTTTGTGTTAATTTTTTTATCCTGCTACTTTGCTAAAGGTGATTTTATTCAGTTTTAGTCATTTCTTGTTGGAGTTTTAAAGCTCATTTTTGCACACAAACATATCATCTTCAAATCAAGATACTCTGACCTTTTCCTTTCTAGTTTGTATACCCTTGATGTCCTTCAGTTATCTTATTGCTCTAATTAGAACTTAAAGTACTGTATTAAATAAACATGGAAAGAGTGGACAACCTTCTCTTGTTCCTGACTTTAGTGGAATTACTTTGAGTTTCTGTCCATGTAGATTGATGCTGGCTGTTGGCTTGCTGCAAATCTCCTTTATTACATTGAGGACTGAGGTATACCCTTTGTATGCCTAATATCTCTGGGACTTTTTTTATCATGAAGAGGTGTTGGATTTTGTCAAAGGCTTTTTCTGCATCTAATGAGATGATCTTGCATTTTTTTTGTCTTTCAGTCTGTTTACATGGTGTTCTACATTTTTGAAACATGGCAGCATCTCTGAGCTGAAGCCTACTTGATCATAGTGGATGATCTTTTTGATGTGTTCTTGGATTCTGTTTGCCAGTATTTTATTGAGTATTTTTAGATCAATGTTCATTGGTGACATTGGTCTGTAAGTCTTTCTTTGTTGAGTCTTTGTGTGGTTTGGGTATAGAGCAACTGTAGCCTCATAAAACAAATTGGGCAATGCTTCTCCTCTTTCAATTTTGTAGAATAATTTGAGGAGTGTTGGCATTAACTTTTCTTTGAAAGTCTGGTAGAATTCTGAGTTAAAACTCTCTGGCTCTGGGTTTTTTTAGTTGGGAGACTTTTAATGACTGCTTCTATTTTACTAGAGATTATAGGTTTGTTTAAATTGCTTATCTAATCTTGATTTAACTTTGTTAAGTGGTATCTCTCAAGAAAATTATCTATTTCTTTTAAATTTTCCAATTTGATGGAGAAAATACTTTTTAAGTATGTCCTTATGATTCTCTGGATTTCCTCAGTGTCTATTGTTATATCACCATTTTTGTCTCTAATTTGATTAACTTGTATCTTCTCTCTCCATCTTGTATTTAATTTGGCTAAGGCTCTATCAATCTTACTTATTTTCTCAAAAAACAAACTCTTCATTGTAATTCTTTGTAATTTTTTCTATCTTATTGAATTCATCTCTAAGTTTAATTATTTCTTGATGTCTGATCCTTTTGGGTGTAATTTTGTCATTTTATTTGAGAGATTTCATGTGTGCTATTAAGTTGCTAGTATGAGATCTCTTCAATCCTTTTTTTTAGTGTAGGCACTTAGTACTGTGAGCTTGCCTTTTAGAGCACCCTCACTGTGTCCCCTAATTTTGGGTGTGTTGTATTTTCATTTTATTGAATTCTAAAAAGTCTTTAACTTATTTCTTAATATCATTCTTGACCCATTTTTCTTTCAGTAATGAGATGTTCAGTTTCCATGAGTTTGTAAACTCTCTGTTGCTTTTGTTGTTGATATTCAGCTTTAATATTTGGTGGTCAGAGAGGATGCAGGGTCTTCTTTCAATTTTTTTGTATCTGTTGATACATGACTTGTTCTGTGTCCAAGTATGTGGTCAATTTTGGAGAAAGTTCCATGAGGTGCAGAAAAGAAGGTATATTCTTTTTTCTTTGAATGAAAGATTCTGTAAATACATTTTAGGTCCATTTGTTTTATAATATCAGTTAGCTTCAGCATTTTTCTGTTTAGTTTTTGTATTAATGACATGTCTATTGGTGAGATTGGGATAATGAAGTTTCACAGTATCAATATGTGATAGTCAATGTGTGATTTACCTGTAGTAGTGTTTCTTTTGGGTGACTTTGTGTTTGATGCATCCATGTTAAGAATAGCAATATCTTCCAGGTGATTTTTCCTTTGATGAGTATGCAGTCTCCTTCTCTATCTCATCTGATTAGTTGTAGTTGAACATCTATTTTATCAGATATTAAAATGGCTGTGCAGCTTGCTTCTTGGGTCCCTTTGCTTTTCTATCCTTTTATCTGGAAGTGATCTCTATCCTTGATGTTAAGGTGTACTTCTTGGATGCAGAAGAAGGATGGATCCTGTTTGGGAATCCAGTCTGTTAGTGTCTTTTGATTGGGGTTATTGGCACCATTGATATTGAGAGTTATCAATGAACAGCATTTGTTAATGCCTATTATTTTGTTGCTGTGGTGTGGGGTCTTCCCTCACTTTGATTTTCTGATCTTATAATATTTATTCCTTGTGTTTTCTCAGTTGTGATTAATCTCCTCAGGTTGAGGCACTAATTTTTTAGATTGATACTGTTTAAATTTGGTTTTATCACACAACACATTCAACCCAGGACCACCAGTGAGTGGCATATCTGGCAGGGACTCAGAAGCACTTCCGACCAGGCAACCTACAGCCATCATATATTTCTAGACATTGGGGGCTGTCACAAAGTAATGGAAATAGACTAGAAGTGGGAGCAGGTACTACCAGTGTCTACATAAGGGAGAAAATCTGGGTTTGCCAAGAGGTTTCATGGCATCCTCACAGAGTGGAGTTAGAGAAGGAGGACAGGTACCTGCAAATTATCAGCTATAGGGTTGGGGTTGAGACTGGGGAATTACAAATGGAGAACAGGAAGGAGCATAAAGATCATTTACCTAATTCCCACTCAGGTATGACCAGTAGGTTCCTAGGTACAGAGTGTCTCCAGGTATTGGTGGCTGAAACAAAGGAATGAGTGAGAGATGAATTCTGGGCCTCCCAAATGGTTCTGTGGTGTTTGCAGCATGGAGGCAGAGAGGAAGGACAGGCCTTTGTATGGGTCAGTTATGGGGTTGAGGATGAGAGTAGGGCATGACAGGAAGGAGGGTGAAGGTCACCTGCCTTGAGTGTGGAATATTCTTTATGCTCTGATTTTCTTTACATTTTTTCCTAGCAGTGTTTCCGAGTGAGTTTTCAGTGAACACATCTTAACTGGTCATATAATATACATTGGTCTTTATCCCTTGCTGATTTTAATATTCTTTTTTTGTTCTGTACATTTAGTGCTTTGATTATTATGTGTTGTGAAGATTTTCTTTTCTGGTCCAATCTATTTCATGTTCTATATGCTTCTTGTACTTTGATAGGCATCTCCTGTCTTAGGTTAGGGCAATTTTCTCCTGTGATTTTGTTGAAAATACTTTCTCTGTCTTTGACCTAGGTTCCTTTCTTTTTTCTTTTTTCTAGTATTCTCTCTCTCTCTCTCTCTCTCTCTCTCTCTCTCTCTCTCTCTCTCTCTCACACACACACACACACACACACACACACACACACACACACACACACAGCACCATTAGAACTGTGGCATGGGCCACCCCGGTATGACTAAGAGAGAAGGTAGGAGCACAGTGCAGAAGTGAACCATTTCCACCACAGTTGACTTACTCACATGTAAGTACCTACTGCCAAGACCAAGGCCTTGTGGATGTCAAGAGACTCAGATCCCCAGTGAAAACTCCCCTGAGCTAAACAGGCACAACTAGAGAGTGGCCTAGGGAAGAGGATTCTTCTGGCATGATTGCTTCTTCTCCTGGTCTTAAGCTCCAGGAATACCACTATCTGGCTCACCCTTGTCTAGAGCTTTCAGGGCCTCTAGGACACAGCCTGACTCTTGGGAAGTATGCTGCCTGGCTCTGTACTGTAAGTGTGGAGGAAATACAATTTTCTTGAAGAAAATTGAGCAGTGAAGGAGGATAGAGACAGGTTAATTTTATCTTATTTATTTAATCTCATAATGCTGTTATAACAAGCTTCTAAAAATTTAGTGACTTAAAACCACACAAGTGTATTTTCCTACACTATTGTAGGTCAGATGTCCAGTATCAGTTTCACTGAGTTAAGGTCAGGTTGTTGGTAGAGTTGGGGTTCTAAGAGAAGGAATTAACTTCCCTGCCTTCTTATGCATCTTTCATTCCTCAATCTCTGGTCCCTCCCCAACCCTCAAAATGCATCTCCCCAAGCTCTGAGTCTTGCTTCTCTCTCACAGGAAAGAAGAAACAGCTGTGACTAGCCAGAAACAAAATGGTGTGGTATATTCATGATGCAAAACCTACAAAATGATATAATATGTTCATGAAGCAAAACCTGTGAAAACAGAGGAAGAACAGAGGATACTTACTTATGGAAAAGAGTTTAGCTTCCCTATTACATCACATGTCAAGAACACAGTCAAGTGGCATGCATGTCAGACACTAAGCATTACAAGCAATGAAGAGTGCCAGCTGCTATTCTGCATCTGTGAACTGGAGGAAGCATCTTTAAAAACGTCATGAAGCATTTATATTTACCTTTTATTAAGTGGCATAAGAAAGTTTCAACATATACAAATAAAAGAAACTGAACCAAACCAAAACAGCAGCAGCAACAACAAAAACAAACAAGAAAACAAAAACAAAAGGAAAGAAAGGAAAAGAAAGAAGTTCAGACAACATTTTGGTCAAAATACCACAAAAATATAGGAGAAATATTAAAAGTCAAAATGCAGAAAGTCTAGTTTTTACAAACATTTTTTTTAAAAAAAATCTCATTTATACAACTCTTTATCAAACATGAAATGTAAACAAAATCAGAGAATTTCTTGAAAGTATGATAATGAAATTATATTTAAGAAACTATACACTTGGGCTGGAGAGATGGCTCAGAGGTTAAGAGCACTGACTGCTCTTCCAGAGGTCCTGAGTTCAATTCCCAGCAACCATATGGTGGCTCACAACCATCTATAATGAGATCTGGTGCCCTCTTCTGGCCTGCAATCGTGCATGCTATATGCATAATAAATAAATAAATCTTTTAAAAAAAAAAAAAAAAAAAAAAAAAAAGAAACTATACACAAACAAACAAAAACAACAACAACAAAACCAAAGCTCAGAGGAAATGCATTGCTGTAAATTACTTATTAAACAAAAAATAAATGAATCATCCTAAAAATGGAAGAGTTGGAAGAACAGCATTTAGTAAAAGACTAGAAGAAAAGAGTTAGCAAAGCTAGAAGCAGAAACTATGAAAGTCAAAAGGAAAAGAGAATAAGTGTAAAGCTGCCTCTATGAAACAACAATCACGGTGAAAAGAAGAAAACCCTAACAAGTTTAAAAACGAGATAAATGACTGCCCCAGCTTTAGGGGCTACAAACTGTCCTGCCATGGCTGATTCAGCTGCCCAGGGCATCTCACCAAATGTAAAAGTGAGCAAGGATGGACAGAAACACATGAAACAACAAAAAGTCTGCAGACGGTGGATTGTAGGAAAGAAGTACATGCCTTTAATTCCAGTACTCAGAAGGCAGAGGCGAGTGGATCTCTGACCTCAAGGCCAGCTTGGTCTACAGAGTGAGTTCCAGGACAGCCAGCCAGGACTATACAGAGAAACCATGTCTCAAAACAACAACAACAACAACAACAACAACAACAATAACAACAACAACAACCAGTCAAATAAAAACACAGAAAGAAAAAAATATGCCCCTCCCCCAAACCAGAAAAAAAAAAATCAAGTTTTTATAAATTTAATTTTTTTTTTTTTTTTTTTTTTGGTTTTAAAAGACAGGGTTTCTCTGTGTAGCTTTGAGCCTTTCCTGGAACTCGCTTTGGAGACCAGGCTGGCCTCGAACTCACAGAGATCCGCCTGCCTCTGCCTCCCAAGGGCTGGAATTAAAGGCGTGTGCCACCACTGCCCGGCAAATTTAATTTTTATTGGTGCCAGTTTTAGCAATAATTCAAAGATGTCCCAAAATTTAACAAGTGATTCCAAAGTACCGCTTTTACCACTTTATATAAATCAGCCTACCTCTTGGATTTTGTCTAAGATACACTTGTATGTAGCATGAATTTTAAAGAGTCTTATTAATAAGAACGAACCTGGGGCCTGTTATTGGGGTGAATGCTGGAAGGTCAGAGAGACAGAACAAGCTATAGCTAACCTTACCTAGCCAACTTCTCAGCTGATCTTGTTTCCTCAGACTGGAAGCTTCTGAGTCCTCATCCAAATGGATCACAGCTAAACTGTGCTGCTTGAAAGCCTGAAAGCTTAATCAGCCAAAAGCTTCTAGTTTCTGGTCCTCACGCCTTATATACCTTTCTGCTTTCTACCACCACTCCCTGGGATTAAAGGCTTGCTTTCTGGGATGAAAGGCGTAAGTCACCATGCTTGGCTGTATCCTTGAACACATGGATTTCTGCCTCTGGAATACTAGGATTAAAGGCGTGTGCTACCACTGCCTATCCTAAGTATTTAGTGGCTTTTCTGTTCTCTGACCCCAGATAAGTTTATTAGGGTATACAATATTTTGGATATTTTGGGGAACACAATACCACCACACTTGTACACACACACACACACACACACACACACACACACACACACACACACTCCAGCTTTGTGTCACATAGAAGCATACAAAATAGTGCAGCTGTTTGTGTTTTTAGTTCTTATGCCTTTGAGGCCATGTCCTGCTATGTAGTCCAGCCTAGCCTTACTCTTGATCCCCCTGTTTTAGCTTCTCAAGGCTGGAACACATTCCATGTTTCTATTTCTGAAGTACTGGTTACACAAAGAGGAAAATTCCGAGGAACTTAACTAATTTTAAAGTGGATAGAAAGAGCATGTCCTATTGCACAAATCTCTCCATTCTGGTACATGGACAACACATGCCACTAATGGATATTTTCATGTTAAAAATATAGAGATTAGTTGGGTGGTTTGCTTCAAGAAGCATGTATATATGAAACCCCAAATTGGTTACTTCCATTGGATGGAGATATGAGAGGGTAAAGATGGAAAGAGAGAGCTGAACTTTTCAGTTTCTGTAAAGAGTTAATTTGTGGTTCATGAGAATGTATCACCAAAATAACTATTCTTTTTATAACAATGAAAAGGAGCCTTTGCCTATTTTGAGCTATAAAGGACATTTTCTTAATGGTTACCATCCAAGCTTAATAAATGCTGCCACATTTACAATTTTAGGTGTGACTTTCTCACATGCTACACAATCATGTTCATGTCAATTTTGTTCCCCCAAATTAACACGCTCTAGTATTCATGTGTTCAACAGTTTCCCTCTAAATTACTGGAACTGGTCACTCATTCCTGGGCTTGCTTAGTTGTCTAAATACATTCATTTTACAGTGGAACTTAATATTAACACAACTTTTGAAAATGGCTTTCATGTGGCCACTTGTCTCTGCTTCATAAATATAGCTAAGTTTCTCTCAATGAAGACTGTGGGCCCATCTCAGCTTCATGTTAATGCACACACTCGGCATTCTCCTCAAGTTTTAACTGTAATCCTATGACCACCCTATTTTTGTTTGAAGCAAACATTTCATGAACCCTGGGAAGGTGAAAAGATCGCTGCATTGGGACTTCAAAGAGTTTCTGTTCCTACTTCCTCTGCTTATTAAATGGCCACAGTTGTGTAGCTTAACTTCTTGTAGTCTGCTTTTATAAATGACAAGTAGGATTTACTGCATGAAATACAGGAAGATATTATAACCAAACGAGTTATCATTATAGGAAGAGCTTTGATGAAATCAAAGGCTTCTAGAAATTGATGATATCCTTATTACCATGGCCACAGAGGTGATTTAATGTGCTACATAGGTTTGGAACAACGGGTATCTTTTTTTTTTTTTATCATTATTATTATTATTATTTTACAACACCATTCAGTTCAACATAATAGCCACAGAATCCCCTGTTCTCCCCCTCTCGCCCACCCCTCCCCCCAGCCCACCCCCCATTCCCACCTCCTCCAGATCAAGGTCTCCCCCGAGGACCGGGGTTGACCTGGTAGACTCAGTCCAGGCAGGTTCATTCCCCCCTCCCAGACCGAGCCAAGTGTCCCTGCATAAGTCCCAGGATTCAAACAGCCAACTCATGCAACGAGCCCAGGACCTGGCACCAATGCACAGCTGCCTCCCAAACAGATCAAGCCAACTGACTGTCTCACCCGTTCAGGTGGCCTGATCCAGTTGGGGGCCCCTCAGCCTTTGGTTCATAGATCCTGTGCTTCCATTCATTTGGTTATTTGTCCCGGTGCTTTATCCAACCTTGGCTTCAACAATTCTCGCTCATATAAATCCTCTTCTTACTCACTAATTAGACTCCCAGTGCTCCACCAGGGGCCCAGCCGTGGATGTCTGCCTTCAGATTCCTCAGTCCTTGGATGGGGTTTATGGCACCACTATTTGGGTGTCTGGCCATCCCATCACCAGAGTAGGTCAGTTCCTGCCGTCTCGCGACCATTGCCAGCAGTCTTTTGAGGGGGTATCTTTGTGGATCTCCGTGGGCCTCCCTAGCTCTCTGCTTCCTCCCCTTCTCACCTTCTCATGTGGTCTTCATTTACCATGGTCTCCTATTCCTTGTTCTCCCTCTCTTTTCTTGATCCAGCTAGGATCTCCCACTCTTTCCCTCGACTGTCGCCCTTCATTGTTCCCACTCATGACCAGGCTATTCATGTAGATCTGGAACAACGGGTATCTTTAAAGTAAAGCTGAGTTCAGGTTTTCCTGAATTATTGAAAGTACTTATGTCAGTTCTGACTTTGTTTACTTTTATCTCTTTGCCAAAAGTATTATTTTATAGCACCTCCTCCCCCTGCTGTTCACATGTCCTTGTTTGCATATTTGTTAAACCAGAGAGAGAAAAACAGGAATAAAACCAATGGAGTTCACCTGCCTCACTCAACAAACTTTTGTAGTCTCCCTCCCCTGTTTCCCTCCCTCCCTCTTCCTCTTTCTTTTTGCTGGTGTCCTATTAAAATATTTTCATTTTTTTTTGAAATTTGCAGAACTGTGCTAAGAACCTCTAAAATAACCACTCTGGGTATAGTCTACAGCATTAGTTTTAACGGTACATGTGGTAAAATACTACAAATAGGAAGATTTCTTTTTCTCGTAAGATGAGAGTCAGTCAGAATGGCCTTACAGACAGCACCGGAAAAGGGTTCTTCTACTCAGGAAGTTTTTGCTTCTAGACTCTGGGTACTAACTGAATTAGTATGAAATTTGTTGCAAAATAAGTAACATTTTGGACAAGCACTGCCTTCAGATTATAGTTACTGAATACGACTTGTCTGGAGCCCTGGGATCCTAAGTTCTGTTAAGGTCAGTGAATTTATTGGTCTTAAAAAAAATATAGAGTGCTGTGTAGGACTTGAAGGAACCCACCAGCTTGTTTTCTCCTGAATTACTGAACCCTGAGTTCCATCACTGGTCACAACTTTGCTTTATGAGATATATGACAAAAGAAAAAGGAAACATTACAAAGTTGATAAATTCAATGTAAACACTTCTCAGGGTAATACCACTTTCCAGACACATGCTAATAGTCTATGAGTAACATTTCTAGTCCCATTCACTGTCATTCACTATGAGATGTAACATATTATCTGTTACTATTCTCAAGTCATTCTCCCACATTACATACATAATAGTATGTCACTGGTGCCTCAGTCTTCCAAAAGCCAGAGAGAGCTCTTCACGTTCTAACCAAACCTCTCATTATTTCCCTGAGTTTTCTTTTTGGTCACCCAGGCATCATCCTAAAGTGATCCTGGGCTCTTCATCCTTCCTAACTTCCAAACTCATTCAGACCACAGGCCCCACCGATTTAATTCCCTAAATGGTTCTCAAAATTACCATCTCCTCCTCATCTTAGCAATCACATTGCTTTAGTAAGGAATCATCCCCCTCCTAGGCCGTTAGGAGAGCTTTGCCATCATCCTCTGCCCAAGCAGTGGCTCTCCCACTTCTCTTGCCATCAGCCTGATCTGCTCTGGTGCTGCAGCTCTCCTATGGGCAGCATAGAACACTTGTGACTCAGCAAACTCCACACCCTGTCAGGTCTCACACCCTTACCATGTGTCTCTGGGACCTTTTTCTTGGCACACTCTCACATTTCAGTCCCTACCTTCGCTCCATACCATGAATAATCCTGATTTCCTTTGAGCCAATTCTGTCCACATGCCCTGTCCTACTTTGCTTTTTACTGATATGACAAAGATCAGGACCAAAAGCAACATGGAGAGGAAAGGATTTATTTGGCTTACACGTGCCAAATAAATCCTTTACACAGTTTATCACCCAGGGAAGCGAAGACAGGGAGTAAAGTAGGGCAGGAACCGAGGGGTGGAAACTACAGCAGTGGTACTTACTGGCTTGTTCCCCATGGCTCCTTCATGTTCAGCCTGATTTCCTAACCACCCTAGACCTCTTTTCCTAAGCTGCAGCACCCACAGTAAACTGGGTCCTCCAACATCAATCATTAATCAAGAAAATGCCCCAGAGGTTTGCCTACATAAAATCTAATGGAAGCGTTTTCTCAAGTGAGGTTCCTCTTTCTAGGTAACTCTAGCTTGTGTGGCATTAACAAAAACTAGTCAGGACATGCCTGATAAGATAAACCATTCCGGTCTCAAGTTGCCAGAGTTTCTTCCACTCCCAACTCTATTGTCTGATGTATGACTGGCAATGGATATCACATGAGTAGATTTGGCCACTAAAGACACTTGATGTAAAAAGGTTTTAGGCTGAAGCCTAAGAGGATGGGAGAGTTCTTTTACCCTTCATTTATATACTGTATATCACACAGAAGTGACTTTTAGTCATTACAGTGAGCATGCTGATTCAACACGGGATGCCCCACTCACCCCCTCTGAAGTGAAGAAAGTGGTGTTCAGAAAATCCATACCTGGGGCCTAGGGAGATAGGTTCATTGGTAAAGTGCTGAGCAATCATGAGGACCTGAGTTCAGATCTTCAAACCCCATGTAATAAGCAGGGCGCAATAGTAGTGTGTTTCTGAAGTTCCAGTGCTAGGGAGGTAGAGACAGGAAAATTCTTGGGAGTTTGCTGGACAGCATGTTTAGCAGAATCAGTGAGTTCCAGTTTAATTGGAGTTGGAGGGTAATTAAGGAAGACTCTTGACATCCCCCTTCTGGCCTCTATGCATACTAGCACAAACACATGCACATTTACACACACACACACACACACACACACACACACACACACACACACACACACAATGTTCCAAATTGCTGCATTCTCTTTCTTGTCTGAACATCTTCAGCATTTCTTTGTCTCTCTTAGATTGAAGTCCAATATAGTTGGCCAACTATAAGACCTATCATTTTACCTTAGGTCTTTGTCTTGACCATCATACTCAATCACCTTGGCCACAATACCGCAAACATGCCTCTTTCCTGGCCACCAGTCACCTTCACATGTACTGTTTCCTGCCCAGAATGGCCCATTTCCCCTCTCCCCTGGATATAACCATCAGGTGACAGTTCCTGTGTTACTTCTTCCAGAAGGATGCCCCCTAACTTCTCTTACTGCCTGCGATTTCTTGGCATCGTTTCTTCCATATCCTTTAGAGTAGGAGTAGAGCATCTCAGAGGATGCTGTTGTTCCCAAGACCAGGGGTTTGTACATTAATGATGACACTTTACTGAAAGATATAAGCAAGGTATCACTAAACAGGAAGCCATCTGAAATATTTTGGATAAACTTGCTGCATTGGTTGTCAGTTACTTTGTTTCATCCTTAATTGCACACTTACCAAAGTTGATATAACTGCTATTAATTATCCATAAATTCTTCAATTCAGATTCGGTCTCTCATGCATGAATGTACACCGTCGTTTAGAGAGATTGCTTTTGTCTAGCTTCCTGTCACACTCTCAGGGCCCGCCTTTTCTTCTGCCCCTTGGGGACCCTTAGCAGCAGGTGCCGAGTGAGGCAAGCTGGTCCTGCCTGCACCCTGGTGTGGTGTAATAGGTTACAGTAGCTTCAGCTGGGACTTGATTGACACTGACCCTTCAGCTCTGCACCCATGGCTGTTCATGTGTCCGAGAGTTAGGAGAAATCAAATTATTCACGGCTGGCTAGGGGTTCTTCAGTCTTCTTGGCAGGAACGTCTAGCTGCCTCTCACTCAAGGTGCTTTCAGAGTGCTAATATTTTCTTTGTAAAAGTGCTTTCTCTGTAGTTCTTACCATGATGGTGGCGTAGAGCGTTAGTGAGTTTATTTATTTACTTATTTTAATATTTTATATGTATGGGTGTTTTGTCTTGATGTGTGTCTGGGCACCAAGTGTGTGCCTAGTATCCACAGAGGATTCCCTGGAATTGGAGATCCAGATGGCAGTGAGCCATCATGTGATGCTGAGAACATGTCCTCTAACAGAGCATCCAGTGTTCCTAACTGCTGAGCTATCTCTCCAGCTTCAGTCTTAGTGAGGCTATTCATATGTGCTTCATACAGTGTGTAGTAGTACACAGCAACTTGGTAGTTTATTTTCTTTATGTTTTTCTTTTCCCAACATTATGATAAAATTCCATACTCCTGAAAGCTCAAAACAACAGAAACAGCCATGCTTACCTCATTCAGAGCCGTCAGCTGCCCTGGCAACGGGGCCTGGGGGTGGGCAACTTCAGGCATCTCAATGTTCTCTCTATCCTGACTTCTCTTTATTTTGGCTATTAATGTGATTTTTTTTAAAGAGTGAAAACCAGAGTAAAAATAAAATAAATCACTTTTACTAGTTTTAGTGGTCTTCTGCCTCCCAACAGCTGTCTGAACTTGGAAAGGCTCAATAGTGGTGGAATTTAGCCTATCATTTTACATTTAGACATCTAGGCTGTGTTGCCTCCTGATTTAGAGTATATCCCTTTCATCCCCACTCTGTATTCTGTCATCCCTATTGATGAGTTTTACAGTCACAGACCTGACCAATCAGAGATTCAAAGAACCTTTCTTTAATTAATTTTTTTCTACTGAATATACACAGACATTTTGTCATTTCCTAAATAATACAATGCAGCTATTTATACAGCATTTGCTTATATTAAGTTTTATGAGGAACACAGAGATGACTTGAAGTAAAAGGGCCCTATGCACAGGCTACATGCAAATACTACAGTGTCTGTGTGAATGGCTTGGGAATCTGTGAAGTTTGCTCTCTGTGGTGTTCTATAACCAACTGGCTAGAGATTCCCAAGAACAAATACATACATATATATATGGATGTATGTATATACGAATGGGAGACCAAAAGGTTGAATTATTCCATTATATGAGTGCTTAGAAATGTTCATCTATGAAACTTAATATATATCTTGTCAATCAATGTGTCTTCTTTTTTTCTGCTTTCACTAACTACCTCTCTCCTAAATTTGTGTTGTAGGAAGAAGGCTCTGAATTTGTCTTCTCACATGGATAGTTCTAGTCACCAAGCACCTGACAAGACCCATGGTTACATTGTGTTTGAACCCAGATTCTGCATTACCAGTTGTGTGAATGACCTACATTTAAATAAAGAGTGTGGACAATGTACAAGTAAGAGCAAAGAGAGGTGAAGTGATACAGACACACTTCCAAAGTGTGTAGCACAAAGGCAGTTATACATTTAATACACAAATGACAGACAAGTAAATATGAAATAGATAAGAAAGATGGGTAATTTTTGGTTGCCTAATACTTTCACTGGAAAACTATTTTTAATTTCTTTTGAATTGCAATATTGCTCCATTTTTGTCATTTCCAGAGAAACATGTTTTGATGAGCTAGTTTGCTGGCCACATGTCATCTCTGTGTTAGGAAGTGATTCCCCAAGACATAAAGAAAGATTCTGCCATCTTCCTTCTGGACAGGACAACGTTAGAGTCATCACGCTTCATGTTTGCAGTGTTTGCAGAAGCGGGTGTCACTGTCTTGTGGTAGTCGGGTTTCTACTGCTGTGACAAAAACCATGACCAGAAACAGCTGCAGAGGAAAGTCAGAGCAGGGACTCAAGACAGGAGCCTGGAGGCAGGAAATGAAGCAGAAGCTTAGAGGAGGGCTCTTTATAAGCTTGCTCTCCACTGTTTTCTCAGCTTGCATTCTTATGCACCCCAGGACTTCCTGTCCAGAGGTGGCAGTGGGCTAGACCCTCTTACATCAATCATTAATCAAGAAAATGTCCCACAGACTTACCTACAGGCCATTCCTAAGTAAGCATTTTCTGAGTTCCTTCTTAGATACGTTTGGGTTTATGCCACATTGACAAAAACCAACCAGTACTCTTTCCAATGCGAGTTTGCAAGACTTGATAGTGAGTTAGGAGTTGGAAGTATTATTGGCAAAGGGGAGTGTTTTCATGCAGCAGTAGTAGAGAGTTATACATTTGTAACCTGTAAGGACAGATGGTCAAATCTTCAGTTGGCATGCTTTGTAGGGAGTAGGAGGACCCTTCTATCATCTGACGGATAGAAGAGCAGAGACTGCCATTAAAATGCCCACCTCTGGTCTTGTTGTGCATTAAGGGAAAGAATGGGCACCTGGTTTGTTTAAGAACATGGAACCCCTGGGAAAATTCAAGTGCCTCACCCTCAGGTGGCTACAGTCCTTCTCTTCTAGGGTCTTCCTTTGAGACCCCAGGGTCTTTTTTTACCCAGCAGACTCCAACAGAGATACATGGATTGTCAGTTACTCACACAGAGTGGAAACTGAGTTTCTGCATAAAGATTTGAGCTCTCTGCATTTGTTAGAGGAGGCAGGAACTTCTTGGTTGGGAATTAACATAAGGAACAGTTACCATCCTGCTCCAGCAGCAGGGCCTGGGTAAGGAGAGTCTCAGCAGTAATAGTAGGCAATGAAGTTAGTACCTGTAAGGTACAGTATGCCTGCAGCCTGGCATTCTAGTCAGATAGATGCATAGACTTTCTAATTATATGTCATAAATTGCTAATTCTAAATGACCTGTATGATTCTGACTAGATTTTTTTGCAACTTTATTGGGATCCTCAATAAATAAAATTCAATACTACTACGACTTGTCTCCTTGCCTAAAAAGAGGCTGGTCCTGTGAACTATGAAGACACGAAATTCCAAACACATTGTACATACTGTGAATACTCCCAGTGATCCCATGCACTCTGGTCACTGCACAAGCGCTCTTTTCTGTTACTGGACCAGAGCTAAGCCCTGGACTGCCAGCCTGGAAGCTGCAGCGCTGAGGGAGGGAGCAATGCGTTGTGCAGCTGGGGACGCTGGAATTGGTGAGAGCTGGCTCCGCAGCAATGGGGTCTGGGCTAGCTCTGAAGGGGTGGGGAGGGGACGGGCTCCCTGGGGCGGGGGGAGGGGGCAAATAGCACGGCTGCTGTCGATCTGCCAGTCCCCTGAGCCTGACTGCTTTTTGGCTTCATCCCACCCAGCAGAGCCTCCTCCTGTCGTGGAAGCCACGCACTGAACAGCGAGACCTGGACCCATCCAGGCAGAACAGCCACCCAGGAACAAGAGTGACAGCTGGGAGGCCGATGGTGACTTGGGAAGCGAGGGATCCGGAGGTGAGCTTGGGGCTTTCAAAGCACAGTGGGGCGGTTGTTGCGCTCAGGGCAGCAGTGTGGCTGGGCGCTTCTTGTGGTTGCAAGCGCACACAGGCAGGGTAGGGACAGCTGTAGAGTGAACAGCGCCTGAGGGCAACGTGCACCCTCAGGGCTCTGGGAATGTCCAAATGTTCTCAGTTTAGCAGCGGAAGAGTGTTGAGGGAGCGGTTAGCAAGTGGCCAGTCCTCCATACCCCTTCCTCCAAATACGCTCCCCGAGACTGAGACTGAGTCAAGGGGTTGCAGGCTGCTTCCCCACCAGCCCTGCGTGCCGCCCCTGTACAGGTAAAGTTTGTCTCTCTGGGTTCAGTCTGTCCTCTGCTCCCGCAGCCCCGCAGGCAGGCACCACTGCTCTTCGCTTTCCTGCTGCAGCCCTCACCATGGAGTCCCCGGTCCAGATCTTCCGTGGGGAGCCAGGCCCCACCTGCGCCCCGAATTCTTGCCGACTCCCCAACAGCAGCGCTTGGGTCCCTAACTGGGTAGAATCGGAAAGCAACGGCAGTATGGGTTCGGAGGACCAGCAGCTGGAGACTGCACACATCTCTCCGGCCATCCCTGTCATCATCACCGCTGTCTACTCTGTAGTGTTCGTGGTGGGCTTGGTGGGCAATTCGCTGGTCATGTTTGTCATCATTCGGTGAGTGCGGGACAGGGTGTGGTGGTAGCAGGGGTGAAGGGATGACAGTGCGACAGTGTGTGTGTGTGTGTGTGTGTGTGTGTGTGTGTGTGTGTGTGTGTGTGAGAGAGAGAGAGAGAGAGAGAGAGAGAGAGAGAGAGAGAGAGAGAGAGGGAGAGAGAGAGAGAGAGAGAGAGAGAGAGGACAGACAGACAGAGACAGACAGACACAGAGAGAGGTGTGGTGTCTCTTCTGTGCAGGGTTCTAGAGATTCTTCACACAGGGCAAATCCGTGGTACCTTTAAGGACTTAAAAGCTACAGCAGAGGCTCCAAATCTCTGCTGAGAGAACACTGTGGAAAAAGTGCCAGGGTTCTGATCCCAAGGTCATCACCTGGTAAAGAAAAGAGAACATCTATGTGGCTTTTGCTTGTTTACCTGCTTTGGATTGAAATAGTTTACTGCCCTGTGTAAATTTTTCTTTAAATAAACTCCAGGCCCACCAAATGCAGTGGAGATAATTCAGAGTTTTCTGTGATTCACTGGATTGGTGTTGTGGCTTATGAAATGAAAACCAATATGATAATTAGTGAATATCCACTAGCATGATTTTGCAGTGCCAGAATCAAACTCAATAAGGCAAGCTCTCTATCCCTGAGCTATTTGTTTAGCCCTTGGTTTTTTGACATAAGGTCTTCTTATGTAGTCCAGGCTGGCTTTGAATTCATTCTGTAGCTCAGGCTGGTCTGGAACTCCCATCTTCCTGCCTCCATCCTCCTGAGTGCTAGGATTATAGCCCTGGGCCATGATGCCCAGTTCACAGAAGTCTCCATTTCCCCTTCACCTTCTCCCTGTATCCTGTATAAACTCTGAGCTCTGGCTGCTTCCTAGCTTACTTTCCCTGTTTCCTAAGTGATCCAATCATATCCTCCATGGCCTCATAGCTTTCTTCTGCCCTTTTGGTATATTCTCCTGATTAGTCAAACAAAGAACCAGAACCAGTGGTGCATGTGCATGCTGAAAGAATTCATACAGGGAATTGGTTTATGCAAGTGGAAATCTTTAATTTAGGAAGCCAGAAGGGGTAGATGCTATGCCTGGGTAGAACTTCTTCCTTGGTGAACCTCAGTTATACCCTCAATGCCTTTTCCTGGTTCAGCCAGCCCACCCTTGTGGTCAGGATTACTTCCCCTATTTAAAATCAACTGAATCTAGAAAAATACCTTCTACAAAAAACTTTTGCAGTAACACCCAAATGAATGTTTGAAGACCTGGAAACCATAGTCTGGCTAAGGATAAACATTAAAATTATCTCCACACTGTTCCCCAAATGGCTTCATTCTTTCTTGTTTTTCCCATGTCACTATGGTTTTCAGGTATATGATGATAAACCCAAAAACTCTCTCTCTCTCTCCCCATTATCCAGTCTTAAAACAAAACAAAACAAAACAAAACAAAAAAAAAAAAAAAAAAAACAAAACAAAAAAAAAAACTCCACTATCTCCCCTTATTCTGATGGCTACCTGATGATCCAACATGAACTTCTGAATTTCTCGGCCTACCTGTATTAGTCTGAGAGGGCTACCATTACAAAGCTCTGTAGACTAGGTGGCTTCAATAACAGAACATTTTATCTGACAGTTTGGGGTACAAAAAGTCCAAGGTTAAAGTGTACCAGGTTAGTTTCCTCTGTATCTCTCTTTTTGGCTGTCATCTCCAGGTGATCAAATGGCCTTCTTTCTGTATGTGGCTATGTCTTAACCTCTAATAAAGACAGCAGACATAGCAGCTGATGTGTGATCTCACTGGATCTTAATTACTTCTTCGATGTCCAAGTCTCGAGTTACATTCTGAGGTGCCAGTGATTGGGACACCAATCTAGGGCACTTCCTTCCAGCTTCAAGTTCTACAGCAACTACATTATATTCCGTGTAGTCAAAAGTTCACTCCTATGAAGGTACATTTCTTTGTCAATGAATTTTAAGGATAAACAAAGAAAAAAATTACAAAGAAACATAAAGTAAAAATGAGAAATTCTTTGGGTCTTAGTGATAGGCTTTGCCTTTCCTTTTCTCTTCAGTTTTCAGTAATTTGCAGTCAGGGCTTGGCTCACTCCCAGACCTTCTCTCGAGTAGAAGACATTTGGTTCTTTGTAGCTCAGCATCACTGTGTTGAAAGTTCCTCAGGAGAGTCATCTTGAAAGAGGCTTAGAGGTAACCATGGAAGGACTACTATGGAAAAGACTACATTTCCTAAGCTCAAATTCATTGACCTATCCAAATTTCCTGAGCATGGAGCTTGATACTCATGAAGAAACCAATTTCCTCAAGTATTAATAGGAGAAAAGTTTACTCTTCCTTAAGCCACTAAGCAAAAGTTCCATAGTTCACTCTGCTTATGGCATCTTAAGTTTGGGACAGATAATGGCTTATTCAGGTTATCCCTGAGGCAGTCTAGACTGCATGGCCAGACTGTGTGGCTGCCTCAGAATTGAGTCAGTATAGGAAGGAATGAGACGACCCAGTTGGAGAGTCTGCAATAGCATTACTTCTTTAATGTCAGATCTTTCATCCCCTCCGCAAAGTTCCCATAATCCCTGCACTAGATGTCCTTGTCTTCCAAAGTCTCACCTGTATCAGCTTGGCCTCCTTTTACATATCACAAACCCCTGCAGAGGAGCACAAAAAAGACTAGTGTGCAGTGTGGTCACCTGCACACCGTTCACTACTGCTCCATCCTACAACTTTATCCTGGGCTTTGGATGAAACAGTATGCTCTCATTTTTCTGCATCAAATCTTGGAATCAACATTAATATTTCTTTTTACAAAAGAATCAAAAAAGCAACATCAGAAATTAAGAGCCCATCTTTCTTTCTTTAATTATTTTGTACAAGTTTGAGAATCTCTTAAAAGAGAGTCAGTTTCATGGCAGCTGCTTGTGTGGATTACTTAAACTTGTTTTCTCCCAGTAGAGTATGTGATCACAATAAAGTATGGAGGCTGCACAGCTGTTTCAGAACAGAAGCTAAAATAACCATATGAAGATAAAGAGGTTGTGGAGGGAGGGAGAGAGGGAGGGAGGGAGGGAGGGAAGAAGCCAGCTGGGCTGGGGCATAGCCCTGTAATCCCAGCTACTTGGGAGGCTGAAGCAGGAGAAATGTGAGTTTAAGGCCTATTTGGACAACTTAGAGCAAAATAAATCTCAAAACAAAAACTAAAAACACAGAGCTGGAGGAAATTCCTCGGTGTTTGAACACTTACTGAGCACACATAGGGCTCCAGCATCATAGAAAAGAAATACAGAAATGTGCTGTAGAGTTCTTTATGCCTGAACAGACCACAGACAAAGCCTTCTGAACTGCTCCCATGTTCTCCTGGCTTTACAGTCTTTCCTGATATCTGTCTTGGGGCTAGTTTCAGGAGAACTTGTTTCTTACTGGGAGAGAAGAATTCCTCTCTATTAGCTATTGTGCTGTATCCTGAGTGGCAATATCTTGCTGAGAACTATGTGGGTGGCACTTCCTTCACCCTAGCTTGACTTCTGGATGCAGACTGTTGTGGTTGCCCCTGGAGGCTCTCTGCTTAGCTAGAAATCTAAATTTCTGTGGCTGTAAGACAGCTGTCATTCTAAGACGGATGGAATTTCAGTGGGACAAGTAATACAGGCTTAGAATTGTATCAAGAGCTTTGAAGTAAACAATTACTTGTTCCTCACCTTTTCTTTAGAGGTTATGTCAGCTTATGTCTTAGACAAAGAAAATTTGTATAAGAAAAATAGATAGTGGTAGTCTTTGTTTTTGAGACAGTCTCACTAAATTCTCTAAGCTCTCCTCAAACTCACTATCCTCTTACTTTTGCCTACCAAGTGCTGGGGTTACAGCCCTGTGCTAGCACACCTCACAGGAGAATGGAGTTTAAGAATGGGGCTAGCGCTGCAAAACACTTGTGGGTTATTGTTTTTTTCACTTGTTTAACACTTATTATCCCAAAAGGCCAAACCTTTCATAAAAGGTTTAAATCTTTGCTTATGTCAAGTCTCAAGATTTCTATAGGATGTCAGAGAAATAATTTTAAATATCTATATGTGTTTTGGTATGACTGTGCCCTGTGGAACATATTGGAATTTGTTCTGAGAGATCATTGCTATGTGGCAATACCAAGAGGAACGGATGAGCTCTTTCCAGTCACTGACTACTCCAGTGAAATTATTTCTTGGGCATTCCCCATCCTCCTTGGCCACAAGCCTGCTGGGATAGCCTGCCCAGGTGTGACTTGGCTTAGGGTTGGCACTGTACTTAACTCCCTGTGTGGTAACAGAGAGGGAGGCCAGCAGCCTGTGCTTATGGTGCTGGCTCTGTGCATGGGAGTGAGCACTGAAAACAACCTGGCTCCAATGTGGAATGAGATTCCACAGAGGGACCTCAGACTGAGGGAAGGGCCAAAGACAGCTTAGAGGCAAGGGCTACATTTTCTTTCTTTTCGGAAATGAATAAACTACTGCTTTTTAGTAAACAATCACAATTTCAATATCAAGTAATCCAGAAGGATGTTTAGCAAATTAATTTTATTGAGATGAACTGAAGATATCTGGAGAATTTAATGAAACAAACTCATTATATTTTCAAATCATTCAACTGAGAAGTAAGACCAGGACAATCTTCATTTCTGATTATTTTTATTTTTATTTAATATCTGAAAAGAGACTTTTCTAAAAGTTCTTTGTAGCTGAGTTCACAGGAGAATTTAATGAAAGACATAGATTTCAACATACTCTGCCCCTCACATGCAGTCTTCCCACCATAAGCATCCTGCCACATGCAGAAGGAGGCAATTGACTCTGCTGACTCAGTATCGTCACCCAGACTCCACAGTTCGCACTGGAGTTGCTCCACCCTATCAGGTATCACTGAGGCCTAACTGACTACTGAAAATTACTTGTGTTGAAGGTGTGTTTAAAATGTCACTCAAAGGCTCACATGTTGAAGATGTTGTCATCCACTTGAAGCGCTGCTCAGAGGCAGTGGAACTTTGAAGAGGTATGACTTAATGTAAGGAAGTGAGGTCACTGGCTGCATGCCCTTGAAGGAGATATTGGGGGTGTATACATGAGCTCTCTGTCTCTGTCTCTCTCTGTCTCTCTCTGTCTCTCTGTCTCTCTCTCTGTCTCTCTCTCTGTCTCTCTCTCTGTCTCTCTCTCTCTCTCTCTCTCTCTCTCTCTCTCTCTCTCTCTCTCTCCTCTCCCTCTCTCCCATTGATGCATGAAGTAAACATGCCTTCTTTACCATGGTATACTGAACCATCATGATCTCTTCCCAACAAATGGACCAACAGTGGACTGAAACTTCCCAAACTGGGAGCCATGACAACCTTTCCTCATTACAGATTGATTACCTCAGGTATTTTGTTACTGTGATAGGAAAATAACATCATTTAAAACATGTATGAACTGTGACATTTTTAACTTAATCAAACAAACACAGTCATTATCACACAGTGTTGTTACTTCTCTGGGAGTGCCAGTTATATA
Source organism: Peromyscus maniculatus bairdii (assembly GCF_049852395.1). Taxonomy (NCBI): domain Eukaryota; kingdom Metazoa; phylum Chordata; class Mammalia; order Rodentia; family Cricetidae; genus Peromyscus; species Peromyscus maniculatus. The sequence continues at coordinate 40,694,300 of NC_134853.1, forward strand.
GGAAGCACACTTAAGATCTGTCCTCAGCAACTTTCAGATTCACACTATAGTATCCTAACCATAATCATCATTTATATATCATTGGTACATTTGTTCTCCGGAATGAATTCATCTTGTAACTGAGGATTTGTACCTTTGAGCAATGTCTCCTCATTTCCCTACCCTTTTGGATCCTTAGCATGTTATGCAACATGGAAAGCATACTCAGTATAGTGAATACATCACTCTTGTTGACATGCAAAAGAAAGCCCACCCATTACCTGCTTGTGTCTTGCCCTGTTGGTCTCCTACTGCTTGTTAAAAGGACTGTGTTTCCCTGAGGCTTCACAACTTTCCTCCGACTGAGTCTGAATGTGGGCAATTCAAGCATGAGAAGATAGATGGTCCATGGGTTTAGTAGTGTTGTAGTTTGCATTACATTGACACCAAAGTTTGAGTTTCTACTATGTCACTAACTTCCACTTTAGGACAAGTCATCTGTTCTTCTAAACTTGTTCATTGCCGCCCTCCACCTTTCAATTACTACAGTTGACTCTTCACATCTGTAGATTCTGCCTTTGTAGATTCAACCAAATGTCCTTAGGCCTGCCTTGGTTTGTGTCTGTATCAAATTGGTGTAATGTGACAAACAAAAACAGAAAGCCCCATCCCAAACAATGAGTATAACCACTGTTTACATTGCATTTGTGAACACACAGAGAATACCCAGAAGCTAGACATCTGTGAAATCTGCACAGATGCTGTAAAGAGGGAACCCCACGGGAACTTGAGTTTGCCAGATGACAGGGGCACAGAGAAAAGTTTGATACCCAGTATCCCTTGCAGGGGGCAGTGAGAAGATGGGCTTTCTGGGGAGTGATGGGAGAATGGATGGGTGGGAAGAGTGGTGTTGGGCCAAAGAAGGCCTATGACCCATCAAGAACAAAATTGTTTTACACATTCACTGGTGGTTTACAAAGTGATAGGTACTGCTTTAGGATTTTTATATGACTTGATAAAGTTGTGGTGATGATTAGATCACACACACACACACACACACATACACACACACACACATTAAGTCACACAGCAAGGGCCTGGCACATGGTAAGTGCTCTGGTGTAATGCTGGCCTCCACTGTCATTACCAAGGCAGCTGCTGCTCTTGTTATTGCAATAACCTCCCATGGCCCTACCCTAACAACCTATAGTATAGTCCTGTATTTCTTGAGGAATTTTGAAATCCATGTTTACTGGGTAAAGGAACTCAGTGCCCTCTTCCTGGTCCGTTTTTCCTCTCCTGTCCAAGGTACAGTGTTGTGATTCAGGTTTTGTAGCTCTGTGGAGATACTAGCAAGGAGAAACCTCCATCTTTGCCCTTTAGTGCCATATGCTCCTGAGATGTGTATGCTAAAAGACACAACCATTTGCAGCCAACCCACCTTCAGGTTTTACAAACAAGCCAAAACTTCCCACCTAGATGGTGCCATTTTACTTTAAATGCTTGCAAATTACTATAAAGCATTATGGATGAAATGGGGGAAATAATACTCTATCACAAGAAAAAAAATATTTGTTTTCTCCTCAGTGGACATAAAATGAATGAAAAAATTGCCTAACATTTTGTTGTAGTTAAATGTATATATAGTTCCTGGGGACTCTGCCAGAATCTCTGAGGGTAGAGGTTTTGGTTTCCACCTACATGTTTATAGAGTCCAGCACAGTGTACTTCCTGGAAGACTATTAATGCTATTGAACTTCTGGTTCATTCTTTTCTTCAGTTCTGATTGTGAGCTCTCTATCCTGTCACTGTGGCAGGTTTCTAAGCACCTGTCTGCAGGATGGAGCCCTGCCCTGTTCCTGAAAGCAAGGTCTGTCTTTGTCTATGCTGCACAGATCACTCAAGCCCAAATGTCTTCAGCTAGAGAAGGGCAAATACATAAATCTCAATTCCAACTTGAAGGATGTGTGAAAATCAAGTAAGACAAGTAAAAGTCAAAATACTAGATTTTGAAAGTTATAGTAGTTGGAATGACAGATGTAGAAATATGTAACTTACATGTAACTTCTAGATTGCAATTTCAGCACTGTAATTTGTCTTATATCTTTTTAAGATTTATAAAGAGAATTCCATGAATCTTAGTTGCTGCATATATAGAACAGAAATATTAGGTGATATAACATGAATCTTAAAAGGTCTTATTCACAGAAAAAAAAACCCAGAGCCAGATATGGGGTGAAAGCTGAAAGATCAGAGAAACATCAGCCATAGCCAACCTCTCACCTCCCCATCTCCTCAACCAATCCTGTTTCCACAAATTCTCAGAATGAAAGCCTCTGAGTCCTCACCCCTGAGGGAATCAGTTGAACTGCTGCTTAGTTCCTGTCTCCTCATGCCTTATATACCATTCTCCACCCAACCATGACACTTTCTGGGATTAAAGGTGTCTGTGCTTCCCAAGCAAAAACATGAGATCTCAAGTGCTGGGATTAAAGATGTTTGCCACCACACCTGGCTCTGTTCCCAATGTGGCCTTGAACTCACAGAGATCCAGACAGATCTCTGCCTGGCGAGAGATAGGATTAAAGGTGTGTGCCACCACTGTTTGGCCTCTATGTCTAATCTGGTGGATGGATCTGTCCTCTGATCCTCAGACAAGTTTATTAGGGTACATAATATATTGAGGTACACAATATGTCACTGAATTTCTCTTTTTTGGTCTAAAATAATAAAATATTTTTTCTTGTGATAAAGTATGATTTCCCCCTATTTTATCCATAGTGCTTTACACAAATTTGCAAGCATTTAAAGTAATAAGAAAAACTATATACAATAAGTACAATAACTATATACTTCTCAGGATTCCCATAAGATTGCCAGTACCCCAATCAGCAGGAAGCAGTATGAGAAGCTATGCCCAAATTCCCAAAATATTGTTTATAAATATTTATTTTTATTTAAAGGGATTGATTATAAATATAATCTCTTTCTATAGAAGAAAAGGGGATAATATAGATATGATAGGATAAAAAGGGTAGATTACTGATATACTTTTAAAGAGCAACAACTTATTTGAAATGTTTACATTGCTATGGATTTTAGTTTATTGATACAAATTTAAAGTTAATTTTTGTTATGCTGTATATATGTTTCTACTCTTTTTTAAGGAATTATGTTTATACAACTCAATTAAATTATAATATATAATTAAGAAATACAGATTAATAATTAGTCTTCTATGATAGTCAAATTTATAGTCATGTTAGTTACATTTTTTTAGCTATACAAAGATATATTTTGATTAGGTAGGTAATTTTCAAATACTTCAAAGACCTAAAGAATATGGCATTTAACTTATACTTTTCTGGAAAATGAGACACATTTGCTCCTGGCAGCACCAATTGCTTCAAAGAGGATGATGGGCATTGAAGAAACTCGGTATGGAGTTTGCTTTCTTTGTGGCAAAAGTTAACCACTGGGCAAAAAACGTGTCCTGGCCTGGACTCTTGACAGGATGTTGTATAAACTGAACATGCAGGACCCATAGGAAAATGACCAATGAATTCTGACAAAACAAGGTGAGATGGTTATTCAGAGTCCTGCTTTACAGAGGAGACTACTAGACATTCTACAGAACATAGGGAGAAACAACTGATAAATTCTAGGCCTGTAGGCTAAAGATGGATGCCCCAATATTACAGAGGAACTTTGGGTGACTGTCCAACAGCCAGATGTCTCTGTCATTCTAGATTTTTGGAAGTTGCTTACAATGCACTTCCTGTTTACTTAGGTAATATTATACTCTTCTGGGGGTCTTTAATGTAGTTGAAGACTAAATAATTATAATTATAGTTTTCCTTAGTCATGATAAAAGATAAACTAGATATAAAACTTTAGACTCACAAACATAGGATAGATGATAGAGTATTTTCTTTAATTTTGCCAAATACAAATGGACTAGATATTGTAACTGCAATTCTTGCTTGATAATTATATGTAATTTTACTTTGTTAAAGTTAAAACCTTTCCTTTTGATTAGACAGAAAAAGGGAAGTGCTGTGGGATGTCTTTCTGATGCTGTGAATATATGTTGCTATGATTCGTTAATAAAGAAGCTGCTCTTGCCTATGGCAACTCAGGTTATAGCCAGGCAAGAAATCGAAGACAGAGACCAGAAGAAGAAAGGAGAGTAGGGGAGAGATGCCAGTTGCCTCCCAAGAAGCAGCAAGATGCCAGCAGACTGGTAATGCCACTGCCATGCAACAACAATATATATTAATAGGAATGGGTTAATTTAAGATGAAAGAGCTAGCAAGAAGCTGAAACCATAGGCCATACAGTTTGTAATTAATATAAGCCTCTGAGTAATTATTTTATAAGTGACTATGGGACCTGCAGGTAAGAGAGATTCGTCAAGACTTCTGGGCAAGGCAGGACTAGAGAAATTCTGGCTACAAGGTTCTACCACATGGAGTTACTATGAGTCCTAGATGAGATAGGTCTATATTCTGGATGGAAAGCTTTTTGAAATGAGTGGTCACTGTGCTTACTGTCTGTGCTCAGTTCTTTTATTCTGAGCTCTGATGACATGATCTGGATTCTTTATAAATTCAGATCTTATACAGTTTTGTGCATCTATTGGTTATAAATATTTTGAAAAGCTAAAAACTAGATATCACCCAATATTTTATGACAACTTTAGATCCATATCTTATAGAGTTCTAGTATCATTGCACTTATGTTCTTCTATGTCAGGGCTCAAGTTTCATTTTTACCACCATCTTTATGTTCAAGCTGAATTGGGTAAAATGGCAATGAGCATCATCTGGAAGCCATGTCCCACTTTGCTTTTTGGGCTAGCTATTAGATTCTCCACAAATATGAAAGGGGGAAAAATTGGAGCACATGATATAAATTAGACATGATCACTCGCTTGGAGTGGGGGGAAATAAATTTTACCCCATGTGCTAAAGTTATCTTTGGAATGCTATGCAGTAAACATGCATTTTGTACACAAGGAAATTGAGGCTTGTGATAGTAAGTCCTTGCTATTCTCTGGATGTTGACCATTGCTCAAAGGCTTGGGTGTTGAATATGTGGCCTCATACCTTTAATGGATGCAGGCTAGTTGAGGGTCTTAGGATTTTTGTAGGTATGCCCTTAAATGGGGTCTTTGGCCCTCATGTTCTTCTTCATATTCTTCACTAATGGTGGTAAAATGAATGGCTTTGCTCTTCTGTGCACTCCTGTCTAGAGGCAATGCCTTACCAGTGGTCTGAAGCTACAAGGCTAGCAAGGCATGGTATGGAACCTCCAAGAAAGGGAACAGAAATAACCCTTTCTACTGACAAGTTGACTAGCTCAAGTATTTGTCATCATGATGCAAAATTGACTAGTACATCCTAGTGAAGTTTGTCTGTTGTTTAGAAGGAAAAAATGTAAGACCAGGACCCAGGCATATCTAATTTTATAAATCAAAGAATGCCAGTATAAGTTCATGAAGACACAGGAACCTCAGAGACTCCAAACACAAGAGTAGATATCCAAGCTACCACCAGCTGGAACTTCTATTAATATTAGTAATTTTGTTAGAGAAACTTAAAGGAGTAGGAAGTTTGTCTATAACTTGTCTTTTTTCAAACATAAAAATCACAGTTTAAAGCAGGCAGTATTCAAATGTATTGCATTCTATATTTTCTCATTAGAAACATTACTTCTATAACTATACTTGCTTAGTTATCTGTGCTTTTATAAAGATATTATGAGTATTTGGTTATAAAGCCTTAAACATTTTCCAAAACATATAAGTCACTTAGCAATATTTGAGTTAAATGTCCAAACGTGAGATGTGTTTCCCCACTTCCCAAATTAAATCACTCTTTTAGAAATAGGCCATGAAGCAAACTAGAACTTGCTAACGTTAGTACTAATCCTTGCAATGGTCTCTCATCCAGCCAATAACATATCTTATTTCTCACAAGAAGAGAAGGGGAAGATCAAAGGTAGTGTTGAGCAAAACTCTATAGTGGCCTCTCTCCTGGGCTCCCAGCTTACCATCCTTATGTATCAGAAACTGACTCTGGAAGTTTAGACTCAGGCCTGTGACTTCACCTTGGGCAACACCATTCCATCACTCTAATATTACTGACAACTAGATGGTTTTTTTTTTTATGAGGAAATGTATGTGTCTAGGGGGACAGGGATACATTCATTGTGATAAGGTTTACAATTCTGAAGTACACAGAAAGGAATTAACAGCTTTCCCCTCTTGGCTTCAGAGAGGTAAAATGCTATGGGTATTTACTGCTCAATGGATTCTGGAGGAAGCATTCCTTCAAAGAACAATTCTTTGATTGTTGATTCAGATTTGAGTGAAAACAGTGTTGCTCTGAATTCATGTTTTATTTATGAATTATTTCAGCTTCCAGGCAATCTTGGTTACCCAACTTGAACATTAATGTCCCCTTGACTGAAAAGTGAGACAATTGGAGACAACTGCACACTTAATATAATTGTCTAAGACTGGGAGAGAGAAAGACCGAATTTATTTTTATTTACTGTGATGTTGCTGTATCAAATATAATTCATGTTGGTCTGTTCTATTTATATAATACACTTAAAATGACAAGTTGGTGGCATAGGCAAGCAGAAATCAATGAGTCTAATTGTGCTTTGGCCACTGCAGCTGGATATATTTTAAAATTGAACACCATTTTGTACTTTCAAAAGGCTAAATAATTACAATTATTGATTTCTCAAAATAACCATGAAGGGAAAAGTTTTTGTATTATACAAACAGAAGAAAAATATTTCAAAAATACTTAAGGTAAGACCTCTGTGAAGGATTAAAATAAATCATCACCTATAACATGAAGACCTCTATGTATTCCAGTCTGTCTGTGTATTCATCTATGTATTGACCTATATTTTCTTCATTCTCTTTATCATGGTTTGAATAAAGCACTAAGACAAAATCTTAATAAGTTTGAGTTCCTTTTACAATCTGCACATGCAATAAATGCAAAAGGAATATGTAAGTGCACAGTAAAATTAATAGTTCAGTGACTGTCACTCACATTCACCCTCTGGGTTTAAGTTGCAGAGCTGGAAGTAACTGCTATTATTTCTTATCATTTAGATACACGAAGATGAAGACAGCAACCAACATCTACATATTTAACCTGGCTTTGGCAGATGCCTTGGTTACTACCACCATGCCCTTCCAGAGTGCTGTTTACTTGATGAATTCCTGGCCTTTTGGAGATGTTCTGTGCAAAATTGTCATTTCCATAGACTACTACAACATGTTTACCAGCATATTCACTTTGACCATGATGAGTGTGGACCGCTACATCGCTGTGTGTCACCCTGTGAAAGCTTTGGATTTCCGTACACCTTTGAAAGCAAAGGTCATCAACATTTGCATTTGGCTCTTGTCATCATCTGTTGGCATATCAGCAATAGTACTTGGAGGCACCAAAGTTAGAGAAGGTAAGAGCCATTGTTTTCATCCCATTTATAAAAATTGATTTTTTTTCATTAGATGAACATTTTTACCTTGGGAATGACTGGAACATGTATCTATTGAGAAACAAGCAAACAAAAGCAATGTATATTATAATTCCTAAATCCATGGAAAATTACAAACAAAAAATGTTGTGTTCTTTCGACTTCTAAACATGGAATGGGGTGATGATAGTGCTAGAGAATAGACACCCAGAGGTCTTGGATCCTTAAAGTGCTTGCTGAATTTAGAGTGACTGTAAATCCATGGAGAGAAGACTATATATACTGGCTTCTTATTTTATTTCTCATCTTCCCTTATTTTCCACAGAAGCTTTTGAGACACTGAGGTTGAGAGTACCATTCTACAAAACACACTTTGGAACCCTGTAGCCTAAACATTTATATTTTAACTAATGATGTGGTGAACCAACCAGAAAGCGAGTATGAATAACCCTGACAGTATTTCCATAGGTCATAAGGAGAAAAGTGTATGCACATAGGCCTTCTAACTGCCACTAGACTGCATCATACTCATTATTCTTATGTTTTGGTGAAAAGGGAATCTGAAAGGGTATGAAGTAAGAAAACAAAGGCAAGAAGGTTTTGAAAATGCAATCTAGTGCCGGGCGGTGGTGGCGCACGCCTTTAATCCCAGCACTCGGGAGGCAGAGGCAGGCGGATCTCCGTGAGTTCGAGGCCAGCCTGGTCTCCAAAGTGAGTTCCAGGAAAGGCGCAAAGCTACACAGAGAAACCCTGTCTCGAAAAAAAAAAAAAAAAAAAAAAAAAAAAAAAAAAAAATTAAAAAAAAAAAAAAAAAAAAGAAAATGCAATCTAGCAATCACACAGATTTCCTTCTTTTTCTCCCCAACAAGGAGTTAAATTATTAGAGACATATATGGGATCTTTTCTCCTTTCTGCCTTAAGGTTATTCCACATATATCCTTTCTTCATTGGCTTTGGTCAGCTCACAATCAGGTTCACAGATGGTTACAATTCTTACCCTATGCAAACAGGGTAACGGGACTTTCTCAGCATTCATCAAACTGGGATGAGAGATGAAGTTTTCTGAGTACTTTAGAACACATCAATGCCTGGGTCCCAGGAGAGCCTGGCTTAATCATGCAAAAGTGCAACCTAGGTTAGTCTGACCTGCAGCCAAGATGAGAACCACGGTCTCGAAAGTTTTGCTTTTCTAGTAAAAAATGAAGCCATGAGAAATATGTTTGATCTTAATAGATATTCTCTAGAGAGAAGCAGGTAAACAGCCTTTGAACTGTATAAATGCTACTTAATGGTCTTCAAGGTGTCCAGATGCATCCTTTTATTAGAGAGCTTTGTAGTACTTGTGAGTACAGATAATTGAATATATGTAGCAAGACCTTTTCAGGACACAGTAAAAGAACAGGTGCTATGATCATTGCTTATCTTACATGGTAGGTAGATGCATAGGCCATTTGTACATTCTAGACAGTTTCTTTTAGAGAACTTTTAGGGTCACAGTAAAATTAAAATGCAAAGTAGAGTTTCAATTTGTCTCTTGCTACCACACATGCACAGCTTCACCACATAAACACCTCCACTAGAGTGGCATATTTGTCACAGCCTGGCCTAAATTAGCATACCATCACCCAAAGTTTACAGCTTACATTAGGGGTCATTCTTGGTGTTGTGTTCTCATGGTACTTTCTTCTGAACTGTGTTTCAAGTTCCCAGCACAGCTACAGCAGGTGATGGACCCTGACACTTGTAATCAAATGAGCAATTGTGAAGATGATTCATCACACAGAAGAATTTGTTCTTCATGGCTACATTAAGGGGAAATAAATGGCAAGGAACTCTTCTGAGTCTCAGGTGTCTGTGCATCACGAGGCCCATCCAGGAGCAAGCTCTGCACTCACTAAAATGAGAAGGGGCTGAGTAACAAAAGGTGATAGATGACTTTCTCAGGGCAAATAAAGACCTGGTTTTGTAGTTCATGTTTCACTTGCAAATTTAACTACTATATTACTTCTAGCATGTGTCAGAAAGTGAGAGTGTAGAAAAAAATTGAGTTTCAGTTAGGCTTTCGAAATAAGAAATGAGACAGATGTGGTTTTTTTCCAGGTAGATATTGATGGAGACGAATGCACAGGTGTAATAGAAGAAAAGATGTATTAATGTCAGTGAAGATTAATTTGTGCAGCAAAGGAGAGCATATTAAAGTGGTTTATAGGATAACTGTTCTTTCCTTTTACTTTTTTCAATTAAGGAATTTGTTTATATTGTGAAAGATGATTTTTGTGAACTGCATTCATTTTGGAGTGCTGCACCATGCTGCCTGTTGAGACTGTTTCATGACTAAGAGGAGTGTTTTAGGTCATCTTTCCAACTGGTCATGGCTGATTGATACTGTTCTTCAGCATGTCAGTGTCATCAACAACCAGCATGGTCCTCAGAGGCCATGTGGTTTGTTGATATGTTTACCAACATCTACTGATACCCATGCAATAGTGAGGGCTCTTTGTATACAGTAATGTTTTAACTGTATGGGTATTAAATATTGAATCTTGTGTTCTACATATGTGTGAATTATTTATTTTGGTAAATCATAATCTGCTTATCACCAGTACTATAGTAAGCAACCCTAGACAAAATATATAGTCAGCTAAGGAATGCTGAAAGTAAGAGAAATAGCTTTCCCTGGGAAATAGTACTCAGTTACTTATACAAAACCAAATGATCATCCCTGAAAACATATAGACAAGTAACATTATACACAATAAGCAGGTTATATGTATATATTTAGTAATATGTACACATAAATATGCAATAACAATTAAAGAAATAAAGAAATAAAAGCCCTGAATTTGAGAGAGAGCAAGGGGTATACATAGGAAGGGTAGGAGAGAGGAAAGGGAAGGGGAAATAATTTAGTTTAATTTTAAAAACTAAAATAGAAAACAAAAACAAACAATAAAAAAACTGAAAAAGAAATCTTTAGTTTGACTGTTGGATCTAATTCTGATATGGAAGCCATAGATGTTGGACTATGTGCCAATGTGATCATCTGCAAGGGAAAAGAAAGTCTGAAGCCACAATTCTAGCCTGAACTTCAACACGATCAATTTCTTTAGATTTTATATGTGAGAATAGTTGTATGGTATTTGAAGAAACAGTACTTTTTTGAGCTGAAGCAATTATAAAGATAATTCAATCTGAACACATCTTCTTTTCCAGAAACAGATATTTGAAAAAAATCATGGGTTAGGGACATTTTGTAGTTCCTCTTCTTTGATGATACATGTTCGGTGTCTCAGGCACATTTGGAGGCCATTTCCACTCTACAATTGGTGTTTATTTCATACAGATTTTTAAAAGTAGCTGCCATTGATCATTTTTATCATTGATCATAACTATCACTCAAATATTTACTAAACTGTAACTATCTGTGACATAGTTGAAGCGAAGCAAGCCTTCACAGTTGAATGTCATCACTTTGGTGTCATGTTGCCAAGTCTGATAAGTGACTGTTGCACATTAGATGTATAAGGGTTTTGTGCATATATGACATATGCATGACCACTTATTTTAAAGATTTATTATTTTTGTAGCATGTGCTGTAGGCATGACCCTTGTGCCAAAGATGAATTTTGAATAAGGCAGATTTAATCCTTATTCTAGTGTTGTTTACATTCTAAAGAGAAAAGTGAGAAAAAAAATAATGACCTCACAATTTCCTATAAGAAGATTATTTGTCTATGTAGTAAATAATGTGAGCAAAATACATATATGGACCACACATTGTCAGGGAGAGAACCAAAGAAGGAAATCTCTACATAAATGACTCTGAAGTGACTTTTCAACTGACACTTCTGCAAGTAGAGACCTACAAAGGTTTGGAACTTCCCCGTCCCCAAAACACACTTCTCATCTTCAAGGACATGTTTATGGTTACCATTTCAGTATCTGTGATCCTCTAGGAGTACCCAGGTTACTTGATTCTATGGGTTTTATTGTGGTATCCTTGACCCCTTTGGCTTTTACAATCCTTCTTCCCCTATTCTGCAGGATTCCTTGAGCTCTGCCCAGTGTTTGGCTGTAGATCTGCATCTGTTTTCATCAGTAGCTTGATGAAGCCTCTCTAATGACAACTGGGCTAGTCACCAATCTATGTCTATCAGAATATTGTTAGACATTATTACATTGACTTTTTTCTTTTTCTTTTTTTTTGCCAGTTAGGTTTGGTTCTATCCTAGGTGTTTGCACTATTCAGCCTCTGGTCCTGGCCCTCCAGGCAGTGTCAGGGGTGGGTTCCCTCTAGTGGTGTGGATCGTAGGCTGGACCAGTCATTGGTCGGCCACTCTCACAATTTCTATGCCTCTTTTACCCCAGCACATCTTGTAGGCAAGGCAAATTGTAGGTTGAAGGTTATGTGGCTGGAGCCTGTATGGGGCTGACCTAGGCCCTCTTCATATGTTTCAGTTGTGTAGGTAGTCTTTCTAACAGTGAGTCTTTTGCTGTTTTTTGGGACCATTTTCCTCATACTGGGTTGCTGTATCCAGCCTCAATACCAGGCATGTGCCTAGTCGTACTGCAATTTGATATGCCATGTTTGGTTGATATCCATGGAAGGCCTGCCCTTTTTTCAATAGAAACAGAAGAGTGGATGGTGGGAGTGCAGAGAGAAAGGTGGGGGAGGGACTGGGAGGAGAGAAGGGAGGAGAAACTGTTTCTGGGATGGGATAAAAAATCATTATTTTAAAAAATTAAAAAATAAATAAAACTCAAGATCACCGTTAAAAAAAAGAAATACTTTTATGAGCTGGAGAGATGGCTCAGCAGTTTAGAGCACTTGTTATTCTTGCAGAGGACCAACGTTCAGTTCCACAACATCTACATGGTAGCTCAAAAACATTTGTAACTCCAGTTCCAGGGAATTTAGCTCTTTCTTACCACTGTGGGAACCAGGCACACAAATGGTGCACATACATTCATGCAGGCAAAACACTCATACACATAAAATAAAACTTAAAATGTTTATCAGATTTAATAGACAACTATAGAACATTTGTATTAAACTCAGAGTTTCATGACATACTAACTAGTGAAGTTTTTAACATTTCATTTTCTAAGACAATGTTGACGATTTTTAAAGGATACTTTAAATCATTTCATAGAAACACTAAAGCAAAGATTGATATAGATGCTTATTGCTTTCTCTTGGTTTGTCTTCATTTACCCTTAACATTTTTGTTCACATTTCAATGATGTTAATCACAGTGAGCAGAGTGGTACTATTAAATCACAGCACCTGAGTCATATTTAGATGTATTTCATCATCAATTTAGTTAATATTTTTAAGACAAGTTGGTATTTGCTAAATTCGTAGGGAGATTCAAAATGTTTAGTCATTTATTAGAAATAGAAGCTAACTTTCTTTTGTTGTTGTTGTTTACTCTTTTGTCAGAGCCATGGGTGTGGAGAAATTGTTAATACACAAAAATACAAAATAAATGGCACACTAAAAGTGAGCAGTTTGGCTCCTCTGGAAGCCACCAGTACAAAGCCAACCCTCACAGATGGACAAGTCACACTGCTAGCCAGCTTCCACATTTATTCAGTGCAGAACTTTGTGTTTGACAACAAGTAGCTCTGTAGATACATGTTTTGATAGAATGCTCAGTAGTGAACCCATCAATTTCTGAGTTGCTGTTGTGCTTCCAGTATGATCTCACTGTACCTGGACTTCTGAAATCAAAGGTATTGGGATAACATATAACTCCACAGTCATAGTACTGACAATAACAGGATTCTCTCTGTGATTTTGTTGACTTTGGTACCTCTGGCAGATATGGATGGCATTGAGTGCTCCTTGCAGTTTCCCGATGATGACTATTCCTGGTGGGACCTCTTCATGAAGATCTGTGTTTTCATCTTTGCCTTCGTGATCCCGGTCCTCATCATCATTGTCTGCTATACCCTAATGATCCTTCGCCTGAAGAGTGTCCGGCTCCTCTCTGGCTCCCGAGAGAAGGACCGAAATCTCCGCAGGATCACCAAGCTGGTGCTGGTAGTGGTGGCAGTCTTCATCATCTGTTGGACCCCCATTCACATCTTCATCCTGGTGGAGGCTCTGGGCAGCACCTCCCACAGCACAGCTGCCCTCTCCAGCTATTACTTCTGTATTGCCTTGGGTTATACCAACAGCAGCCTGAATCCTGTCCTTTATGCCTTCCTTGATGAAAACTTCAAGAGGTGTTTTAGGGACTTCTGCTTCCCTATTAAGATGCGAATGGAGCGACAGAGCACCAACAGAGTTAGAAACACAGTTCAGGATCCTGCTTCCATAAGGGATGTGGATGGGATGAATAAGCCAGTATGACTAGTCGTGGAGATGTCTTCTTACAGCTCTCTAGGTAGAGAAGAATTCAATGATCTTGGTTTAACCCAGATTACCACTGCAGTCTGAAATGGAAAGCTGAGGTATTCAATAATGAAGACATGTCATGCTCTAAAGTCTTGAAGTGCAGGGCACGTTAGTGATCTAGCTGAGTAGGGGGAGCAAGTCTGAAGAACAGAGCACAGAGGTCCTGGCAACAATACACCTCTTTCCTAGGACAGGGAAGCCAGTCTAATTTTAACCCATTCATAAACAAACATAATACTCTTTCTTCTGGTTCCCCTGGTTTAGTTGTCCTCCATCTGTGTGGCCTTCCTATGCAACATAGTTCCAAAGCTCCAGAGAAAAGAAAGAAAAAGCAAAGCAAAACCAAATCATTGGATCCAAAGTTTAGTGGACACCAAACTTACCTGCTAACAGTGGCAGAAGCAACCTTAGTTAGAATGAGACCATATCAATGCCCATACTCTGATAGGTGGACATGTTTCATGTGTGAAAAGAATGCATCTTAGCAAGAACTTAGACCCGTGATGCTGGACAAGTGCATAGTGGTAGAGAACATCATGTTGACATTTGTGAATGTGTTTAAAGTTGTGAATGCTCTCTTCTCAAAGTGGTTAATGCCTTGAAAACTACAGTTTGCTACTTAAGATCTCTGGGTTTTAGCCTGCTATTCAGGCAGGTAATCTCCTGAGAAAAGATGTACTGGTGTGAAGAAGTATGAAGCTTATATACAAACAAAGTGTGTGTAGTTTCATCTGTAAATAGTCTTGGTGTAAATAAAGAACAGGCCTCCTGTGCAGTCAGGACATTTCTCAAGGGTGCATCAGTGATACCCCTCGAGACATGGAGAACTGTTGCTGAGATATTTTGCTGCAATGTAAGGTTCTCTGGGACTCAGTCATGGTGTGATTTCCTCTGGATTCCTTGAACATCATTTACTCTAACACTGCTCATAACTTAGTGTTAATAAATCACCAAACTCTGAATTCATTCTAAGATGGTAGTTTTCATCAAATCTGTTTTGTGGTAGCAACTGTTTATAAACACACACCTATTGCTGAATGTAGAGCAAGTTGTTTTGATCATGCGAATCTTCAGGTGTTATGTTCTGACTTTCCACAGGAAGTAGAATTGCTCCCAAATATATACTGAAGAATGAAATGAGGCTTGAGGTGGCTGAGCACAGCTTGCACCGTCTTGGGTAAGGGTGTACCTGTGGAGGTCACTGTCTGAGAAATCCATTTAGGGTAATTTTGCTAAATCTTCCAAATGACATATAAATTCCCCCTTCTTTAAAACTTGTGGCCAGAGATAATGATGATTTTTTGTAATTTGACTTTAAAGAAGAAGGAAAGGATAATTTAGAAATGACTTCTATTTCTAAGCTTGTGCATGGTTAGAGCAGCACCCCTTGGAGTCTAATAGAGCATCGAATGTGTGGACTTGGACACTGCAGGCAGGGTTCCATCTGTGAGTTCTCATCACCAGCTGTTTCACTGCTGCTCCCTGTTTCTGGAGACAGAGGCATGCACGAAGATATGACACACTCTGTAGACTCACGGCCATTATGTTTATCTCTATTCGGGACTTTTATGCTACTGAATTCAATGGTGGCTAGTGACATTGCAGAGACATTTCCTAGTGGAAATGAAGTACTCTTTGGAATACTTCTTAAATTTCACTGAATAGCTAGATACTCTGGAATTCTTTTGTAATAACACAAAGATGGAATTTATTAAGAAAATGCGTTAATATAGATTTAAGCGTGGAGGTTAACGGGGGAAGAGAGACATGTAAAAGTGGTGGGGGGAGGTGTATGCCCTAGAGTGGACACAAAATTCTTTGAAAACTATATTATTATTATTATTATTATTATTATTATTATTATTATTATTAGTGTGTGCATTATGGCATGCATGTAGAGGTCAGATGACAACTCTGCTTAATTAGTTCTCTCTTTTTTCCTTTACATGGGTTCTGGGGATGGAACACACAATATCAGGCTTACATTGTCAGGTGTCATGTTCCTTTACTTGTAATCTTGCCAGCCCAGGCCACAGTTTACTTAAAGAAAGAGTCACCACCCTTGAATTCTTATAACTGAATATATATATAATAAGAAAGACTTAAATTTTGGGTGACATTAGCTCAATTGCTAAAAACCTTGGCTAGTATACTAAAGCGACATGTATGTGAACAAAGCAGTTCCAGGAACAAAAACTACTGAAGTAGGCAGTAGAAATGCTTCTATGGTGCACAAAGATGTGGGAGATGTTGGTACATCTTGCAATGGAATTATAATAGTGACCTCTTTAACTTAACACTCTATATGCTCTCCTAATATCTCTGCTTTGTGCATTTCTTGATCCCATGGAGGGGAGGTAAGTAGATTAACTGCCCTTGAGATGTATTCTGAGCTTCCCTCTTAAACTGAAAGTGGAAAAAGATGACAGCCACTTTGGGGCACTAGCTTAAGGAATGATGAAGAGACTCATACAGGAAGAAAAGTATCAATTACATATGTGTGTTTTATTGTTTGAATACAGACATGTGCGCGCACGCACATACACACACACACATAATCATATATGAGAAAGAGAACAGGTGCATACGTGTGTGCACACACGTGCACGATGCTAAGGAGCAGTGTCATCCTTCCATGCTTGATTGTTTCAAACAGTGCTTTTGTCTAACCCCAAGTGGCTTTCCCTCTCTGAGGTTCCCAGAAGATTCTTCCATCACACAAAGAAGGTGTTGCTTGCTATGTGTGTGACCTCAAGATCAACTCTACCTGGACTATATCTTCCCACTCTAGTGGCAACTTTTGAAAAACAAAAATTGTTTAGAGAGAAATCAAGAATTTTTTTGGAAAAGGGTTTAATCTTGTGATTGACATGTTAAATAGGTGTTAAACTTGTACCCAGCAATTTATAGATATTCCATTTCATAATGGAGCATAAGATAAAGAAAATGAGAGAATACATTAGCAGGTTTTAAATGAAAGAATTTAAAAGAAAACCTATGACAAAGTTGTATGTCCATTCTTCAAGATTTATTTTTCAAGCAAGAATTGTTTTGAAGGCTTGGTATCTATATGAAAGTCCCACAAGGTTACAAATTGGCTCAGGCAATGACAATTTTTCTCTCTGAAAGAAAAGTGTGTTCTTTACCATACAGATATTATTTATCTCTTATACTGTTAGATAGTAATTATACAATGTCTATATGATTGTGTGCCTTGCAATAAAACCAAAATTGTACCTGCTAAAATTATAATCCTCTGCTGGTCAGTCATTTGTTCTTCACTTCAGTGAAGCCTCAAGTCTCAAGAACTGGTTTAGATGTTTCTCAAAAACATGTCACTAACTTTCTGCCCATCATAATGTGGTAGGTGATTAATGGAAAAGAACAAAGAAAACAACAATCTTTGATTTTTAGACCTGTGGAATAACTTAGGCAATTTAGCCTGTTTTCATCATAATGCTATCAAGATCCCAGAATCAATGTTAAACACTGCCTTTCGAACAAAACTCCATTTTAAAAATATGAAAACATGCAAATTCCAAAAACTAAGCATTCTGGCAAAAGTAATTTAAATCAAATTTATCTGACTTGTAAAACATCTCTTCAGATTATGTCATTGAAATATTAATTCAAATTTCATTAAGAACTTAAGCAATTATTCCTATCTCTCTACCATAATACACATAATATCTTGTTGGGTTTTCTGGGAGGAGGGACCTTATCTTTGCTTTGAGTAGCTTTGGTTATGTTTTCAGGTATTGCTATACTTTTGTGACTGGCAACTTAGCTACATAAGCTGAGTTTCCCAGCCACACCTGAAACAGACTTTCTACTATCCATAAACCCAACAGTTGCCTGATGGGGTAAAATACTGGCTGTCTTTTATCATACATTTTAGAGCACAGATGCATAGGAGTCACAATCCAAGCATGCAGAATGTATGTACCTTAAACATTCAGAGGCTTCCAGGGAGAGTTTGTGCCATGCTATGAATGATGTAAGTGCCAAATCATTCCAGATCATTGATTTTTTTATGCTGCTTCTTACATTAGGAAACAATGGCTTATAAAATAAATGCATATATTTGCATTAATCAAGGTTTTCTAAAGAAGCAGAACTGATAGAATGTATATATAGGATTTATTAGAGTGACTTACAGGTTATGGTCCAATTATTCCAACAAAGACTGTCTCCTGACAGAAAGCTCAAGAATTAATAGCTTTTCAGTCCATGAGGTCAGACGTCTCAGCTCTTCTTCCATATACACCAGAATCCCAAAGGAGTATACTCCAATACCTTTGAAAGAACGGGTTTGCCTGCTAGAGAGAGGGCAAGCAGGCAAAGAGCAAGAACTTCCATCTTCCATGTCCTTATACAGGCTGCCAGCAGAATGTGTGGGCCAGATTGAAGGTGGGTCTTCCCACTTCAAATGATCCAATCAAAAAATATCCTTCACAGATGTATGTAGCACCTTGAGTTTTAGTTAATTCCAGATGCAATCAAGTCAATAAGTAAGAAGAGCATCACAATATTGTAGAACCTGACTCACTGTGGCAGATGACATGTTGCAAATGCTGTAATGGTTCTTCCTTATGAGATGCTCTTGTCTAGACTGGGACTGTGTCCCTCCTTTGAGCCTTGGAGGCAACAGTCACTGCCTCTGTTCACAGAGTAGAGAGATTCTGAGCCTAAATCAAAATCTGTCACATACTTCTGCCCTTCTCAAGGGAAGATTGCTCTTGGATCCAGTTACATATCAAAAAACCCTGAAAGTTCCTGTCTAGGGCCCCAGTGAGGGGGCAGCAGCTGAGGAATTTGTGAAGGGAACTCCCTCCAATCCCAACCCCTGCCTGAAAGTGATAGCTTTTGACTCTGTCTTTTCACCTAAACCTGAGATGTGGAGAGAGGGGTTCCTGCTATCACCACAGTCTCACTTGCCAAACCAGTCAGTTTAACAAAAGTTACTTTGTATCATCATGTTACAGGGCAAAAGCCCAGAAGCCACTCAACATGACCAGAGTTCTCATTGAGAGTCTGTATTAAGCTGGCCCTCGGCTGCCTGGAGAAAAACGCGTTTCACAGAACAGCCCCAAAGCATATCGCAGGAAGTTGCTAAAGACAAAGAGCCCAGAAAAACTACATCCGGGTTGTCAGTTGCAGAGGGAAACAAGCCAGCAGTTTAACAAGAGCCAAGAACATGCAGCTAGCTGGGGCATTTCCACCCTGAGTTTCTAGAGCAGGGTATGGGTGCTCTCCCAGGGTAGTTTATAGGGAGGGGGAGTGGAAAGCAATGATGGCTCCAGCTGAGACGAGATGGAGAAACCCTGTTACAATGAAGCTTTTTGGACTAGTAACTGGATTGTAGACAGAAGGAAGGAAGGCTTCACGACTCCCCTCCACTCAAACGTCCCTGTCCCCTATCCATACTACATGTTTGAAAACTTCTTTGTGATAAAAAGAATCATCCCAAAGAGTTGCTTCAAAACTTTATCAGCTCAGTATTTCACATCCCCTTTAAGCAATAGTAATATGTAAAGCCTGAGGTTTCTAAGAAACTCAGCTGAAACGCATCTCACTAAGAGCAGATGGTAAACACAACTGGAAAGATATTGTGTGTGGTAGACAGCAGTACAAAAAATATGCTGACAGTGAACATAAGAAGTGATTGTTTTGGGAACCTGAAAATTTTATATTTGAGATCACTTTCATTCGCTGACTTTAGGGCACCAGACATGTTAACACTTTTTTAGCTCTAGGTGTGTGTGTGTGTGTGTGTGTGTGTGTGTGTGTGTGTGTGTGTGTAAGAAACAGGATAAAAACACTTTACTATATTGTTATCAAATGGATTGTTTGATATTTTAGTTTAGAATTCAGAATAAATATGTATGTATGTATGCTTTCCTTGGTACTCTGCTAGAATGTGGTTCCTAAAGGTAGATTATAAATATAATAAGCTGAACAAAACATCAAGAAATTCCAATTACCTGTTCTAAGAGCAATGGCTTAAAGGCATGTGGAGATTTCAGATAATTTGACCAAACACTATAGACTTCTGTTAAAGCTTTCCAGAGGAGGAGACGAGTGGCTTAAAGTCAGGCTTACAAAAATTAAATTGTGTATTTTCAACTGATTCTCCTTTAAGAATATTTTAGGTAAAGGTGAAGGTAAAGAATGGGGCTAGGAAAAGCTTCAATCTTTATCACTCTTCACAAAGAGGTTAAAACTAACATATACACACACATCATTTCTTCTAACATACCTATAAATCTATTTTCTCTGTATACAGACACACATACACATTCAAACTGCAGCCCCAGTGTGAGGGCATAAACTGGGAAAATTCTTCTACACCACCTGGGGAAGAAATACAAAGATGAAATTCCCAGCAGAGACTGAGCATTAGACGAAATACAGGCAGGCCACTGGACTGTGGCACATTCAGAGCTGGATGTGGAGGATGCCTTGGGGTGTTCCTCCTGTCCCTAATCTCCCTTTGCCAGGATCATGGAAGAGGCACAGATTCCAGCATTGTAGGAGACATTCTGGCACTAGACTTTGGAAGACCCTGGGATCCAGAAGCTGACTCTGCTCTCTCCTATTCCTTATCTGTCCACTGAAAACTTGGTGAGGAGCCTAGACATGCATTTATGCCAGGCAATGAAGGGAGGAGTCTTAAGACTCAGTGTGTGGTTTATAAATTATTAAAATGACATGAAACTACACCACTGATCACTTGTAAAACAGTTTACACACACACACACACACACACACACACACACGAGAGAGAGAGAGAGAGAGAGAGAGAGAGAGAGAGAGAGAGAGAGAGAAAAATTAATTTTTTAGGAGATAAAAAGAAAAACAATTCTATTTTTCATAGTGAAAATTGAGTGTGCATATTAATTTACATTACTTTATATTTCTCCATAGTCCAGACACAGAAGCAATCTTCTTTAAGCCCAGCACCAGGGAAGCAAAGGTAGATGGATCTCCATCAGTTTGAGACCAGACTACATAGTGGGTTCCAGAAAAGCCAGGACTACAAAGTGAGATCATACCTCATTTCCCGCCCCCTCAGGGCTGGGGAGATGGTTAAGGGGTTAAGAGCACTAGCTGCTCTTTCAGAGGACCGGATTTGTTTTCCAGCACATGCTTTTTAACTCACAATCATCTGTGACTCCAGTTCCAGGGGATCCAGTGACTTCTGGCCTCTGCTGGCATCAGGCATGCACACAATACACTTATATGAAAGCAGATAATCACATAAAATTAAAATATTTTTAAAAATTTTCTCCATAATCCTCATTCATGTATGCATATAAACACAGATATATGCATGATCATCCACTGACACACAGGCAGAGAACCACCTTCATAAAACAATTCTAATATTGCCATCTCTGCAATGGCATCAGCCAGCTGATATGTGAGTGTTGAAGTTAATGTCACCAGTGAGGAAGTCTCCCTGCAGCCTTTCTGTTCCAATTGAATGCTTGCTATATGGAGCCCTTCTTTCCAGTGGATTGAAGGCCCTGTTCATTGCTCACAGACTTTACTTGGGTATTTGTTAGCATTACTCAGCTGTTGGTTAGAGAGGAAAACTCCTTGTCCTTATTGTCCTTGAGGGACTTTTCTGTCTCTTTCATATAATACTTGTGTTGAACCATCTTTTTCTAGAAACATTTTCAAATACCATCTTATTCTCTTGCCATTAGCTGCCTTTACATAGTCATAGCTCTCGGGGAGTCTTATAACTGAGATTTTCCCCCAGGGACCCAGGGCCCAGTACACTCTTTTTTTTTTTTTTAACCTTAAAAGATTTAACTACTTTGAATAGACACATAATGCTCCAATTCTACATTTATGGCCTAAAGAATGCTTCACAGTATAAAGTGCTCTTTCCTTCAGAATAAAGAGCAGATTAGGATGCCAGAGTGTGGGCTGTGTTCCTAGCTGAGGATCTTGGTAATAATTTCATCCACTCTTACATCTTCTCAGTACAGCAAAATATATAGGGCTGGGATGTAGTTCAGTGGCAGAGTGCTTTTCTAGCCTGTATAAGGCCCTGGGTTTGATTCCCATCCCTTGAAAAAATAACAGCAGAAATTGTGGATATTATATTCTTAGTAAGAATATTTAACTGGGCCATTATTCTTCCTAAATTTACTGTGATCAACTTGAGTGAGGAGTAGTCATAAGGATTTCTCCCCTGGAAGCCTTAGTCCTGTCCTAATAAACACACACACACACACACACACACACACACACACACACACGGACACACGGACACACACAGACACACACGGACACACACACGGACACATACACAATACACACGATATATATAGACACATATAAACACATACAGACACATGTATGCACACACATACAAACTCATATATGCACACATGTATACACACACACTCTCTCTCTCTTAGGAAAAGAATGGTACTGATATGCTGTACCCTCATGCATTTTTATCATTATAAACCCCTTAAGGAGCATTAGTGGCCAGGTCCCTCCCCTGAGGACCTCCAACTGAAAGGTTCCACCCACAGAACATTCTACCTCCCCCAAAGCTGGACTCAGCCCCTGTCCTACAGAGTAGAAAGCCCAAGCTCAGGACCTGAAACCCTACCCGCTCCTGATCTTTTCCCAGGCTCTGGACTTGAATTTCTACCTGGAAATCTCCTCCCAAAACTCAAAAAAATGCTATATAAACTTCATCTTCTGCTGAGTTCTGTGCTGTTTCTCTCCTGAGCAGAGGCAGCCACCCTCCTGGGTTTTCCCCTCCTAATAAATGTCTTGTGTGAAATTTGTTATGCACAGTGACTTTGTGATATTCCTTGGCTCCTGACATCTGGGATACTTTCCCCTTCAGACACCCTTCCTCCAAAAAGGCCATACCTCCTAATAGTGCCTGCCATTCCCTATGGGTCAAGCATCCAAACACAAGAATCTGTGGGGACCATTCCTATTCAAACCAGCACATTCCACTCTCTGGCCCCCATAACATAATGCAGAAATGCATTCAGTCCACCTTCAAAAATCACCATAGCCTATAGCAGTCTCAAACTTGTTTAAAAGTCTGAAGTTCAAAGTCTCTTCTGAGATACATGAAATCTTTTATATGTAATCCCCTTCAAAATCAAAATAAAAAATCAGATCATGTTGGTGGCGCACGCCTTTAATCCCAGCACTCGGGAGGCAGAGCCAGGCGGATCTCTGTGAGTTCGAGGCCAGCCTGGACTACCAAGTGAGTCCCAGGAAAGGCGCAAAGCTACACAGAGAAACCCTGTCTCGAAAAAACCAAAAAAAAAAAAAATCAGATCACATACTTCCAACATATAATGGCACAGGATATGCACTACTGTTCCAAAGTGGGGGAAAGGAAGCATAGTAAGGATATACTGGACCAAAGCAAGACCAAAAACCAGCTGGGCAAACTCCAAACTGCATCTCCATGTACAATGTTAAAGTGTTCTTCAGATCTCAAACTCCTTTCAGCTTTGTTGACTGCAACATACTTCTTTCTCTTCTTTCCACTCCCTGTTAGCAGCTCCTCAGCAGGTATCTCCCAGCTCTGGCATCTTTAACATCTTGGGTTCTTCAAGGCAATCCAGACTTCACCTTCACATCTTCACACAATGACCTCTCTATGTCTACATTCAGGGACAGCCTGACACACAATTGGCCTCGGGGCCTTTCCTTAGGCATGGAGAGAGATTCTGTAACTCCTTTATTCTATCGTTGACTCTGAAGTCAGACCACATGGCTGAATTGGCCAAGTTCTGCTGCTTTCTGTAGCTGGAACATGGCCCCTTCTTTCAATTACATCTCCACCAGCTTTCTGTTTGTAATGGTTTACTTCACTGTCTCAGCTTGGCTCTTCTGCAACTTGTTCTGTAGACCAGGCTGGCCTCAAACTCAGAGACCTACCAGCCCTTGCCTTCCAAGTGCTAGGATTAAGGCATGCACCACTGCTGTAGAATAATCCTCTTGTACAATTTAAAGATTTGTTACTTGAATTGGTTCAATAAAATGCTGATTGGCCAGTAGCCAGGAAGGAAGTATAGGCAGGGCAACCAAGCTAAGGGTGATTGGAAGGAGAAAGGTGGAGTCAGTAGTCTCCAGTCAGATGCAGAGGGAGCAGAAGATGAACATGCCATGCTACTTAAGGTACCACCACATAGTAGAGAGTAAATACGAAATATGGGTTAACTTAAAGTGTAAGAGCTAGTTAGTAATAAGCCTGAGCTATTGGCTGAGCATTTGTAATTCATATAAGCCTCTGTGTGTTTATTTGGGACCAGGCAGTTGGGACAGAAAATATCTGTCTACACACTTCCACACCTAGCTCTAAGTTCTTCTTTGATTAATTTTTACAAGCTGGAAACTTAGCTGGTGGGATCTTTCCCTGAGATCACAACTCCCTTTCTCCTCTTTTTCCTTGAACACAGGACTTAAGTCAATTCTACTTTCTGGTGCTCCTTTTTTCCTCAAATTGTTCTACAGCTTGTATTTTCTCTTGTTCAGCTCATTCCTTTTCATTATAAATCTTCATTAGAATTACCACTGATAACCACATGGCAGAGTCTATACTAGGCTCTTTGGAGAATTCGTCCACCAATAGGTTTAATTTAAAACTCTTTACTTTAGCCTGAGGCAGACATTTCAGACAAGGGCAAAAATCAGTGAAATTCTTCACCAAAATATCACAAGACTGGTCTCTAAACCACATACTAACATTCTTCTCCTCTAAAATCTCTTGAGTGAGCCCCCACAGTTCAAATCACCCTCAGCACACCTCTGTCTTCCATTTCTACTAGGATGGCCCATTACTCAGCACTTCAAACATTCCACTGCTTTTCTAACCCAAAGTATCAAAGTCTAACTTCCTCCAAACAAAAATATGGTCAGCCTAGAACAGCAATACCCCATTCCTTGGTACCAAATTTGTCTTAGTTTGGGTTTCTATTGCTGTGAAGAGATACCATGACCACAGAAACTCTTATAAAGGAAAACATTTAACTGGGACTGACTTGCACTTTCAGATGTTTAACTCATTATCATCATGACAGGACATGGAGGTGTGTAAGCAGACATGGTACTGAGAAGGAACTGAGAGTCCTACATCTTGATTTGCAGGCAGTAGAAGGAGAGACTACCACACTGGGTATAGCTTGAGCATATATTAGGCCTCAAAGCCGACCTCCACATTGACACACCTCCTCCAATAAGGCTACTCCCTATGGGCCAAATATTTAAAAACATGAGTTAATGGGGGGCATTCCTATTCAAACCACTACAGGGTACTATACTGCTAATTCTTCTACTTTTATTAAAGAATTCCAGTATAATACCCAAACTTACAACTTCACCTTCTATGATGCTTATATGATTCTCCACAACAATATTTTCCCTGAGTCTGGGACTAGTCTAGCGCACATGCAGTTGAAACTCACCAAACTAATGCCACCCACACATGACTGCTGTCAGTCCCTGACTAGAACCTTGAATGAATACAATACCCCAGGGGGCATCCTTGCTAGAGATCAATTTATAACTTGCCTTCTGTCTGGCCTCTGCAAGTCCACCCTGAAAGCACTAAATTATAAAAGAAATTCAAGAGGTCATCCAGGACAAGTGGACAAACATGGAAACCATCTCAATTCCTAGACCACCTCACAAAGGCCCTCTTATAATACACTAACCTGGATCCTGAGATCCTAGATGGAAAAGAACTTATGATATTTCTCTGATATTAGGGCCCAACTTAAACATCTAGAGACAGGACCCCTGACTCCACAGACAGAAGTCTTAGCTGTGGCCTTCAAGGTGTACCATGAGAGAGGATGAGAAAGACTGAAAACAAAAGCACCAGATGTTAGTGAAGTCCTATTGGTTGTAGTATTAAGGCAATTCCATGTAGTTAAAAGGGAGGTTTATTTTGTGGGGTAACTTACAAGTAAAGGGATAGGTTACAGGGTCTGGGAAAGGTGTAGTGCAGTCCAGTGGTGTTCTCTGGAAAACTCTGCTCAATCTACCTCCAGTGTCAAGGATCCAGGAACCAAGAGAGCCAGCACATCTGGATCTCAGGTCTTAAGGGCTCCTGTGTCGGCCCCAACTTGTAGGTGTGACAGTTACCAAAGCCACAATGCAGGTAGTACTTCCAGGTCAAAGCTGGAACAGCTACCCACTACAAAGTCCTTTTGACCAACAATAGCAACTTCCCAGGCTCCCTGTTCTTGCAAAGCCTAAGAACCTTCAGGTCCCTCTTTCAAATATGCTCAGGAGGGTCACTCATTCCAAGCCTGTCCAAACACTCATAAACTACCTGAACTATGTCCAAGGTGTCTTCAAGAAGTGCAATGGGGTGTTGACTGTCTCTATGTCCCTCACAGCATGAGGACGTCAAGCCCAGACTACCCTTCAGCTGACTTCCAAGATCTGACCATGGATGACTGAGGGGGCCTGGACTCCCTTGGCCCAACCACTGCTGTCTCTGATAAGAAGCTCCAGGTAGAGATCACAGTATCAGGGTGATCTGTCTCTTTCCTTCTGAACACTGTGGCCATCTATTCAGTCCTAATGGAGTTTGAGATACTCACCTCTCCTTCCTATTTTCCTTTTGTTGGGGTAGGGGGATGGCTTTGCCAACCTTATCAAATATCACCACATAGCTATATCTTTAGGGGCATTCTCCTTGTCCACTCCTTCCTAGTAGTACCAACCTGTAACTGTGTGGTCACGACATGGGTGTGTAGGTTCATGCAGATCCATAGAATGAAGACTCAGAGGCATCTTAAGAATGAATCTAGCCTTTCATGGCTGCAGTGGGGTTCAGCCTCAAAGGACTGAAGCACTATCCCTTTGCCTAGGGCAGTTTTATTTCTCTCCAATACAGTTTAGCCAGTTAATTTTCATATACTCAAAACAATCTGAAAGGGGCTACCAACAATACAATGCCAAGTGCAAATTCCTCCATTTGTCGGGTACCTTGGGTTTTCCAGGTTTCCTAATTCAAGTTTTGCATAGGCCTTTGAATCCTTGGGAAGCTCTCAGACAAGATTCACATAGAGGGCAGCAAGGGAAACAAAAGGTATCTGCTAAACAAAAGCTGGATTAGGGCTAGGTGCTACTCTCTGGAGCCAGGACAGGTGCAGCTCAGCAGAAATGCCACCACACCAAGTCTCTCCCTCTTCCTGTTTATCATGATGTAGCTCTCAGCTACTGCTCCAGTGCCCTGTGTGCTGCCATGCTCTCCACCATGTTCCCACCAAGACAGCAATGAACTAAGCCTCTGGAACTGTAAGTAAGCCTCCAATTAAATGCTTCCTTTTATAAATTCCCTTGGTCATGGTGTCTCTTCACATCAATAGAACAGTGACTAAGATACCTGTCTTCTGGAAGGAATATGAAATATTGGTATTGTAAATATTTTAAAACAACCCATGTCCTTTCTTATAAAGGTAAACACAGCATTACATACAGTACATCAACAGTGTTCCTATGTATTTACCTGACTGGACAGAAAACACATCTACAAAGAAGTCTGTTCATGAATGCTTATGTCAGATTAATTCAGTTACTAGTAACTAAGTCATCAATGACACTTTTCAACAAATGAGTAAAGTGTGCATCACTATTGTGGAATTCTGTTCAGTGATACAAAGGAGCTCTTGTCCTATAAAACACATGGATGTACTTTAAATGAAAGAGTCCAGTCTTGAAAGACTATGCACCACATGACTCCAATGCCATGGTAGTTTGAAAAAGTAAAATTAAGGTGATAATGAAAAGATTGCTGCTATTATAACTTCAGAAAGAGAAGTGAGTTCATAGGTGACATACAAGAGTTCTAAGGGAGTGAAACAGCAGATGTGTGACACGACACAGGCATATCAATCAGAACTGAGCCATCCAGAGAAGTCTGACATTCCAGTTATCCTGTCCTACAGCACAGAAGTAAAGGATTAGATAAAAATTAAATAAAAAAATTCTAGAAGGTATCAATGAGAACATTATTCCTCTGAATGACATCACAATAAATAGAACAATTTGAGCAACAAAATAAATATGAGTACATACTGGCATAAATCAATCATTAGATAAATAAGTAAACAGAAAGAGGAAATTAATTATAAATATTTCATACAGGTTGTCCCCTCTTCATGAAATATTACATAATTTTCTAATCTGCATATATGGGCTGTGCATAATAATTATGTTCCTAAGAGTACAATGTGGACAGGAAAGGAATTTTCAATACAGGGACTTGACAAGCACTCCCCAACAGATTGCTAAGGCTGACATCAAGATGGATAAGGAATACTCATGATGTATTATAGCTGGAAATTTTCCTGCATCCCAGCCAGCTAGCTGTCAGGACAAATCTCTCCCATTCACATCCCCCAAGTAAACACACAGAGGCTTATATGAATTGTAACTGCTCAGCCTTTAGCTCAGGCTTATTACTAACTAGCTCTTATACTTAATGTAACCCATAATTCTTATTTATCTTTAGCCACTTGGCTTGGTACTTTTTCTCAGTTCTGCCTTGTCATCTTGCTTCCTCTGTGTCTGGCTGGTGACTCCTGACTCTGCCCTTCTTCCCAGCATTCTCCTCATCTGCTCTCCCTGCCTATACTTCCTGCATGGCTACTGGTCAATCGGGATTTTACTCATCAACCAATCAGAGCAACACATATTCACAGCATACAGAAAGACATTCCACAGCACTTCCTCTTTTCTGTCTAATCAAAAAGGAAGGTTTTAACTTTAACAAAGTAAAACTACATATAATAAAAGAGTCATCAAGCAAGAATTACAGTTACAATATCTACTCTATTTGTATTTGGTATAATTAAAGAAAATATTCTATCATTTATCTGATATTTGTGAATCTAAAGTTTTATATCTAATTTATCTTTTATCATGACTAAGAAAAACTGTAGTTATGACTATCTAGTCTTCAACCTCATCAAAGACCTCAGAAGGATATAATATTACTTAAGTAAATAGGAAGTACATTGTAAGCAACTTCCAAAAATCTAGAATGACAGAGACAGCTGGCTGCCTGGACAGTCACCCAAAGTTTTGCTGCAATGTTGGGGTATCCATCTTCAGTCTATAGGCCTAGAGTCTCTCAGCTGCTTCTTCTTGTGTCCTATAGAATGTCTGGAAGTCTTCTCTGCAAAGCAGGAATCTGAAGGACCATTTCTTCTTGCAAAGTTCAGTGGTCATCTTCCTATTAGTCCTGCTTGTTCAGTTTATATAACATATTGTCAGTCAGCTGATGCAAGGGCACTTTTTTGCCCAGTGGCTAACTTTTGCCACAAAGAAAGCAAACTCCATAATAAGTTTCTTCAATGCCCATCATCCTCTTTGAAGTAATTGGTGCTGCCAGGAGCAGATGTGTTTCATTGTTCAGAAAAGTCTAAGTTTTTAAAACATTTTAAATGACATATTCTGTAGGTCTTTGCAGTGTTTGAAGATTACCTACCTAATTAAATTATATCTATGTATACCTAGAAAACTTAACTAACCTGACTATAAGTTTGACTATCATAGATGACTAATCTGTGTTTCCTAATTATACATTACAATTTCAGTGAGCTGCACAAACATAATACCTTAAACAAGACTAGAAATATACATGCAGTATAACAAAATTAACTTTAAATTTGTATCAATAAAGTATAATCCATAGCAATGTAAAATGTTTTTAAAAAGTTGTTGCTCTTTAAAAGTAGATTCAATAATCTACTCTTTTATCCTATCAATATCTATATCCTATATTTCTATATCATATCCCCCTTTCTTTTTTAAAAAGAGATTGACTATGACCAATAACAATTTGCAACCCACAATCTAAACAAAGACAAACATCCATAATCCATTTTTGGGGAATGTGGGTACAGTTTTCTAGGCTACTTCCTGCTGATTGTGGGTGTTGGTAGTCTTATGGGGATCCTGAGAAAATCTGAGATAATGTCAAGTCCTGGGAAGACCAGCTATAATCTTTGTTGATAGGTACCATCTGTTTAAGGTTCGGGAGATCTGACTTGATCAAATCTGATCCATCTTAACCTGGGACAAATCCACATCCTCTTGCTTCCTGTGGAAACATAAACAGAGCCTCCTTTCCAAAGCAACATATCTTTAGATGCACATTTTGAAGTCAAGATACCATATATATATATATATATATATATATATATACACATACGTACATACATACATACATACATACACACATACATACATATTGGTTTAACTGAGCCTTTACAATCAAATGTCTCTCTGCAGTTAAAAATCCCAAAGACAATATAATCCAGACTTTGTGTGTGGTTGCCATCTTTCAGTGGCTTATTTTTTATATTATTTTACTGTCTCTTTTAAAGACTTTTAAAAAAACCTATTTATTTATATAACTGCATATATTCCTTTTCCTCCCCCTTCCAAGCCTATGTACATTTTTACATATAAACCCATTTAAAGTCTTATTCCATCTGAATCTGCCTTATTGTGAATCTATTGCTTTAAACTGCAGTGGCTAGTATTGAAGCGGAAGCCTTGGCTGCTGACTCCACCCACTTCAGCTTCCCAATATGGTGGTGGTACATTTATTGCCATCTCTGGGAGCTATGCACAACACTGACTCTTAGAAGCAGTGGGTCTATACCTCTATCAAAGCAGTGTGTAGCCCCAAAACCATATTTTTTGTCTGTACTAGCAAAAGCTAAATCCACCACATAGCATACTGCACAGCTTGGAGACACCTCTGTGTACCATGGCAGGAATCCACCATGCTATAGGTCAAGTCCACATGCTGTGAAACCGCCATACTGTAGTTCACAGCCTGCCTAAGAGATACAACTAGAAAGCTGTTTTTAGCTCAATTTTAGAATCTTTTTAAAAAAAGTTTTTGTAGCAGGAATCTTAAAAGTTCTTATTGATAAAATCAAACCCGAGGTGAGTTATTGGGGTCCATGCTGGTAGATCAGAGAGATAGAACAAGCCACAGCTATCTCACCTCACCAGTTCCTCAGCTGGTCCTGTTTCCTCAGACTGGAAGCCTCTGAGTCCTCATCCAGAATGAATCTCAGCTGAACTGTGTTGCTCCATAGCCTGAAAGCTTAACCAGGCCAAATGCTTAACCAGCCAAAAGCCTCTAGTTTCTGGTCCTCACGCCTTATATATCTTTCCTCTGTCTACCACCACTCCCTGGGATTAAAGGCTGGCTTTCTGGGATTAAAGGTGTGTGTCACCATGCTTGGCTATTTCCAATGTGGCCTTGAACTCACAGAGATCCAGAGGGATTTCTGTCTCTGGAATGCTAGGATTAAAGGCGTGTGCTATCACTGACTAACTAGTGGCTTGTCTGTTCTCTGACCCCAGGTAAGTTTATTAAGGTACACAATATTTTGGTGACACAATACCACCACATCTCCTCTCTTTTTGTCTAAAATTAAAAAAGCTTATAACTAATACAAGAAAAACTATCCAATAAGTATATGCAATATACAGTCAAGATTACATTAACAATGTCTAGTCCATTAACATTTGACAGATCAAGACAAAAAACTCCATTTTATATATATTAACAATGTCCAGTCCAGTAATATCTGATAAACTCAGACCAAAAAATTTTCATTACTTATCTTATTTAAAACAAGTAGTTCCTTTTTAAAAGTAGATTTCATAATCTCCCTTTTTATCTTATCATATCCATATTTTCTCTTTTTTCTTTTCATAATAGATTCAGTAGTCTACCTTTTGTCATTTTTATATCTTCCCCTTTTTCTTCAGTGTAGATTCAATGATCCACCTATTTATCCTATTATTTCTTTACCTTTTTTCTCAGAGTAGATTCGATGATCTATCTCATATCTATATTCTCTTTTCCTTTTTGCTTTCTAGGGGTGAAGATATCTTTAGGTAATCTTGAAAAGAAAATTTTGGGGTTAATCATCAAGTCCTGTATCGTTTGTCCAGTCTCTGCATAATAGGAAAGTTCAGGGCTTGTTTCAAGTCCTTGTTCAAGTAGTCTGTCAGGCTGGATCATCTCAGCTAGTCCTCTCGAAATTGTTCTGACCAGTTTGTAGTCCAAAGTCAATTTTTCCATGGTGTTAATCCGCTTAATGGCTTTATCATAGTCCATGTGGAATCATTGTTGTAGGATCCTGTCATCTTTTTGAAGATTTCAAAGTCACTATTAGGCATGGTCATGGTTTCCTGCAGACTTTTTTTTTTTTTTTTTTTTTTGCCTCCTCTGTGGTTTGGAGCAATCATAGTCTGATAAATGTCTGTCTCTCGGAACCATGAACATTCTTCCCTAGAACAGAAAATCTTCACAACAATTTCTCCCCACCATTTGTCTTGCCAAACTTTTCCAAACTGACCTTTGCCGATGCTTTCTTGTAACACGATGGTCCTGGCAATTCTTCTCTGAACCAGCAGCAGTAAACCCTTTGTTCCAGGTAGCAGCATCACCGCAGTCACCAACACGATGAGAGGGAGCTGGCAACGTGGAGCAGTAGCCACTGCTTCCATGGTCCCACCACTGTTTGTGGTTCAGTCCGGGCCAAAACTTCTCCCAAGCCTCCTAGGCTGGCCTCAAAGTCGGGATCCTCCTGCCTCTGTCTCCTTCAGCAAATCCTACCGGCGTGTGCCACCTCCACCGGCTGAGTGTAACTTGGGCCTGAGCTGGGCCTCACAAGGCCACAGTCAAACAGCTTTTTCATGAATTCGTAACACGAACGTTGGGCGCCAGATGTAGCAGGAATCTTAAAAGTTCTTATTG
The DNA here is from genome assembly GCF_049852395.1 of Peromyscus maniculatus bairdii. NCBI lineage: Eukaryota > Metazoa > Chordata > Mammalia > Rodentia > Cricetidae > Peromyscus > Peromyscus maniculatus. Next base: position 40,726,996 of record NC_134853.1, read on the forward strand.
ATAAAATCAAACCCGAGGTGAGTTATTGGGGTCCATGCTGGTAGATCAGAGAGATAGAACAAGCCACAGCTATCTCACCTCACCAGTTCCTCAGCTGGTCCTGTTTCCTCAGACTGGAAGCCTCTGAGTCCTCATCCAGAATGAATCTCAGCTGAACTGTGTTGCTCCATAGCCTGAAAGCTTAACCAGGCCAAATGCTTAACCAGCCAAAAGCCTCTAGTTTCTGGTCCTCACGCCTTATATATCTTTCCTCTGTCTACCACCACTCCCTGGGATTAAAGGCTGGCTTTCTGGGATTAAAGGTGTGTGTCACCATGCTTGGCTATTTCCAATGTGGCCTTGAACTCACAGAGATCCAGAGGGATTTCTGTCTCTGGAATGCTAGGATTAAAGGCGTGTGCTATCACTGACTAACTAGTGGCTTGTCTGTTCTCTGACCCCAGGTAAGTTTATTAAGGTACACAATATTTTGGTGACACAATACCACCACAAGTTTTCTCAGTTTTTAGGTGAAAACTCTTGCTCCATGTCAGACAGCCAAATATAGCTGGAAGTTTTCCTGTGCCCCAGCTGGCCAGTGGTCAGGACAAATCTCTCCCACTTGCATCCCCTAAGTAAACACACAGAGGCTTATATTAATTATAACTGTTTTCCATTAGCTTAGGCTTATTACTGACTAGCTCTTATTCTTAATTTAACCCATAATTTTTATTTATCTTTAGCTACATGGCTTGGTAGGTTTTCTCAGTTCTGCCTTATCATCTTGCTTGCTCTGTGTCTGGCTTGCAACTCCTGACTCTGCCCTTCTTCCCAGCATTCTCCTCATCTGCTCTCCCTGCCTATACTTCCTGTCTGGCTACTGGCCAATCAGTGTTTTATTTTTCAACCAATCAGAGCAACACATATTCACGGCATACAGAAAGACATCTGACAGCAATGTGTAATTTTCTTGTCATGATAGGATGAGGATATTATTTGTCTTCCTCTCTCAAAAAATGGTCAATTAAGTTTACATGATGCTACATAGAAAACATATTTCAATGAAGAATATTATACAAACTACCCAAATATTATTCCTTAAAATTTTCAAAATCATCAGACATAATAAAAGACTTAGGCATTATAACTTTCATTTAACTGTGGTAAAGAGGACACTGAGGACACATGACAGCTTCTTTTAAATTCTTGCTTTATGCTTTATATTATGAGGACTTGAGTTGACTGTGAGCACAAAGAAACTCTCAGGCTGGATACTTGACTTCATATATAAACACACACATATTATATATGTTCATATATATATACATATATATTATATTCCCTCTTAAAAGTAAAGCTAAACTTTATCTCCTATCATATACATACTGTAAGACAATATGGAATTTAGGAAGGCAAAATATGCATAGCAGATGAAACAGCCATCTTGGTTCTTATTTTTTTTTTTTATAAGCAGCAGAAAGGTTCTGACAGCAGGTCCTTGTGGTGATATTGTGTTCCCAAAAATATTGTGCACCCTAATAAACATATCTGGGGATAAAGAACAGAACAACCATAAAATTAAACATAGAGGTTAGGCAGTGGTAGCACAGATCTTTAATCCTATCACTTGGGAGGCAGAGATCCATCCAGATCTCTGTGAGTTCAAAGCCACACTGGAAACAGCCAGGCATGGTGACTCATGCATTTAATCCCAGGAAATGATGGCAGAAAGCAGAAAGGTATATAAGGCATGAAAACCAGGAACTAGGGCCAGTTAAGCATTTAGGCTTTTGAGTAGCAGTTAATCTGAGATCCATTTGGCTGAGGTCTCAGAGGCTTCCAGTCTGAGGAAACAGAATCAGCTGAGGAATTGGTGAGGTGAAGAAGCTGTGGTTTGTTCTGCTTCTTTGATCTTCCAGCATTCACCCCAATACCTGGCTTTGGATTTGTTTTTATTAATAAGACCCTTTAGGATTCGTGCTACAGATTCCAGTTCAGATGTCCATGAAACTGGAATCCTCTATGTCACAGGGAAACACTTGCTGCCATCCCTATTGACTGTCACTTGAGATTAGTTATGAGCTTTGGCTAACTGTCTAAGAAGCAAAAGCAAGACTATTTTCTTACAGAACATGGACAAGTGAACTTTTTGTGTTATCAGAAACCTATGAAAACTACATGTTTTCATAGCAAAGAGGAGCAAAGAGTTATTTATCAGAGATACAGACCTTTGCATGTCTCTATAAGGATGGATTTTACACCATGGTGTTATGTCATAGGCTCATAATGCCCGAGGATGCTATATAAGCTTTGGATTGATCCTTTGCACCAATGTCATCATTGTAGTCACTATAATGAGAGTTTCTACTCAACACCAAACCCTCTTCTCTGACATTTGCAAACATCATAGGCAATAACAATAACTGCTATGCTGAAGTACTCTGTGTGCATGATATTATTCCAAGTGTGTTTTTACATGTTACCTTATTTAACTCTAAGTGAAGCATTGCCATCATTCTCAGTTTATAAAAGATAAATCAGTTTATAAAAGATTCAATGGTTAGCAATCTGTGCAAATTCATGGGTATAGTAAGAAGCATGTCATTTCATATTCTATAACCTTGCACTAAATGTGTTTTTTCAAAGTTTGAGAAACTTCATCTAAGAAGGCAGTGATGGTCATTGTTGAAACACCTGCCACAGCTAATGTGTATTGAGAACATTATTCCCATGACACAGTAGTGGGAAGTGGTCTCTACTGTGAGGTGTTTCAGTTGTGTGGCCTCTACTGTCATGAATGGAGGATTATTTGTTATAGAGGTGCACCAGGCCATGAGTCCTGTCTCTTTTTTCCCTCTTACTTTTTCTTTGTCTTTCTCCCATGAGATGATATAGAAGAGTGCTCCTACCAGATACAGTTTTGCACTTTCTAGCCTCCAGCACATTTCATTAATAAATTTATATATTTTATAACTTAAAATAAAGCCTTGGGCATTCTGCCAAAATAAGAAAAACAAACCACTGGAAAAAGAAGTCAAGGAAAGGTGTAACACTGTTTTCAATTCTGTGGTTATCTGTTACTACTGAGAGAGGCTTCTTCTTAGGATTTAATAATGCAGAGGGTAACTGACTGGCAGGGATGGGAAAGCATGAGGAAGGGGAATGCTAGAGCCCAGTTTGCCTTCTTCTTCTTTTCCTTGTTCTTCAGTTTGGGCCTCTGCTCAGACATGGCGCTGCTCATGTGCAGGGTTGGTCTTCTCCCCATTTGTCTGAATCTTGTCTGAAAATACTTTCCTTACTGATGCTGTGTACTTGTTAACTCAATTAATTTGGTAATTGAAATTAATCATCAAATTTCATACTATGTGCCAATAAAATGGAAGTATTCTCAAACAATGCTGCTATTCTTTCACCAACAGTTTTCTATCTGTTGCTCTACATATTAAAGTAAAGGAGATGTAGTGGGTAGCCATTCCTCAGAAGTCACCAGAAGGAAGATGGGGCCCCAACAACAACTCTACCCAATCCAGAATGATGCCATGGTAATCATCATCATACTACACTTCTTGCCAGAATTTCAGACAATCTTACCCATTACTCTAAAACTTGCTGCAGAACCTACAGTTAGTCTAACTGAGATTTAACTATCTGAGCTTTCTCACAGTACTCAACAGATAACATCACCCCCTAAACGGCAGGAAGCACTTCTAAGAAACCGACGCCCCTTCTCCCTTAGGTTTCATAATTCTCAGGGCTATGGATGACGGTTATAGGGTTGGGGGTGGAAGAAAATATTAACTCAGTATTGTAAAAAAAAAAAAGGGGGGGGAGAAGAAATGGAACAGATAGGTATAAGATATGATGGTAAATCATTGTATATACTAGTAAACAAACTTAGTAAAATAGCAACCTTAGATAATTTACACTGTAATTTGTACTGTCATAGATTCTTATATGTTGATACAAATGTAAACTATTTTTATACTCCTGTTTAAGATAATTTGTATATTGATACAAATACAGAACTATATTTGTTATAATGTACATATATTTCTACTCTCATTTGAAACATATTTATATTGATACAAATGTAAATTTATATCTGTCATACTTTATATATGTTCTACTTCTGTTTAGGATATTCGGTATATTGATATATATTTAAGGTTATTGTCATATTGCATATCGCACTATATATTCCTACCTCTGTTATAAATATCTTGTGTATTGTCACAATTTTGAAGTCATCGTTCTTCACCATACATTTGCTTATAGTCGCCTATGCCTGTCATCTCTGTAGTTACGTTAGTTAGGTTATCGAGATTTACAGATACATAGGTCAGATGGGCAGGTAATCTTCAAACACTTCATAGACCTAGAGAATATGGCATTTAAATAACTTAGAATTCTGTTGACATGAGACACAATTGCTCCTGGCTGCACCAATTGATCCCGAGAGAATGTTGGGCTTCTAAGACATTTCCATTTGGAAGTTTGTCTTTTTGGCACAAAATGGCCTACTGGGCAAAGAACTGCCCTTGCCTTGATGGCTGACAGTACAAATGTAATGCTGTCCTTTCTGGACAAGCGGGACACAAGGAAAGCGACCACTGTACTCTGCCAAGACAGGGTAAGATGGTCTTTCAGAAATCCTGCTTCTGAAAATGGTCTGTCAGATACTCTAGGCCTGTAGCCAATTTGAATGCACCAACAATGCTGAGAAACATTAGGTGACTCCAAGCTGCCAGCTGTCTTGGTCTACTCTTGCAAGATTCCCAAAAGTTGCTTGCATCCGTCTACCATTTCTCAGGTACCATTATGTTTCTTCTCAGGTCTTTGATGGGATTGAAGACTAGCAGTTATAGTTACAACTTAGTATATATGATATCTTAGATAGAACATATTAAGTATTAGAGTCAGGTTCTTTAGGATAGGACACCTTTGAATGATCTTTATAACATGCTGTTTACCTATGCTCTATACTTCTCTGGATTTTAGTATGTGTTTCTTGCTTGATATTGTTTGCATTGGTTGTAGTTACATCTTATCTAGGTCATTATCTCTCATTATTTCTGGACAATATTTGATAACCATTCCTTTGTATATAGTCTTGTATTAGTTTAGAACCTTATTTAGACAAAAAGGGGGAGATGTAGTGGGTAGCCATTCCAGCTTGGTTCTGGAAGTTCCAACCCCCATTGAGACTCTGGCAACTGTCACGCCTACGAGGTGGGGTGAGGGGAGGCGCCGGGGGACCCGAGAGCTGGATGGGTCAGCGCTCTCTCTGGGTGCACTCTCGGTGCCGGAACGCTGACCGGTGCAGATTGACTGTGCAGAGCTCCGGAGAACACCGCTGGACTGCGTTACACCTTCCCCAGACCCTGCGACCTACCCATTACTTAATTTGTGAGTTACGCCATTAAATAAATATCCTTTTAACTACGTGGAGTGACCAAAATAATTTCTCCAATAGAGATGAATGAATTTACTTTCACATTCAGTAACTTGTGAAAATGTAACAGACATGGAAACAGAATACGCATGGTGAAATTTCATTTGTTTCTACATTTGCTCCAAACACCTATTTGTCATTGTTATTCTCATTAACCAGAAACTTGACATCTTCAATAATTTCCTAACTCAAAGCAATAATGGCATCTGACAGTTAGAAGCCAGATGGACAACACAAATTCCAGCAACACCATGATAACATGAGAACAGGTGTATACCTCAGTGTTTCCACCTCTCACATATGCATATTATAGGATTAGATGTTGTGGCATTGATATATTTTTTCAGTAAACCCATGCTCAGACAAACAGCAGGGGTTCTCTTCTGCTTTCTCCTACCAACATTTTGTGTCCTGTGGGCACATGTTTCATTATCAAGAGCCCGCCCAGGAAACCAATACTCATTCTGTATTTCAAAGAATAAGCTATTTTTGCAGCTGGTATTACTATTGATGAAACATGGCCCAGCTAGAGGTTGGGGAAGAGTTTTACGTCTATTTTGATATGAGTTCTGAATACCAATGAAGCCCCAGCTAGAAAAGTGCCTGCGAACTTGGTGTAAATGGATAGGGGACATACCCCCCTTTTTATTATTATTTATGGACAAAGTGTACAAATGAAGGTAAATGTGGATTTTTCCGTCCTCTCCTCCCCCAGCCATCCGTTTTTCCCCAGATACAACATTTTTGGAAGCTCACTCATTGGTAGAAATGTCCTGGCTGTTTGGGAACATAGTTGGCTGTTCTGAATACTTTGTTATTATTAAGAAAAGCCTGTACTTGTATTTTTGAAGAATGACCCATTGTCAGTAGGTTAAATCTATTACTTAGAGGAGATATGAATGATTATTCATATTATATTGATACATGAAAGGAAGAAAAAGTCTGATTAGCATGATAGCAAGGGGCATAGATTCAAAAACCTGCCTGCCTGAGTTGAAATCCTAAGATGGCCGATACAGCAAGTATGAACAATGGAGAGATGTAAGTCAGTGGAATAACTATTGTAGTAGAAAAAAAAAGATTTTTTTTTGTTTTAATCAGGAGAAATATATTTCTAACTTGTAAAAATTCATAGAGGTCATTTGTGATTGGCAAATATTGTTTCTTTAGTAAGTGAGGGACTTAGTACCTACAGCTCTGCAACCTTCAACAGAGGAGCTAATGCTGTGACAGGTATACTCAGCCTTCGATGTTAATTTAAGGACGTCATGACTGTCAACAGAGCATATCCTTTCCATTTCCATACCATCAGTCAAACTCATGTGAGGGCATTTAACTTAATGACTGGCTAGAAAACAATTATGCAACCAAAGAGAGGAAGCGATTCTGCGGTCAGCTAGCCTCTGTCTAAACCAAGGCTTATACAAAATAATTGAGTTAGACAGACAGGTAGGAAGTACACACAAACATGAATAAAAGCAGTCAGAATAAAGAGAGCACCTTGAGAAGAATGTACTTTTCAAGTCTTTCCTGACATTTTTTTTATGCAAGAGTTGAATGAATTTATACTGAATACCTGCAAAATCTCCTAGATTCAAAAATCATCTCTTATATGGTTTATCATATTCCCCTCTCTCCACCATGCTCCATCAGTCTACTCTATTCATTCAGAATAAATTTTTGGCACATATCTCCACTGAATACTTCAGTGTACATTATCATCAATTAGAGTTTAATATTTACAGCTGTTTCTTTTGAGGTAATTATTTCATTAAATCCTTTGCATAAACCACAAGTGCAATGCTGGGTGAATTTTGGTAAATAAATGCTTATGTCTGCATGAATGAACAGAAGATCATTACAGCCTTACAAATTTTTTTCTTGACCTTTACCAGGTACCACTAGTTTCCTGCCAAATACTCCCCAATCAAGATAATCTCTACCCCAATTTTTTTCTACCAGAAATTACTTTTACCTATTCTAGGACATGATGTGCATTATGTGTCTTTTTGTTGAAAACTTCTTTTATTTTATACAGTATTTTGGAGACCTATTCAGGTTCTGTCTACCTAGTATTCAATCTTATTAATTGATAATTGGCATTTCATTCCAGGAGTAATAAGAGGTCTTCACCTTTTAGAGAAGCTATTATTGAGAAACAGTCATAAATTGTCTTTTTAAAGCCCTTTTGTGGACATCTATCTGAGTGTATTTGTTTAAAGTAATTAACTAGAGATAAAGTTACTAAAGCAAAGGTAAGTGTAAATTCAGTTTTATAGAAAAAATGCTTCTAGGGACAGGAGAGATGGCTGAGCAGTTAAAAGCATGTATTATTCTTGCAGAAGACCCAAGATAAGTTCCCAGGCTTAAAACTTCCTGTAACTCCAACTCCAGAGGATTTGCTAGCCTCCATAGGCACTTGAACTCATATGCACATAATAATTTTTTAAAATCTCAAAAAAAGAAAGAAAGATACTATCAAATCAGCAAGTCTTTGGTTACTTCCATAAAATTCATGCTACTCTTGTATCAGCAGGCATATCTTGACAAGTTAGAGCTTTTTAAGATTGATGATTGCTTTTCTCCTCTGGTATCATGCATAGCATCCTCAAGTATCATGAAAACTATCCAATGGAGATGAGACCTCCAGATGAGTACCAGTTTGATTTCTTTACATTCTATGACTCAAGTATGTGATATCCACAGTAGTAGGGTCTTACTGTGAAGTTCTGGAGGGTAACAAAGAGCACTGAAAATAGGCTGTGAAGTTTTTGAATTTATGGAACCTCACTGGCCAGCAATGCCTGTCACTGGGCTTTTTATCCCAATTTAAGGCCCACTCTACAAGATGGAACTCATCTATGGCATTATCTGGGCCAAGAACCTGTTGATAGACAAGTTACATGACCTAGGACAGGACCTACTTTTATTATTCTCCTAAATGGACGTAACATTAAACCAACTCACAATGACTTATAACTATACCCATAGTTTTGTGGATCTCCCATCCCTCATCAGAGAAACTTCTTGAAATGAATGGTGATTAACACAGAGACCAACAATTGGTCAACATGTAGAAAATAAGGGACTGTTCTTCCTTTAGCTGAGAGGCTATTGGCAGCTGAAAGCTGATGAGAAAGGGAGTCAGTTTTCTTTAAAAGTATGCTCCCGTTTAGGTCAGCCATGTTCTGTGGGATCACCCTAAATATAAGAATATTTGGTCTGTATGAAGTGTTGTTGATAGTTCTTTTTTAAAGGCCACTAAGCTGGGTGAGTAAGAAAGTGGGGTAGATATGGAAGGAGCTGGAGGAGGGTTTATTATGATAAAAATTCCTTGTGAGAAATTCTCAAAAAAATTCATAAAAGCATTTTAAAAAACTCATCTAGGGGAATGGGAAAACAAATCAGATGGTAAATTTCTTGCCTTGTCATTTGGACTCCACAACATACAAGTACACCTGTACATATATACATATGCACGCACACATACACAAACACACACACCCCAACTAATAAAAAAAACCTATATAATTGATATTTTGCAAAAAAAGGAAGAGTTATAAGCAAAATAATGTCCATGAGTTTAGTAATTTTTTTATTGTACAAATAGTAAATATCAAACCCTGCCCAAACCAGAACTCTTGTATTTCTAAATCTTCACAGAAAACAGAACATGGTTGGTATTACTATCCATGGCTCAAAGTCTTAACAATATTATTATAAAGGAAAGATTTACCTAGAAAATAAGAATTATAATTATTTCCCAGGATTATTTATAAAGAAATGATAGGATACTTAGTATCAAAAGGATTTTTAAACAAAACTCTGATGGTGATGTGTATGCTGTGAATGTGTTGCTCTGGTTGGTTGATAAATAAAATGATGATTGGTCAGTAGCCAGGCAGGAAGTATAGGCGGGATAAGCATTCAAGGAGAATTCCAGGAAGAGGAAGGCTGAGTAAGGAGTTGATAGCTAGACACAGAGGAAGCAAGAGGTCAAGATAGTAAACATGAGCAAGAATTATGGGTTAATTTAAGTATAAGAGCTAGTCAGTAATAAGCTTGAGCCAGTGGCCATAGAGTTCATAAATAATATAAGCCTTTTTATGTTTACTTGGGTCTTAGCAGCTGTGGGACTGGCAGTTGAGAGAGATTTGTCCTGATTGTAGGCCAAGCAGGACACAGGAAATCTCAGCTATAAAACTCCTTTCATTTATTTTTATTTTTATTTTATTTTTTTCTTTATTAAGAAATTTTCTACTCACTCCACATGCTATCCACCAACCCCCCTCCTCCCCCCTTCCACCCTCCAACCCTCTTTCCCAAGCCACCCCACATCACCACATCCCCCAAATGGAGGTCTCCCATGGGGAGTCAGCAAAGCTCAGCACACTGAGTCTAGGCAGGTCCAAGCCCCTTCCCACTTCACCAAGGCTGTGCAAGGTGTCCCACCACAGGCACCGGATTCCAGAAGCCTACCCATAGACCAGGGACAGATCCCGATCCCTCTGACTGGATGCCCCCCAAACAATATCATCTTGAGTGAGGTAACCCAGATTCAGAAGGACAAACATAGTAGGTACTCCCTCATAAGTTGATACTAAATGGAAGGGAAGGGATGGCCAGACTGCAACCCACAACTCCAGAGAGGCTAGCTAATAGGAAAAGACCATAGGAGGGACACATGGATGATCCTGTGAAGGAGAGGTGGATGCAATCTACATGAGTGGACTGGGGGTAGGGGGGTGGCAGAGGGTGAGGAATGGGGGATGAGAACATAGGGAAATGGGAAGGTCAAGTTGGAACAGGGACAGAGTGGGAGGGCAGGGAGGAAGATACCATGATAGATGAGGACATCATGGGAATAGGAAGAGGCAGGGTACTGGGGAGGCTCTCAGGAATCCACAAGTTTGACCCCACCTTGTTCTGCTGGCAGCCGTCCATAGGGTGCCTGGACTGGTCTACTCTGGTGACTAGCCTAGCAAATAACCTAGCTGTTATCATAGAGCCTTTGTCCAGTGACTAATGGAGGCAGATACAGATATCTATGGCCAGGCACCTGGCTGAGCTCCAGGAATCCAATTGATGAGAGAAAGGAGAGATACTGCAGGTGAGGGACATAAAGATCATGATGGGAAGACGTGCAGAGATGACTGGCCACACTAGTGGAAGCCCATGAACTGTGGACTGGCGGCTGTAGAGCTCCCATGGGACTGGACTAGGCCTTCCGGATAAGGAATACAGTTGATAAAACTCCTTTCAAATATAAGTTACTATTAGGCCAATAATGATTGCAAATGAGCAACCAAGGAGTATTCCTGAATCAAAAGTTATGGTGTTGCTTTTGCATTTGTTTTAGAGGGTTATGTCTGGGGCCAAATGCCTTTTAGAAGAAAACTGTATAAGCTGTGTATCCTGAGGGAAGAATATGTTCAGAAACTGATCTCAAAATACTGAACTATGTCAGGCAATGTCACCATAGATCTGTCCATCAGATGATGGGTGGTGTCCAAAGAGAGAGAGGAAGGCAGAAGACAGAGCAGGGGAGATGCTACTAGCCACCACCAGAAGAAGGAAGGTATAAAGGTACCAGTAAGCTACAAGCCATGTGGCAAAGTATAGATTTATAGAAATGGGTTAATTTAAGATATAAGAATTAGATAACAAGAAGCCTGCCATGGCCATAGTTTAAAGATAATATTAGCCTGTGTGTGTTTATTTGGGTCTGAGTGATTGTGGGACTGGTGAGTGAGAGAGATTTATCCTGACTGTGGGCCAGGTGGGACACAGGAAAATTTTCAGCTAAAATCAGATATTTGATGAATGTTAAGTCAAAAATTACACAGATTATATGGAATAGAATTCAAAGGGTTTTTGATAAGGTCAAGGTTTTCTTTCTTGGGCACAAAACATTTCCTGAAAACATTTCATCATGCACAGAATGTCAGTCTTCTTTTTTCTTTTTGAGAAAATCTTTGGAGAAATCTGTTCACCATTAAAGGCTCAAGTCCAGTAAATGATACAAATGATTGTGTGGTAAGAAATAATTTCTACATTATACTTCTACATTGTAGAGTCCTTAGACTAAAGTCAGATTTGCCAGAAACAATTTTGTATTGGAGAAGAATTCTGTAACTGACTGTTTTGCTTTTTCTGAACACCATACTAGTTCTGGGCTTTTACTGATATTTAATTTCATCATTTTGTTGTCTATATGTGAGTCAAATTCTGAACCTGGTTTAGAAGCCAGATCCTTTGACATGAATTGCACATTTTCACTTAAACACAAGTGAATCCTCATGAGGTAGACACTCTGCCTGTCTACTGAGGAGACTGACAGCTCTTACAAGGTAAGCATCTTGGCCATGTTTATGCCTGCATGAGAGTCTGTGCTGTATCAGGCTGTAATCCATAAGCCCAGTGAGCCTTCAATGACACCCGTTATTTGGATCCCTGTGATCTTCCTCATTTTTGCTATTTCCACCCTCTCCCCAACCTGTCTGAAGCTAAATACTACTCATGCGATTACCTACAGCTTCTGCTCTCATACTTCATAGAGTGTAATGTATAAATTTAGATGAACTTTTGCTGTATTGCTTTTCTCTGTGTTGTTGTTGTTGTCTTGTTTCTTTGTTCGAAATGCCTTTTCTATGTAGTACAGGCTGGCCTTGAGCTCACTTTGTATCCCAAGCTGATATCAAACAGTTTGTTTCAATTTCCTTATTATTGGGGTTACAGGGTGGATGTTGCACTCAATAATTGTGAGAATTTTCTGGAGGATCCTTTAATTTTCTAGTTTCTCTTGGTCAGTTCAGATTTTACCTCATCCAGTGCTAAATCCTGCAAGAGTGTCTTGGGTCCCTGAACTAGAGGTGGCAAGGAATGGAAAAGACAAATATACAGACAAATGTACAGATAAGCTGGAAATAGAGTGGCTTTATACTTTGATAGAGTTGTATCTTACCAAAGAGTAGAACCCCGGAATGCTTATAGGGTACAGCACACTGAGAGGGGAGCTTATCTAGATTCAATAAGATGTCTCTGTAGGTGCAGTCTCAGGCTGTGAATATCAGTGAACAGGAAGGTACAATTGCTAATATTTGCACACATTGACCAATTGCTCACATTCAGACTTATGAGGAAGTTTTTGGCATTCCTGAGCCTCATCTAGGAAAAGCTTTGCCACTCCCATGTGGCTGAGGCATTGAGCTTCTTGCCATGGCCATGCCTATGTCAACAACACACATTAATTCAGGAACTCATTCACTCAGGGCTTGTTCTGTTACCCATAGTTCAATACTTAAGACTGGGCAAATATGGCATTTTTTCTTGTATTAATCCTAATTACAATCCACATATTCTATACCCTCTTTGCCAACCAAACCCACTAACCATGTCTTCTGAATATCTGTTTGACTCAGGCTTCTCCTTTCTGTCTGTGCTCAGGTCTGATCTCAACTAAGAAAAGCCCCAGTTCACCTTAGGTCTTCTCACTGCTGTGGTCATTTGCTGTCTTGCACACTGCTGGAAGAAATGTTTATCTTCAGCAGTTGGGTGTAAATACATATATTAAAGGAAATGTGTTTGGTCCATGGTTTTCAAGTCTGTCTAAGCAGGAGTCACTGGAGAAATCCTGTGCTCAAATCCTACTGAATTCACAGCAAAGACCAACAGTTCTTTGATTCTTCAAAGCTTATGCATAATAAAAAGTAATTATTCATAATGTTTCTGATTTATTTTTGTTAATTCTTCAATGAACCCATAAATTACCATCTGGCCCAGAACTTGACACATAATAGGTATTCAATAAATGCTAATTATTTTCCTGTCTCTTTATTTCAGTAGGCATGAATTATATAACCTCAACATGTTTAAATAAATGTATTAACTGATTTATATCACCTATATTTTTCTTGTTCTGAATGTTTATGGTTTCTCTAGCCAAAGGTTTTCACATTTGACTTTCAATTATCTCTTTAATACTCTTTCTTTGACATTTTGACATTAAATTCATTAGTTAGTCTGCATATTTCTCAAACTTCTATACAGTTATATTTTCTGCCACCTACTCCTTTTCTACTTTTAGCCCCATCCTTGATTCCTTTCTTTTTTTTGCTTTAATTGTGCTCCAGCAAGCAATGGTGTAGACCCTGAGATACCACTGTTTTGATATTTTATAATATTATAATTTATTAAAATTACTTTGGATGAACATTATGGGATGGCCTTGGAATTTCCTATAATTTAAATTTGCTTTTCATGCTGAAACAGCCTAGATAGAAAGGGTGGGAGAGAACTTCAAAGCCTAACAATCTTGGATATGAACAGCTCCGTGGCTACACTCTGCACACGACACAGTCAAGACACAGATCAGGGCCCCCCTCCAAACTTACAGTGCTTAGTGGCAGGGTCACATTTTGGAAAACTGGGATAAAACAGGTTATGTTTGGTTTCAACAATTTAAAAGCATATAGTGGTTTTGATACCTGCTCCCTTTTCTATATAGAGTCTTAAACTGGCAGAAAAAAATCTAAGCAATCTCGAGTGTGGTGAGTTTAGTAAGTGTAAGTGCACCTATTAAGTTCTTAGTCACAGCAGCCAATATGATTTAACCATCAGTCAGACTCACAAATGACCACTGGTTCTTTCCACAACCTGGAGTTGAAAAGTTTAAGTACCCTGAGCACATGTGCTGACTTGTCTCATGTTGGTTTCTTCCCATATTTGGGGGTCCTAGGGTCCTAGAGAAGTCCCACAAAAGACCACCATCCACATATACAATCAGCAAAAGCATTTATTATCATGAGAAAGCTTTCAGCATGCTGGAGCTGGCCATCCCACACAAAGGCAAAATGGTGACAATCCAAAGAGGGACTTGTGGGCTCCTTTTAAGCACAAATAAAAGCAAGTTCATAGGGCAGTTATGTCATTTAAGATATGATTGGCTCAAGCAAGTGTCAATCATATTAGTATGTTCTAATTGGCCAGGGCTACCCAGGGACTGATTAGAGCTACCTATTTTCCATTTTGGGACAGGACTGGACAAGTCCCATGCTTTGTCCTTATTTGGTTATCACCTTGTGCTTGCTGACTGGGATTCAGGCCTGGACTGATACTGCATGTACCAGGCCTCTTTGTTCTTGCTGTTGGGGGAGTTGGAAGTTGATAGTCCTTTGTATGTGGCTCCCTCAGAAACTGCTTGTTCAGTCTCAGGAAACTGAAATTGAGGCTTGATCTCTGAGAGAAAACTGAGCAGTCTGTTTTGCCATCTGTTCCATCTTCTTAATTCCCCCTTGAGTAGTGTATCATCTCAAATCTTCGAGATGTCTCCTTTAGTTCATTGGCTTATATTGTTGTCTCCCAATTAAAAAAAAACCTAGACCTGATGGTTTCAGTGCAGAATTCTACCAGATATTCAAATAAGAGCTAATAGCAATACTCTTCAAATTGTTCCACACAATAGAAACAGAAGGAACATTATCAAATTCTTTTTATGAGGTTACAGTTATCCTGATAACCAAACCACACAAAGATGCAACAAAGAAAGAGAATTGCAGACCAATCTACCTCATGAACATTGATGGAAAAATACTCAATAAAATATTAGCTAAAGAGAAAAGAAAAGAAAAAGACAATTACTAGTTTTAAATACTTTACATTGGATTTGATTGTTTTATATTGTATACAAATTTGAAACTGATATTGTTAGAAAATGCTATATGTATATTTCTAATTGTATTTGTACCATTCATTTAACAATGTAATGCAATTTTCTGAACCTTGAATATTATTATTACCAACTATTAGGATATAAAGAAATGAAAGTTAGTAGTTATACATTACAATAGAACTTGTAGTCATATTAGATATGTTTTAAAAATTGAGCAGATATATTTTAGATAGACAGGTCATCTTCAAACCCTTGAGAGATCTACCAAATATGGCATTTAAAATGTTTTAATAACTTAGAAATTTTTCTTTTTTGAGAAATGTTGGCTTCTGGCAGTACCAATCTACTTCAGAGAAAATATGGGCATTGAAGAAATTGCATATGGAGTTAACTTTCATTGTGGCAAAAGTTAGCCACTGGACAACAAAGTATCCTCGAATCAACAGGACAAAATGGACAGACAGAACATGAAACAAAGGACTATTGATTCTTGCCAAAACAAGTGTGGCTATGGCTTTATCAAAAGGCATCTTCTGAGGCCAGGACAATATGGCACCATCCCTGAAGTGGCCTTCACAATCCAGAAAAGGCACAGTGCCCTTTTCTTCAAAGGCAGCTTAACAGGCAGTTGGCCGATGGCTTCTGTTGTGCAATGGAACAGCAGCTGAAAGCTCATGCCTCTCAATAGTAGACTGTCATTTAATAGAGGGATGTGGAGAAGAAGGGGATGCTGAGATGAAGCCATATATACACAGCCAAGAAGAATGGACAGCTGAATTAAAAAACAATCAACAATTTCTAGAATTTAAAATCCTGAATCATAACAGGACACTAGTGGAATTCAGGTGTTTCTGGTACATGGACTGCTCTCACCCAATGTGAGACTGAACTGTTGACCTTGTGTACATCCTGCTTCACAAATGAGTCTGTCAGATACGCTGAGCCTATAGGCTGAAGATGATGCCCCAACATTGCAAAGAAACCTCAGGTGACTGTCCAGGCTGTTTCTGTCAACTCACAAATTTTTTGGAAGTTGCTTGCATGCACTTTCTGTTTTTATTTTTTTAGCTAATATTATTTTCTTCTTATGTCTCTGAGGGAGCTGAAGATTAGTTAGTTATAGTTGAAGATTAATTAGGATAGAATGTGAATTAGATACATTTTGGACTTAACAAAATAGGATAGATAATGGAATTATTTTCTCTGATTTGTCAAATACAAATGGACTAGACATTGTTTAGGTATTTATTGTATATAGTTATTGTACTTTTGTATATAGTTTTTTTATGTTAGTTATAACCTTTTGCTTTTTTTCTTTTTATTAAAATAGAAAAGGGGAAATATGGTGGTATTTTATTTGTACTGAAATGTGATTTTAATTGTATGTTAATAAATAAAGTTGCCCGGGGGTCAGAGCTATTAGAGATATAGCAAGAGCATGGTGGTGGTGGCAGCGGTGGCGGCACGTGCACGCCTTTAATCCCAGAGCTTGGGAGACAGAGCTAGGTAGATCTCTGTGTGTTCAGGGATACAGTCAGCATTGGAGAAATATGCCTTTAAGACCTGGAGGGCTGTACTTATAGGCAGCGATGAGGCAGTCATGTGTTTGGGTTTACAGCCAATGAGAAGGCAGAAGAGAAAGACTATATTAAAGACAAACACACAGGAAGTAGCTCTCTTTCAGAAAAGTAGGAGCACTGCAGGAGGAAGGGTAAGATTTTAGCTCTGAACTCTGAACTCTTGGCTTTCTCTTTTACATTGGTTCTGTGTTTCTTATTTAATAAGATGGTTGGTTACATCTACACAGGAATACATAAAAAAAATTACCCACCACGACCAAGGAGGCTTCATCCCAGGGATGCAAGGATGGTTCAACATACGAAAATCTGTCAAGGTAATATACCATATAAACAAACTGAAAGAAAAAAAAAACATGATCATCTCATTGGATGCTGAAAAAGCCTTTGACAAAATCCAACACCCCTTCATGATAAAGGTTCTAGAGAGATCAGGAATACAAGGAACATACCTAAACATAATAAAGGCAATTTACAGCAAGCCAACAGCCAACATCAAATTAAATGGAGAGAAACTCAAAGCAATTCCACTAAAATCAGGAACAAGACAAGGCTGTCCACTCTCCCCATACTTATTCAACATAGTATTTGAAGTTCTAGCCAGAGCAAAAAGACAACAAAAGAAGATCAAGAGGATACAAATTGGAATGGAAGAAGTCAAACATTCATTATTTGCAGATGATATGATAGTATACATAAGTGACCCAAACAATTCTACCAGGGAACTCCTACAGCTGATAAACTCCTTCAATAAGTTGGCAGGACACAAGATTAACTCAAAAAATCAGTAGCCTTCCTATATATAAAAGATAAATGGGCTGAGAAAGAAATCAGAGAAACATCACCCTTTACAATAGCCACAAACAATATAAATTGCGTTGGGCTAACTCTAACTAAGCAAGTGAAAGACCTGTATGACAAGAACTTTAAGTCTCTGAAGAAAGAAATTGAAGAAAATATCAGAAAATGGAAAGATCTCCCATGCTCATGGATAGGTAGAATCAACATAGTAAAAATGGCAATTTTACCAAAATCAATAAACAGATTCAATGCAATCCCCATCAAAATACCAACACAATTCTTCACAGACTTGGAAAAAACAACATTTAACTTTATATGGAAAAATAAAAATCCTAGGATAGCTAAAAGAATTCTCTATAATAAAGCAACCTCTCGAGGAATCATGATCCTTGACCTCAAGCTCTACTATAGAGCCATAGTAATAAAAACAGCTTGGTACTGGTGTAAAAATCAACATGTGGACCAATGGAATCGAATTGAAGTCCCTGACATTAATCCACAAACCTATGAACATATGATTTTTGACAAAGAAACCAAAACTGTACCATGGGGGAAAAGCATCTTCAACAAATGGTGCTGGCATTACTGGATGTCAGCATGCAGAAGATTGTAAATAGATACATACCTGTCAACATGCACAAAACTCAAGTCCAAGTGGATGAAAGACCTCAACATAAATCCAGTTACACTGAACATGATAGAAGAGAAAGTAGGAAGTAGTCTAGAACACAGTGTCACAGGAGACCACTTCCTAAATACAACACCAGTAGCACACACACTGAAAGCAACAATTAATAAATCGGACCACCTGAAACTGAGAAGCTTTTGTAGAGCAAAGGACATGGTAAATAAGATCAAATGACAGCCTACAAAATGGGAAAAGATCTTCACCAACTCCATATCTGACAGAGGGCTGATCTCCAAAATATATAAAGAACTCAAATAGCTAGACATCAAAATATTGAACAATCAAATTAAAAAAAAATTGGGCTACATAGCTCAACAGGGAATTCTCAATAGAAGAATCTCAAATGGCTGAAAGACATTTAAGGAACTGCTCAGCATCTTTAGTCATCAGGGAAATGCAAATCAAAACAACTTTGAGATACCATCTTATACCTGTGAGAATGGCTAAGATCAAAAACACTAAAAAGACAGCTTATGTTGGAGAGGATGTGGAGCAAGGGGAACACTTCTCCACTCTTGGTGAGAATGCAAAATTGTACAGCCGCTCTGGAAATCAGTATGGTGGTGTCTCACAAAATTGTGAATGTCTTCCTCAAGACCCATTTATACCACTCTTGGGCATATACCCAAGGAATTCTCAATCTTACCACAAAAACACATGCTCAACTATGTTCATATCAGCATTATGAATTCTATTCTTTTACTTTTGGGATAATGATTGTTAATTTCTCCCAAAAAGTTACTGCAGGCTCTCTGCCAGTATTCATTATCTTTTCATAGTGAGGAAATTTCCTCATTAGTTAAAGGTACTACACTTTATGCTGGGTTCATTTCTGTCAACTGGCAAAGTCTTAATTTTCCTTTTTGAATCAAATCAGAGATCTTTTCTATATAAGTCTTTTACTTCCTATTTGGGTTATATAGTAGAACTATCCATTCTAATATAATATCTTCACTCTACATCAAAATACCTGAGGGGTAATGTCTGGAGGGGAGTATGACCAAAATGCACTTAAGTTCTGGATTCACATGATCCACATGTGCTTCTCATATTGTCTTTTCTACTAGAACCAATTCCTTCTCAGCTTTGGCTGATGATTCTGTTGGACTATCTAATTCTTTGTCCCCTTTTAGAGTATTAGCCAGATTTTGTAGTCCATCTTTAGGTATTCCCATGATACCCAGTAAGTTGGAAATGATTCCTAACAATTTTTGAAATCCATTAAGAGTCTGAAATCTATCTCTCCTTAGTTGTACCTTTCTAAGATAAGTCTATCTTATCTCCTAAGTAATTAATAAAATCTCCTCTTTGTATTTTTTCAGGAACAATTTTCATTCCCTAGTGAAGCAAAACTTTGTTTTTACTTCTTCAAACATGCTATCTATTGTGGCTAACTTTGAATCAACTAATAAGACTTCATTCATATAATGATAAATTATGGATTGTGGAAACTTCACATGTATTATCTCCAATTGTTTTTGCACAAAATATTGGCACAGGGTAGGGCTGTTTACCATTCCCTGTGGGAGGACCTTCCATTGATATCTCTTGACTGGCTGGGAATTGTTTTTTGTTTTGTTTTGTTTTTGGATTTTTTTCAAGACAGGGTTTCTCTGTGTAGCTTTGGAGCCTGTCCTAGATCTCACTTTGTAGACTAGGCTGGGCTCAAACTCACAGAGATTCTAGTTAATTTTGGGAGGCTCTGCCTCCCAAATACTAGGATTAAAGGCATGTACTACCATCACCAGGTGGGAATTGTTATAATTAGGTACTGTGAAGGCAAATTTTTCTCTATCATTTTCTTGTAGGGATATGGTCAAGAAACAATCTTTTAAGTCAATGACTATTTTAGGCCATTTTTGGGGTAGCAGAGAAGGCAAGGGCATCCCAGTGTAGGGAACTCATTGGCTGATTTACTTTATTAAAGGCTCTCAGATCTGTAAGCATTTTCCAATTACCAGACTTTTTTAAATAACAAATGAAGGAGAATTACACAGGCTGTAGATTCTTCGATGTTTGAACATTTAACTGCTCTTGAACCATCTGTTCTAAAGCTTGTAGCTTCTCTTTTGTCAAAAGCCATTGTCCAACCCAGACAGGTTTATTAGTTGGCCATTTTAAAGGTAAGGCTGTTGGTACTTCTGAGAGTTCAATAACAGTTGTACTCTGCTTATGTACAGCCTGAATGTTTGGTGATTTTTTATAGTATATTATGATATTATTCCTAGAAATATGCATTGGTCTCTATTCCTTTTCTGAGAGTGCAGGTATTCCACTGTTGCAACAAATCTCAACCCCAAAGATTCACTGCCACATTTGCTACATATAGCTTCAGACTTCCTCTCTATCCTTCTGGCCCTATTCATTTAACCCATCTCGAATTCTGTTTTACCTGAGATAGGGTTGAAATCCCTAGAAACTGGACATCAACCTCTTGAAGAGGCCAATTTGGATGCCATGATTTTGGTGTAATTATAGTAACATCCACACCTATGTCTACCAGACCTTCCTGAACAATGCCATTAATTTGATTTTAAGCTTTGGTCTTTGTTCATTTATGGAAGTGTGCCAAAATATTCATTTTATGGTGTTCTTTGGAACATTTGATTAATCTATCAGAGCTGTTCTATCATAGAGTGCAGTATCATTCTTTGTATTAGGCATTGGTTTATTTAATTGTCCTGTAGAGGAATTACCTCCACAGTGGCTGGAAATGTTTACACTACATTCAATTTGGGGGCCTGATGAGGGCCCCCTAAGGTGTTTCCTGCCAGTAAAGGGTTGCCTTGTATATCTATTATTCATCTGCACTCATTGGCCCAATGTTGGCCCTTGCCACATCTTCTACATAATCCTGAAGTTCGGGGTCTCCTGTTTGGGTTATTTCTAGAAGGAGTATTACTTCTAGGATCACCCCATGTACAGTTTTTACTTATATGACCTGGTATACCACATTTAAAACACTTGGTTCCCTGAGGCCTTCTTCCATCTCTGGGAATTCCCTCTTCTATCCAAGCCTCATTACTATAGTTAAGAGACTCAGCACCATTAGTATACTGAATCCATTCTTCCAAAGGAGCTGATTTTACTTTTAATGGTGTAAATATTCTTTTTCTTTCTGTATTAGCATCGTCAAATGCCAAGGACTCAGTTAATACTTGTCTCAATCCTTTATCTGATACAGCTTTCATTATAGCTGTGGTCAGCCTTTGTAAAAAAAAAAATCAGTGAAAGTTTCTTGTAGTCCCTGAAATATCTTTGTGTATACCTCAGTTGGTTTTTCTGATTCTGGAATCTTCCCCCAAGCATTTAGAGCTCCTGTACAGCATAGGGATATTGTATGCTCATCATCAGTGGCTTGTACATTTCTATTAGTGAAACATTCCTCACAAAGGATTTGATCTTGGGAGATCTCAAAACCTCTGATTTTACCTTATTGCTCTAAATTTCTTGCCTCTTCTCTCAATCAGCTTTTCCATTGTAACTGTTGGCTATATTCTAGAACAGTTGAAATTAACTGATTCCAGTCATTTGGAATGACTCTATGTGACGTAGACCACGAATTTAACATTTGTCTTACATATGTTAATGTAAGCCATAAGTGACTATCACTTCTTTCATATATTTTTTTTAAAAATCTCTCATCAAAATCAGTTGTTATATGTATTCCACATGCTGGCCTTTCATGGATGATCACAGGATAAGCCACTGAATGAGAGCCATCTGGAGATGTTATGACCTGTATGGTCTTGCCCTTCTGCTTATTAGGTTCCTTGTCTTGTTTACTGAGAGTTTCTTCTAGGGCTTGCAAATGAGCACCTACGTCCTGTTTTAGGGAGTGAACCTCCTCTCTTGCATAGGATTCCAGATTTCTCATGGAATCATGCAAACTTTTATGTTCATCTGAAACACATGATTCCATAGACCTTATTTTATCAGTTAATGATAATCTTTCTTCCTTATAAAGTGTGTGAATAGTGACAACTTCACCCTGGAGAGTTATTGTTCTGTCGATTAAGTATTCATATTTATTATCAATAAAATCAAATCTGGCTATGCATTTATTATTAATGGACTGATGTTCTTGTAATAAGTTAGCAGATTCCAAACTAAGGAGCCTATTTTATAAATCTTTATTACTACCTTGTAAATCCTGGTTAGCTTCAGGTGGGAGCAGAGTGTCCCATGTACGCATGTGGAGGAGCTGCAAGTGGCAGCAGCAAGGCAGCAGCAGATCTTCCTGTGTCTCCTTAAAGCTTCAGTGCCTGGCTTGGCATTTGTGGCCACCTTGGCCCTTTAACATCTTTCCCTCAGCCAGGAGGTTGACATGTGGAGTTGAGTGGCCTAAGCTCAGGGTGCGGAGAACTCCAGGTGACAAGGATGATGGTGTTTGAAGTTTGCCCCACATGAGCACCAGATATTGTGGGGAATTTAACAAGGCAATTCCACAGAGTTAAAAATGAGTTTTATTTTGGGGTAACTTATAGACAATGAAGGGGTTGGTTACAGGGTCTGGGAGAGGTGAGGTGTAGTCCAGCATTGTAGTTGGAGTTTTCTCCAGTCTGCTCAAGCCCACTGCCACTCAGACCCAAGTAAACACAAAGAGACTTATATTACTTATAAACTCTATGGCCGTGGCAGGCTTCTTGCTATCTAGTTCTTATATCTTAAATTAACCCATTTCTATTAATCTATAAGTTGCCTTGTGGCTTGGGGCTTACTGGTACTTTACATCTTGCTTCTCATGGCAGCAGTGGCTGGCAGCATCTCCTGACTCAGCCTTTAACTTCCCAGAATTCTCTTCTCTGCTTATCCTGCCTATACTATACTTCCTGTCTGGCTATTGGCCAGTCACCATTTTATTTATCAATCAATCAGAGCAATGCATTCACAGCATACAGAAAGACATCCCCAGCCCAGAATCCAGGATCATGAAGAAACAATAGGCCCAGCATGTGTGGATCTTGGGTGTTAAGGGCTCCTGTCCTGGCCCCACCCCAGGGACAGGTTATAGGTAGGCGTGGCAGTTACCAGAAGCCTCACTGGTGGTAGTATTTCCACATTAAAGCTGGAACAGCTGCCCATTACACGTGGAAGCTTTAGGTCTAAGCCCTGAGTTAAAGGGAAATAATTTTCTTGAGGCAGATTCAAGTGAAATAATGCTCTTATATTTATAGCAGAGGCAGTGGCAGATCCAGGGAGGAGCTGCTGATGTGGAAGCAGTTAAAAGAGAAACTGAACCTCAGCTAAGGCATCAGGGACTCTATATCTTGGGGAAGTGGACAAGCAGAGGATCTATCTGAGGAAAAAAATCTTTCTGAAAAGGATTTATTTTAAGTAGTTTCATTTTCTTTCACTGACCTGTTAAGGCTGGAAACAAGCACTTATCCATAAACATGTGTGGGTGGGCATGACCTGCTCTGGTGACAATGTCAGATGAAAGAGGTATACCTGTCAATGCCAGTTCAGGGAGAACAGAAATCTCCTGTGGTGAAAAAAGCTCCTTTGTTCTTGATTTTCAGTATGAAAACAAATCATACAAATGGAAACTGGAGTGAGATGGACCCAAAAGGCAGTTTGGGAAATGTAACCTGTAATGTAACAGCATGATGCTATAGAGAAAGGCACCTTGGGAAATGTAGTGTATAAAAGTGAGGCTGCATAGGCAAGCAGGCCTGGAGAAAAGACAGACAGACTGGGACAAAAAAAAAAAAAACTTTCAAATGTTCCTGGTAACTTAACAGAAAAATGCCCAAGAGAAATACTGCCTGTATAATCTCCCCTCAAAAAAATCCTCAAAAAACACCATAAGATTTGTTAGCTTGTTTCCTGGGAATAAGAAACAGGTAAACAGCTTTGTTGTCAGGAAGGAATTATTTGGTATGAAAAAGTAAAATGGTAAATTAAACATCAAACAGGCATTTTTTATAATCCTTATAATCAAGGACAAGGCATACTGGAAAGAGCCCATGGCAATATTAAGAAACAGTTTTAAAAAATTTAAGAAGGGGGAAACTGTACCCCCAGAAGCTTACAGGCTGCCTGAGTTTGGTATAATGTGTGGAACAGAGAAATGTCAGCTCCAATGATGCTCCTCAAGAAGAACTAGAAAACTTTCAGAATGATATTAAAGCTGATCATGAACTCCAAACTTTTAGAAATAAAGCAGTGTTGAGTTCATTTATAATTCTTACTATTATAACTCATGACTTGTGTACACTCTGTCTCATTGAATGAAAATAAGTTAGTTCTGCTAAGAGGTTCTTTCTAGATGTTTGCTAATAGAGTTTCCTCTTGAATATAAGTTTAGTAAATAGTTCTTCCAAGAAATCTGATCTAGATATGTGCTAAAGTTTGTAAAATAGTCCTATAGAGTTTCCTTTTGAATATGTGTTTGTATAAAGTGTTAAATGTAAGTTCATACTATAATTGTTTTCATTACTTCATAAATATCTGTCTCGTCTGGACAAATTAGATAACATTAATTTTTAAAGGACAAACCAAGTAAATCACATTAGAAGTACCTTGAAGTTTTTACTACTCTTTTACCTTCAGATATATTTGAATACTTTTTATGATAGCTTAAAATATAATTTTAAAAGGCCCCTGGAAAACTTAAGTGAAGATGTCATAATTAGGGGAGCTTTTCTGTCTTCTTCCTTGAGTTTCCACTCTTTCTGTTTGTTTAGAAAGAGGTAGGCCTCCCACAAAGGATAGGCCTCCCACAATTGAGTTAGTTTATATAAAAATTCTACTGCTGTGATAGGGACACATGTAAAGATGAGCTACTTAAACAGCTAAAAGTGTTTTTATAATTAGCATGTGTTTTTATTTACTTGAGTAGATAGTCTGAAATGACTGTTTTCTCCTGAGAATCAAAATAGTCTCTTGAAAGTTTTGTTGAATATCTGTTAGGAGAGAGTTTTGATCCAGGAAAAGGGCTTTTTGCAGCTAAGACTGATGTAATCACCTTAGACCCATTCCAATAAGGATATTCCATCTTTATTATCCTCTACTCCTTTACTGGGAGGTGTGGCAGCTATGGAAAATGCTGGGGATGTTTGCAAGCTCTTAGTAGGGACCTGGGTCAGAACTGAGTTAAGCTCTGTACACCCTCTTTACAGAGGCTCATAGCCAAACATGGGCAACTTTCTTCTTGATAATTTCTTGAATATATAAATGTAAAATTAATCAAGAAGGTTGACCTAAAACAGGCACAGTCTACTTGAGGGGCCTGTGGAGGCCTTTTTATATCAAGAAGGGGGGAATTGTGGAGGCCTACAAAGTTTTCCTGTTGAAACCCGAGCTTGCTACACCCAGCAGAGCTGCATTAGAGGATTGCTTGACCATGTGCCTGGTTTCTAGGTGATTGGAAGGGTGTACACTTGGCTAAGCTAGGGGGAGGTCTTTTGCTCCATCCTTTGGCATTCCTATAAATAGCCCTTTAGAAGAGGTGGGGGGCTGATAGATAAGGATCCAGACCCTCCTGAGGCTATCCTGTGTTTCTATCTGTTTCTCTCCCCTCTGCCCCTCTATCTAAATCTGTTATCCCTCACTCCTCAAGAGTACCCTGGGGTAAAATGTGGGAGGCAGTCTCCCAGCTGAGTTCCCACAGAGAAGAAACTGTGGCTGGGATTTAAAATAAATAAATGATATCTAGATTTATCTACCTTCTATCCCTAAAAATAAAAATAAAATGATAACCAGGAGTTACACAATTTATGTAAATAAATTCAAGAATCATGATGATGTTAACCATTATTTTAAACTTATAACAATGAATTATTACCGTTTGAACCTGAATGTTCACATAGACTTATATGAGAATATTTGCTCACCAGCTTTGGGGACTATTTTAAATGATGTGGAACCATTAATAGCTAGACTCTAGCTGATAGGAGTAGGCCACCAAGGACATCTTTAAAGGTCATATCTACTAATCCCGCCTTGCTTTTTTGGTCATGATCCACTAACATGAACAACTCAGCACCACATGCTCCCACTACTGTGAACAAAACCTCTCCACATTGCTCTTCCTAGCTTGATGGAATTTGATCCTCTGAAATTGTGAGTTTCAAGTAACTATTTCCTTTATGTTTATGCCATAGCAATAAGAAAAATAACTAATGCAGAAAATTCATGTCAAGAAGTGGGGATATTGCTCTCATAAATCTTTCCATGTGATTCTTGGACTTTGCTACCAGTTTGTGGGAAGAATGTGGAAAAGTTAGTGATGATACTAGAGAAGCACAGTGATGGTGGAAGTGAAGTTAATGTCATATTTTGGAGGGAGTTCAGATGAGGAGAATGTTGATAGAAACATGCATAATAATGATGGTAATCATGATGTTTTAGATGGAAACACAGCATATGAACAGTAATCAAACATCATTAGCAAAAGAAATGTCTATCAAGGGGAATGAAAACACAGACTATGATTAATTTACACATTCAAATTTTTACAGCAACAAAAAGAGTAGGCTATTGATGTATCCAGTAATGTCAGCAAATATCAACACATGTGCTATGGACAGGAAATGAGCAAGAATGTCTATAGAGGGTATGAGTCCATCTACATTACATTTTAGAAAAGATAACACCAAAGAAACACAAAACACATCAGCAGTTGCCCTGCAATAGGAACTGTTGACTAAAATGAGATAATACAAATAGTTTTGTGTAGACAAATCTACTTTATACCTTGAAGTTGTGTTGGAGGTGATTTGGCTGTATGATTTTATCAAAACTCATGAGGTATAATTGAAATGGATGAATTTTACTGCAAGTAAACCTGGTATTTATTACTTGAGCCTCACCTTGTTTCTTTTATAAACATTTGTACACATGACTCATAGGCTTAAAGGCAAATGATCCACTGAGCTTCTTAGATAAAACACAGGATGTTTTTTCAAAAACAAAGTAGACAAATATCACTTATACTCAACTAAAATACACTAATGTTAAAACAAATAACAGATATTCTGGATTCCATAAAATTTGAAAGTGCTTTTGCCACATCAAAATAAATAGCACTTAAGCTGCTTACTGTAACAACATAGTAACAGCATATATATTTGATAGAGAATTTATTGCTAGCATATATAAGTAACATCTATAGGTTAAGGACAAAACCCAATAAAATAGTTATCAAAGGACTAGAGCAGGACTTATGAAATATTATTTTATTAAGTGATAATATCCCCCAAATCTGATAAACAATCAAAAAAATGTACACTGTGGAGGCCAGCAATATCATTGAATGATTTGGAAAGTATTTGATAGAATGGAAAAGAAAACCCATATAATGAATACACACCTGATGATTCCATACTACTTAATCCAGACATGTGAGTAACAAGTTTATGGGATAGAAATTAGAAAGTGTTTTCCTGGGAGTAGAGAAAAGAGACCAAGAGAGATAGACTTCTAAGGAAATACACTATCTCTTATAAAACAAATGCTCATGTATATACAGGTGCCTGCCTGGGGAAGGAGAGACACAGTCTGCTGTCACAGTCTGATTGTAGTACCATCCCTCCTAGGGAATTGGCAGGTGACATTAATATCTGACAGTGGAGTATTTTTAGTTGATAGAATAATGTGAACTAATTGGCAATGTGCCAGTAGGAAGACCTGTCACTGGAATTAGAAAGAAGGACCTTTATCAAAATAAGGGGGTTCTGTTTGAACCCACCATCAGTTATGAGAGAACACTGAGAAACTGCTCAATCTGACTGAAGTAAAAGTATTTTCTCAAATTCGCTAGAAACTTTTCCATTTTCAAGTGAAACGAAATTTTCCTGAAACTGAAAGGATGAGACAAGCCAATCACCTGTTCCAGGTGCTTCTGTGGTCTAAGAGTGGGAACATGATGTTGATGCTGCCTGAAGTGAACATCAAATAGGTTTGACTACCAGACAATAAAAAGATTTTTCACTGAGCAAATTCACAAAATTTCTGTTGAAAGCTCAAGAAATGTCCCTTGGGCACCATAAATATGCAAAAATCATACAGTTAGCCACTTTGTGGGGAGCAGAAGGGGTCCACATTTATGCTCACACTTCTATACTTGGCCTCATCCAATGAATAGATTCGTTAGCACCAATACATTATTACAGGTTCTGTAGTAATTTATTTACTAATTACAAGAGACTAGACCTTTTGCTAAGTATTTTGCATGTGTGCTCAGTATGAATGGTTCACATACATTTATAGTAATAAGTACTCTCATTTCATTTTATAAACAAGAAATATAAAGCTCAGAGAAACTAAGAAATATTCCTAATAGTTTGTAACTTAACTATGATGGAGACAGGAGTTGATTCCTTCCTGTCTCTTTTTCTTTCTGGGTTTGTAATTTTACATTCCACTTTCTCTTCTGTTACAAAGCAAAATCAAATCCTCTCAATGTCTTGGCTCCTCTAGTCATGTCTTCCCTTCCAAGGAGTTAGGTCCGATTGTACAGAATAATTCTTTACCAAATACAAACTGTAAAATAAGACAGAATATATATTATATTATCCTATCAATTTTTAAATAAACTAAGGGGGCCCAACTGGTAGAGACTAATGGAAATGAAGTTTTCATTGTTATTACTAAAAATCCAACATAGATAAATCAGTAAATTGTTGGTCAAAGACCTTGCTAACTCAGTTTGCTTCATACTCAGTTCAGTCCTTTGGGAAACCTTCCTAAGGGAAAAAAATAGGCCTTAAAAAGAAACATCTGAATAGGATTGCTTCCTGTCCTGGGTTTGTAGTAGGAAAGAAAAAAGTTCCAGCATGGAGAGGGGAGCTGTCAGGAAGTCCCACGCCTAGTTGAGGAAACTTTTGGAAATTGATAGCTACTAGAAATAGGTGAGTCAGTTTTCTTTAAGGGTGTGGCCTCTGGTAGATCAAGTCCACTCCAATGGGTAGCCACAAATCCAAAAGTATTCAGGCAACACAATTTTGATCTGAGTGGAAAAAAGAGGACATAAAATTGGATGGATAGGGAATATGGGGATATATCTGAAAGAAGTTAAGGGAGAGGTTTGTGAATATAGTAAAAGAAGTTCATGGTACTGGTGGACATTTAAAAGAACAATGAGCATTTACTCACTTAGTGTTCATGTGGGTATGTGTGTGTACAAATGCACTTATACATGTGTATCAGAGGACAACTTGTTGGAGTCCATTATATCCTTTGACCCTATGTAATCTAAGGATCAGACATCAGGCAAAATCACCCAGTGCCCCTTTTGCTGAGCAATTAAGTCTCTTCTCTGACTTCCTTTAAGCTGCATTACTCGAAATTACTCAGAACAATGCTGATGCATCTCTACTTCCATCCCTTACTCTCCCATCACAGACTCCCCACTCTTCTATTGAAACTGCTCTGATCAATGCTTTCAATTGTCCTGTTCAATCAAACCCTGTAGTGAGTGCTTCTCTGCCCATCCTTTCCTTAGCCCAGAAGTAGCAATGTGTCTCTCCTTCCATCTTGGAATTATCCTTACAACTCTTCCAAGTTACTGTCGGCCTGCCTACCTACCTGCCTGTCTGTCTGTGTGGTCTGTGCTGTTACTCTATCTCTCTGCTTGTCTCTTAAATGCCTTGCCTATTCATTTGCTGTTCCTATCTTTGAAACTTTCTGCCTCATCCTATGTAACAGAAATGAACCAAAGATGTCTCCTGTATGTTGACCTTAATGTTGCTCAATTCTTCATCTATGTGGAGTCTTCGACTCAAAGCCTACAAATGCCAAACTCAAAATTTTGAACAAGTTTTCCCAATAAGTTTAATTTGTACTATTTAGAGTCTGCATGGTTGGTGCACATTTTGTGGCTGTAAAAATATATGCTAACTGTGAATAAGGTAAACCATGGCTATCAAGGACTCAGTCCTTCTGCTGAGCTTTTGAGCTCTCTGACATAGACTACCATGTTGTTATACAACACTGTCTGATCCTATAGGTCTGACTTCCGGTGGCCAGTCCTTCTTCAGGGTAGTAGCCTGCATTTCTCTCTCCGGACAGTTTTGTGATGGGAGGTGAAGCTCATGAAGGAAACTGTCCAAGTGTCATTAATACTCCTTATTTTTCAATTATAGTATGCCACAAACCTACCTTTTGTGGATTGGTTAAGTATCCAAACTCACTATATGTGTTTTTTTTTTGTTTGTTTTTTTGTTTTGTTTTTTTGTTTTTTTTTTTTGTTTTTTGAGACAGGGTTTCTCTATGTAGCTTTGCACCTTTCCTGGAGCTCACTTGGTAGCCCAGGCTGGCCTCGAACTCACAGAGATCCGCCTGGCTCTGCCTCCCGAGTGCTGGGATTAAAGGCGTGCGCCACCAACGCCTGGCCACTATATGTGTTTTACTGCTTCTTCTACTTCTGCTTATCATCTACATGTTTGTATGGCAAAGGCTATAGTCTATCTATATATTTATTTATTCTGGTGATAAAATGGGAGAAAAAATTAAATAGTGTTTACATTGGAAGTTAGGACCCTCTAAAAAATCACTTTAAAATAGCATTTCCATTTTACAATCCCTGGCCAGAGTCAGACACAACAATCCTATTTGTTTGTTTTTTAGGGTATGGGTGGTATGTGGAAGCTCATGTGTAAATGGAGGTCAGAGAACAACTTTTGGTAGTCAGTCCTCTCCTTCTGCAAGGGATTCTGGGGATCAAACTCAAGTCATCAAGCTTGTGTGGCAGGTGCCCTTCAGGATAGTCTTCAACCCCTCTTCCCTTTCTTTATTCTTTTATGGGGTAATTTCATCTAAATCTGTAGATTTGATGCCACTTATCACCCAAGCCATGCCTTCAAAACTGATGTCTCCTTTAAGTTTCCAATAACTTCTTAGTCCATCATTCTCTACAGACGTTTAACACACCCCAAGTCACACAAGTCCAAAGTAGAATTCCTGATTCCATTTTCTCTTGTTGCTTGAGGGCCTCCTTATCTCACTTTACACTACAGCATTGCCACTGAGACCACATAAAAAAGTGAAGAATCACCTTGATGGTTTTCTGTCTTCACCCTATCAAACTCAGTCCTACATTGACTGCTATTCTCATACTGCACAGCATCATACTAGCCAGGACAGTCCTCTTCCCTGACCTGGTGTTCATGGCCTAGTAGTTGACTTGCTTTCATTTTTACACCACAGATAGAGTTTTGTAATCTGAACAGAGTTCATTGATCCTCTCTCTAAAATACCCTAATGCTTTCTTTTGTGTTGTGTTACCCATAACCGTTCACCATGTCCAAGCGAGGGGCTGCAGATTAGAAAATAAGAGACAAGAGACAATGAGTCATTTGCCACATCTGAATGCCAAATGCCATTTATTGAAAGAGGGAGGAAACCTTAAATACAGGCTTACAGCACAATGGAGGATCCCCGGAGGGCAGAAGTTCGCTACCGAATTCTACATTCTTGCATCAAGCTGTTTACACCAAATGCAGGATACTGGAACAAAGAACCTCCAGCAATCTCTCTGTGATAGTTAGGTGTGAAGGAAACCAGCAGGGAATCTGAATAGGGAGGACATATGGTCAAGTTCGAAAAGCAAGGCAGCAGCCACTCACAGTCAGGGGTTGGGGCCCACAGGTCCCCCCTTTTTACTAAAAAAAAAAAAAAGAGCTTCTGACTTAGGTTACATGGGATGTCAGCAGGTCACCTTATCCATCATGGAGACACCTGCCCAGGCCACACCAGTGCTCTGTCTTAGGTTGATGACCGGCCCCCAATCATTACTCATCTCTGAATACTCATTATCATACAGACTCAACCACAAGGGCTGTAGAGTAACTACTGCCAAAGATCTCAAAGTGGCATTGGGCTTGCAATCTGTGCAACACAGATAAGACCAACAGAAGTCCTCACCCACCCTTAGGCAGGAGGCTAAAGGCAATTGAGCTATTCTCTTCTTAAATGAGCATTTCTGTGAATTGGAGTCCTTGTAAGGTGGTATCCCATGAGCAAATGGGATTTGAGTTTTAATAATTTTTACAACTTTCAAAGCCAATTATAATGTATAATAGTGGAATCAAATTTATCATGCCCAATAAGATGAAAGATTAACTAACTGTGGTAGCTACTTTTGCTGCCAGGGTCTCCATTGTGCTAGCTGTTGTAACCAATTATGAAATGGCAATCCCAGAAGCAATAGCAGCAGTGGCCACCACCGCTAAAACAGCAACAATGGCAACAGCGATGTCAGAGTCTCTTCTGGAGCATGTGAGCATCATCTGTGTCTAACTGCCATGGTCCACTGGCATGGACGCAGCTCCAGGAACACGAACCACCAAGGCCCATTTTTCTTGATCCCAGCACTACTTAGGCTGGCAGGTCTGCAAAAGAACAACTGAGAATCATAAAGAAAACAAAAACAAAAAAAGCAAACAAGGAGCAGAACTAATGGTCTCAATAATGGCTACATTCAGGCTCACAAATATTAAGGTATCTTCAAAAAGGCTAGATGAATTTCAGGAGGCCAATAAATGTTGCACAGAGCCATTCCTGAAAAGTAGGTACTACACCAGCTTGAAGAGGGTTGCAAAATGTGAAAAGGCTTAGCTGGCATGTTACTGTTAACAAATGAAGTTCATTGACCTTCAGAGTTATCCTTAATCTTCAAGGTGTGGCAACATTTTTGAAAAAAGTTACCATACATTACCTTCTGAAGAATCCAACCACATGGCTACAGTTCTTAGGCTTACATTAATGTTTGCTAAGGCTGGAGGTATTGGGCTCTCAATCCCCATTGGCATCAGAAGGGGAGAGTTTTTCATGAAGGCCCAATAGGTCTCTGCCATGTTGGGATTCAGCAGCAGCCACAGGGCACACACAGCACTCAGGAACCCAAAGAGGAACTTCTTTGTCCTGCGGAAAGAAACAAACAGATCCCCGGGCCCACACGAACACCGGATTGGGTCCCCTCCAAGTACCAGTGGAAAGATCCTTCCATCGCACCAGAGGATGATTTGCAACAGGAGCCCTCCAGTGCTTATCTGCAGCAGATACTCCAGCAGAATCCACTGATAAAAAATTTAAAATATATAAAACAAGGGAAAGAATAGAATGTGGAGAGGAGAGATGAGCCCCCAGCTCCCCCCTTTTTACTTTAGCAATATATGTTTTTAAGGTATGATGGCAGCATTTTACTATAGCCTGTCCTTGAGGATTATAAGGAATACCAGTCTTATTAACAATAGAAAAGTCTTGGCAGAATTTTGAAAATCCCATACTGCTGTAGGCGGGACCATTATCAGTCTTTATGCATTTTGGCACTCCCATGTAAGCAAAAGCATGAAGACAATGATTCTTTACATCCTTAACCTTTTCCCCTGAATGGGCAGAAGCAAAAATTAGAGAAGAATATGTATCAATAGACACATGGACATATTGTAATTTTCCAAAGGAAGGCACGTGTGTGACGTCCATCTGCCACACATGATTAGGTAAAAGTCCTCGGGGATTAACTCCCAAATGAGGAACAGGTAAAAATTCCACACAAATAGGACATGATTTAACTATCTGGATGGCTTGCTCCTGGGTTATGCCTGTATGATGATGGAGAGATCCAGTATTAAGATGATAACATTGGGCCGGGCAGTGGTGGCGCATGCCTTTAATCCCAGCACTTGGGAGGCAGAGCCAGGCGGATCTCTGTGAGTTCGAGGCCAGCCTGGGCTACCAAGTGAGTTCCAGGAAAGGCGCAAAGCTACGCAGAGAAACCCTGTCTCGAAAAACCAAAAAAAAAAAAAAGATGATAACATTGATGCAACTGAGTAGCCTTATCAAAGGCAGAACAAACTAATGTGACAGCCATACGAGTAATGGCATCAGCCCTCTGATTACCTTCACTTAGAGGTCCAGGCAATTGAGTATGAGCTCTAATATGGCCCACATAAAGGTTATGTGAGCAGGACCATATAAGTCCTTGCACTTGCAATAAATATTCATGAATGGGAGAAATGGAAATGAATGGTATGTAGGCTGTTGTCTCCAAAGGCATAATGGCATGACTATCAGTATAAATATTTACACTCTCATCAAAAAATATCCATAAAGCAAGCAACAGTACCTGTACCTCTGCCATCTGGGCAGAAGTGCCCTGGACTTTTATTCTCTTTACTATGTTACCAGAAACCACCACAGCAAAACCATGTGAAGTGCCATCAGTAAATACCACACGGGCCTGAGGAATAGGAGTCATCTGTATTATCTTGGGAAATATAACAGGATGCAATTTAAAAATTGACACACATCATTGGAGGGGTAGTGAGTATCAAACCGACCCTGCATGGAGCATGTCAATATGGTCCAATCATTATCATTAGCTTGCAACCATGCTATTTGAGACTGGGCGTATGGGGTCACCACAATATCTGGCTCCTTATCAAAAGTTTGAACACTGATCTTGATTCCCTTAAATATAATCCAAGCAACAGCCTGTGGATAAGGAGTGATGATTTTTGCTGGAGAAGCTGGGGAATGTACCCATAAAATAGAACCTGTTTGCCAAAACACTCCAGTAGGTGAATGAATAAAACAAAATATCAAATACAATAAGGGAGAAGAAAGATCTATATACTGCACGTGAGCCTGCTTCAGGGCCTCTTGCACACGTTGTAGGGCTGTACGCCCTTCAGCTGTTAATTTACGGGGAGATAAAGGGTCAGGGTCGTCCTTTAAGACATCATACAAAAGACGAAGTTGACCTGTTGGAATTTTTAAAGTGAACCGAAGCCACTGAATATCCCCAGGAAATCATTAAGCGTGTGTAGCTGATCTGTACGCAGAGTAATCTTTTGTGGGCGTATGCCCATGCGTAACAATTCATGACCTAAATAATGATATGGAAAAGATACCTGTACCTTTTCTGGGGCTATCTGTAAATTAGCCAGGCTAAAAACCTCTTGTAATTTAGAAAATGCATCAAAAACAACTTTTTTTTTTTATCTTTAGCAGCCATTAATATATCATCCATGTACTGAATTATATAAACACCTGGAAAAGCTTTTCGAACTGGAGCTAGAGCCAAAGACACCTAAAATTGACATATAGTAGGGCTATTGGTCATTCCTTGAGGCAATACCACCCACTGATATCTCTGATAAGGTTCCTTAAGATTTTCTGAAGGAACACTGAAAGCAAAGTGAGGACTGTCCTCGGGATGCAAAAGAATGGTGAAGAAACAATTCCTCAAGTCAACCACAATTAAATGCCAATGTTTAGGAATTGCCACGGGGCAGGCAAGCCAGGCTGTGTTTGCTCCCATGAGAAGCATGGTTTTATTTACAGCTCTAAGATCCTGTAATAGCCTCCATTTTCCTGACTTCTTTTTAATAACAAATATAGGTGAGTTCCAAGGTGAAGTGGAAGGAATGATATGTCCAGCATCTAACTGTTCCTTAACTAATGCATACACGCAGCCTCCAATTTTTCCTTAGTAAGGGGCCACTGCTCCACCCATACAGGGTCATCACTTTTCCAAGTGATTTTTATCGGTTGTATTATTGAAGGCTGCTGTGCAGTGACCCCTATGGAAAAGACCCTAATCCTCTAGTGTCCCCAGGACCTCTAGCGACACAGTTTTTGTCTGCCACAGGGAGTGGGTCTCTTTGCAACATTTTCCCTAAGCCTCTGCCCGGGCAGTAGCCCTGACTCTTCAGCATCTGTTGTATAGGCTGTGTAGTAAGTACAGCTCCCATACCATCTAACACATCCCTTCCCCACAAGTTCACTGGAATGTCAGGTAGCACAAAGGGTTGAAAAGTTCCTGCATGACCTTCCTCATCCTTCCAATTTAAAAGTAGCCTGGTCTGCAATGTCGTCTGAGCTGTGCCAATACCTTGTAGGTTAGAGGTAGAATTTTTAAGGGGCCAAGCTTCGGGCCAATGTTTTAAAGAAAAAACTGAAGTGTCAGCACAAGTATCTATCTAAAAGACCCCAAAAATTGTGATCATTAACTTTTAAATTTAGCATGGGTCTTTGTTCTAAGGTGGAAACCCAGCATGCTAGAGGGCCCGTAGAGCCAAATCTACCCTCACCTCTATGTGGTTTAAGAAAAGGATTATTAGTATGAAAACGGGGCATCAAAAGCAGTTGTGCTATGCGAGCACCCTGGGGAATAATTGTCACCCCTTTACCAGCCTCAACCATAATTCTAATTTCTCCTTCAGAGTCTTCATCTATCACTCTTGGAATTACTCTAATACCTTGCATAAGAGCACTACTCCTGCCCAGAATCAGTCCTATAGACCCTGCAGGTAGTGGACCCATAACTCCAGTACCAAGAACCTGGGGACCCATCTGAGGTGTTAATACTGCTCTGGCGGAGGAGCAGAGGTCCAATCCTGCACTTCCAGGGGTGCCTCTGATAAGGTCTTGGACAGAAAGGGATTCCTTCAGAGGAATGAATTGGATGGGATGGTGGGAGACTGGGATTGAGACAGTTATATCCAGGGCTCTGTACACCTGGCTTCAGGGTGTCTGGAGTGGACCCCGCTGCCCATTTCCCGACAGTGGTAACAGATTTCGCTGAGCATCAACCTTATATCGACACTCATTACTCCAGTGATGGCCCTTTTTACATCACGGGCAAAGTCCCGGTGTCTTTGCTGTTGCTTGGGCTCCAGGACAATTTTTCTTAACATGACCTTGCTGGCCGCATCCAAAACAGGTTTTTGGGCAGTTTCCTCCAGAATTATTCCTCCTTCTGGTTGAAGCCATTATGTGTCCCATGATGTGATGCCCATGTATATTTCTACATAGTTTAAGATAATCATTTAAGCTCTTATTTTATGAGGTTTAATGGCCTCCTTGCAATATTTATTGGCATTTTCAAAGGCCAATTGCTTTACTATGGTCAAGGTCGGCAAGCAAGGCGGCAGCCACTCACAGTTGGGGGTCGGGGCCCACACTTTTGGCTGCAGACTAAACATCAGGTTCTTTACGGGGGCTGCTATGATCCTTTAAGCCATCAAGACAACAGGCTTCCATCTCCCACTCATCTCAGGGATGTCCCACCAGACTCTTCTATTTCAGTAACATAGCAGGCCCTTCTCTGCTTCAATACATTTGTTTCTCTTTACCTTCTGTCTTCCTTTGCTCCAAATCCCTTTTAACATTTGCAGCTCTGCTCAAATGTCACCTTTTAGAGAGCATTTCATGATACCTTCTAAGACTACTAAGATATCCATATAGATCAACTGTAGTTTTTACTTCTTTGTAGCACTCAAATGAGGAGCTCATTTCATGTGTGCTCTGCTTACTCACTGTAAGCTTGCTTAATCTTCCTTGTGAGTTCTGCAAATCGTATTCTAAGTAGCTAAGGCAGTGAGGTCGGAAAATACCAACTCAGTAACTGATTTGCAGAGCCACCTTTCTCCCTTAGTAGTTAACATAAACAGTAACAGATCCAGCCTATATGGTTTGCTCCCAGGGTCTGTGGAAGAGTCTAACAACCAGCTGAGGATTCTAATCTGAGGAACATTCAATGAATCTAAGCACACTGAGTTCTTTAGTCCATTCTTTTGTTCTTCTCAGTAAATTCCATCTACACAGTTTCTTTTCTGTTCTCTTACTTAACTCCTCTCAGTTCCTCTTGCTCTCAGTCCCTTCTGCATTCAGTGTTAGTTAATTGGCAGCGCTGTGCTCTTACCCTGCAAGGAAATGTCACGAGACACGACAGAATCTGCTAATAAGAGTTTTATTTAAGATAAAGGGACAGAGAGTGCGCAGGCCTGTAGGAAACATGTATGTGGAGAAGAAGGAACCCGGAACATGGTGACAGATTTTAAAGGCTGGGCATGCACAGGTCAACGTCACTACTCCACACATGTGCGTAGATCACATGGCCACATTGTGTGCCTATGTAGCCATGCAACATCAGGGATCCTGGTCATGCAAAACGCCTTGACCTAGAAATGGCTATCCTGACCTGGAACTTGCTAGGCGGAAGTGTCCACCAGGCATATGCAAACATGCCCGACCATGGGGGCGTGTTGTGAACCCTTCACTCAGTCCCTGAATTCTACCCAGTTCTTTCCATCTCCATCCTCATCTTTGTTCTTCTTAATCAATTCTTCCTAGTGCTCTCAGAGAACCAGTATATACACCCAAACAGTAATTCTTTAGCAAAGCAATTCGAGACTTGAAGTTTTCAGGGTCGCAGAGAGAGGTGATAAGGATCCACACATAAAGCAATAATTGTCAGCTTCCAATTACAACCTAAAATGGGAGTGACTTTTTTTCTGGTAGGGTAAACTAATGGCTAAAATCAATTAGGGAATTTATGTGCTCAAACTATAATCTAGAAATGGCAAGGTAGAATGTTAGGGGTCAATAAGTCACAAGAAAGCAAAGTGTCTTTGGTGCCACTTTTCCTTGCTGGTCCCAGCTGCAGCTGCTTTCTGATAGGGAGGGAGACATATGCTGGGTGGCTAAGCAACCTAAGTCAGAGCTTGTAGCATTTGGTTAGTAAATGTGCTTTTGCTCAGAGTAATTGCTGAGGAGAAAATCTAGGAATAGTGTAGGGACCTGGCCCTCCATTTTTGGGTAGCTGTTGCCTTGCTTGCTGACCTTGTCCAGATGTCCTCCCTATACCGATTTCCTGCCAGTTTCCTTCCTCCTAAATGCTCACCTGAGGTTCTTTGTTTGAGTATCCTGCATTTGGTGTAAACAACTTAGATGCAATAATGTAGAACATCTGTAGCGAACTTCTGCCCTCCGGGGTTCTCCCATTGTGCTGTAAGCCTGTATTTAGGGTTTCCTTCCTCCTTCAATAAATGGCATTCAGCATTCTGCTGAGACTAATGACCTGTTATTGTCTCTGTTTTTTGATCCACAGTCCCTTGCTCAGACTTGGTGAATGGATGGTGGTAGCACAGGCATTACTGCTACAGAACAGCACTTGGCTGAGGAAGAATTAAAACTTCATTTGCACAAGAAAGAAGCTTGGCACCTATCACCTGCCTGGCCTTGACAGCAATCTCCTTGGGTCAGTGGGAGTAGCTACCTTAACTCAGTAGCTAGCAAATGGCTAAAACATCACTCCAGGAATGTGAACAGTAAATCTCCTAAATTAGGGTCTTGTGTAAATAACCCAGGGTGAAGTCAAGGAGTTGAGGATTTAATTGCTAGTGGTTCTTTTTTTTTAATCTGTGGTTGAGATGAGCTAATGTTTATTTATGTGCAGCTTTGTACTTGGAAAAGTTATCTTTGCTGAAATACTTTTTTTCTGGAGAATAGCCCTGGCCAGATATATGTTAATGAAAAATAAACACAACTGGAGACAGTTATCCAATTTTCCCAAATGTATAGGGAAAGTTGTGCCCAAGATTGAGATGCAATCATGAGATAACATGTACACATAACATGGTAATGCATGGTAAATGGGGAGAATTATGGCTGTTATTGCACAAGAAGTTTACAACAAGAAACAGCCAATTCATTAAAAAGGCAGTAACTCCATAATGCCTTAGATGATGGTTTTCTCTAACAGAACCCTTAGTTCTGATAGATTGACCTTCTGAACTCTAGTTGTCACTGCTGTATACTCTCATGGACTTTTGCTACCAGTGGCTCTCATTAATGTTTTGGTTTTAAAATAGAATTACATCATTTTCTCCCTTCCCTTTTCTACCTTCAACCCCTTCCATGTCCTCTCCCTCCAACCCTTACCATGACCCCCTCACTCCATCTCAAATTCACAGCCTTTTTTTCATTGATTATAACTGTTGCATATATAAGCATGAATGTATAAACACAAGCTGAGGAATCTGTTTGGTGTTGTTTGTATGTATACGATTTCAGGGAAGGCCACTTAGTTCTGGTAAACAGAGGACTAATTCCTAGGGAAGACTAATTTTTCCTCTCTCAAGAAGCCCATTCTGTTAAGGACTAGCAAACTGATTTTACTAGAAAAATTCTTATATTGTTAGTGTTGTTTTTTAAAAGTGACATGAATTATATATCTTGTAAATGTAACAATGTAAATGTGCTATTTCATGCTTCTGGCTCAAGGAATGTGCTTCCTTTGAATCCTGTGGACGATCTCAGGTGCCTATGGCCCATGGCTCTGTCATGAGGATACAGTCACACTGGGCTAAGATACAAGCCAAGCCTTCATTCTTATGTGCTTATCTCTGTAGATGCTTTGTTCCTAAATAAACTCACATTCTGAGGTACTAGGGTTTAGGACTGCAAGCTTTATTTTGTATGGTGACATAATTGAACTTGTAATGATCCAATGGCACATAGTACCAGCTACCGTTTCTGAGTTCCTGATAGCTGCATTCTGAGTTTTGCTTGATCAAGAGTTTGAAAATTAAGTTGTAAGTAAAAATGGGATCACAGAAAGATCTTCTTATCTTTTGTTGTCCAGACAGACTTCTGAAATTATATGTAAAGGCCTGAAGTATACTGAAAATGGCACAATCTGTTTCTTTAATGAGGTGGGGTCTTAAGAGATCTCCTATAACTCTAGGCTGTTTTCCACTTCTGTTCCTGGTAATAGCACCCAAGATCAGTCTACCAGAGCAGCAGACTTCTTGACATTTATAGTGACAAACTGACTTTTGATTGCATAGTAATTGTTACTGTATAAGCTATAACTTATAATTATTTTTTTCTCCCAATTCAGCCAATATGTTTGAGATACAGCAAAATGAAACCTTTTAGTATCTAACATGCGGAAAGAACCATTTTATATTTTTAAAATTCATTTTCAGTCCTGGTAGATATTTTTCTATAATTAGTTCAGAAAACATTTACAGACAAAACCATTCTAAGACTGTGAGGCAGTATTCATAATGTTATTAAATATATTTTCCTGCCTTAGGCTAGAGTCATGTGGTTAAAAACCTATCACAATGACCCATAATTTGTAAGGTCAAACTCTAAAATCAAACTGCAGGGTTAATAAACAAAGTATGATGCAAGAACCTTGGTCTTCTGTGTTGGGGAAGAGTTGCCCTTGACATGGGTAAGTGGCTGTGCCTCCATCTGCCAAGAAGTAATGAAGACTTCAGCTCTGGGGCCTGAAGCTACTGTTCATAAAAAA
This sequence comes from Peromyscus maniculatus bairdii, assembly GCF_049852395.1. Lineage (NCBI taxonomy): Eukaryota > Metazoa > Chordata > Mammalia > Rodentia > Cricetidae > Peromyscus > Peromyscus maniculatus. Next base: position 40,768,219 of record NC_134853.1, read on the forward strand.
AAAGCATTTTTGTGGTACTACCTTCAGACTGAATGCTCTGATTCTCCAAAAGGAGAGACAAATAATAGATATCAGAAGTGTATTCTTATTTTGTGATTCAGAAGTCCTCCTCCAGCATAGGATAACACAAGAGCTTTACAATTTGCAAAAAGCTTTTGTGTATGCCACCTCATTGGAGCCTCAACTAGTTAGTTTTTGAGATAGTCAGGGAAGGGACTAATCATGTTTATTTTGCAGAGGGGTCACTTAGATTCATGGAGACCAAATAGAGTTTGAAAACTTCACAAAAGTAAGAGAGAGGCTGGGCATGGTGAAATATACCTGTGATCACAGTACCTATGAGACTGAGTTAGTTTAATCAGAGTATTAAAGCATGGAATTGTTCTTTGCTGCTATCTGATTCACATTAATTTCAGTGTTGTCACCTATAAAATAATGCTGTGTAGCTGGAAGTTTTCCTGTATCCACCCGGCCCTGAGGTCCCACAGCCACTTATAAAATAATCTCCCACAGACATATTAATTACCAACTGTATGACCTATGGCAGGCTTCTTGCTAGCTAGCTCTCTCATTTTAAATTAACTCCTTTCTATTAATTTATGTTTCACCACACACCACATGTTCCATGGCTTTACCTACATCCCATTACATGTCGCTCCTTGGATGGCGGTTTGGCGTCGCCTTACTCTATCTTTCTCCTTTCAGTGTCTGTCTTGGATTTCCTACCTGCCTCCATCCTGCCCTGCCATAGGTCAATGCAGCTTAATTTATCAACTAATCAGAGCAACACATATTCACAGTGTACAGAAAGACTTCCCACAGCCATGCTGTGTTCTCAAAGTAAAAGAGTGGCCTAGTTGAAAACATCTAATGCATTCCAGCAGTTGAAGTATCTCATGCCACCAAACAGAAATGCATAGTTGTCTATTCAATAATGGATCTATGAATAAATGAATGAATGATACTTTTGTGACCTGAAACCTAGCATAGAATGGATACTCACAAATGATTATCTATTAATATCAAGGATAATAATAAACCAATATTTATAAACATAATTTGTAGATTCTTTCTCTCTAGTGGTGTTTCTATTTGTCTTTGAAAATGAAAGAGATTATTTTATTGGGGAACCAATATAATTTAGTTGCATTGGTTGATACTAACCATATTCATTAATTAATTGGCTGATATTTATATAAATAATTTCAGCTTCATTTCCTATCAAAGACAGTTATGTATATCAGTCAGTTTACGTTTCATGGCTGTGTTCCATAAGTTAGGAGCAAACCAGGCCATGGGAAACAAGACCTCTACTAAGAGCAGCCATCGGACAGGATCTGGCATGGCAATGCTTGAGAAGATTCAGTTTATTGTAAGCAAAGTATCTAACAAAAATAGCATTGAAATGAGGATCACAGGGAGACTAGAAGCTGCCTCACAGCAAGGGGCCTGGAATGTAGAATGAACTGAATACCAGTTGCTCTCACTCCCACCCACACTGTCTCTCTTCGGGGCGGGGTGGGGGGGTGGGGGGGTGGGGGGGTGGGGGGGTGGGGGGGTGGGGGGGGTTGGGGGGTGTCACAACTATGTGCCATGTGTTAGTTAATTGGCTGCGTTGTGCTCTAACCCTGCAAGAAAATGTCATGAAACATGACATGATCTGCTAATAAGAGTTTTATTAAAGATAAAGGGACAGAGAGTGCGCAGGCCTGTGGGAGAGACACATGTGTGGAGAAGAAGAACCAGGAATATGGCTGGCGCTGGATTTTAAAGGCTGGGTGTGCACAGGTCACATCACTACTCCACGCATGTGCGTAGATCACATGGCCACATTGTGCACCTATGCAACATCAGGGATCCTGGTCACGTGAGATGCCCTGACTCGGAAATGGCTATCCTGACCTGGAACTGGCTAGGTGGAAGTGTCCGCCGGGCATATGCAAACATGTCCAACCGTGGGGGCGTGTTGTGAACCCTTCACCAAGTGCATCCTCTCTTTGCCAAATACCTTGGAAATAAGGAGACCATTTATATTCCTCACTGGTCTTGTAGGTACATGTGTATATGCAGCCAGCCCTAACAGCACTATCTCTGGGTCTCACAATAACAATGTTGACAATCTGGCACACGCTACCTGAAACTGTCTGTGGATTCATGGCTATCAAGACAAAGTAGCTACTTTTTGCTTTTTGATAAGGGATTGGTGCAATAAAAAAAAAATCCCTTACTTTGGCTTTAGAGCAAAGTGGTTTAGGGCAGCCCAGAGAGCTGGAACAATGCTTTATATACCTGGGATGGCAGAGCTTTTCTACTGAACAAGGTCTTTCTTCTAACACACACAAAAAAAAACTATTTGACACAGTTTGATGACTGCCATTGTCCTTTAAAGTTTACCAGCCTTTCCCTTCTTAGATTTGTGGCTTTCCAAATTTATTTTAGATATATATGGAATGATGAGAAACTGTAATTTACCTGTCATGAGTTGAGTCTAAATTTTCTTCATGAAAATTTTTCCAATAGTGAATACCTTGAGGAGCTAAAATTGATTTACCGACATTTTTATTATCACTACCAGAAAGCTCTATTAGCATATAACATTACTTGTTTATAATGTTACTTGTTTATACATCTCATGTCCACATAGCAGTATTGCCTGGTAGATATGAGTGTGATAGCTATAATACTAACCAGACAGCACTCTAGAGTAACAATTTTATTAATGACCACAAAACCCACACTTATCTTTGTGGACTACATTAGCAGTGGAGCAGGTTAGAGACAATATCCATATGGTTTCAAGATTACATCCATTTTTGGGACACAGGCATATTAGAGTTCTCTAGAGAAATGGGGCCAATGTAATAAATAATTCAGGGATTTGCTCATAAACATCTCAGGGACTTATCATAGCTGCGTCTTTCTAGTTGGTGTCAGTGTCTGTCCACTCAAGTGGGTCTCTGAGCAATGACATGGGTTTCAAACATGTCAGTTCTCTATACCCTGAGACTTGTGTGTCTACACGTATGATTATAGTATGATTATATGGGAGAGGGGTCAAAGAAGAATTGATAATTGTTCATTCATAGCCAAAGGGGACAAAACATGAAAGTCCTTAGTAAGAGATGTGCAATTTGGCAGTTGTTACATCTATACATCTATATTATATATCACATAATTAATATAAAAAGCATAATGAACTTCTGTGTTGCACTCATTGATATCCCAGATGTTATCTGACATAAAGGTACTATTGGACAAAGGAAAGATGTGAACATGGATCTGGGAGAAAGAGTTCTTAGAGACAGCCTGGGCCTTGTTCCGGTTGCACAGTCTGGAAAGCTATTATAAAACCCTAGCTGCTGCTTTCATGATATAAAACTTAATTTCAAAAATCATAAAGTGATTTTAAAATATCTTGAGTGGTTTCAAAAACAGTTATGAGGTCACCAAAAGAAAAAAAAAGCAAGAAAAACAAAACAAAACAAAAAAATTTCAACTGCACCTTGGGATCAGTTTGACAGCCCACTCCAGTCTCTCTTTGGAACTGTGCTGTGCTTTGCCAAATAAACTATTTCTTAATTATCTGTGTCTCTTGTCTGATTTCTTTCCTTTTAAAAGATATAAACAGAAGGACACTCCCCCTCCAATGGTAACAAAACAAACACTTAAAAACACATGCTCTGATCTTCCATTTACATTTGAATAAAAAGTCTTTGAATAAAAGGTACAAAGACATCAAATAAACAAAAAATCATATTTTTTTAACAGAAATACTACGAAGTTGAAGATAGAGGAAAGAAAAGCTTGCTATTATCTTTATCAGAGGTTATAATTCAGCATAGCTGCCAGCTATAACCAATATTTCTCTGAAATTAAAAGAGCTCTTATTAGTATAAATGCCTAGCATTTTAAATCTCCCATTATGTTTTTTCTCTCTACTTTTATTTTAAAGAAAGATTATATCAATCAAAGAATACAACATTGTTAAATCAAACATTAAATTCAACTGAGGATATTTTTACATAATAGCTTAATTACATTAATCAATAAAATTCTAATCAGTCTATTGTGGTTATCGTGATAACCCAAATAATGGGAAAAACAAAATAACAGGTTCTATTTATTTCTGCTGTCTCTTTATCTCTTTATTGAACAAGAACTTTCAAGTAGCCACTTACCATGATGGGAAAAACCCTGAGTCTGTTTCAGAAGAATTGAGCATGGAGGGGGCACTGAGGAAACAGTTGCTCACCAGTTTTTAACACAGCTAGGTTTCAATATCTGAAATCTGAAAACTGTAAACACTATCTATATTTTCCTTCTTCAGCACTCTTGCAGAACCCAGAGAATTGATTTGTATGCATGCACAAATAGAAATTTGCTTAATTGAAAAACAACCAGAGTGTAAAATTAAGGGAAAAAGAACATTTTTGAATTGTGAATGTTTATTTGAAAACACAAAGATTCCAGAGCTCCTATTTACCTCATTGTGACATTGAGAAGCTCTCTTTGAATTTACATTATATTGAATGGACTGTATAATTTTGCATCTTGAAAAGGAAAGTCTATAAAACCTATTGTTTCGCATACTCTAGGAAATTGTCAAAGTTTTTACATAAATTCTTAATTATTCATTAGACACCTGATAATAAAATGTGACTATCCTTCCAATTTTTATGAGAAAGCTAAATTTCAGAGCTTTCAAATAAAGTCTTGAGACTACAAAAATATTGACTGAAATGGGATTCCACGTGTGCCTGTCACCCACGTATTTGAAGTCCTAGCTCTCTGGATTTCCAGTTGCTCACATCCAAGATCTTTGCATACATTCATTTTTCTCCCTGAATCACTTTCTCCTTCCACTCTCAATTCTCCTTACTTGCACTCAGTCTTAACTTAGATGTCACTGGCTCTGAGTTTTTTCAGTTCTTCAATATGGGCAAAGCCATTGTTATCAGGAAGGGAAACTGAAGGAAAACCATGAGCCCTGGCCAGAGTAAGCCCCTGCACATTGCTTTCACCAAAGCATTCCTCTAGTGATTGACTTTAAAAACACTCCACACAGTAAATGGAAGGAGCACAGACCAGAGTTCCATGAATCTAAATTGAAGCCTTTTAAGTCCACAAATGCAAATATGTATCTACCAATTAAGCCCAAAGACAAAATACTGGTGATCTGAAATATGCTCTAGAAAATAATATGAGTCTAATCATCTATTCTACTGAACTTTGTAGAAGTTGAAGAAAACTTAAAACTTTGAGACATTCTCAAAAAGAATAAGAAATGCTCCATTTCTTTATACATTTGTTCAGCAAATTTAAGTTATGTACTAGTCTGGACAAGAAACTGGGTTAAAAGAATGACTAAACTATACTCTCTGCCAGGGATTCAGGAATCCCTAACACATAGGGTAATTCACTGGCCACAATCTTGCCCAAGTATCACGAAATGTATGAGTTAATTTAGTTCTGACTGATCTAAGACAATGGGTAGCTATTGATTTTCTTCTTCTACCATATGTGCCTGAACACTGAATAACCTCAGTTATCATTAGTAAAGTAGTAGATGTATCAATCATTTAATCATGAGAAAAAAATTATTGTAGCATGAAGAATTTCTTAAAAATAAACATATAAATGCATTTTAAGATCCATCAGACCGAGACCCCAGCCACTTCCTGAGACTTAGAGACCAGCCCCCAGCTCCCATCCTGCCCCGGACCTCCCATCTGGAAAAGAACTCCCATTCCGCCCCAGAGCTCCCATCTGGACAAGAGAGAGAGGCTTCCTGAATCTGTCAGCTCTGTCTAGACCAAACGCACTGATAAGACCAAGAACAAATCCACAAGGAGATGGGCAGACATCAAGGCAGAAGTACATAAGACAAAAGGAAGAGCAATATAGCATTTCTAGAACCTAGCCCTACTCCAGCAGCTAGACCCGAATATCAAAAAATGGAAGAAGCAGAAGAAACCAGCCTTATGAATAATATCATGAAGAGGGTAGAGGCTTATATAGAAGGAATCACAAATGAAATTGAGGAAAAACAAACAAAAAATGGGAGGAACGCTGTAAAAAACTAGAGGAAAGGACAAATAAAGCAGAAGAAAACAATAAAGCCCTGAAACAAAATCATGAAAAAGCAATGAAACAGATGAAGGAAACAGTCCAAGACCTGAAAAGAGAAATAGGAAAAAATGAAGAAGACACAAACAGAATGCTGGAAATAGAAAATCTGAGCAAACAAATGGGAACTTCAGATGCAAGTATAATCAACAGAATGCAAGAGATGGAAGACAGGATCTCTGGCGTTGAAGATACAGTAGAAGAAATAGATTCATCAGCCAAAGAAAACACTAAAGCCAACAAAGTCATGACCCAAAATGTCCAAGAAATTGGGGACACCATGAAAAGACCAAACCTACGTATAATAGGGATAGAGGAAGGAGAAGAATACCAACTCAAAGGCACAGACAATATATTCAACAAGATCATAGAAGAAAATTTTCCCAACTTAGAGAAGGAAATGCCTATGAAAATACAAGAAGCCTATAGAACACCAAACAGACTAGACCCCCCAAAAAAGTCCCCTCGCCACATAATAATTAAAGAACTAAACATACAGAATAAAGAAAGAATATTAAGAGCAGCAACGGAAAAAGGCCAAGTGACTTATAAAGGCAAACCCATCAGAATAACACCCGATTTCTCAGTAGAGACTTTGAAAGCCAGAAGGACCTGGACAGATGTAATGCAGACACTAAGAGACCATGGATTCCAGCCTAGACTAATATACCCAGCAAAACTTTCAATCATCATAGATGGAGTGAACAAGACATTCCAAGACAAAGCCAGATTTAAACAATACTTATCCATAAACCCAGCCCTACAGAAAGCACTAGAAGTAAAATTCCAACCTAAGGAAGTCAGATACACCCTCGAAAACACAGGCAATAGATAATGCCACAGCAGCAAACCCCAAAGAAGAGAAGCACACACACCATATCACCAAAAATTAACAGGAATAAACAATCACTGGTCATTAATATCCCTTCATATCAATGGACTTAATTCACCTATAAAAAGACATAGGCTTGCAGAATGGATATGAAAGCAGGACCCATCTTTCTGCTGCATCCAAGAAACACACCTCAAATTCAAACAGAGACACTACCTAAGAATAAAAGGCTGGGAAAAGACTTTCCAATCAAATGGTCTTAAGCAAGCAGGTGTAGCCATCCTAATATCCAGCAAAATAGACTTCAAACTAAACTCAATCACAACTAGGCTCTATATATGTATGGGTACATATATAAGAAGCTAAGTCTCCCAGGAAGAATAGATGCCAGGAAATTATCAAATTGAGAGCTGAAATTAATACAATAGAAACAAAGAGAAGAATACAAAAAATTAATTTCATTAACTTTGGCACAGGCTTGTCCATTGAGAACCAACATTGTTTCACATATGGCCCCTCCCCACAAATATAACAGACACTTTTATTTTCAAATTTTGGGCATATGTTTATAAAAGAGAAATATTTTAAAAGCATACTCATAGAAATATCATAGATAGATGATGTTAGTACTTTAATGCCATCTAATATACAGCAAATATTCTAAGCTTCTTATAAATTTTTCATTTATCTACATAGAATCACAACTAGGCTCTATATATGTATGGGTACATATATATTGCAACTAATTGATATGCCCATTAAAAATCTTTTAGTGAATGTACTTACCTATCTTCTTGCCATTTGTGTAACAAAGCTTACTAACCCTTTCAAGTGGCATTGAATAGCATGTCGCTGATTTGGCACTCATCCATCTTCCACTATTACATACTGTGGATCATTTAGAATTAGAGATAGTATTTAGACCTAGGAAACTGAGCAAATTGAAATTTGTCTTTCCAGAAAGACCAAACAAACCATGAATATTGAACTGTATTTCTCACACCTCAAAAAGTCACACATGCACAGGCTTCTCACCTTTTCTGATATGAGTGGCCCTTGTAAAATGTAGTATGGATTTATAGTTTATTAGAAGTGCACTAGTCAATCAGTGTGGATAATAACATTCAAGGCAATGAAAAGTGTTAAGATTAAGGTAGAGCTGGACAAATTCTGACTTCTTAATAGAGGCCCTTCATAGAGCTTCTAAAATGAAGTTTGCTGAGAGATACAAGATGTCCTGCCAGGACTTTAGTCTGTCTGATGAAATAAAAAATTCTTGATTTATGATTTAATATTTGAAATCATGCAAATAAAAGTTAGAAATGAGGAATTATCTATAATTAAATGCTTTTGAATACACACACATAATATATATACATATATATACATATATATACGTATATATACATATACATACATACATACATACATACATACATATATATATATAATGTTGTGGTGGTGCATACCAATAGGATTTGTTGAAGGAGGCAGGGGCAGGAAGATCCTGAGTTCGAGCAAGGTCAGCCTGGAAGGCTTGCTGAAGAGAAGCTGCTGCCAGGGACGTGCCACAAATGGTCACAGTGGGACTATGAAGGTGACAGCTGCTTCTCACTGTGTTGGTGGCAGTGCAGTGCTGCTACCAGAATGAAGGGTTTACTGCTGCTTGTTCAGTGAACAATTGATAGGCTCATCATGTTACAAGAAAGCATTGGCAAAGGTCAGTTTGGAGAAGTTTGGTGAGGCAAGTATGGGGAGAAGAAGTTGCTGTGAAGATATTCTCATCTAGGGAAGAATGTTCATGCTTCTAAGAGGCAGAGATTTATCAGACTATGATGTTATGCCATGAAAACATCCTAGGATTTATAGCAGCATACAGCAAAGACAATTGCACATAGACTCACCTGTGGCTGGTGTCAGATTACCATGAGCATTACTGTTACAGTAGAAGGGATGATCAAACTCACACTGTTTACAGCAAGCAGTCTTGCTCATCTTCACATTGGGATTTTTGGTACCCAAGGAAAGCCAGCTATTGCTCACAGAGATTTGAAATCAAAGAATATCTTGGTAAAGAATGGAGCCTGTTTTATTGCAAACTTGGGACTGGTTGTAAGACACGATTATGCCACAGATCCAGTTGATATTGGTCCAAACCACAGAGTAGACACTAAAAGATTATGCAATGAACCATGACCATGCTTAACAGTGACTTTGAAGTCTCCAAAAAGATGATAGGACCCTACAACAAAGGTTCCATCAGGACAATGATAATGCCACCAAGCTGACATACACCACCCAAAAGACTGGTTTTGGACTATAAACTTCTGAGGACAATTTCAAGATGGCTATCTGAGATGATCCAGCCTCACAGACTACTCAAGCAAGGAGTTGAGGCAAGCCCTTCAGAGACTCCTCTCCCAGGACTTGACAATTAACCCAAAAATTTTTTTCAGGATCCCCTAAAGATGCTTTCTGTCCCCAATCAGCAGGAAGTAATTTTAAGAATACAACATCCACATTCCCAAGAGAGGGGTGGGTGGGTGATTTTTGGTCTTTCAATGGATTATAGATAATTGTCACTGTTTAGGACAGTTGTTTATAAGTTGTTATTGTTAGTGGTCAGGAAAAAGGCTAAACAAAGGAGATTAGATTTAAGGTTCTTGTTTGAAAATAAAGGAAAAGAGCCGGGCGGTGGTGGCGCACGCCTTTAATCCCAGAACTCGGGAGGCAGAGCCAGGCGGATCTCTGTGAGTTCGAGGCCAGCCTGGGCTACCAAGTGAGTTCCAGGAAAGGCGCAAAGCTACACAGAGAATCCCTGTCTTGAAAAACCAAAAAAAAAAAAAAAAAAAAAAAAGAGGATATAGATAGAAGTTAAAAGGTAGATTATTGAAGCTACTCTGAAAAGAAAAAAAGAGAGAATATGGATAGATGTAATGTAAATTGCTAAATGGTCTTATTAATAATAATAATAATAATAATAATAATAATAATAATAATAATAAATCCTGGAACCAGGTATTGAATGCTGAAAGATCAGAGAAACAGAACAAGCCACAGCCAACTTCACCTTGCCAATTTCTCAGCTCATTTGGTTTCCATGATTCCTCAGACTGAAAGTCTCTGGGTCCTTACCCCTGAGGGTCTCAGTTGAACTGTTGCTTTGGTCCTGTCTTCTTACATCTTATATACCATTCTCCATTCAGCCATGTTATTTCTAGGATTAAAGGCTATGTGATTTCCAAGCAAAGGCATGAGATCTCAAATGCTGGGATTAAAGGCATGTGCCACCACTGCCTGACTCTGTGCCCAGTGTAGCCTTGAACTCACAGAGATCCAGATGTATCTCTGTCTCCCAAGTGATAAGATTAAGGGTATATGCCACCACTGTCTGGCCTCTATGTCTAATCTAGTATCTGGCCCAAATAAGTTTATTATGGTACATAATAATTGGGGTACACAATATATCACCACATTTCCCCTTTTTTTGTCTAAAATAATAAAAGAAGGTCATAACTAACATAAGAAAAACTATATACAAAAAGTACAATAACTGTATGAAACACATACAGGCAATGAATACATCAACTATGTCTAATCTATTTGCCTTTGACAGCATCAGTGAAAATACTCTATTATCTATCCTATTCAGTGAGTCAAAATGTACCTAATTCACTTTCCATCCTAACTTGTGTTACCAACTGAAAACTATCTTTTGATGTCTTTCAAACTTGCATACCTTACACCTCTTAGTTTCTGTTCTGAATTTCTTAACAAGGAAAACTATAACTATCTAATCTTCAACTCCCTCTGAGACCTGAGAAGGAAATATTGCCTAGTAAAACAGGAAGTGCAAATAAGCAAATTCCAAAAAATGTGAGTTATGACAGAAACAGCCAGTTGCCTGGACAGTCACCCAAGGTTTCTCTGCAATGTTGGGGAACATTGTTGTTCTCTTTGGCCTACAGTCAAGCAGTCAAGGCAAGGGCACTTTCTTGCCCAGTGGCTAACTTTTGCCACATTGAAAATAAACTCCATAGGGAGTTTTTTCAATGCCTATCATCTTCTCTGAAGTAGGTTGGTGCTGCCAGGAGCAGAAATGTCTCATTGTCATAAAAAATAATCTATGCTGTTAAAACATCTTAAACGGCATATTCTATAGATCTCTGAAGTGTGTGAAGATGGCCTGTCTATCTAAAATATATTTCTGTTTAACCTTGAAAACATATCTAAAATAACTACAAGTTTGATTATGACTATTAACTTTCATTTCTTTATATCCTAAGTAGTTGATAAAAATAACTTTCAAGGACTAGCAATTTTCATTACATTGTTAAATGAACTGTATAGGTACAATACCTTGAACAAGATTAAAAATGTATGTATAGTATTTTCTAAAATTAATCTCAAATTTGTATTAATATACATAATTTGCATACAATATACAAAAACCCAATCCAATGTAAAATATTTAAAATTAGTAGTTGCCTTTTAAAAGTAGATTCAATAATCTACCTTTTAATCTTATCACTCAAGTCTGTACATCTTTTCACATATGGTCTTTAAATAATAAAGAATGTGACTGAAGTAACGATTTGCCTGTAATTTTTTTAACATAAGAGAGTTCTCTAAACTTTATTATTAGAAAGATATTATTTTATCACAATGAAAAATTAAGATAGGATAAAAAACTGTGAAGAAGAAATTGAAAATCATGTATTAATACAATCTAGCTTATTTTTCTGAACAGAATTTTATGCATGGATTAGTATAAGGATTCAATAAAAATGTGATAACAGAGATACAAGACATGTTCCAACTAAACATACAGTGTGCTAGACATGTTCATGTAACTTGTAAACTCCTGGGAACTGATGTAAGAGAAGTTCTTCTGTGAAGAATATGGAGAGAAGATTAAACAGCTTTTGTAAGCAGAGAGGAAAATTGAGAAAAGATGAGGTCTCAGACTAGGAAAACAACCAGAAATAATCATGCAACATGAGACCTGTTAGGAGACTTTCAGCAGCTAACAAATTTCTGGACTGTTGAATGACTGACAAGATGAATGATTAGACTACTTTATCCAGAAAGTTTGCAAATTTCTGTACCTGGAGTGATGAGAAATTAAGTAATGACTTCAAGTATTACTTACTTTATAAAGTTATTTATCTCTAGTGGAGCATTTTCCTTTAGGGAACATTGTGTGAACTTTTTTCTGGAGAGTCATACCAGATAAGGCACCAGTGACCAATAATACTATGAGGCCACTGAAGTCCATCTTAACATCAGCAAAACAGTGAGTTTACTTAACTTACAGAACATGGGAAAGTGATGCTGTTGGATGGTCTTTCTGTATGATGTGATTGTGTGTTGCTACTATTAGTTAATAAAGAATCTGCTTTGGCCTATGATAAGATGAGTTATAGCCAGGCAGGATATCCAAGGGACATACAGGGAGAAGAAAGGTAGAGTCAATAGAGACCCTGTGAGCCGTCAGGGGAGCAAGATGTAATAGAACACAGGTAAAGCCACGAGACGTGGCAATACATAGATGAATATAAATGGGCTAATTTAAGATGTAATAGCTAGCTAACAAAGTCTGAGCTATAGACCAAAAAGTTTGTAATTAATATTAATTCTTTGAGTGATTATTTTATAAAAACAGTGTCTGCTCAGGCAGTACTTGACAGAACCAAGAAACTTCAGTCTACAATGGGCACCCAACATGGGGCAAGAATTTCCACATAAAACCTGAGAGCTTAAAAAAAAAAATCTAAAATGGAGCCAAGAACAGCTTCCTAATTCATGTCTCATTATGGGCCATGGTATGGGACCAAGCATCCCCTGGTCATGGTAGGCTTCAATAGCAATATGGTAGACTCCTGTGGTCTCTCATGGGCCATGATACACAGATACTTCTCCCAACCACTGCCTGTAGGATTAAAAACACAGACATGCTACTTAATACTGCTTCCCGGAAATGGGCAGTAACCACGGCTTGTTGCTACCTGTACCATGTTGAAAAGCCAAGTGGGGCAGAGCCAGCTGCTTCAGTCCTAGCCACACAGCTTAGCAGTTTAAAAACTCTCCTGGTCAGAAAAGAACACAGATATACGATAAGAAGAGAATCAGACAAGAAAAAAACTCTAAACTGGTTATAGCATGTTTAAAGATTTATGTAGGCTTGAGAGAAAAAAGAAAAGGGGTAGAGAAAGTCCTTAAAAATAAATAAAATAATTAAAAAAAATAAAATAAGCCATGTAAAGATGAAAAATACACAATCTGGATCCTGTATATTATTATGTTGTCTTTGGGATTTTTAACTGCTAAGAGACATTTGATTGCAAAGGCTGCTATATTAAACCAATGCATATATTTTAGAAATATTTTTATTCCAAGATTCAAGTCAGAAGATATGTTACTTTGGAAGAGAGTTTCTGCTTTTGTTTCCACAGAAGATGAGAAGCTGTGGGTTCCTTCCAGGTTAATATGGTTCCCTCAAGGAAGACTGCCCTGAGAGGTCTCCAAAGGGAGCCATGGCCCAGATGATCCAACATCCAGAACAACTTTAAGGCAACTAGCTAAGATGATGCAGCCTCATAGACAACTGCAGCCAAAATTTAACCATAATTCTAAAATTTTCTCAGGATCCCCATAAGATTACCAACACCTTTGGTCAACAGGAAACAGTATAGAAGGTTATGTTCAAAGTCACAAAATATTTTTTATGATCATTTGTTTTTATTTAAAGGGGGATATGATATAGAAATGATGAAAAAATGTAGATTATTAAATCTAATTTAATCCAAAAAAAACCAACTGTTAATCTCAAAATATTTTACATTGGTATGGATTTTGGTTTATTAATACAAATTTAAAGTCAATTTTGTTATATTGTTTGTATATTTCTACTCTTGTTTAAGGAATTATGTTTATGCAGCTCATTCAAAAGTGTAATATATGATTAAGAAATACAGATTAATAGTCATCTATGATAGTCAAACTTATAATCATGTTAGTTAAGTTTTCTAAATATACAAAGATATATTTTAATTAGATGGGTAATCTTTAAACAGTTCAAAGACCAACAGAATATGTTATTTTAAATGTTTTAATAACTTAGACTTTTCTAGACAGTGAGACACATCTACTCCTGGCAGCACCAATTACTTCAAAGACGATGATCGGCATCAAAGAAACTCAGTATGGAGTTTGCTTACAATGTGGAAAAGGCTAGCCTTTTGGGCAAGAAACTGTTTTTGCCTAGACTACTTGATAAACTGGACATGCAGGACCCATAGGAAGGTGATCACTGAAATTTGGCAAAACAAAGCAAGATGACCCTTAAGATTCCTGCTTCATATAATAAACTGCCAGACTTTCTTCATGACATAGAGAAAAACAACTGATGAACTTTACTAATAGACAGAAGAGTCCTTCAGATTTCCTGCTTCACTGAAAAGTCTGTCAGACACTCTAGGCCTATAGGCTGAAGATAGATGCCACAACATTACAAATTTTGGGTGACTGTCCAGGCAGCCAGATGTCTATGCCATTTCTAGAATTTTAGAAGTTGCTTGCAGTGCACTTCCTATTTACTCAGATAATATCATTCTGGGGTCTTTGATGGAGTTGAAGACTAGATAGTTATAATTACAGTTTTCTTTGGCTATGATAAAAGGCAAATTAGATATGAAACGTTAGACTCACAAATATAGGATAAATGATAAAATATTTTCTTTAATTTTGCCAAATACAAAGACTAGATATTATAACTGTAATTCTTGCCTGATAACTTTCTTTTTATAGGTAATTTTACTATGTTAAAATGAAAACCTCCCTTTTTGATTAGACAGAAAAGAAGTACTATGGGATGGTTTTTCTGTATGCTATGAAAATATGTTGCTACTACTGGTTAATAAAGAAGCTGCTTTGACCTATGGTAAGACAGGTTATACTCAGGCAGGAAATCCAAGAGACATACAGGGAGAAGAAAGGCCAAGTTGACAGAGACCCTGTGAACTGCCAGAGGGGCAAGATGCAATAGAACACAGGTAAAGCCATGAGCCATAGATAAATAGAAATGGGTTACTTTAAGATGTGATAGCTAGCTAGCAATAAGCCTGAGCCATAAACCAAACAGTTTATGATTAATATTAAGCCTCTGAGTGATTATTTTATTATTTTATAAAAACAGCTGCTGCCTATGCGGGACAAGGCAGGACTAAGAAACTTCAGTCTACAGAGTAATTATTTACAGGAACATGGGTGACCCCCAAACAGCTACACCAAATAAAAAGTCTTACTGCAGAATGGATGACAACTTCTCTAAGGCTGTATAAGTGGAATCTTCCCTTCAGCTAGTATTCCACATTGTATATACCATACTACCTCCTGGGACCATGAGACCATGTGCAGTTTGGGCAGAATCATAAATAGCTAGGAGCAAGATGTGGCAGGAGGGGTCAGAATCTCTGTTGAGGTATTACCAAGCCTCTCCCTCCCCTCTTCTATGAGGGAAGGTTAACAAGCCTGATCTTGATAGTTTTTGGCAAATAGTCACAACTACTCTGATAATGATGGGAATAACATTTATACTCAGAGGGCAGCATTCTGTAACAGAGAGGTTGTCCATTTTTGCATATTTTTAGTAAGTAAAGATACCACTTATAAAAAAAGTACTGTAACATCATCTATTGTTTTTATTTTTTTAATTAAAATATAGTTACATAATTTCCCTTTTTTCCCTACTCCTAACCTCTCCCATGAAACCCAATTTCTCTCTTTCAAATTCATGACCTTTTCCTTTAACTGCTGTGTGTGTATTCCAATATAAATACAATCTGCTCAATCATATAATGTTACTTATATGAATATGACTCCAGGGATGATCACTTGATACTGGTTAACAAATTGAGGGGTCTCTTCCCTATGGAAGGTTATTTAATCCCAGGCTTAGCATTCCTTAATTGCTGACAGTGCTTTGTCTAGGGCTGTGACCCAAAGATTTTTCTCTTATGTGTTATATCCCCAGCAGCCATGTAAAAACCTAGGCATGGGCAGTGCATACCTGTAATCCTGTTGCTGGAAAGGCAGAGACATGTGGATCCTGAAGAGTTTGCTAGCATCCAGTCAACTAAAATCAATAAACTCCAGGCTCAATTAGAGTCCCTGTCTTAAATAAAAGGTAGAGGAATGACTTAGAAAGATATCTGATGTCAATCCCAGCCTCTGCAAAAATGTGTGCACCCATGTGAACAATACACATACTGTGGTGACTGTTGTTATGTCAACTTGACAGCAGCTAAAGTTATTGGAGAGGAGGGAGCCTCAATAGAGAAACTGCCTCCATAAGATCAGGCTGTAAGCAATCCTGTAGGGCACTTTCTTAATTATTGGTCAGTGTGGGAGGGCCCAGTTCATTATAGATGTGGCTATACCTGTGCTGATAGTCCCGGGTTCTATAAAAAGGTAGGCTGAACAAGCCAGTAAGCAGCAGCACTCCTCCATGGCTTCCTCATCCATTCCTGCCTCTAAGTTCTTTCCCTGGTTGAGTTCTTGTCCCGACTTCCTTCAGTGATGGACTGACTGTGATGTGGAAGCAGAAGCCAAATATTCCTCCCCGAACTTGCTTTTGTTCATGTTTTTTCATCATAACAAAATAGCCCTAACCTTGATAGTAGCTAAGACAAAGATGTGAGGAGGAAAAAAAAAGGAATAAAGAGGGGTAGAGAAAAAGAAAGAGAGGGAGAATGGAGAAAAGGATGAGAGAGAGAGGAGAAAGGGAGGGGAGAAGGAGGAAAAAGAAAAGAAGAAGAGAGGGAGTAGAGGGGGAGGGAAGAGAGAGCGATGGAGAAGGGGAGAGAGAGAGGGAGAGGGAAAAAGAGGGATAGAGAAAGAGTAAATAAAAAATTAAAAACCATATAAACACATCCACTTTCCAGTGAGAAGGGCTCATGAGGAGACTTGTCATTGTATGATAGGAGTTCAGACTATGAATTATGTATTCAAAAGGATGTTTTCTGTAAGGGCATCCTTAGATCCCACAAACCAGGTCATCCAAGTGCTCCACTCTATCTATGCACAAAGTCAATCAAGAATCAGCCTCACTTTCTATTTGCTGTGGTCTCCAAATTCCAGCCTCTGCAAACCAGAGATGAAGCAGCAGCCGATTCAGAACTAGCACTCATTATTCATGCCTCATGAGCACATGACCAGAAGCTGTGAGACTCATTATGATTCATGGTAAGCATGGAGCTGCACTGATAGAATTTTAAACAGACAGTTCCTTAGGCAAATCATTTTTATAGCTTCTCTGTGACTCTACATGCTGCTTAGCCAATAAATCTAGCCAAAAATAAAACTATTAGCCTGAAAAATGTATATAATTTGTGAATATGCACTACAATTTAACAGATACAATCTTTATTCCAACTGAGAACCACTGCTTCAGAACGGTCTTGGATGGCCGAGTGCTTATTCCAATGTTTATTCTGCAAGCATTTGTTTTAGGATCATAACTGTCAACAGGAGCTGGTAGGTGAGCAGGAGAATATTTAGGACTATTGTTTTTCTGCTCACTTGGAGTCTGCAAGAGATGAGTCCTTCACTTCAAATGGCAGAGAGCTGATAAGAAAATGCTGGTTTTCTTACCTCCTGTCCTTCACAGTAGCTTAAACCTGAAAGGAAAACTGTGAGAAGGTGATGAGAAGGTGACTTTTCAGCAAGCCAGAGTACTTGAAGTGAAGAAAAAGATAAATATGAGATGTGTGGTGATATATTTTATTTGTGCTTTAATAAATAAAGCTCGCCTGGAGATTAGAGGAAAAAGGCCAGCCATTATAAGTAAACAAATAAGTCAGGCAGTGGTAGCACATGCCCTTAATCCTATCAGTTAGCAGGCAGGATTTCTGTGTGTTCAAGGCCACACTGGAAAGAGAGCCAGGTGTGGTGGCACATGCCTTAATTCCTACACTAGTTAACCATGGAGGTCTGTAGGTCTGTACAGACAGAAGGAAGTGACAGAACTGTGCAGGAAGAGGAAGTGATGCAGCTGGGCAGAGAGCAAATCAGATGGCAGAACAGCAAGGCATATAGGCGTGGGTAGACAGGAAGTAACTCACATTTGGAAGTTGCAGAGTTGATAAGGTAAGGTTGACTGGTGGCTTTCCCCATTTCCCTGATCTCTCTGTGTTTTTTATTTAATAAGACCATTTAGAAATTCATCTACAGAGATGTGTGATTGGATGTACATACAGCAGCCTTTTTTAAAAGTGTGAGTGTAGCATAACCACGTGCTCATGGTTCTTTACATTTCCACCCTGTTTCTGAAAATTGTCTTCTTCAGCATTTCCTTTTTCCTAAGAGATGGGAAGGATGTAGGCACCTCAAAGTCAGAATTCATCAGGCACTTATATTTTCCAGAGGAGGATGCTCTCAGACACACTGGTGTTTCTTTTACAGCTCTAATAATTATCTTGTACTTTAAATGTTTATTGGGGTATCTTGGGATAGCTACCACCATACCCTAATTGTAATATACCTACAAACAGACCATCTTTGTATCTCATTTTTTTTCACACTTAATTCTCATAAGTAACACCCAAACTAGTAGGAGCAGTCAGACTTTTCTGAAAAAAAAAATCTGCTACTTCAGGAAGTTGGAGTTTAAACCAATTTCTAAAGCACAAGCATTGACTGATGGGAACCATGCACCAAACATTCAACAACTCAAGTGAATAAAAACACTGTAATAACTAAACAATGGTGATTTGCAAGAACTATAAAATTCAGTGTATCATCATCACCATCATCATTTATCTACAAAACAAAATAAGTTACATCATATTTTTATGACTTTTCATCTTTTACTGAACTCAAGGTTATTGTTCATGTGTTGATCTCTGTGCTTCTATTATATCAGATTGTAGCTCAGCTTTATGAGATATGAAGAAAAGAGAATAATTATTTCAGTTTTGCAGAGGAACTAAATCATTCACCCTCTTTTGAAGAATCCAAAGTATACATAAAAGTAATATATAAATGAACTCAAGAAAATATTTACAATAGTAAGTCACAAGAACAATTATTCTATTCTGATGAGGTTAAGCTAAAATGAGGAAATAGTAGACGTGAGATGTAATTCTACATCAATCTCTCATTATTTATTTATTTTTTATTTTTGTTGTATTTTGAGTCAGGGTTTATTTATGTTGTCCTGGCTTTCCTGGAGCTCCCTTTGTAGATCAGGCTGGCCTCAAGCTCACAGAGATCTGCCTGCCTCTGCATCACAAATGCTGTGATTAAAGGCATGCACCACCACTTCCCAGCTATTTTTATAATTTTTATTAAAAATGATGCATGTTATATGATTTGAATAATGAATAACATCACCTGGTTTGAATAACATAGCATATAAAGTAAAAGGAGTCAATCGTTAAAAAAGTCAGCAAGTAAGTCTACATTACTCACTTCAGAGTTATAACTTTCCAAAAGTTTTCATAGAGTGTGGTAAGCGACAAGAGCCCTGGAAGTGCCTGAGCTACAAATGGTGTTAGTCTCTATCGACATCCTCTAAAGGCTGATTAGCACCAGACCATGACCAAACAAACATCAAGAAATGTAACACTTTTAGTTTAGGTTGAGGAAATTCAAAGTAAAATAGATTATAATGTAACATAGGTTTTTGTTGTTGTTTTTAATTAGGGCGCTTTTTCTAGAGATTAGAACTCATGCTGAATGACATGGCAGTGCCCTTCACATGGAACAGGACTAGAGCATATTTCTGGTGAGCTAGTGCAATGAATGGGTAATGTAAAACACTGAAGACAGATGTAATATGTTTCTCAAAGTTCTGAACAGACGGGTCATGGTGCTTTCGATATTAGATGCATATGGGCATCTCTCTGACCACATTAGTGCACTGAGTTATCAGAAACCTTAGATCAGAAGACTGGAATTTAAATGCCAACCCTTTCCTCCCAATGACCTTGAAGATCTTATTTGTCTCAGTCTTTTACATTGTAAATTATAATAAAATTTCATCACATATTGTACATTAGTAGAAAAAACACAGTATACAATAAATATAAAATCAGTAAAATTGAAGGCTGCAGAGATGGCTAGCAGCTAAGAGTACTTGATGATCCTTTAGAAGACCCATGTTCAGGTCATCTAGAACTCCAGCTCCAGGGAATTTGACACCCTATTCTGGCCTCTATGGGTACTAGACACACATGTGCACAAAGCCATACGCAGAGACACATACACACACAGAAGTAAAAATAAAATCTTTTTCAAAGTCTATGTACTTAAATATTGGGTTGAAACTGATACAAAGATTTGATACAAAACAAGACAAAATAAAAGAAACAAACAAATAGAAAAAGAATCCTCACTAAGAGTGTGGATTATTGAGAGAATACAAGAATAGAACACAAAATGGAAAGTGAGATGATGAGAACCACACACACTGCAGGGGTCTTTCCCTTCACATCAGCTCTGGGTGGATAGATGATACATCAACGCTTTGGTTTGATTGGCAGGGACAAAATCAAGACTCGTGTTCTTTAAAACTCATTCAACTACAAAACAGACAATGGAGGGGATGTGGAGGACCAGCCTAGAACTCAGTGTTGTTGGAGTAGATCCCGGGGAATCACATGTTCGAGGCCAGCTTGGGCTTTGCTGTAAAACCTTGTCCCTCAAATGCAAAGGCTGAGGCTGTAGTTCAACTGTGGGAAGCAAGGTCCTGGGTTCAGTTCCTAAGACTGCCAGAGAAAAAAGAAAACAAAGAATAATGGATTTAAGGGCTGTGAGCACTCTGTTATACACAGCTTATGCTACATCTGATAATTTGTCTCCCCAGAGTGTGACAGTTATTCAGTGTATTTTAATAAGTGAAATTTTGTGACAGAATGCTGCTTCTAAGCAAAAGTGAATCTTAAAATGATTATTTTCATATGACTAATATTGAAAAATTCATCTTAGGTGGAAGGAACCAGCTAAATACTAGAAAAAATATCTTAAATATTTATTATTTTTATTCTATTGTATTCTGTTTTTGTCCATAATTGTCATTTTTTCTTTGTTCTAGATGGTAAGATACAAATTCTATATCTTATTAAGATCAATGATTCCTTCTTCTTTTTTTGCTTTATTGTTTTTAAGATTATTAAGGTCTCTATGTGCCTTGCCCATCTGGAACACATCTACTTATGCTTATCAAGTTATAAGCAAAACTGATGATGGATTTAAAAGAAAACACTAATTTGTTTTGGGTGTTAACAATAAACACATTAATTGTAAATGACATTTTATGAAACAAAACTTAATTTTTTTAAATAAAAGAAGTTAGAAAAGGAGGAGTATTACTTTATACTTTAATAATTTCTTAATGAGTGGAACTATAGAGAGAAACAGATATATATATTATATATATGTATATACACATATATACATCTACATATACATATGAACTAACTTGAGTTATTCACCTTTTAAATTATTGTGAGTTATATATACATGTATATTATTTAGTTGAACTGTATGAGGAAAACTTGTTGTAGTGGTTAATACTCATAACCCCAGCATTTGAGGGCTGAGACAGGGAGACTGCCAGGACGTTGAGGCCAGCCCAGCCCGCTTTACATAGTGAGATCCAGGCCAGTCAGAGCTAAAAGTAGTACTATGTCTAAAAACAGACAAATAAATAAATAAATGACATATATGAAAAAAATCTAATCTCAAGCAGAATATGAAAATGAAGGAATACGTCATAATCATTTCAGGATAACCACAGATCTTCTCTGACATGACAGAAAACCAAGCAGGTTTAAATAGCTTAAATATGATTTATACTGTCACATTGATATCATTCCAGTAACTTTTTCTATTCTTTGATTAGAATCCATTGCACTTTGAGTAAGTCTTTTAACAAACATTGTGGGTGATATGGTTTGAGAAGGCATTCTCAAATTGTATGTGTAGGAGCTAGAACCTCGTAAGAATTGTTTAGGTCCTAAGGAGAGATTTGTCTTTGGAGTATTCCGGCCATCCTCAAGTGAGATCTTACTATTTTATAACTGAATAGTTGCCATCAGAAGGAAGTCCTACAAAGATAAGTGACCTTGAGTTTTGTCTCTTTTATGTGTACCTGATTTAACTCTCAGCTTTCATCAAGGAAACACTCAAAAGAAGCCAAGAAAGTACGGGTGCTCTGTTCATGAACTTCCTAGCCTCCAGAATCAGAAGTCAAAGTGCCCCTGACCTCTATAAATCACCATTTCATCCATTCTGTTACATCAGTGAGAAAACAGCTGGGGTAATATGGTAATGTCATGCCTAAGATATTAGCAAGATACTGGTTCACTGAGTAATACAAATATCCCAAATATTGTTACATTTTATTTGACAGTATAGTATTTGCTCCTTAATACCACAGACTATATTAAAAGCCTCTTTGTTAAGAAGCTGTTACATTTATACTGGTCTTTATAAAGTGTTTCAAATTACTAATGCTCATTTGAAAGTTCATATTTTGTCATTTGCAATAAACATTGAATTGTGCCTTTCTTTGAAGTGACAGGCCTACTCTGTTCATTTCAGAGGAAATGTATGAAAAATACTCAAGTCTAAACACTTATGGTTTGTTTGTCAGTCATTCTCTCAAGCAGAAAATGTGCACATGAAGATAAATGGCTTGTTCATCTTGCAACCCAAGTGATTATAGATGCCTTTCTTTGTGAGTCTCTGTGGAATTTCATTGTTCAGTGAATATGCCTTACATTTCTTCTTTGATTCACAGTAAATTAAAAGATGTACTTCAGATCCAGAAATGGAGTCATTTTTTTCTTTCCATCAAAGACTTTTATGTGATATTAGCATTAAATGTTTAGAGTCGTGGTAAAGAACTAATTGCCATTGCCCTGATTTATGATAAGATGCCAGAGACTTTATATACCAGGTTTGCTTCCTTAAAATATTAGTGTAAATGTCAGCACAGTGAATAGGGAAAATGTGCATTACAAAATAGTTTTGACCTCATACGTTCCTTAGGAGTTCTGCAAATTACAAAATGAGAACCATGGCATAGGTTTTCCTTGAGGCATTGTCTTAGTTAGGGTTTGTATTGCTGCAGCAAAACACCACAAACAAAAAGCAAGTTAGGCAGGAAAGGGTTTATTTGGCTTATGCATCCACATTGCTATTCATCAGTGAAGTAAGTCAAGACAGGAACTAAAATAGGGCTGGATCCTGGAAGTAGGACTTGATGCAGAAGTCGTGGAGAGGAGCTGCTTGCTGGCTTGCTTCCAATGGCTTGCTCAGCCCACCATCTTGTAGAACCCAGGACCAATAGTCCTGACATGGCACCACCCACCATGGGCTGGGCCCTCCCCCATTGATCACTAAATGAGAAAATGCCTTCCTGCTGGATATCATCGAGGCATTACCTCAACTGAAGCTCCTTCCTCTGGTGACTCTAGGTTTGAGTCAGGTTGTCACACAGAACCACCCAGTACAGGCATGTTAGGATACATGACCTCAGTGGACTTTACTAGATGAGCTGATGAGACGTCTCTAGCTGAGGTCAGGAAACACATCCAGTGCCAAAGGAGGTAACTCAACTTTTGTTGTTCAGGTACAGAAAAAAGCAATTTCCACCACATATGCAGAGCCGGGGCTTGCTGAAAGCTCTACTTGACTTGAAGAACAAAAACATGGGCAACTCTCAGCCTGAAGGACCTTCTCATCTGTGTTGTTGCCTTCCCTGCTCTTTGGGACATATGAGGTAATAAGCAGAAGCTCAATAACAAATTAGGAAAATACCCATGAAGGTGTTACTTTCCTCCCACAGGTTGTAGCACAGTCCTCCTGCTTATTCTTGTGGATGTCTGACTCTGAGTTCCCTGGGTGGGTATTCCACCTAAGTCCCAACAAGCATCTCTATTCTGAGAGGAGTTAATTTTCTCAGCCACTCAGACCCTGCACCTAAGGTCAGTAATACCATATTCTTCTGAAGCAGCATGGCATTAGCTCACTCTGATGACTTTGTTACCATTTGCCAAGTTTCTGGTACCATTATCAAATGGGGTTCTTAGAATCAAAGCATTTTCCTCAGAGCATGGATATTACTCCTTCTATTTCACAACTAAAAAGAATATAAAATATTCTTCAGCTCAGACTTTCACTTTTCAATTATGTGTGTGTGTGTGTGTGTGTGTGTGTGTGTGTGTGTGTATCAATTAATATTGGCCAGTCAATTTCTTTTAACAAAGGACAAACATTATTCTGCATGAAATTTAAAGTTTGTGTAGCCATTGTTGATAAGGAAGTGAATTCTTTAGAATATTGCTATTGCTTTGTACAGAAGCAGCAATATAGCCCTTCAATAGAGAGCCATGGTTCTTCTGTCAAGATTATCCCTTTAACCTTTCAGTGACAGGTTATCTTCAGTGGGTCTCACATAAACACTATGGACCTGAATTGTACCTTTTTTTTTTTTTAACAAATGCAAGATCCTGTCACATTTTCAGTGTAGTTATATCTTACTCTTATCTATAGATTTGAATCTGTATAAAGTGTTTTTTTTTTCTCAAATACCTTAGGATCAATGGCATATACTCATATCTCTGCTCTTTTCGTGTACTTAAGATTGGCAATTTTAAAGATTTATTTTTAATTGTGTGTGTGTGTGTGTGTGTGTGTGTGTGTGTGTGTGTGTGTGTGACTAATGAACAAACAGTTGTTGGCCCTACTTTCTTCCCTGAGGATTGAATCTTCAGACACTGCAAGGCACTTCCATGATAAAGAAGGCTGTGCACAGAACAATCATGAGATTCTTATTTTTTTCTTTTCTTTTTTTTTTTGGAGCTGAGGACCAAACTCAGGGCCCTAGCACTCTACCACTGAGCTAAATCTCCAACCCTGAGATTCTTGAAATGTTTTCAGATTTCCTACAGGGTTCTACATGAATCCTACTTTTACAGAAATTTGTGGAGATAAAGACTCAGGATTTGGCTTCATACATAGAAAAGCCCCCTCAGTTTCTTATTTAAACAGCGACAGCATCTTTGACACTTCCTCTCTGCTTGTAAGCACTACACTCTGGCATCTGCTGCCTAAATTTCAACTACATTGTGATTGTGCACCTGGACCCACTTCTGCACTACTGCAGCTGACCATTTTCTTTTCCCTGCCTGATGATAAGCTTGATTATTATGATGCTACTTTAGGACCTGAACTACAGTTATAGACCTAACAAGTAATCAGAAAATCTATTTTCCTCATAATATCAGGCCTATCAAACTTATGTTTCCATAAAGGGGTCTCTGTACATTCATGTTTTCAACTCAGGAGCTATGGAAATGGGAAAATTCTATCCTCATTGTCTCCAAATTTAGGGGATCACATGGCACCAACAATTTTGTGATATTAATATAGATGAGTTGTACTGTCCCAAATTCCTATGTTGAAGTCCTGACCCTCAGCACTTTAGTATGTGGTCTTTCTTATATGTGAGAAAATTGCAGGTGTGTTTGGTTACAGAGAAACAATACCTGAAAAGTTTCATGGCTGCCGTCCCTATGAGAAGGGGCAATGTGAGCTGAAAAGAGTGAGATGTGCAGACTGGAGTGATACTGCCACAAGCCTGGGAATAGACATCTGATCATTCCTTCCCTTGTTGTCCTTCAGGGAGGGCGATTTTGGACTTTTGGCTCCCCAAACTGTGAGACAATGCATTCTTTTGTTCTCAACCACTTTGTGGTGTTTTCTTATGGAAGCCCAGGAAATTCATATAAAAACCAGATGCAAAAAGAGGAAACTAAATCAAATAATCTGTTTAACAAGAAGAGACCTAAAACATTCAAACTGTGAAGTGGTATTTTTAAAATTTTAGTTTTAGACATTCAAAAATTTGTAGGTAAACTGTGGATTCCCTCAGGTATACACTATGCATAATTTTTAAAGAGCTATATTTATTCTACTTTAGAATATTGATAAATTAGATGAAGGGATTTATTATTTGCTTTCTTCTCTGTCTTTCTCTGCCTGAAGAGAAAATAATACATGTTACTTCTTCTTGTTACCTTCCTGATGAGCAGTTGGGTAAAGCAAGGAGTGAAAGGTGTGCTACAGAAGGAGTCCCGAAGCTGTCCACGGCACTGAAAAATCACACCTCTCATTCCATCTCCCAAGACTTTGCTGTCCTCACTAAATCTTGGATCTGAACTTCACAGTTTTCTTGTCTTTCAACTTACTGCAAAAGTTTATGAGAGAAAGGACATTGATTCTTGTGTTAACTACCATATATCGTCAGCCGGGAACTCTTATTCATCTTTTTGGTCTTATGCACACCCACAAATATCTCTCCCCATTCTTGTTCTTTCTCAAACATATTCTTACTGTTGTTGAAAGCAGCCTTTATCTTCCTGTGACTTACTTGGATGGCTTAGAATTATCTTTGAATTCCCTTTTTATCTCATCATAAGTTCCAAAAATTCTTCTTGGGAAGGAAGACTCCCCAGTCTACCCAAGTGATATCCTCATGACTGTCACTCACCACTGCTTACACTGACTTTCAGATCTCTCACATGGAGCACTGCACTGTATCTTTATCCAGAGCTCCTCCTGCCTCTCCACATTCAGTTTTCCATGTAATCCTCAGCACCTTTGTTTGAAAACTGAAGCTCCTGGAGAGATGGTTCAATGGTTAAGAACACTGTCTGTTCTTCCAGATGATACAGGTTCAGTTCTCAACACACAGGGAATCTACTTCCCTTTTCTGGCTTCCATAGGCACCAAGCATGCATGTGGCCCACAAACATATATGTGAGCAAAACACCCATACACATTAAAATGTAATTAATTTTTTAATTTTAAAACTTTCCTTAATGAAACAGGAGCTGAACTACGTGGTTTTCCTGTTTGAAACTTTCCAAATAATTCCTATAGTGTTTACTTTCTTCTTTAATGTCTCAGATGCTAATCTCATAAGATTAGCTATCACACTAACTTTTCTCTCAGTGGAAGTTGTGCAAAAATAAAAACAATAAATTCCTTGTTGTGAAATGCTCTTGGGGAACATTTGAAAGTAATAAAACAAGTTGAGTTGTGCTTTAAATTGTTTTTCACATTAGTGGTAAAATAAATGCAACCTTTGAACTTACTAACATAAGCTTGCTACCCTACACTTTGTAGACACACACACACCCAACAGCCACCAAGAGCATTGTGAACTGGGAAAGATGATGCAGTGGGGACACTGCTCTTCAGCTGGCTGTTTCAGAATTTGTTCTCAGAAAAGCATTCTAAAATGGTAAGATCTAAAGAAGAGAGCTACTTTGCTGTAGGTAGAAGATGGCCTTAGGAAATGATCCTTCCTGACACCCTCTTTTGCCACTAATTAGCGATATAACCATAATGTCAACTATTGTGGAACAATCATTTTCTATATTATGAATATGTATTACTTTCATTGGTTAATAAAAAGCTGACAGGTCAGTAGTTGGGCAGGAATTTAGGTGGGAAAGATAAACTGAGAATGATAGGAAGGAGGGTAGAGTCAGGAGAGATGCCAGCCAACTGCCCAGGAAGCAAGAGATGCCAGAGGACAGGTAAAGCCATGAGTCACATGGTAATATGTGTGACTTAATTTAACTTGTAAGAACTAGTTAGTGACAAGTATGAGCTATTGACTGAGCATTTATAATTAATATAAGCCTCTGTGTGGTAATTTGAGAAGAGACTGCTGGTTAATCAGGAACAGGTGGTCAGGACAGGAAACATCCATTTACAGTCAACTTTCAAAAGCTTTGAAGAAAATTACTCTTACTGACACCCTTCTTTGCCACTGATTAGCAATGTGACCATGATGTCCACTTTCACAAACTTTTGCAGTCATGGAATTCTGTCATGTCATCACTTTTAAACAAAATTTCTTATCTCATAAAGAGGCAGATTTTTGAGGAACGTTTTGAAAGGCTTAAATTCCAATCATATTTTCCTTTGTAAGCAAACTATGAAATAAAATGTGAGCTGCGGCAAAGTTGAACTTATTCAAGTGGAACTTAAGCAATGGCAAATGGGAACTATAGCCACTTGTGAAGACCTTCTGGGAGTAAATATACTGTTATTTCAAAATACTATGGCAGAAAGACTTAAAGGTTTTGAAATATTGCATTTAAAAACATTCAGATTGTTGCCAGAGGTATTAGAAGATATCCATTCTCCAAAGCAGCAGACATTTTATTAACCTGATAAAAATGTGAGCTTCTATAATTGGTTCAATAACCGGGATATTTGCAGGGGATTTAAGAGGAGAACTTCATTGGGGGATTGGAGAGCTAGAAATCTTGACTGTAAGAGGAATTATTTTGGGGCAGTAAACTGTCCTTTGCTCTGTGTGTGTGTGTGTGTGTGTGTGTGTGTGTGTGTGTGAGAGAGAGAGAGAGAGAGAGAGAGAGAGAGAGAGAGAGAGAGAGAGAGAGAGAGCTGATTGTAGAGCAGAAACTACTAACTGATGAATAATGAATTATCTGCAGAAGTTCCTCAGAAAGCCAATTTGGTATGCAAAATTCATTTTCTCTCAGAAAACATGCTCATTGTTGATAGCCATTCCCACAAACTATACAGAAACATATTTATCCACTTTATGACTACTATTAAATGATTTTTTAAATGTAATTATAAATTTAGTGACTAAAACAAAGCCATACATCCTAGTTGGCTTAAAAGTTATTAGAAGGACATTATACAGCTATAGAGGAGGCCTAGGAAACACATAAGGGAACACAAAGTTCACAAGAATAGTTCAGGGCCATCGGCACACCTCAGCAACTGCTCCAGTCATCATCTCTTTGTAATATGCCTGGTGTTTCCATGACACAGCACCTGAATTTTGCATTTTTCCTAATTTCTCTCATGTCCCTCATCTCTAAACTTCTATTTTGAGACAACATCATTGACTTGCTTGAAACTCTTTTATTTAATAAGTGTTCTCAGACACCTTGTACAAAGTTACCTCTTTGAATAGAGGAATTCTCTCTGACATAGGATGTAATTTGGGACAATTCTGAAAGAAAATGGAGAAGTTAAAGTCTGTGCTTAAGATAGGGCTTTTAGCCAGGTGACAGTGGTGCACGCCTTTAATCCCAGCAATCAGGAGGCAGAGCCAGGCACATCTCTATGAATTCTAGGCCAGCCTGGTCTACAGAGTGAGATCCAGAACAGGCACCAAAAACTACACAGAGAAACCCTGTCTTGAAAAACAAAGACAAACAAAAAAATGAGGCTCTTAGTCTTCCTATTGGCTCCTGCAATTTAGAATTGGAGCATTTTGCAGTAGTGGATTCTCAGCTGATATGCCTGCCTAGAGTGTTCCTGTGAAACTTGCCTCACTGTCAAGTGTATCTTTAGGGTCATAACACAAGAGTAAGGTTTAAGTAGAAGACAAAATCCATGGAAGTAAGAAATCTGGACAAAGTATGGGCCTACCCACTCCTGTCCCAGCTCTAGTCTGTCCTACAAGGTTGTCTGTCAATTTGTAAACCTTTCTCATGGAGACAAGTTCCTCTTATGGCTGTTCCCAAGTTTTCAGACTTTTCTTGGGCTCCAGTCTTTCAATGTGACAGTAAAAGGGAGCAGCAAAACTGACCTCTTTTATATATCTTCATTTGCAAGGTTTTTTTTGATATTTAATTTTTGTAATTCTTGGTAAATTTTAGACATTAGCCCCAAGTCTGAAGCATCACTGCAAAGATTTTCTTCCATTCTGTGGGTGATACTTTCGCTCTGTTGGTAGTTTGCAGTGGTTTGGGTTTGAGTTTTGCTTTGCTGTGCAGAAGGTTTTTAACTTCATATAGTTCCCTCTGTTGATTCTTGGTGCTGTCCCTGCTGAGTGTTGTCACTGAATACCCAATTTGAGCCAGGTGATTTTCCAGATCCTCTTTAGCTGTAGCAATTCTGAGATTCTCTTTGCATGATTTTTCCCTCTCACTGTGACCAGAAAACATATTTTCCATGCTTTACTACCTGACTTTTCCTATTTGTGCCTTCTCAATGGCCAAATACAAACTTCATATACAAAAACAAGATGTAACAAAACTAACAGCAATAACAAAAACCTTATTATCTTCTCCTTTTGTTGCTGGGCACCTTCTTCTAAATCCTTCATGAACTATAGTCAAATGACTATGCTGTAGCTGGAGTTATCTCCAGTCCCACCTGGGCCCATAGCCACTCAGACCCAAATAAACACACAGACACTTATATTATTTAAACCGTTCGGCCTAATGGCTCAGACTTCTTGCTAACTAGTTCTTATGTCTTAAATTAACTTATTTCTATTAATCTATAAGTTGCCACATGGCTTGTGGCTTACTTTACATCTTGTTTCTCATGGTGGCAGCGGCTTGACAGCATCTCCTGACTCAGCCTTCCTGTTCCCAGAATTCCCCTCTCTCTTTGTCCCACCTATACTTCCTGCCTAACTACTTTATTTATTAACCAATCAGAGCAACACATTCACAGCACAGAGAACATCCCACAGCACTACACTGCATGTTTCTGCTCTGCATGCTCAGTGGAGTGATGGGAACAGGGTCTTTTTTACTACAGTCAAGTTTCACAAAGGGATCAGCACTCAGTAAGTATTTGATGAAGGAAAAGAATAAAGTTAATCAACACCTACCCATTCCTTGGATTTGTCATCTAAAACCAGACTGAGAAAACACACAATGCTCAGGATGTATGTGAAAGACAGTATATAGCAGTGAGGTATAACCAACACAGCACAGCTCAAACTTCCCCAAGATGAGCTGCACATTGCCAGTCTACACTGGGATTAATAGCTTAGATGCTATGAATTTGTGTGCTTTCTCTCATTTAATAAATGAAGTCAAATTATTCCTCCAAGTATAGAAATAGACAGACAGATGCAAACATATCATTTTGTCACAAAGGCCAAATTTGCTGATCAAAATTGAGATAGTTGATTAGCAAACTTTTCATTCCATGCTATTTACAACTATGTCAATGAGTAAAAAAAAAAAAACATAATGAAAAAATGAGCAGACAACAATACTAATTAAGTGATGGAGTAACCTAGTAACATCAAAACAAGTATCTTTTAATTTTGGGTTTTTTTTTCTATGTTATCTAGGTTACTCTTGAGTTCACTATTGAGTCCAGACAAATCTTAAACTAATCATCCTCCCTCCATAGCTTGGACTTAAGGTCTGTGTCACCATATGTGCCAGTAAATGTCATGTTAAGAGCATTACAGCCCTTGACTCTAGGCAGTTGTAGTTCATTTTTTGAAATGCCCAGAGTGGAGCAAGCACAAGGTGATCTGCTACTTTACTCTTCCTCTCTGTTCCAATGGCACATGTACCTATTTTCTAGCCATTCATTTTTCAGATATCAGAGTGGCCGACAATAAATCCACAATATGTCCATTTGATTTTGGTGCATATAACTTATCAACTAAATTATTCTTCATGCAACAAGATACTGTGCTCTACAAGAGCTGATTGAACAAATGAAATACATTTACTGAATTGCGTATATTGTAATGAAATTTAAAATGCTAATGGACAACAAATCAACAATTGTTTCAACCTCAATACAAGGTAAAATTTAGCTTGCAGAGCAAATATAGAAAGTACCTTATTTAAATCCTCTAAGTTTAGTACCTCTAAAACTGAAGTACAATCCATCCTGTGGTGGTTAGGTTATCCTTATTTCAATACAGTTAAAGTTAGGTGCTCTCATGCCATACTCATCTCTTTCTTATCACTATCCCATCTACATCAAAGCAAATACTACTCTTGTTAGAACTTTTATTTAAAACTTGATAAGTATGTTTTCCCTATAATAAGGTTTCAGTAAAGCAGCAAGACTTATATTTCAAATCACCATTTTTCCTAGAAGCCATTGTCTGTTTTCATGACTATAGTAATGGGAAATTATCTTGGCAACACCTGTGGGAATTTAGGTTAAATTTATTGGTGTCCTTAGAATGCTAATATTACAGAGGACACAGAATGTCACAACCAAATGTTTGGGACTCATTTAGTGAAGCTTTATGAAGACCAAACTTACTAAGAAATGCCTCTTCTGCTGAGAGGGCAGCGGCAACAAATGTGAAAGAGTGAATATCACAGCAGCATTTGGGTCATCTATTCCCTATGGACTGAACTGTGGTTTGTATCTTATAGGAACGAAATACATCCTCATCTTATAAACATGTTTTTAGAAGAATAAGTGTACATTGTTACAGAGGCTAGTGGCTTCAGAGCCCTGAAGCATTGCAAGTGGTTGTGAGTCACTCCACCTGGTGCTGGAAACCAGACTCTGGTCCTCTGAAAGAGCGGTGCACCCTTTTAACTGCTTAGCTATCTCTATAACCCCACATTACTTCCCTAAAAACATCTAAAGAGACAATAAAGCAAGAGGCCTTTTTGGAAGCCAGAAAGCTTTTGGGACCCTGAAAATTAACTAAAAAGAGAAGAATCTGATTCTGAGATATGGAAAACAACACAACAATATCACTGTACGACAGATCATGGAGCACCTCAGTATTCTAATACAAAAACCTAAAATACCTTAATGGTAAAGTGGGAACATAGTATTCTGCACATATTCCAGCCTTGAGAACCAGAAAAAGATTCGACTGCATGAAGAATCATACAGCTGAGGTTCATGTGGAAGACCCATCTGGTTGTCTGGCCTGATATAAAGGGACAAGGGAATAGTTCAGAACACTGAGATGCTGGGATGTCGCAGTTGGTAGAAGGCTTGCCTCACAAACCTGACGACTTGAGTATGATGTCTGGAAACCCGCTATCCTCATTTGTCTGCAGTGGTGCATATGTGAGCACACCCACACACATAGACACAAATACATGCATGAATACACATTAGTCATCATTATCATCTTTAAACTAAAAATAGTTCAATGCATTGTTGTCTATCCCCACTGTCTGTAGAGGAAAACACACACACACACACACACACACACACACACACACACACACACAAACCTCAAAGAAAGCATGCATATCAGAGTAAAAATAAAATTCCACCAGCCTGGTACAAGCATCTGACTTTCATTTTCACAAGCATTCTACAACTATCTTGCCATGAAGAACTCACCTCATTCCAAAGTGAGTCTCAAAACACAAACACATGAGGAGATCTATAAAAATTCTAATAAGAAACTAATAAAGGGAACTGGAGCATAATAATGTCAAAGAGCACCAAACAAAGGAATTAAAAATTGAATGGTATAACTGAATAGGTAATAATTTGAACAATTTGTTTCGATGAATAAAAACATATGTAATAATATGGTCAGGAATAGTGGTATAATCCCTTAATCCTAAAACTAAGAAGGCGGAGGCAGGCAGATATCTGTGCATTTGAAGCTTGTCTGGTCTATAAAGAAAGTTCTAGGCCATCCAGAGTTACATAGTGATTCCTGTCTCAAGTAATAATAATAATTCTATTTACCAAAATTTTAAAAGTACAGGTTACAAAATATTAGTACAGAAGTGGCAAAGTTGTAAAAAAAAAAAATGGTGAAATGAGAGCCAGTGTAGGTTTGTTGTGTGATACTGTTTATGGGAAATTGTAAACAAATGTCTTCTCACCCCAGATGGGGAACCTACAACAGGCAAAAGTAATGATACCACCAGAGTCCCACTTAGTAAACCAATTAATTTTATTGGGGTTACTTACAGGAATAAGGATAAGTAGTGTTGCTCATGGGGGCAGAAATGACTCAGAGATAGCTGTACCATCCAAGCCTACGAGCATGGCTGACAACTTATAAAATCTGGAAACCTGAAAAGCATTTCACAACCAGCAGGCAGCTCAACAGGTTGAAGATGTCCTTTGCAGGAAGCTGTTAGTCTAAGCCTCTTTCAGGTAGCTCAGCTCATCAATGCTTCTTTCAACCATTTCGTTGACATCTGCTTGCTGTAGGAGCTCAGCTTGTCTGAGTGACCCTCAGTTGTCCATCCTTGTAGTTTATATATACCTGGAGAAGGAGGGGCCTGGTGAATCTGGTCCATTTCTCCGGGACTTCCTGAAGCTATTCCAGAGTTTATCAAACTTCCTGTCAGAATGGAATGTTTCACCTCCCCTTAGAATACTGTGTTTACCCTTTTTAAACATCCTTCATCTAAACAAGCTTCCCTCCAAGATGGATGATTTTTATCCCAGAAGAGATTGCTATATGACATGTTAGGGGGTAATTTGATAGTATTCTATTCTTTCTAGTTTGTGATCATTAGCTTTCATTGTTTACTTGGCAAAACTTAAAAACACCCAAGAGCCTCAGTGAGAAACCCAATGCAGATTGGGCTGATTTATGGCATGCCTGTTGGGATTGCCTTAAGTTCAATAATGTGGGAAGACTTGGACCACTATGGGTGACATCATTCCCTAGGCTGGGGGTTCTGAAATGTACAAGAATGTAGAAATTTAGCTGAGTGCAAGCAAGCAAGCGAGCTTATGTGTGATCACTTCTCTAATTCTGCTCTTGATTGTGATGTGATGTCACCATCGGTCTCAAGCTTTTGCCACTGTGATAACCTCATGGTGATAGATTTTTATCTTGGAACTATGAACTAACATAAGCTCTTTTTCATCTAAGTTGCTTGTTGTTGGGGTATTTTATAAAAGTAACAAACATGAAAGTAGAACACTATCTTTACATAAATTTGCTAGTATCATTCATGAGGGCTGCATTGGATTTACTAACTTCCAAAAGCTCAATCTCTTCTTTTTTTTGCGGGGCGGGGGGGGGGGTGATACAGGGTTCCTCTGTGTAGTTTTGGTGCCTGTCCTGGATCTTGCTCTGTAGACCAGGCTGGCCTCGAACTCACAGAGCTCTGCCTGGCTCTGCTTCCTGAGTGCTGGTCATCTCCTGTGACCTGGCAAGATTTCCAGCAGAGGGATCTGGATACTAACCCAGCCACATAATCTTCAAAGTACAAAATGTCCTGGCTGTGGGATGTGCTGGGATTAGTGCCTAGCCAAACTGACATCAGAGAGGCTTCATCTAACAACTGATAGAAACAGAAGCAGAGATGCCAGCCAAACATTTGGCAGCACTCAGGGGATCTTGAAGAATAGGGGGAAGAAAGATTGTAAGAGCCAGAGGGGCCAAGGACACCATGATAAAACCCACAAAATTAGCTAACCTGAGCTCAAAGGGATTAAAAGTGTGCACCACCATCATCTGGCACTCAATCTCTTAATAATGCTACTCTGGGTATTAAAATTCTAATGTGAACTTTAGAGAAAGCACAAACATTGAAACCATATCAAAATGAATGGTTGGAAATATTTCATAGTTGGTAACAAATACCTTAAGAGTTGTGTAAAATGAGGAAACAGTGGAAGCAATCTCACTAAAGTTATCAAGACAAGCATAGATACTATCACTTAATACATTTAACTCATCATGCTATTTTAAAATAATTAATACAGATTAGTTGAAAATATTTTACAAATCACAAAAGAATTAACACTAACAATTGTGATTATAAGCTAATACCTCATAGGTCTACACAGGAAAAACAATATTAGTACACAAATATTTAGAAATAAAATATTGAGAAATAAGCATCAAATATGGAAGATCTATGTGAAAACTCTAAATGTGCCAAGAGAGAGAAATGGAGGTTTAAATAAGATGCCATACTGTGTTTCTGGAGAGGATTTTCACCTCATAAAGTTGTATTTCCACCCCTCATCCCCATAACCTAGAAATGTGTAATGACATTTGATGACTAATTTCCACTAATCCTTGGGTGCTTGTCTTTCCTCTCATGAATGTGGCTTTTCCTTAGAGTCATAGCAAGGAGTCCCTGGCAAGGTTATGACATTGGGAAACCTCTGACAGAGCCTGATGTTAAATTTCTCCTCCCATCATGAGCCACTAATAAATAAAGATCTGGTTTTATTTTGGGGGCTTTGCAATGTCCCCCTTCAAAGTTTCTCTGCAGCTTTTACCTGAAGAATAGAAATTATCAACTCAAAGGCACATGAGAACACTCAGATAAGAAGTAATCCCAGGGGTTTTGTGTGTGTGTGTGTGTGTGTGTGTGTGTGTGTGTGTGTGTGTGTGTGTACATTCTACAAATCTGTGCTTCGCTGGAGCTTACAAAGGGCTCAGTTCTGCAACCCTGCCCCCACCTTAAATACTAATAGCAAATCCTAGGCTTTCCTATAACTTCTCCAACCAGCTATAAATCGAGGTCCCTTACAAACTGCTCTTAGGTTCAATAATTTTCTAAAAGTGCTCACATAATGATCTAGAAAACCATTTAGTTGTTATTACTTCTTTATTATATATGGTAAGACCAAAAGAAGAGAGGCACGGGCACAGCTAAGAATGTGCCTTCCAGGGAAATAGATGTCATGGTTGTACTGGGGGCAGGTGAGGATTGAACATGAGGGATCAGGTGTAGGGAATGGAGGGTGAGAGTACTGAAAGAGATGACTGGAAAGAGGGGCACTTGGGAGTGAGGTACAAATCTAGTCTAAGGGAAACTCCCAGTAATCCTCAAGGATGACCCCCACTAAGACTCCTAGCAATAGGGGATACACAGCCAGAACTGGTCATCTCCTGTAACCTGGCAAGATTTCCAGCAGAGGGATCTGGACACTAACCCAGCCACATAACCTTCAAAGTACAAAACGTCCTGGCTGTGGGATGTGCTGGGATTAGTGCCTAGCCAAATAGACATCAGAGAGGCTTCATCTAACAACTGATGGAAACAGAAGCAGAGACACCAGCCAAACATTTGGCAGCACTCAGGGGATCTTGAAGAATAGGGGGAAGAAAGATTGTAGGAGCCAGAGGGGCCAAGGACACCATAATAAAACCCACAAAATTAGCTAACCTGAGCTCAAAGGGACTCACAGAGACAGAGCCAACAACCAGGGAGCCTACATGGAACTGACCTAGACCCTCTGCATATGTGTTTCAATTGTGTAGCTTGGTCTTCTTGTAGGAGTCCTAACAGTGGGCTGTCTCTGACTCTTTTGCTATATTTTAGAACCCTATCCTTCATACTAGGCTGCCTTGTCCAGCCTTAATATGAAGGGAGGGGCTAGTCTTACTGCAACTTGACATGCCATGTTTTGCTGATACCCATGGGAGGACTGCCCTTTTCTGAACAGAAATGGAGGAGGAGTGGACGGGAGAGTGCAGAAGGGAAGCAGTGGGTGGGGTGGGGGGAGGTGAGGGAATGGGAGGGAAGAATGGAGGGGAACCTGAAGTTGGGATGTGAAAAAGGAAGCAAGAAAGAATGGAAGGAAGGGAGGCAGGGGAGAGAGAGACAGAGACAGAGAGAGAGAAAGGAAGGGAGGGAGGGAGGGAGGGAGGGAGGGAGGGAGGGAGGGAGGGAGGGAGGGAGGGAAAAGAACATGGTTTCCAGATATATTTCAGGCACATCAACATGTCACCAAACTACAAGTAAGGATATTTTTTGATATTTCATTATGCATGCGTAATTGATTAACCCATTGACTGATGATAATTAGCACCATCTGTCTATTCAAAAAGAGGCTGCAGGATGGTACAAAAATTCCAGTCCTGTGCTTTGTTTGGCTGTGTGTTAAGTGTGCTGCCAATGGTTCATATGGTGGTTAGTGAGGTGGTAGACCCTATACAAAGTATGGAGAGAAGAGATAACATGAGATTTTGTAGGCACCAGCCTCATATCCACAGTGGCCAGTGCTTATCTGGCAGACTGACTTACTTCTGGAAGCAAACAGATTTTGTTTTAAAGCAAACTCAACATATACTTTGTCCTATTTGCATAAAACCAGTTCCCTTCCCACTTTACCATGTTTTGTTTCTGATGCAGCAAGGAGGACGTTATGAGAATACCAGCAACATTCTTAAACCTTCTTTGCTACAGTGACACAAAACAGACTAATGCATTCTCCATCCACATGGGTTGCAGCTTCTGATGCCAGCCTCTATCCTGTCCATCCTGTGTTGTCTATGAAACCAAACAATTGCTAACATAAAAACAAACTCTTCCTGCTTCTGAGAGTCAGACTTTTAACTCTGCTGCGAACAAGCACCACACCAGCACATTTCTCACTGGATCATGGCACCTGCATGATCTTCTGTGGAACATTAAGAGCTAGGTCTCTGATTTTTCAGTGGATAAAATGTTTCCAAGGCTTTTGCATTTGTAATCTCCCTACATACCCCATAGTAATTCTATCACACACATCTGCAGATCTTCGTTTTAAGACTCTCATCTGTGACAGAAAGCCATATGATCATTCTTTGGCCATATACTGGGAAGTGCAGAGAAGAGATTTGTTGTTCAAAGGAAATAAAATATAACTAATCAAATAACAACGGCCTGAGCTTTGTGATTTCAGCTTTTGGTTTCTTCTCTCAAGCCATTAAGACTCACACTGCACTATCTACTTAAAGTAGCCTACAATAAAGTGATAGAAAATACTGAAATTGAGTCGTTTGCCACCTATTAATTTGGTTATTTAAAATATTTGATATATTTTCATTTTTGTGTGTGGTTCTAGAGATAGAACTCAAGGCTCATGTATGCTAGGCAAGCAGTGTCTCACTCAGCCACATCCTAGCCCAGAAGCTGTCATCTTTATGGTTCTTCTGCATTCAGTTTCTGTGAATTATTTGAGATTTCTCAGTGCCTGAGAAATTAGAATAATTACAGCATGAAATAAGCTGAGTTCAGGAGGCCATGTTCCTTTTGTTCTCTTCTATAAATATACTTTGAAATTGAAGTTGGGACTCTGGATTGTCATTGTAAATTCACTGTCATAGCTAAGAATACTTGACAGCATAGATCACAGAGTGAATGCTTTGGGTAGCACAAATATGAGACACTGAGGGCAGGCAAAACTGTGACATTTACAGATAGAGCACTTAAATTTTTTTTCACAAACAGTTGCCTGCTGAAGCCAATCTGTCAAGACTTTTCACCTTACATTCCGAAAGAGAGCAGAGCCTGATGAAATTAACACTGTAGGCCAGCTGCTTCTGCAGACAGTCAGCTACCCTTGTTCTTGGGTGGCTTGCTCTATCATCCTAAAGACTGTGTTCACTTGTGTCACACATCAGGCCAAACTGGTAAAATGAAAAAATAATTTAGAATGGGTTTAGTTTATTATTACCTAGAAGTTTTACATGTAGAATAATATTTGACATATATTAATCTTATGGTTTGAATGTGCTATCATGGGGCACAACATCACACAAAATAGGTTAAAACTGGGACAATTACTCTTCAGAAGACATCCACAGAGGGCTCTAAAGGAGGTTTCCTTCTAAGCATGTTGTATTTAAAATTAAACTCTGTTGGATAGTGCCCAAAAAGCACAAAATTAAATTGTTGGAATTATGTCAGAATTACTTCTCAAAAAAAGAGAAGGAAAGAAAGAAAGAGAAAAAAATATAAAATGAAAAGGACTCAAAAGGTTTATGCACAGGGAATTCTAAGGAAAACCAGGTTGCTAAACTTAAGCACCCCCATTTCCAAGTGCCTTGTATAGAAGATGCTGCTGAGTCCTCTTGCAGACTTCATAGTGAGGTCTTGTTCTAACATAGTTTTGTAAACAATGCAGCAGGTAACACAACTTTTTCACAGATGTGGACTTCATGTTGTGGCTTAATGTTCATACACAAGCCTCTCCCGTGAGACTGAGTTAATTAGGCTCATCTTTGGCAGAACCCCTGAGCCCTGGTCATATTCACCATGACTCTCATTCAATGTGCTTCTGTCCTTTCTTGGAGTGAGTGAGAACTTGTCTTTACCCACAATCACTGACCACGTCACAACCCAACAGATGCTCCCAAAATGTTCCCTAAAAAGAAATTTTTCCTTAATCCACTGTCCTCATCCAGTAATCTGTGCACATGGAAAACTTGGCATCTGGTAGAATTCAATCCATAAAGCTCCCAAAACTGTGTACTGAGGATACAGACACCAAAATCTCTGATAGAAAACCCTGAGAGGGGAATCAAAATGACAAATGATCATAGACTGCTTCAATACAAAAGCGCACAGGGAGTATAAATGTTGTTTTCTCTGCGTCTACCTGTGTGTCACTGTACTCTGGGTGCTGAAATTAGAGGTTCCAAAGCTACTGACTACAAAACCATAGGTCACATCCCAGACTGTCTTTAGCTACTATTTCATTTAAAACTATTTGAAAACATTGAACAACTATCAAACACAAGCTTCCCTGTGAAAACAGTCTGAATTTAAAATAAGCTGCTACATTGTTCCCATCAAAAAAATGTGCTAGAACTTCTTGCATTTCCAGTCCATGCTAATCTTTCCCTTCATCCCCTAGAGTGTTACAGACTCTGACAGAAGTTTCAATTTCTAATTATAAATAAATGATGGTCACCATAGCTTAATGGGAACAACAGAAAGTCACAGTTATGGAAGGACTACAAAGCCTAGGGCTGCCCTCTCTGGACTTTGAGTTTTTATTTAATATTTAATCTTTATATACATTTGGTCAGTGATTGATAGCCAGTGATCAACATAAAATTAGCTAATACAAATATAAAGTATGAGAATTCATAAACAATCCATGGTTATGTCCAATAAAGGTAAGACAAATCCCCAGGGGAGAAACATTTCTACTAACAACTAAAAAGCTATAGGCTGTTTTGAAAGATCAAATTATTACTAACTTTTGTTTAGAGAAGTTGTTGATATAGTGTGAATGAAAAAGAGATTAAGTAATTAGGATTCCTCTTACATCTGGGCAACACTTTTGTTCAGAAGATAGACGACACCTTATGTGACCACATTGAGTATTTAATATACTACATCTTGGGGCATTGATTAAAATAGGGATAGGGTAAGAATGAAATGGTTTGGCGAAAGAGTACATGTGCCAGAAAAATAAACGGGAAGGTTTGAAACTGTGTTCTCCTTCATTACCAATGGCTGGTGTGCTGACCAGTTTTATATCAGATTGACACAAACTAGAGTCATTTGGGAAAAGAAACCCTCAGCTGAGAAAACGCTGCCATCAGATTGCCCTGTGAGCAAGCCTGAGAACAAGGCTGGGGCCTAGTTTACAGAAGAGAAGAGCTGAGCTGAGCCTAGTGTCCTTTCCCTATGCATGCATATCAGTGGACATTTGGAAAGCTGCACCAAAGAGGTGTAGTTACTAAGACTGGTGCGGATACAGTGAGATACTGATCTCACTTGCCAAGGCCCGGGTGCGGTTTGTTCCCAGAGTTCATATGTAAGGAGCTTGGCCCTCAGTATGACAGTACTAGGAACTAGGACCTTTTAGAAGTACAGTTTAGGGTGAAAAAAATGAAGCCATTGATGACTTATGCTTCAAAGAATTTAATGCTTGTTTCCTGGAAGAATTACTTCTTGCAAGATTGAATTGTTATCAAGGAAAAAAAGAAAAAAGAAAAGAAAAGATAAAGATCAGTTCATCTTTACTTTTTGGTTTCCTGCCTCATCATGTGATCTGTCTTTTATGCTGTCTTTCCATGGTGCAATCTATCATGTTGTGACATAGACAAAGAAGACCTCACCATTCATGGAAGAATGGCACCATCAAGTCTTGGGTTTTAGTTTCCAAATCTGGGAAAATTAAAGAAATAATCTAGTCAATTATATAAATTAACTAAATAATAAATAAATCTAAATAAATTATCTAAATAAATTTAGTAAATCTGTGTGTCTATAAGATAAATAGCTTGAGGATTCTGTTACAGCAATTTTAACAGACTCTTAAACCCAGAGCTTACAAGTGGGCTCACTCTTTGCTTTGTGCTTCCTTTTGGGTTCAGATTAATGTAAAATTATGTGTCTATCATTATACAGAGTGACCTAAAATTCTCCATGCTTTGCCTCTTAACACTTATACCTGGCAATCATTGTCCTGTGCACTCTATCAAAAGTTTCATCTTTTCCAGAATCTTTTATATTTAGAATCATGTAATCAAGACATTTCAGATGTTAGTATATTTGGAATGTTTAATTTTCAGACTAGGAGTGATCAACATGGAATGACAGATCTAATAAATACATCTAAATAAAATATACACTACTAATCATCATGAAGTATATTTCCCAAAATTAATCTCAAAGTCCCCAGATGATACCATTTAAAATAACAAATTCTTATAGAGCATACCTAGCACTTACACTGCAGAAGATGAAGTGGTCAGGAAAAGCCGAAGGAGTATTGAAAACAGTAGTCAACACTAACACTGGGATGTGACTCAGTGGTAGAGTGTGATGCTGCAAACAACAACAAATCCTTCCCTTATCTCTCATCAAGGTTCTTAATGTCACAGAGCTGCTGGGGTAGTACAAAACTGTCTGAGGGATACACAAATCAGTCAGTGTAACAAAAATAGAAAGATAACCATGCGTATCAGGCAACTGTATATGATGCAGGCATCAAAAATTAATGTGTTGCAAATACGTGAACTAATTCTATGTAGACTGACATTCAATAAGTGAACAGTAAAACTTCCAAATTCTTAGAACAAATATACAAAAATTTTATTATGAACATTGAAAGGGGTTTCTTTATCAAGATGCAAAAAGGCTAGGAGAAGAGACTTATTAGATCACTGACATGATTTTAAAATTCAGGGTT
Source organism: Peromyscus maniculatus bairdii (assembly GCF_049852395.1). NCBI lineage: Eukaryota > Metazoa > Chordata > Mammalia > Rodentia > Cricetidae > Peromyscus > Peromyscus maniculatus. The sequence continues at coordinate 40,810,841 of NC_134853.1, forward strand.
GGAGAGATGGCTCAGTGATTAAGAATACTTACTGTTCTTACAGAGGCTCCAGGTTTGGCTCCCATCACACAGCAACTCCCATCAACCATCTGAATTCAAGTTACAAAAGATCTAGCACCCTCTTCTGGTCTGTGGGCACTAGGCAGGGTTGTGCTGAACAATCATACATGTAGGCAAAATACTTATACATATAAAATAATAACAAGTAAATTTTAAACTTCTAAGTTTCCATCCAACAATGGGCTCTGTCTTAGTTAAGATTACTTTTGTTGTGATAAAACACTATGACAAATGTTTTATCAAGTCTGGAAGGAACGGGTTATTTGGCTTACACTTCCACATCATTGTTCATCATTCAAGACAGGAACTCAAGGAGGAGAGAAACCTGGAGGCAGGAACTGGTGTAGAGGCCATGAAGGGGTGCCGCTTGCTGGATTTGTCCTCATGCTCATTCATTCTGCTTTTTTACACACATCAGGATCACTAACCAGGGGTGTCCATACCCAGAGTGGGCTGGGTCCTCCCCCATCAATTACTAATAAAGAAAATCCCATAGCAGCTCAATCTTACAGAGGCCTTTTCTCAATTGTGGTTCTCATCTTTCAAAATAGTCTGTGTCAAATTGACAAAAGTAACCAGCACAGGCTCCTATAATGAAAATGAAAACACAACACCATAACAAGAATATTTCAACATACCTAATAGTCATGATATAATAATTGAAAAACTTCTGTAAATCAATACAAATAAACTAATAAAATGACCAGAAGAAATTTAAATAACAACATGTAAGCAAATGTTCAATCTAACTAGTTATGAAGGAAATTAAAATTTAAAACTCAATGAAAATAACAATGTATTTATACTGAAAATAAAACAAAAATCCACCAATAACAAATATGAAGATTGTATAAAGGGACAAGAACTCTGAACATGTAAGAAGAGTATGCATGCTCAGATATGTGTGTGTGTGTGTGTGTGTGTGTGTGTGTGTGTGTGTGTGTGTGCAAGAAAGACAGAGAGAGAGAGAGAGAGAGAGAGAGAGTGTTAGATGAAAGGCTAACATTCCAGTGGTGAACATATAAGAGAAAGTCAGGAATATCTGCAAGGAGACATGTACAAACATGCTGTGACATTTCATGTAGTCCTTCAAAACAACCCCTATATCCATGGGCAGGGCATGATATATTCTGTCACACATGTACACACGCACACACACACACATACACACACCAGAATGTCAACAGTTCAAGTGATAAAAACCAAAGCACAAATCTCAGAACAGATAAATCTAGAAAGGCCTAGAATATAAGTTCAGATTGCTGGGGCACATGGGTAATTAGGTAATCTCCAGGGTGGGAATGTGGGTGCTATATTCCAGTGAGTGACATCCATGTCAACATCAATTACTTGTGTGAAATAAACTTTAACTTCTCTATTGTTTTTAAAATGACCAAGTCACTTCTTGAATATGTTACTCAATACTAAAACATTGTAATGTTGTATTTTATGAATGCCTTTGTATCTTTAGTACCACAATACTCGATTATTGTAGCAAGTCCCACTTAGAAAAATCTGAGCAGCTACAGTGACTGTACACAAACCAAAGGTGGGATCCTTAGTTTGTATTTTTTATGTGAGTTTATTCTCTCAAAGACACCTACACCCCTGCACAAAATTCAGGAATTAATTCTTTAAAAATTCTTAATTTTAACTGGATGAAAATTGAAATAAACATTAAGCAAATTGTTTGATGGACCATAACTACTTGTTTGTAAGAATCAATATTTTAAAGTAGATAGTGATATCTTTCTAGACAGCCTTGCATATGCAGAACTTCTGCTAGAAGAAAATAGTGTCTAATTTGTGGCATAATCTTATAAGAAAACCATTGCCTTAATAAAAATAATTTTTGAAGCATTAATTCTAATGCATCATTACCTTATAATCTTCTTTAGAGCTTCCCATTATACCCAGAGTTAAGGAACAGACAAATAGGAAACTCAAAGCTCCCAAAGGCCTTTTCACACAGTGTTAGTACTTTGGAAGTTGTAGACAGAGGGTGCTGTGGCTTTCAACACTATGTGTTTGCCTAAACTTTCAGCTTCTAAACTCAAGTTGACCAACCTGAAAATGCCTTGCGACTCATTACAACAGGTTCTGCCAGGGAGTCTGGGCTCAGTAGAAGGTTTTCTGACTGTATGGCATCTGAATTTAAGGAAATCAATACTAAAAAAATGACAGAGTAGTAAGATATATAAGCACTTATTTACCATTCATAAAACTAGCCATTGGGTAACTGAGAACCATTACTATTATTGAAGATCAGCATGAATATAAAGAAGAGAAATATGGGGAAGTCTTGATGATTTGTCTATTCCAGGCTGATGTCATCCAGACCAAGATGGTGACCAGTATGTTCATGCTTCCCACATGGTGACTCTGCAAGGTCTTAATTCAGGAGTGCATGTTCCAAGAGAGCAAATGGGCCATTTGGATACTCAGTAATTGGGCCACGGCTACATTCTTAGTAGATGGTGTAAGGACTCAAGCCCTGCTGCTTTGAAATAATGATAGTTTTGCAATTATTCTTATCTCAAGGCCTCATAACACTACTTAAAAGTATCCCCCAAAACTTTTTTTATAAAATCCTTATCTATTGGTATTTGCCACAGTAAAGGAAGAAGCTGGAAATTTTAAAAATAGTTGTAAGCTCATTTTCAAATAAATTGCCTCAATAACAGAAAGAAATCACTCATATAACACAATTTTTAAGAAAAAATGAGGAAGGGAGGAGGATCTGGGAAGACTTGAGGGAGGGGAAGATATGATCAAAATATATTTAAATATTAAAATTGTTTTAAATAATAAAAACATAATATAAAAGAAAAAGGTACCTTTGTAGATGTAACCAACCATCTTATTAAATAAGAAACACAGAACCAATGTAAAAATGAAAGCCAAGAGGTCAGAGCTCAGAGCTAAAACCTTACCCTTTCTGCGGTGGTCCTACCTCTCTGAAAGAGACCTACTTCCTGTGTGTGTGTCTTTACATAGTCTTTCTGTTCTGCCTTCTCATTGGTTGTAAACCCAAACACGTGACTGCCTCATCACTGTCTGTATGTACAGCCCTCCAGGTCTTAAAGGCGTGTGTCTCCAATGCTGGCTGCATCCCTGAACACACAGAGATCTACCTAGCTCTTCTACCAAGTGCTGGGATTAAAGGCGTGCGCCACCACCTCCACTCTCTTGCTATGGCTCTAATAGCTCTGACCCCCAGGCAACTTTATTTATTAACATACAATTAAAATCACATTTCAGTACAAATAGAATACCACCATATACCTTTTCTCAAAGGACAAAAATAGTGTGAGATTGTCTCTGCCCTACATCTGTGTGCACCCCCGACTGCTACAGAACCCTGACCAGATGTCAGAGTTGTTTCTGCATTCCAACCTTTGCAGTATGCTTTCTGGGCTGAGGTTTGTGAAGCACATGTGTGTAGATGAGTGTAACACTGAAGCATCTGGATCTTATTAGTGATATCACTGCTTTCCTCTGAGCTGAATGCACACACTGGAGTTTGAGCATCTTTTTGAAATAAATACAGACAGGAAAATTTTCTTCTAAAATTTTTCCTCACCCCAGTCTGTCCCTGAGATGACCCCACTGCACATCTGCCCTCCTCACCCTCCATTCTTTTACTTCTGAGGTTTTGAACATCACAGATCTGTCTCCCTCTATGCTTTGCACCCAAGTCCACCATAAACTTATCACTCTCCATTGAAATTATTGTTTGCTTCTTGCTGCCCAGACCCAGTGCTATTAGAATCTGAAGTACACAAGCAGGGCTGTGCCACTCTACTCTGTGATCCCAACAGCACAGTGACAATCACTTAAATTACATTCAAAATATTTCTTTGAAAAAAGAGCTAAATGAATCCATGCAGGTATAATTCAAATCTGTTTCCTCTTCACATAAAATAAAACACACTTCAGATTTCAAGTTTCTCCATCCTTCTGAATACTGAACCCTTTTACTACTGAGAAATTCATGAAAGGCTGTGGCCTTGCATGGGCACCACAATAACCCCCATCTCCCATTGTGTCCCTTGCAGGGCCCGGTGAAAGGCTCTTGAATAGCTTCAGTTTATTCTCTGCCATAAACAATCTTCCTGTCATTTGCTTTCATAGACTAAAAATTATTAATACTGATTTAGATAATAGCAATCATGCAACAGAAAGCATAACTTACTGAGGATCATGATCTTTGAGAAAAGGGTTGTGCACAGTCTCTTTTTAACAGATATTCCTTAAAATAACTGTAGCTAGAGTTTTCCTGCCTTGCCCACAGTCAGGACAAATCTCTGTCACCTGCCAGTCCCACAGCCGCTCAGACCCAACCAAGCAAACACAGAGACTTATATTGCTTACAAACTGTATGGCCGTGGCAGGCCTCCTGTTAACTGTTCCTATATCTTAAAGTAACGCATTTCTACAAATCTATACCTTGCCATGCGGCTCGTGGCTTACCAGCATCTTCACATGCTGCTTGTCCTGGCAGTGGCTGGCAGTGTCTCCTTCTGTCTTCCTGTTCTTTTATTTCTCCTCTCTGTTAGTCCTGCCTATACTTCCTGCCTAGCCACGACCAATCAGGTTTTATTTATTGACCAATCAGAGCAACTTGACATACAGACCATCCCCCAGTACAGCCAAGTGGAGACCATCTCAGACACCTGCACTCAGGCCCATGGTCCTAATCATCCTCTATGCAAACCTGCTGGGTAACGCCACAAGGAACCCAAGAAGGGCTCCCACAGGACATACATTAACATCCCACAGCAAATAACCCAATTTGATGTCTTCTCCTTGGTTAGTGAGGAGACTATTTTATCTTCAGGGAATGCAAGAGTCACTGGGATTCACCAGCTGCCCACTAATAACCTCACATTGTCCCCATCTCCACCCGAGTTATTTCCAGTAAGTACACCTTGTCGTTGTTAGGAGAAAGGGGTCAGCTTTTCCAAGGTTTTCTGTGTGTGAGTTACAGATGAGAAATATCACAGCACCCACCAGAAACTTTTGAAAGATCCCAGTACAGAAATATTAGAACTATACATACAAGCATCACTATATAACAAAACAAAGTCTCTTTGGTATCTGATAATTTTGTGAAAAAAAGTAAGCTTCCATGCTGTATATGTACATATATATGTGATATTATGGTTTGCTTATATAAGTCATATATTATGGCTTCTGATTATGTGTTCTTATGGGATTTTTTGGTGTGTGTGAGTGTGTGACTCTGCATCTGTGTGTTTCTTGTACTTTTTCATTGTCTATCTTTTATTTGTATGTCTTGTCCTATTCTGGTTTGTTTGTTAGGAGTCATTTCATTGCTGTGTTCCTTTAACAGAACAGTAGTATTTGGTTTCCCCTAAATCCATGGCCTACCTAGTTCTTGGCCACCCAGTGTTAGGCATGAGATTCACCTCATGAAGTGGGCCTTAAATCCAATCAGATAGTGACTTGTTACTCTCATAACTTTTGTACCACCACTGCACCAGTATATCGTACAGGCAGGTCACCACAGAAAATCAAAGACTTTGTAGCTAGGTTGGTGTTTATCTTTCTCCTCTGGTAGTGTGAAGAGTACCTTCCAGTGCCATGAAAACTAGCATATAGGGGTGAAAGCTATAGACTGGTATCAGCTAGATTTCTCCATGTTCAGTGAGCTATGGAGGTGTTGTCTTTGGCAATAGGGCATTGCAATCAGTTTGTGGAGTGCAACCAATAGCCTTGACAATAGCCTGTATTGTTTAGGGGTTTCCACGGGGCCCCTTTAGCTAACAACTCAGGTAGATATAACCTGTTCATGTTACTGGAGGTTTTATTTGGTGGTAAGGGATGTCCAGTTTGAGCTTTGTCTCCCCGTTTTTTGGTGATTCCATTTATATTTCTTTCTTATATGTATGTATTTTAAGGAGCTTCTACTGTAATAAGTTTCCATATGAGCCTCCAAATGGCCCTTAGTTTTTCCTCCCTTACCCCACGCTTTTCTTCCCTTTCCATTTGATCTTCCTATTCCAATACCCCATCGATCCATAATTATATACCCTAGTTCCCATTCTGTAGATGTAATTCTGAAAGGTCTTATTAAATAAGAAACACAGAGCCAACTGCAGAATTAAAAACCCCAGAGGTCAGAGAGCAGTAGCCAAAAGCTGAGACCAAGACCACCTTCTTACCACCTGCTGCCACTGCCATCCTTCCACTCAGAAAGAGACCTACTTCCTATGTGTCTGTCTTTATATTGACTTCCTGTTGTGCCTTCTCATTGGTTGTAAACCCAACCACATGTCCTCCTTGTCACCGTTGTTTATATAGACCTCCAAATCTTCTATGGTTGGTATTGAGATTAAAGGCATGTGTCTCCATGCTGGCTATATCCTTGAGCACACAGAAATCTGCCTGTCATGTGATCGGATTAAGGGTGTGTGCTACCACTGCCAGACTTCTGCTAAATGGCTTGCTATTAGCTCTGACACCCAGGCAACTTTATTTATTAACATACAAATAAAATCACATTTTAGCACAAATAAAATATCACCATATTTCCCCCTTTCTATTTTAATAAAAAGAAAAAAGTTATAACTAATATAAGAAAAACTATATACAAAGAGTACAATAACTATATACAATATATACAAGCAATAAATACATAAACAATGTCTAGTCCATTTGCATTTGACAAACTCAGAGAAAATAATTCCATTGGCTATCCTATTTTGGTAAGTCCAAAATATGCCTGACTCACTTTCTATCCTAACTTGTTACTAACAGAACTATCTTATAATGTCTTTCAAATTTATATACTTACACCTCTTTAGTGAGTTTCTTTTCTAAAATTCTTTTTTTCTATTAATTATGAAAGCTCAGCCATAGCTTTGACTTGTTTCCAACTAGCTCTTATAACTTAAATTAACTCATATTTTTTAATCTACATTCTTCCATGTGCTTATTATCTCATTTCCATTATGCCCATTTTGGTTATTCCACATCTGGTTGATGACTCTGCCTTCTTCCTAGACACAGCTCTCTTGTGTAGAAGTTTTTGCTATACATCCTGCCTAGCTATTGGCCATTTTCGCTTTTTATTAAACCAATCATAGTGACACATCTTCACACAGTATAAAGGGATATTCCATAACAGTGGACTTGTTTGCTAGCTGTTGGACTTTGGGGAAGTGACTGGATCATACAGGCTCTGATTTCATAACTGGATTAATCCATGGCGTGGGTGAGAGTGACAGAGAGGGTAGCAGGCAAGGCTTGGCTGTGGAAACAGGTTACCAGAGGCATCCTCTGAAGGATGGCTCTTTGCCCTTTCCCTTCCACTGTCTTTCCCTGCTTCTTGGGCATCATGAAGTGGACTGCTCTTTCTCTACCTCATGCTCCCTGCTGCAATCTTCTGCCTCACTCTATCCTGAAACAACAGAACCAACCAACCATGGATGCAAATCTCTGAAACCACAAGCCAAATGAACCCTCCCATTTTTTTAAGTTCACTCAGGTATTTGTCCCAGTGATGCATGTCTTAGAGTTTCTGTTCCTCTGTCTCTGCCTCAGGCCATCTCCGCAGGATCCTAACACCTTCTGTCCTTGTCAACACTGATGTTCAGGACATGTTAGCCCAGACTCATCCAATCTGACCTTTATAACCACCCAGCGAGGTGGGAAGGGCTATAGATAATTTAGTCCCCATTATTTTAACTGTCTGATTATTGCTGGTTTTTTTTATTCAACTCTTGTTTATTTTTATTTATTTGTTTTTCTATTGTCAGCTTGATACAGTATAAATTCTTATCCTAATAGTGAAATGTTTCATGGAGGCTTGTCCAGTAATTGAGTAAAACCAAAACTTATTATAAGCCACAGTCATCATAGGGTTCCCCTGCTATGTAGCCTCCCTGGTTGTGTGGGTTGCAGTCTGAGTGTTCTTTGCTTTATATCTAGAATCCACTTATTTACAAGGAAAACTATAACTATCTAATCTTTAACTAACTATAACTATCTAATCTTCAACTATAACTATAACTAATCTTCAACTCCCTCAGAGACCCAAGAAGGAAATAATATTACCTAAAAAAATAAAAACAGGAAGTGCACCCAAGCGGCTTCCAAAAAAATGTGAGTTGACAGAAACAGCCAACTGCCTGGACAGTCACCTGAGGTTTCTCCGCAGTGTTGGGGCATCATCTTCAGCCTATAGGCTTAGCATATCTGGCAGACTCATTTGTGATGTAGGATGTACACAAGGTCAACAGTTCAACCTCACATTGGGTGAGAGCAGTCCATGTACCAGAAACACCTGAATTCCACTAGTGTCCTGTCATGATTCAGGATTTTAAATTCTGGAAATTGTTGTTGTTTTTTAATTCAGCTGTCCATTCTTCTTGGCTTGTCTGTGTGTATTCATCTCGGCATCCCATCCTTCTCCATATCTCTCTATTAAATGCCAGTCTATCATTGAGAGGTTAGGCTCTGTCAGCTTAGTTAATCTTCAAGAATAACTGTTTCAGCTGCTGTTCCACTGCACATCAGAAGCCATCACTCTACTGCCAGTTCAGCTGCCTTTAAAGAAAGAGGCACTGTACCCTTTCCGGATTGTAAAGGTCACTTCAGGGATGTTGCCATATTGTCCTGGCCTCAGAAGATGCCTTTTGTTAAAGCCACAACTGCACTTGTCTTGGCAAGAATCGGTATTCCTTTGTTTTGTGTCCTGTATGTCTATTTTGTCCTGTTTGTCAGCAGTCGATTTGAGGATAGATACTTTGTTGTCCAGTGGCTAACTTTTGACACAATGAAAGTTGACTCCATATGCAGTTTCTTCAATGCCCATATATTCTCTGAAGTAGATTGGTACTGCCAGGAGCCGACATGTCTCAAAAAAGAAAAATTTCAAAGTTATTAAAACATTTTAAAAGCCATATTCTGTAGATCTCTGAAGGGATTGAAGATGACCTGTCTATCTAAATATATCTACTTGATCTTGAAAACATACCAAATATGACTACCAGTTTAATTGTAATGTCTGACTACTAACTTTCATTTCTTTATATCCTAATAGTTGGTAATAATAACAGTGAAGGATCAGTAAATTGCATTACATTGTTAAATGAATGATATAAGTACAATATCTTGAACAAGATTACAAATATACATATAGCATTTTCTAACAATATCAATCTCAATATATATAATTTGTATACAATATACAAAAATCCAATCCAATGTAAAGTATTTAAATCTAGTAATTGTCTTTTAAAAGTAGATTCAATAGTCTATCTTTTTATCTATATCATATCTGTATCTTCTCTTTATTTTTCTGAGTAGATTCAATAATCTACCCTCTATTTATCATTTCCATATTTTTTTGAACAAGAACAATAAACCTAATCTTCTTTGCTTAGCCCTTTTCCTAACCCTTAACAACAACTTGTAACCAACCCTCCTAAACAATGAAAATTATCCCAGACCCAAAACCCATTAAAAGACCAAAAAAACCACCCACACTACACCACCTCTTTGGGAATGTGGGTGTTGTATTCTTAAAATTGCTTCCTGCTGGTTATGTGTGAAGGTATCTTCATTCTGAAAAGAAAAATTTTGGGTTAATTGTCAAATTCTAGGAAAGGTAGCTATATTCTTTGTTGTCCAGTCTATGCATAATGCCAAAGTTCGGGGCTTATCTCAAGTCCTTATTCAAGTAGTCTTTGAGACTGGATCATCTCAGCTAGCCATCTCAAAATTGTTCTTAGCAGTTTGTAGTCCAAAGCTGATCTATAGATGATGTTTGTCAGCTTAGTAGTATTATTATTGTAGATGTGGAATTGTTGTTGTAGGGCCCCATCTTCTTCCTGGAGACTTCAAATTTGATGTTAGGCCTGGCCATGATTTCCTGCAGAAAACTGATAAAGACTCGAACACAAAGACATGTATAGGCAGCTGATTAAAACCTTTTTTCTAGAATTAGTTAGTACTCTATATGACAATTAATATCTTAACAAAGTTTACAATGTATATATATATATGTGTGTGTATATATTAATCTTGTAAATTTTGATATAAAATTAATACTTTAAGAAAAGTTTAAAGAATCAGAATAGAATCAAAGAATTGAGATTAGTAGTAATAGAATAGTCCCTTAATGTTTTTATTTTTTATTTTTTAATTTTTTTGGTTTTCCTCCTGTACCCTATCAGAAGATGGCTCTTTCTTCTGGCATGATATAGGGAGTTCGTATTTTACTTTCAACAACATGCTTGGGTTTAAAGAAGGAGAGAGCTGTTCTCCAACTCCAAAGCCAACTTTAAATTTTAATTGAACAGGGACTACGAGAAGTCCAATAGTGTTAAATATCTTTAAAGAAGTGCAAATACAAACATTTAGAAAGACTTACAAAATTTTATAGATGACATACCAATAGGCCATTTTACTTTTTTTTCTTGGGACATTTTTTCTAGATGATTTCTCCTTTTTCTTTAGATGTCTCATTTGTCCAGTGTTCTTCAGATACCTTAGCCTTCATTATCCTAAAAGACAAAAACAAAAACCTTTCCCCAAGACTAATTTTGGGGAGGTTCCCTTATGGAAGGTTGTATCTGATTAAATGAAAAGTCATGTGTTAATGGTATAAGTTAATTTAAATTGAATGGTCATGCTGATTGATGAACTATTACCTCTTCTAACTAAGAGGTCTCTCTTGTTCAAATTGAATCTTTATCAATTTTGATGGCATCCACAGCTTATCTTCTTCTGTAGAAACAAAAGCAAAACCTCATTGTGGTGGTAATCTAATTGTATTGAAATATTATTTTGATTTGTACTGAAATATTAATTTGATTGTATGTTAATAAATAAAGTTGTCTGGGGGTCAGAGCTATTAGAGCCATAGCAAGAGTGTGGCGGTGGTGGCACACGCCTTTAATCCCATAGATATCTGTGTGTTCAGGGTCAGAGCTATTAGAGCCATAGCAAGAGTGTGGCGGTGGTGGCACACGCCTTTAATCCCATAAGATCTCTGTGTGTTCAGGGATACAGCCAGCATTGGAGACATATGCCTTTAAGACCTAGGGGGCTGTACATTCAGACAGTGACGAGGCAGTCATGTGTTTGGGTTTACAACCAATGAGAAGGCAGAACAACATACTTTAAAAATACGAACCGAGAGGAAGTAGGTCTCTTTTCGCGAAGCTGGGACAGCAGGAGGAAGGGTGAGATTTTAGCTCTGAGCTCTGACCTCTCGGCTTTCTCTTTTACATTGTTTCTGTGTTTCTTATTTAATAAGACGGTTGGTTACATCAACTTCTGGCGCCCAACGTGACAAGAATCCATTAAAAACTGCTTGGCTTGGCGGCAGGTCCGCTTTCCCGCAAGGGCGGCAGGCGGCCCGCGGCGGCGGCGGCGGCGGCGGCAGCGGCGGCACACGGCGGCCGGCGGCGATCGGCTTCTTAGTCCGAGCTGCTGGCGTCCTAGTCCGGGTAGCAACTTCTAGCCCGGGCCTAGGTCTGTGAGCAGCTTGCCTAAAGCCGGTGCTACAAACAACTCAGACCTGCCCTGCCGAACAGGGCCCTGCCTGTAAAGCCAACGCACGTGGTCGGAGCTTAAGGAAGCCAGACCCAAGCCTTGACTCGGCACAAGAGGGAACACGTGGCTGCATTTAAGCTTTAGCCGGCTACGCTTTCTTGTGCGTTCTCTCTTTCCTCTCTCTCTCTCTCTCTCTCTCTCTCTCTCTCTCTCTCTCTCTCTCTCTGGATTTACACCTGGGACACTAGGTGGCTGCTTTGAAAATCCCCTCGGATTTCTACTGTTCTACGCAGATTTGGTAAGTCATAATATATCAGATATTTTAAAGGAAACTATCTAAAAGAGAATTTTTTTCCACATTAAAAAACAAATGGGTTTTATGTGTACATTGGAAGAAAATTGGTTTTTGTTCGAAATTTTAGGCAGTCTGGCAATGGAACAACTATATAATATTAGTATTGGTGGAATTATGCACCTCATCACTATAATAATCCACATTTTAATATTTAAAAAGATAGTCAATTTAAGTGCCAGGATAACAGCGTTAGAAGAACTTGTTAAACCTGTAAAAATTCAGACAGAAGAAATTAACAGTGAAGTTGTTTCAAGTCGGGATCATAAGGTTGCAGAAAGAAAGCCTGTTTTCACACAGTCACCCTTAATTTATCCTGTAACAGTACAGCAGATGCCTGATCAAATGGCTACACAAAATACTTGGGCTCCAATTGAAATGTTGGATTTAAAAAGGTTTAAGGAGGCAATAGTATCTTATGGCATGCATTCCCCATATGTAAAGCAAATGTTAAACACTTGGTCAACATATAATAGGATAGTACCACAGGACTGGCGGGACCTCGCACAAGGTGTTCTGGAACCCAGCCAGAGACTTCAATTTCTGACTTGGTTTAAGGAGGACGCTAAAAACATAGAAAAACAATGGAGGGATAAAGGAGTACAAGTTTGCCAGGATCAGCTTATGGGCGAAGGCCAATATGCTTCAACACAAGCACAATGTTTATATGATGTCCAAACCCTAATTTTATGTCGAACGGCAGCCTTGAATGCATGGGACAAAGTTGAGGAACCAGGAAAAAAATCTGAGTCATTTACAAAGGTGAAGCAAGGCCCAAAAGAGTCTTTTACAGATTTTTTACAAAGACTGGCTTCAGCAGTAAAGAGAACGGTCTCGGATTCAGAAGCTGGTAAGGCAATAATTGAATCTTTGGCCTTTGAGAATGCGAATGCAGCATGCAAAAGAATAATCAGGCCATTAAGGGCAAGATCTGCACCTATGGAAGATTGGATTAGAGAAACAATTAATGTTGAAGCTGATGAGCATGATGATACATGGGTAGGAGAAGTAATTTCAAAAGGTTTGAGGAGTGTTAGATGTTTTGGATGTGGAAAGCAAGGACATTTGAAAAGGGACTGTAGACAGGTCATTTCCAGAAACAATGTTTCTTCAAGGAACAATGGCAACAGAATGCCCCTTCCTTCTGGAGTATGCAGAAGGTGTGGTAAGGGAAAACACTGGACCAACGAATGTAGATCAACAAAGGACAGACAGGGTAATCCTTTGCCTCAGTCTTTGGGAAACTCCCAGAGGGGCCTCAGGCAGGCCCCCAGTGCAAATCCAGTTCAAACCTTTCCGGCAGCCATAGAGGAAATGCCTGCTCTGGAGAGCGATTAAATAACCAAATGCCTATTGGAATAAATCATGCTGGTCAGAATGATGAAACAGAGAGAATAGAAAATTCAGGAGAAAACATAAAGAAAATTTTTTGGCAAACTTCTATTAATGAACAAAGACCAAAATTAACGATAAAAATAAATGGTGTTTTGTTGTCTGGTCTGGTAGACACAGGTGCGGACGTTACCATAATTGCACCAGAATTTTGGCATCCAACTTGGCCTCTTCAGGAGGTAAACGTTCAACTGTTAGGAATTGGGACATTATCTCAGGTGAAACAGAGTGCAAGATGGCTCGAATGTATAGGTCCAGAAGGACAGAGAGGAAAATTAAAACCATATGTGGCTAACATAACTATGAACCTGTGGGGTCGAGACTTGTTGCAACAATGGAATACTCAGATTAACATCCCTCCAATCTCAGAAACAAATCATAAACTAGCACATGTTACTGAGAGAAATATTAGAAGATATTGTTCTAATGAGTGGTCACCAGCCATCCATATTATACAAGAACAGGGCACAATAACTGATGATCTTCCAAAGACACCAACAGCTCTACCTTTAAAATGGTTAACAGACAAGCCTGTATGGGTCCAGCAATGGCCTTTAACAACAGAGAAACTCCAGGCTTTAGAAGAGCTGGTAGAAGAACAGTTAAATGCTCAGCATATTGAAGAATCAACCAGCCCTTGGAATTCTCCTGTATTTGTTATTAAAAAGAAATCTGGTAAATGGAGAATGGTAACAGACCTTAGGGCAATTAACAAAGTAATTCAGCCAATGGGTTCTCTACAATCTGGGATGCCTTTGCCTACTCTGTTACCAAAAGGATGGCCTCTCATAGTTATTGATTTAAAAGACTGTTTCTTTTCAATACCCTTACAAGAAAAAGACAGAGAAAGATTTGCTTTTACAGTGCCTACTTATAATAATTCTCAACCGGTTAAAAGATTTCAATGGAGGGTCCTCCCACAGGGAATGTTGAATAGCCCAACTCTGTGCCAATATTTTGTACAACAGCCATTGGAAGTGATACGTAAAAAATTTCCTAAATCTATAATTTATCATTATATGGACGATATTTTACTAGCTGACTCAAATGCAGATACTTTAGAAATAATGTTTGAAGAAGTAAAGAAAATTTTGCCTCGCTGGGGATTACAAATTGCTCCTGAAAAGATACAAAGAGGAGATTCTATTAATTATTTAGGATATAAAATAGAGCTACAAAAAATTAGACCCCAAAAGGTGCAAATTCGGAGAGATAGACTACAGACTCTTAATGACTTTCAAAGATTATTTGGAGATATTTCTCATCTACGAACTATTGTTGGGGTAAAAAATGATGAACTGACTAATTTGTTCAAAACCTTAGAAGGTGACAAGGACTTAAATAGTCCAAGAGAATTATCACCTGAAGCTGAGAAAGAATTAGCATTGGTAGAAAAGAAAGTGCATGAAGGACACGTGAATCGTATTGATCCAAAGCTGGATTGCATTTTGGTTATCTTACCTTCTAGGCATTCTCCTACTGGAATATTAATGCAGAGGGAAGATATTATATTGGAATGGATATTTTTACCAAATAAACCAAATAAAAAATTAAAAACTTATGTGGAAAAAATCTCTGACTTGATTTACAAAGGAAAATTGAGACTTCGTCAATTAGCAGGCATAGACCCAGCAGAAATTGTCGTACCATTAACTAAGGAGGACATTGAAAAATTATGGACAGAAAGTGAACCTTGGCAAAGAGCTTGCAGTAATTTTTTGGGAGAAATTAACAGCAAATATCCCAAAAGCAATAGAATTGATCTTATAAAGAGAGCTGAATGGATCTTGCCTCGAATTGTACGGCAAAAACCCATATCTGGAGTTCGTACATTTTATACAGATGCCAACAAAGAAGGAAAGGCAGGTTACAAATCAGAAAATTTAAGTAAAGTGGTTCAAAGTCCGTATAATTCAGTGCAAAAATCAGAATTGTATGCTATTCTGTTGGTATTAATGGATTTTTCAGAAACTCTCAACATATTAACTGACTCTCAGTATGCTGAAAGAGTGGTGTTACATATTGAGACTGCAGAATTTATCCCTGATGCTTCAGAATTAACTTCACTATTTATTTAATTACAAGATA
This sequence comes from Peromyscus maniculatus bairdii, assembly GCF_049852395.1. NCBI lineage: Eukaryota > Metazoa > Chordata > Mammalia > Rodentia > Cricetidae > Peromyscus > Peromyscus maniculatus. Next base: position 40,826,262 of record NC_134853.1, read on the forward strand.
CAATCAGGAAAAGGAATCATCCTTTATATATAACTCACATTCGATCCCATACTGGTCTGCCAGGCCCTCTAGCACAAGGCAATGAAGAGATTGATAAATTATTGATAGGAAATGTGCTGGAGGCCTCAGAATTTCATAAAAAACATCACGTTAATAGTAAAGGTTTAAAAAAGGATTTTTCCATAACCTGGCAACAAGCCAAAGAAATAATAAAGAAATGTCCTTCTTGTTCCTTCTACAATCAGACGCCATTACCAGCAGGATGTAACCCAAAGGGTACTCAGAGAAATGAAATCTGGCAGATGGACGTGTTTCACTTTGCAGAATTTGGAAAATTGAAATATGTACACCACACTATCGATACTTATTCAGGATTTCAATGGGCAACTGCTTTGAGTTCTGAAAAAGCTGATTCTGTAATCACTCATTTGCTAGAAGTTATGGCCATCATGGGTATACCTGCACAAATCAAAACTGACAATGCTCCATCATATGTCTCTGTTAAAATGAAACAGTTTTTTGCTTATTACAATATAAAGCATATTACAGGCATACCACATAATCCTACAGGTCAAGCAGTTATAGAAAGATCAAACAGAACTCTAAAGGATATGCTAAATAAACAGAAATAGGTAACAAAAACCCCCAGAAATAGACTGCATAATGCTCTTCTAACTTTGAATTTTCTGAATGCCAATGAGAAAGGAACAACAGCTGCAGAGAGACATTGGATAATAGAAAAAACTACAGAATTAAATCAGCCTATATACGTTAAGGATGTGCTGACCTCAGAATGGAAACCAGGGTATGTATTACATTGGGGACGTGGTTTTGCTTTTGTTTCTACAGGAGAAGATAAGCTGTGGGTACCATCAAAATTGATAAAGGTTCGATTTGAACAAGAGAGACCTCTTAATTAGAGGAGGTGATAGTTCATCAACCAGCATGAACATCCAATTTAAACTAACTTGTATTAATAAAACATGCCTTTTCATTTCATTAGATAATAACTTGCCAAAAAGGAACATCCCCAAAATTAGTCTTGGGGAAAAGTTTTTGTTTTTGTCTTTTAGGAGAATGAAGGTTAAGGAATCTGAAGAACACTGGACAAATGAGACAACTGAAGAAAAGGGACAAATCATCTATCCCAAGAAACAGAGTGAAACAGTGTATGGGTATATATTATCTAAAAAAAAAAAAATTTTATGTCTTCCTAAATGTTTGTTTCTGCTTTTCTCTAAAGATTTAACACTATTGGTCTTCTAACAGTCCCAGTTCAATTAAAATTTAAAGCTGACTTTGGAGTTGGAGAATGGCTCTCTCCTTCTTTAAAATCAAGCATGTTGTTAAAAGGAAAATGCAAACTCCCTGTATCATGCCAGAATAAGAGCCATCTTCTGCTATGGTACAGGACAAAAGCAAAATTAATTAAGGGACTATTCTATTACTAATCTCAACTCTTTGATTCTATTCTGATTCTTTAAACTTTTCTCAAAGTATAAATTTTATATCAAAATTTACAAGATTAATATATATATATATACATTTTAAACTTTGTTAAGATATGAATGGTCACATAGAGTACTAACTAATTCTAGAAAAAAGGCTAGCTGCATATATATGTTTTTGTGTTCGAGTCTCTTATCAGTTTTCTGCAGGAAATCACGGCCAGGCCTAATATCAACTGAAGTCTCCAGAAAGAAGATGGGGCCCCACAACAACAACAATTCCACGTGGACAATAATAATATCATTAAGCTGACAAACATCATCCACAGATCAGCTTTGAACTACAAGGTGCTCAGAGCAATTTTGAGATGACTAGCTGAGATGATCCAGTCTCAAAGACTACTTGAATAAGGACTTGAGATAAACCCTGAACTTTGGCATTATACACAGACTGGATAGTGAAGGATATAGTTACCTCTCTTAGAATTTGACAATTAACCTAAAATTTTTCTTTCAGGATAAAGAAAACTTCGCCCATACCCAGCAGGAAGCAATTTTAAGAATACGACGCCCACATTCCCAAAGAGGTGGTGTGGGGCAGGTGGTTTTTTGGTCTTTTTAATGGGTTCTGGGTCTGGGATAATTTTCAGTATTTAGGGGGGTTGGTTACAAGTTATTGTCAAGGGTTAGGAAAAAGGCTAAGCAAAGGAGATTAGATTTAAGGTTCTTGTTTAAAAAAAAAAAAGAAAGAAAGAAAGAAAGAAAGAAGGAAAGAAAGAAAGAAAGAAAAAAAAAGAAAAGAGAAAGACAATTACTAGTTTTAAATACTTTACATTGGATTGAATTGTTTTATATTGTACACAAACTTGAAACTGATATTGTTAGAAAATGCTATATGTATATTTCTAATTGTATTTATTCCATCCATTTAACAATGTAATGCAAATTTCTGATCCTTGAATGTTATTATTATCAACTATTAGGATATAAAGAAATGAAAGCTAGTAGTTAGACATTATCATAGAACTTGTAGTCATATTGGATATGTTTTAAAAATTGAGCAGAGATGTTTTAGACAGGTCATCTTCAAACCCTTCAGAGATCTACAGAATATGGCATTTAAAATGTTTTAATAACTTAGAAAATTTTTCTTTTTTGAGACATGTCGGCTCCTGGCAGTACCAATCTACTTTAGAGAAAATATGGGCATTGAAGAAACTGCATATGGAGTCAACTTTCATTCTGGCAAAAGTTAGCCACTGGACAACAAAGTATCCTCGAATCAACAGGACAAAATGGACAGACAGATCACGAAACAAGGGACTACTGATTCTTGCCAAAACAAGTGTGGTTATGGCTTTATCAAAAGGCATCTTCTGAGGCCAGGACAATATGGCCCCATCCCTGAAGTGGCCTTCGCATCCGGAAAAGGTACGGTGCCCTTTTCTTCGAAGGCAGCTTAACAGGCAGAGGGCCGATGGATTCTGTTGTACAATGGAACAGCAGCTGAAAGCTCATGCCTCTCAAAAGTAGACTGGCATTTAATAGAGGGATGTGGAGAAGAAGGGGATGCTGAGATGAAGCCATATATACACAGCCAAGAAGAATGGACAGCTGAATTAAAAAACTGTCAACAATTTCCAGAATTTAAAATCCTGAATCATGACAGGACACTAGTGGAATTCAGGTGTTTCTGGTACGTGGACTGCTCTCACCCAATGTGAGGTTGAACTGTTGACCTTGTGTACATCCTACTTCACAAATGAGTCTGTCAGATACACTAAGCCTATAGGCTGAAGATGATGCCCCAACACTGCGGAGAAACCTCAGGTGACTGCCCAGGCAGCTGGCTGTTTCTGTCAACTCACAAAATTTTTTTGGAAGTTGCTTGCATGCACTTCCTGTTTTTATTTTTGTTAGCTAATATTATTCCCTTCTTGGGTCTCTGAGGGAGTTGAAGATTAGTTAGTTATGGTTGAAGATTAGTTAGTTATAGTTGAAAATTAATTAGGATAGAAAGTACATTAGATACATCTTGGAATTATCAAAATAGGATAGATAATGGAATTATTTTCTCTGATTCGTCAAATACCTGTTTAGGTATTTATTACTTGTATATATTGTATATAGTTATTGTACTTTTGTATATAGTTTTTCTTTTGTTAGTCATAACCTTTTGCTTTTTTTCTTTTTATTAAAATAGAAAGGGGAAATGTGGTGGTAATCTAATTGTATTGAAATATTATTTTGATTTGTACTGAAATATTAATTTGATTGTATGTTAATAAATAAAGTTGTCTGGGGGTCAGAGCTATTAGAGCCATAGCAAGAGTGTGGCGGTGGTGGCACACGCCTTTAATCCCATAGATATCTGTGTGTTCAGGGTCAGAGCTATTAGAGCCATAGCAAGAGTGTGGCGGTGGTGGCACACGCCTTTAATCCCATAAGATCTCTGTGTGTTCAGGGATACAGCCAGCATTGGAGACATATGCCTTTAAGACCTAGGGGGCTGTACATTCAGACAGTGACGAGGCAGTCATGTGTTTGGGTTTACAACCAATGAGAAGGCAGAACAACATACTTTAAAAATACGAACCGAGAGGAAGTAGGTCTCTTTTCGCGAAGCTGGGACAGCAGGAGGAAGGGTGAGATTTTAGCTCTGAGCTCTGACCTCTCGGCTTTCTCTTTTACATTGTTTCTGTGTTTCTTATTTAATAAGACGGTTGGTTACATCAACACCTCATCTCCAACATAACACATATCCTGGTTTCCATTCTGAGGTCAGCACATCCTTAAAGTATATAGGCTGATTTAATTCTGTAGTTTTTATTTTCTTTTATCCAATGTCTCTCTGTAGCTATTGTTCCTTTCACATTAGCACTGAGAAAATTCAAAGTTAATAGAGTATTATGCAGTCTATTTCTGGGGTTTTTTGTTACCCCTCTCTGTTTATTTAGCATATCGTTTAGAGCTCTATTTGAGGTTTCTATAACTGCTTGGCCTGTAGGATTATGTGGTATACATGTAATATGTTTTATATTATAATAAGGAAATTGTTTCATTTTAACAGAGACATATGCTGGAGCATTCTCAGTTTTAATTTGTGCAGGTATACCCATGATGGCCATAACTTCTAGCAAATGAGTGATTACAGAATCAGCTTTTTCAGAACTCAAAGCAGTTGCCCATTGAAATATTGAATAAGTATCAATGGTATGATGTACATACTTCAGTTTTCCAAATTCTGTAAAGTGAAACACATCCATCTGCCAGATTTCATTCCTCTGAGTACCCTTTGGATTACATCCTGCTGGTAATGGCATCTGATCGTAAAAGGAACAAGTAGGTTATTTCCTTACAATTTCCTTGACTTGTTGCCAGGTTATGGAAAAATCCTTTTTTAAACCTTTACTATTGACATGATGTTTTTTTTTATGAAATTCTGAGGCCTCTAGCACATTTCCTATCAATAATTTATCAATCTCATCATTACGTTGTGCTAGAGGGCCTGGCAGACACATATGGGATCAGATGTGAGTTATATATAAAGGATGACTCCTTTTCCTAATTGTATCTTGTAATTGAATGAATAGTGAAGTTAATTCTGAAGCATCAGTGATAAATTCTGCAGTCTCAATATGCAATACCAATCTTTCAGCATACTGAGTCAGTAACTATGTTGAGAGGTTCTAAAAAATCCATTAATACCAACAGAATAGCATACAATTCAGATTTTTTAACTGAATTATAAGGACTTTGAACAACTTTATTCAAATTTTCTGATTTGTAATGTGCCTTTCCTTGTTTGTTTGCATCTGTATAAAATGTATGAGCTCCAGATATGGGTGTTTCCCACACAATTTGAGGCAATATCCAATCAGTTCTCTTTATAAGATCAATTCTGTCGCTTTTAGGATATTTGCTGTTAATTTCTCCCAAAAATTATTGCAAGCTCTTTGACAAGGTTCACTTTCTGACTATAATTTTACAATGTCATCCTTAGTTAAAGGTACAACAATTTCTGCTGGGTCTATTCCTGCTAATTGACAAAGTCTCGTTTTTCCTCTCAAAAGCAAGTCAGAGATTTTTTTCCACATAAGTTTTTAATTTTTTACTCTGCTTATCTGGTAAAAAAAAAAATCCATTCCAATATAATATCTTCCCTCTGAATTAAAATTTTTGTAGGAGAATGCCTAGAGAATAAAATAACCAAGATGCAGTGCAGCTTTGGATTATGCACTTTCTTTTTTACCAAGGCAAATTCTTTCTCAGTTTCAGGTGATAATTCTCTTGGACTATTTAAGTTCTTGTCACCTTCTAAGGTTTTGAACAAATTATTCAGTTCATCATTTTTTACCCCAACAATAGTTCGCAGATGAGAAATGTCTCCAAATAATCTTTGAAAGTCATTAAGAATCTGTAATCAATCTCTCCTGATTTGCACCTTTTGGGGTCTAATTTTTTTGTAGACCTATTTTATGTCCTAAATAATTAATAGGATTATTTGTATCTTTTCAGGAGCAATTTTTAATCCCCAGGAAGGCAAAATTTTCTTTATTTCTTCAAACATTCTTTGTAAAGTATTTGCATTTGAGTCAGCTAGTAAAATATCATCCATATAATGATAAATTATAGATTTAGGAATTTTTTTACATATCATTCCAATGGCTGTTGTACAAAATATTGGCACAAGGTTGAGCTATTCAACATTCCCTGTGAGAGGACCCTCCATTGATATCTCTTAATCGGTTGAGAATTATTAAGTAGGCATCGTGAAGGCAAATCTTTCTCTGTCTTTTACTTGTAAGGGTATTGAAAAGAAATAGTCCTTTAAATCAATAACTATAAGAGGCCATCCTTTTGGTAATAGAGTAGGCTAAGCTGGCCTGAGCCGGGAAGCCAGTGGGCCGCCAAGCCAAGCCGAGTGGTTTTTAATGAATTCTTGCCACGTTGGGCACCAAATGTAGATATAATTCTCAATGGTTTTATTAAATAAGAAACACAGAGCCAAATGCAGAATTAAAAGCCCCAGAGGTCAGAGAGCAGTAGCTAAGAGCTGAGACAAAGACCACCTTCTTAACACCCGCTGCCACTGCCATCCTTCCACTCAGAAAGAGAGTGACTTTCTGTGTGTCTGTCTTTTTATTGACTTCCTGTTGTGCCTTCTCATTGGTTGTAAACCCAACCACATGTCCTCCTCGTCACTGCCTATCTGTATAGACCTCCAGGTCTTCTATGGTTAGTATTGAGATTAAAGGCGTGTGTCTCCATGCTGGGGGTGTCCTTGAACACACAGAGATCTGCCTGTCATGTGATCGGATTAAGGGCGTGTGCTACCACTGCCAGACTTCTGCTAAATGGCTTGCTATTAGCTCTGACACCCAGGCAACTTTATTAACATACAAATAAAATCACATTTCAGCACAAATAAAATATCATCATATTTCCCCTTTCTATTTTAATAAAAAGAAAAAAGTTATAACTAATATAAGAAAAACTATATACAAAGAGTACAATAACTATATACAATATATACAAGCAATAAATACCTAAATAATGTCTAGTCCATTTGCATTTGACAAACTCAGAGAAAATAATTCCATTGGCTATCCTATTTTGGTAAGTCCAAAATATACCTGATTCATTTTCTATCCTAACTTATATTACTAACAGAACTATCTTATAATGTCTTTCAAATTTATACACATACACCTCTTTAGTAAGTTTCTTTTCTAAAATTCTTAACAAGGAAAACTATAACTATCTAATCTTTAATTAACTAAAACTATCTAATCTTCAACTATAACTATAACTAATATATCCTAGTTCTTGTTCTACTGTAGATCCTACCCTCCCTCCTAGTCCCTTACCCTGTACCTAACCTCTGTGGTTATATGGAATGTTATGGTGGTATTCTATTTGTACTGAAATGTGATTTTAATTGTATGTTAATAAATAAAGTTGCCCGGGGGGTCAGAGCTATTAGAGCCATAGAAAGAGTGTGGTGGTGGTGGTGGTGGTGGTGGTGGTGGTGGTGGTGGTGGCACACGCCTTTAATCCCATAGATCTCTGTGTGTTCAGGGATACAGCCAGCATTGGAGACATAGGCCTTTAAGACCTGGAGGGCAGTACTTACAGGCAGTGACGAGGCAGTCATGTATTTGGGTTTACAACCAAAGAGAAGGCAGAACAGAAAGACTATTTAAAGACATACACACAGGAAATAGGTCTCTTTTGGGGAGCTAGGAGCACTGCAGGAGGAAGGGTAAGATTTTAGGTCTGAGCTCTGACCTCTTGGCTTTCTCTTTTACATTGGTTCTGTGTTTCTTATTTCAATAAGACGTTAGGTTACAGCTACAGATTGTAGCCTGCTTGTTGAAGATTTAAAAGCTAACATCCACACATAAAAAAAGTACATACCATATTTGTCTTCTTGTTGTCTGGATTTCCTCACTTAGAATATTTTCTAGCGCTATTCATTTTCCTACAAATTTCATAATTTTGTTTGTTTGTTTAAGAGCTGAGTAGCATTTCACCATATAAATATACAATTTTTTTTTCATCCATCAATGTACATCTATGTTGTTTCCAATTCCCTGCTATTATGGACAGAGAAAATTGTCTCTGTAGTAGGGTGTGGTGTCCTTTGGGTATATACCCAAGAGTGGTATAGCTGCATCTTAAGGTAAATCTATTCACAGTTTCCTTATATTTAAAGAAAAACTTGAATTTCCATTTTATCCTCTGTTCACTATATCAAATCACAAAGATAAAAAGTCAATCATAAAGCAGCATATCCAGACTCCCAGGGAGGCATGTATGTGCGAACCCATCTATTTATAGGTACATTTGCTGAGTTTCCCATTGGGGCCTTTATGCTCTCCAAAGGGTAAGGGTAGAAATAATGGAAAGTTTTGATCAAGAAATGAGCACATAAAATAATTCTTACTTTTTCTAAGGACCTTTAGAGCACAAAGCATGAGGATTGAAGGATGAAGCCTCACTCTTTGGAGGCATGCTCTGTCAGCAGACGTTTATGGAGCTTGTCTTTGGCCTGGTTGCTTAGAATTCTGCTGTCCTGTCTGAACTTGGCACCTGATATTTCTCTAGAATGGTATTGGGAAGTGCGTTTTCCTCATGTTCCTGAGAAAAAGATTTCAGTTTTCCACTTCCAGTTTCCTGGAGAAAGTTAGCCCTCTCTCATTAACCTGGTAACCTGATGTAATCATTATGTTACCCTTTGGTACCTTAAAAATGTTGAGCACCAGGCACAGAGCACAGCAATTATAAGGCTTTTCAAACTTCAGTTTTCCTGATCAAAGAGCAGGTGATCAGTTGTTATAGCTCAGCCTGCCTGTATGACTTACACTCTCTATGATCAATAATAATGTAGTATTTGTTAAATGGTTATATGTATTATAAAGAATGATGAAAAATAATTTTTGTGAACCAGTGAACTGTGAAAACATCCATCAGAATCATTATTATACAAGAAATATGCGTCAGAAATTAGATCATTTATAAAATTCTATTGTGTGTTTTTACTGTATGGTCATGAAAAAATTAAATTACTCTCTGAGTACTGATTCTATTTTTAAATAAATTATCTGGTAAAGTACTAGAAGGCTATTTCATTCACTATGCAGGTAAGCTATAATGAATCTGCATCAAGTCTAGAAACTGAACATTTCTTTGCAGAGATATGTCTAAAATACAGTGAAGAAACTGGAGCAATCAGAGTAGTTCTGCAGAGAACATTTTCCAGGAACTCCTAAAAGTCCTCACAAACCTGTACTGAAGAACATTCAACTGTTACAGAATAAAAAGTAAAATTCCAATTCCAGCTCTGTCTAAAATGTGAGAGCCTGGAGAATGGATCTGCCTATCAATGGTTGAGAAAGTGAAGTCAAAGACTAGCTACAAGGGAAAGTCCCTTCAGTACTTTCATAGCCTAACAAACCTCAAAGTTAGTTGTGGGTTTTGATGAGCCCATTTCTCTCACTTTGTACAACCTCTGGGGTAGAGGCTCAGCACCACCTTGAGAAAGTACTCATTTTATGATACTGATCTACCCTGAAGAGCCTGAGGCTAGGGAACAACAGGAAGATAAGAAGCCTGTGTTTAATCAGCCCAAGCCCTAACATGGTTGACAGCCCTGGGAGACAGTTATGGGGAACAAGAGGCTAGATGTTGACATGCTGAAAAATGCAGGCAGCAGATGTCTCAGCTCAGTGGGAAATCCTTAGGGAAAAGCACATCTTCTTGAATGTCAGGAGTAGATCTCATCAAATGATAATAACCCTGGAGTTTGATGTCCCTGAACATAAGCTCAGAAGGTGGAAACACCCATGAGATGTTTTCTGCTATAGACACCCTCCCCCTCAATCTGAGCCTCAATGGTTGTTTTGACATCATGGCTGAATTCTTCCAGTGGAGTAATTAATACTTAAAGCTTTGAAGTATGAAGGATGTGGTGATGCTTCTACAGTTCTCAGTACTTGATAGAAGGAAACATCATGGGAATAGGAAGAAACCTGGTGCTAGGGAAGTTCCCAGGAATCCCCAAGGATAACCCCAGCCTAATCTACTATCAATAGTGAAGAGGGTGTCTGAACTGACTTACCCCAGTAATCAGATTGATGAATTTCCTAACTACCATCATAGAGCCTTCATTCAGTAACTGATGGAAGCAGATGCAGAGATCCACAGCCAAGCACCAGCCCAAGCTCCAGGAGTCCAGTTGAAGGGAGAGAAGAGGGGTTTTATAAGCAAGGACCATCAAGATCATGATGAGGAAATCTACAGAGACAACCAAACCAAACTAGTGAGAACTCATAAACTTTAGACCAACAGTTGTGGAGCCTCCATGGGACTGGACTAGGGGGAGGGGCTTGGACCTGTCTCAACTGTATGTACCAGGCTCTGCTGACTCTCCATGGGAGTCCTTACCTTGTCTGTGGAGGGAATGGGGTGGGTTGCGGGGGGGCAGAGAGGGGGGCCTGGGAGGCAGGAGGAGGGAAGAGAGTGGGATCTGTGGTTTGTATATAAAATGAATAAAAAAAATCTTAATTAAAAAGATTTTTAAATTGTTATACTTATGCATGCTTTAATATTCCATCCTTTTGGTCTCTTATGTTTCCTTTTTAAAAAAAATACATTTCAAACAGTGTTTTTTCTCTTCATAGTATTTGAAACAGATTTTTATTTCTTATTTTCTTTTATACATTCACCTAGTTATGCATTTTTAAATCATTAGACAATCTTTTTTTTCTTTAATACCCTCTGTATTTTGTGCCTCTCTTCTACACTTTTTTGTTTTTGTTCTTTTTGTCATTAACAAAAAACATTTATTCCCTTTCTTACATTTTTCTAAGTTTTACTCTACTTATTGAGAAATCATTGTTTTCCTCATTTCTGTACTTATCATCTAGTCTCTGATTATTTCCTGGTGACTTCCAGGATATTATTCTTCCAGTTACTTTAATTTGCTACTCTCTGCTTTGCCTTCCCTGTCTCCTGCCTGTCCTGCATTTATTTATTATATCCACATTTAACTGAAATGACTTTTTAACTTAAAAGTTAATTTTACATTAATTTCTCATTTTTGGTTTAATGTATTTGTGAGCCCTAATTGCTTTTGGTGTACTTTTATATCTCATGTAGTTTAATGTTGATATTATTGTAACATTTTTTTTGTTCCTCATTGAATGGTACTGCACATTGAGCTATCAAGAGTAGTGTGTTCAACAAGAAGATGCACATGATAGTATACTTGTGTGACCCCAAAGATTCCACAAAGGAACTGACACAGCTTATAAACACCTTCAGCAACATAGCAGGATACAAGATAAACTCAAAAAAATCAGTAGCCCTCCTATATACAATGGACAAAGAAGCTGAGAAGGAAATCAAAGATACATCACCCTTTACAATAGCCATAAATGACATTAAATACCTTGGGGTAACACTAACCAAGCAAGTGAAGGACCTATATGACAAGAACTTTAAGTCCCTGAAAAAAGAAATTGAAGAAGATGTCAGAAAAGGGAAAGATCTCCCATGCTCATGGATAGGCAGAACTAACATAGTAAAAATGGCAATCTTACCAAAAGCAATCTACAGATTCAATGCAATCCCCATCAAAATACCAACACAATTCTTCACAGACCTGGAAAGAATAATACTCAACTTCATATGAAAAAACAAAAAACCCAGTATAGCCAAAAGAATCCTGTACAATAAAACAACCACTGGAGGCATCACGATCCCTGACTTCAAGCTCTACTATAGAGCTACAGTAATAAAAAAAAAAACAGCTTGGTATTGGCATAAAAACCAACATGTGAAACAATGGAATCGAATTGAAGACCCTGACATTAATCCACACACCTATTAACATATAATTTTTGACAAAGAAGCCAAAAGTGTACAATGGAAAAAAGAAAGCATCTTTAGCAAATGGTGCTGGCATAACTGGACATCAACATGTAGAAGGCTGCAAATAGATCCATATCTGTCACCGTGCACAAAACTTAAGTCCAAGTGGATCAAGGACCTCAACATAAATCCAGTTACTCTGAACCTGATAGAAGAGAAAGTAGGAAGTAGTCTTGAATGCATTGGCATAGGAGATCACTTCCTAAATATAACACCAGTAGCACAGACACTGAGAGAAACTATCAGTCAATGGGACCTCTTGAAACTGAGAAGCTTTTGTAAAGCAAAGGATATGGTCAACAAGGCAAAGCGACAGCCTACAGAATGGGAAAAGGTCTTCCCCAACCCCACATCTGACAGAGGAGTGATATCCAGAATAAATAAAGAACTCAAGAAATTAGACATCAAAACGACCAACAGTCCAATTAAGAAATGGGCTTTAGAACTAAACAGAGAATTCTCAACAGAGGAAACTCAAATGGCTGAAAGACATTTAAGGAATTGCTCAGCATCCCTAATCATCAGGGAAATGCAAATCAAAACAACTCTGAGATACCACCTTACGTCTGTCAGAATGGCTAAGATCAAAAACACTGAAGACACTTTATGCTGGAGAGGATGTGCAACTAGGGGAACTCTCCTCCACTGCTGGTGGGAATGCAAGCTTGTACAACCACTTTGGAAATCAATATGGTGCTTTCTTAGAAAATTGGGAATCAATTTCCCCCTAGATCCAGCTATACCACTCTTGGGCATATACCCAAGGAATGCTTAATCATACCACAAGAGCACTTGCTCAGCTATGTTCATATCAGCATTGTTTGTAATTGCCAAAACCTGGAAACAACCTAGATGCCCTTCAGCTGAAGAATGAATAAATAAAATGTGGCACATATACACAATGGAATACTACTCAGCAGAGAAAAAACAATGATATCATGAGGTTTGCAGGCAAATGGATGGATCTAGAAAAAAATCATCCTGAGTGAGTTAATGCAGACTCAGAAAGACAAATATGGTATGTGCTCACTCATAGGAGGATATTAGATGTAGAACAAGGATGACTGGACTGCTACTCACATCACCTGGGAGGCTACCTGGAAAACAGGACCCCAAGAAAGAATCGCCCAATCATGGAGAAATGGCTGAGATCTACATGAACAACCTGGACATGAGTGGGAGTAATGAAGGGTGAGGATCGAGGGAAAGAGAGCCTGTCAGAGCAGGAGATCCCGCCTGGATCAAGAACAGAGAGGGAGAGCAAGGAATAGGAGACTATGGTAAATGAAGACCACATGAGAAAAGGAAGAAACAAAGTGCTGGAGAGGCCCACAGAAATCCACAAAGATACCCCCACAATAGACTGCTGGCAATGGTCAAGAGAAAGCCGGAACTGACCTACTCTGGTGATGTGATGGCCAAACAGCCTAATACTTGTACCAGAAACTCCATCCAACGACTGAGGGATCTGGATGCAGAGATCCACAGCTGGGTCCCAGGTGGAGCTCCGGGAGTCTAATTAGCGAGAAAGAGGAGGGTTTATATGAGCCAGAATTGTTGAGACCAAGGTTGGATAAAGCACAGGGACAAATAGCCAAACGAATGGAAACACACGAAATATGAACCAAAGGCTGAGGGGCTCCCAACTGGATCTCGCCCTCTGAATAGGCGAGACAGTAGATTGGCTTGATCTGTTTGGGAGGCATCTAGGCAGTGGTACCAGGTCCTGTGCTCATTGCATGAGTTAGCTGTTTGAAACCTGGGGCTTGTGCAGGGACACTTGGCTCGGTCTGGGAAAAGGGGACTGGACCTGCCTGGACTGAGTCTACCAGGTTGATCTTAGTCCTGGGGCGAGGCTTTGCCCTGGAGGAGGTGGGAATGGGGGAGTGGGCTGGGGGGAGGGGGAGGGTGGCGGGAGGGGAGAGAACAAGGGAGTCCGTGGCTGTTATGTGGAGCTGAAAGGTATTGTAAAATAAAATAAAAGGAAAAAAGAAAAAAAAAAAAAACCTAGCCTCACAAAGAAAGAGCAACTCCTACCTGCCTCACTGTATTGGGTGTAGGAATGATTTCCCTGTCTAAAAAAAAAAAAAAAAAAAAAAAAAAAAAAAAAAAAAAAAAAAAAAAAAAAACAAGAAGATGCACAAATAAAACTGTAAGAGAAGTGCAAACCACCAGCTGTGCAAATTGTATCACAGAAGCAAAGAAAAATGAACAAGCAGAGCCACATGGCTTTTTCCAAAGACCCTAACTTCCCCAACTAAAAACTCATCATGAGCCATAGTTAACTTCTCTGCCAAACCAAACCCAACATATTTTGCCCCAGTTTCCAGTTTGGTAAGTCCCGTTCCTCTACTCCATGCACCCTTCCCAACAAATACATCTACCCCCCAAACTACAGGTCTTGACCAGATGGCATATAATGCTGACTTTAAGTCTTACCCAATCTTCAGGCCCAATTTGCACATTCTGTGCTCTTTCCCAATCAGATCTGTCTATATCAGACACAGAAATAACAAAAGAAGTCTACATGTCCAGATCTCATTGTAAGAATACAAACAATATGAAAGATGAAGGCAATACTGAGTGTTATAGAAACCCCAGGAAAAATAATTTAAAAGAACAGTCATAAACTTCTTAAAAGAATTAAAGAATAAATCAAGAAACAGATCAACAGAGAAGGAACTTAAAGAGAACAAATGCCTGAGTAATGTAAAAAAAAAAAAAAAACCCACAAACATAAGGCTGATGGAAAGGAATAAGACCATCCAGAATTTGCAAAACTGAATTTAATAAAGAAATTGAAACATTTAAAAGAATATATGCTTAAATTAACATACCCCAAATAGAAAACTCAGAAGAATGATTTACATGTTGAATGATTCAAGCAGAGGAAGTAATATCAGGATTTGAGGATAAAGTAGAAGAGCTCCCTAAATAAGCAAAGAATTTGAAAAAGATTTAAAAGCACAGAACAGGAAATTGAAGGAAATGTGGGACACTGTTAAAAAACTTTAAAATGCAGAACTAAATGAGGTAGGAAGATGCCAACTCAGTGTCATAGACAACATTTTAACAAAATCATAGAATAAAATATCTACAAACTAAGGAATAATATATTCACAACGATACAAAAATCGTACAAAACACCAAATAGGCATGACAAGAAAAGAATTTGCCCATGGCCTATCATAAGCCAAACACTAAATATATAAAACAGATAAAGAGTATTGAAAGCTACCAGAGAAAAAGAAAAGTCATGTATCATGAAAAAAACAATCTGAAGAACAGCTTAGTAGTAAATGTAAAGTTTCTGAACAATAAGAGCCTGGAGCAAAACATTCTAAAATACCATGACTGCCAATATAGACTACTATTTCCAGTAAAGCTTTCTGTCACAGTTGAAGAAGAAAGTAATATGTTCCATAATACAAACAGCCTAAAATAAATTATATCCAGCAACCCAAAGGTAAATAAAATAAAGAAGCAATACATCATGCTGAAGAGAGGAATAAACATAGCAATGAGACTGTAATAAAGAAAATAAATGGAGCTGTAACCACTGGAAGATGAAATTGCATTGAGAACACAAACAACAACCAAAAACAAGACACAATACAAATGATTGCAATCAACACACACCTTTCAATAATAACTGTAAATAATAAGAGCCTAAATTCTCCAACTGAAAGACATAAGCTTGCTGAATGGATCAATAACAACAACAACAAAAATCCATCTATGTACTGTGTACAAGAAACTCATCTTAGCTTTAAAGATAGGTACTTCATTCAAGTGAAAGGGTGGACAAAAATACTCCAATAAAATGAGACCTGGAAGCAAGAAGGCATTGCTATCCTAATATGTGGCAAAATATAAACTTCAAGCTAAAAGTGATCAGGAGGGATAAAGAAAAATAGTTCATTCTGATCAAGGGAACAATTAATCAAGAATACATTTCTACCACAAAGATATATGCACCAAATTTTGATAGATCTGATTTCATAACATGTGTACTACTAGAATTAAAGGGACAGATTAACATCAACCCATTAATAAGAGTTGATTTCAATACCATACTTTTTTCAATAGACAGGACATTGGGACAAAAATTAAGCAGAGAAACATCAGAATAAACAATATCACACATCAAATGGACTTAATATATATCTACAGAATATTTTATACAAACACTAAAGAATATACATTTTATTTAGAAGCCCATGGGAGCTTCTTTAACTAGATCACATATTGAGTCATAAAACAAATCTTAACAAATTTAGAAAGATTTAAATAACCCCATGAAGCCTATCTGACCACAATGCAGTAAGACTTAAAATAAATAGCAAAAAAAAAAATGCCAGTAAGTATACAAACCCATGGATATTAAGGAGCTCATCACTGACAGAAGAAATCAAGATACAAATTTCTGAAATTAAACGAAATTGGAAACACAGCACAACAACAAAACCCTTGTGATGCATTAAAAGCATTCTTAGGAGGGAAATATATAGCTGTAAGTATCTGCATTAAAAAATCAGAGAGAGTACAAATATATGACTTAATAATGCAATTTAAAAAGAACCAATGAGCCGGGCGGTGGTGGCGCACGCCTTTAATCCCAGCACTCGGGAGGCAGAGCCAGGTGGATCTCTGTGAGTTCGAGGCCAGCCTGGACTACCAAGTGAGTCCCAGGAAAGGCGCAAAGCTACACAGAGAAACCCTGTCTCGAAAAACCAAAAAAAAAAAAAAAAAAAAAAAAAAAAAAAAAAAAAAGAACCAATGAGAGCCAAACCAAGAAGATGGAAAAGAATGATAGATTTCAGAGCTAAAATTAAGGAAATGAAAACATGCAAATAATCAATAGGTCTAAAAAGTGTTTTAGGGGGAAGATAAAAAAAAGATTGACAGACTTTTGGTGCAACTGACAAAAATAATGAAATTATCTAAATTAACAGACTCAGAAATGAACAGGGAGACATTAAAACAAACACTGAAGAAATTTAGAATATTATAAGGAAATATTTTAAAAATCTGTACTCTATTAAGCTGTAAAATCTAAAAGAAAGGAAAAAATTACCAGAATCAGCTAAACCAAGAAATCAACAACCTAAACAGAAGTAAAACAAATGAGACTAAAAGAGTAAAAATTCTTCAAACTAAACTAAGTGCCCAGATGAATTTCCAGTGAATTCTACCAGACTTTCAAAAAAGATTGATAGCTAATCCTTCTTAAAATATTATTTAAAAATAGAAACAAAAGGAACAATCCCTAACTTCTTCTATGAAGCCAGTATCACCCTAATATCAAAACCAGGTGAAGAGAGATGAAGAAAAGAAGGAATGAAACAGGGAGGAAAGAAAGAAAGAAATATGCAAGAAATAAAAAGTAAGATAGAAAGGTAGGAAGGAAGGAAAGGAGGGAGGAAGGGAGGGAGGGAGGGAGGGAGGAAGGAAGGAAGGAAGGAAGGAAGGAAGGAAGGAAGGAAGGAAGGAAGGAAGGAAGGAAGGAAGGAAGGAAGAAAACAAACTATGGGCCAATACCCTGATGAACCCAGCTACAAATTTTAAATGCTCAATAAAATACATGTAAACCAAATACAGACATGCATCCAAAAGATTATCCAGCACAACCAAGTTGGGTTTATCCCAGAGATGTTAGGATGGTTCAATATATGCAAGTCAATAAATGCTATAATTCACATAAATGGACTTAAATGCATAAATTGCATGAAAATCTCAATAGATTTTTTTAAAATCCTTTGACAAAGTCAAACATGCATTTATGATAAAGGTCGTAGTGAGAGAAGTAGAGAGAACATACTACAGTATAATACAAGCTAGAGAAACTCATCATCCTAAATGGTGAAAATTTGAAACAATCTGCCATGGACTGGCCCACTGGGGGTACCACGACCGTATGGGGACCAGAGCTTGGGTAGTCAGGAAGGCAAGGATTCGGTGAATGACAGACAGATAACACACTCAGAAGTGGTTTGAATCTGCTGTAATTTTACTTCTGCAAATCAGTAGTTTATATACAGAAAAGAAAACTATCAAGTCATACCAGGAACAACAAGAGCTTGGCAATAATTCAATTACATCATCTTTAAAAACAGTAAGCATATAATTATTAATCAGCGCTAGACATATCCCTTCACTCACAAGAACTTTATGACCCAAAGAGCAGTCTGCATTTTTTAAACTTAGTACAGTTCCTAGACTTTGAAGGCTTTCTTCTTTCCGGTTGAGGCTGTGTCCTTCATGTTTATCTCAGCTGCTTGCTAGTTTATTATGCACTTTTACGTTTTTGGTTCTCATGACCCACTTAGCCAATTTAGATGCTGCAGATCCTCCCTAAGTCTTTCTTCAGTTCTTTACCATATATCACTTTTTACCTGCTGGAATATGGACTCTTGTACTTTTACACCTGTAAGGGGAAAGGGTTCTGCTGTAGTCCTTAAGTTTCCCCTGCTGAACTTCCTCAACAGAGGGGCCCACCATCTGTCTCCTATGAGATAATGTTTTCTGCCATAAATCACTTTAGTTGGGATTCCTAAAGGATTCCTAGTGGGTGAGTGTTCATTCCCTAGAAGTGCCTGAACTATTATACTTTCTATTATCTAGAGGCTTGAGGCTTGAGGTCTTTAAGGAATAGCTCATTCTGCTATATCTAAATAAGGTCCATGTCCAGCTTCCCCTTTCCTCCATAGTTCACAACCCAAGCATTAATTAATTTTGGCTGTGTTTTATAGATTAATTAGAACATTATCAGAAAAGCAGTTATATAGAACCCATAGCCCAGAGAGCTCATGATCTGTGAAGCACATCTCCTTCGAGAAGGAGGCATAACATGGGCACTCTGCCAGGGACCTCCAGGGAGCTTAGTCCCGTGGGACATGTATCTCCCATCCGCTATTATTGACATAATTTTTCATGTCACATGAACGACACTGCAGTTGGTGTGGCAACAATCCTACTGAAATCAGGAACAATCCAGGGATGTTCGCTATCCCCACTCTTTTTAATAATCTCCAAATTCATAGTGAACCACAAAAGACACCATAAAGTCAAAAAACCCAGAGCAAAAAGAACAATGCTCAAAGTATTGCCATTTAAGACCTTAATATACATTTCAGAGTCATAGTAATAAAACCAATATGGATTTGGCACAAAAGTAGACATGCAGATCAATGAGACAAAATAGAAGACTCAAATATCATGATCCAAAACTACAGTCATTATTTGACAAATATATACGTATGTCAAAGATACCAAAAACACATACTTATAGTGCAAGGAGAAAATGGATGTCTACCTGTAGAAGACTGGAATTAGACCAATATCTGTCACAGAATATTTGTTTACACTGTGCAGATGTGTAACTGTGTTTGGTTTAATAAAGAGTTGAATTGCCAATAGCTAAGCAAGAGAGAACAGGCAGGACTTTGGGCAGAGAGAGGAACTTAGGGTGAATCTAGGTGTAAAGGAGACACCAGTAACATACTGAAGAAGTCTGACATATGATACAGAGGAGAGATGACAGAACATAGATTATAAAAACAGATTCATTTAAGTTATAAGAGCTAGTTGGGGAAAATGTCTAAGCCAACCCAAGCTTTCATAATTAATAATAAGTCTCCATGTCTTTTTTTGTGAGTTGGTGGCACAAGGGGACATCTCACTACAAATATCACTCACCTTGTACAAAAAAAAAAAAATGAACTTCAAATGTGAAACATGAAGTAATGGAAAAATAGAAGAAAAGATAATCAGTACCCTTAAAGATACAGGGGTAAGGAAGGACTTTTTGGCCTAGAATTTGGGGACCAACTATTGACAAATGGAACTTCATAAAATTAAAGGCTATTGCACAACTAAATAATCAATCAAGTGAAAAGGAAGCCTAAAGAATGGGAGAGGTTCTTTGCCAACTATCATATAACAGAGGATTAATATCTAAAATATATAGTGAACTCAAAAAACAAAGAGTCAAAATAACAAATGACCCATTCAAAACTGGAACTGAGATTTGAACAGAGTTTCTCCAAGAAGAGATAAAAGTGAATAAAATAAATCTCAAAAAAAGTTCATCATTTCTAGCAATTAAGGCAATGCAAATCAAAACAACTTTGAGATATCATTTTACCCTAACTATAATGTCAAAGATCAATGGAAGAACCAACAAGAAATGCTGGAGAGAATTTGGAAAAAGAGAGCTCTCATTCATTGTTACTGGGTCTATAGACCATTACAGCACTCTGGAAATCAGTGTAAAAAACTCTCAAAAACCTAAAAATAAATCTACTACATGATCCAGCTGTAATACTTGTTGGCATATGCCCGAAGGACTCAATATCATCCTCTACAGATACTTGCTCAGACATGTTCATTGCTGTCCTATATACAATAGCTAGGAAATGGAAACACCCTAAATGCCCCACAACTAACAAATGGATACTGAATATGTGATATGCATACATTGTGTAAAGAAAAATTAAATCATGAACTTTTCACATCAATAGATGGAATTGGAAAGTGTGATAGCAAGTTCTCTCATCTGTACTTCCTAGCTCCAAATCTTCCAATATGAGGACACAACCTTTTAATGTTGAAAACAAGAGACTAAAAATAGGGCCATGGAGTATGGAGAAGCAATAGGGAGAGAACTAGCAGTGTACACATGATTTAAAATTTAAAATGAGAAAAACAGAATAGGGGACATCTTTAATTGAGGAGGTGGTATCAATACCAAAGGAAAATGAGAAAAGAGGGTAAAAAAATAGAAAGGATATCTGGAAAAAGTCATAAAGAATCATATTATTATCTATTTACTTAAAATTACATAAAAGTTCTTTTTGTATACACACTTATATAGTCCAAATAAAATAGACTCCCCTGGGCTTATAATGCTTCCCTTAAACAAGGGCCAAGACCATGTAAGACAAAAAGCAAAACCAGGCATGAGAAGCTCCTCCTTCAATTGTTGGTAAGGGTTGTCCAATAGACACCCAAATCACTCTAGCCTATTACCCTCGGTGCCCTTTAAGAGATGGACAATAAGTCCCTATTGCTGAAGACGCCATGTACTTTGGACACAGGGCCCAAGCTACATAAGACCTGAAAGTATCCACTGAAAGAGCTATTTTTCATAGTAAAAGAGAAGGAAGCAAAACCTACCCAGCTATGACCTCTGTGAACCACAATGACCAGCATAACATGATGACATTGAATGGCACACCTATTTTTGCAGTAACCAATAGTTCTCTCATTTGATTTAAGGCCTGCTCAACAAGAGGAAATACATACCTGGTGCTGAAATCCTAGCCAACTATCCAAGACTAGTTAAGTCACAAGTCAGTGAGGAAAGCTTATAATCATTGTTTTACTAATCCAGTATAATTCCTAAATATATTATAAATTTTTATTGGTATTTTGAGACAGGGTTTCTTTGTATAACAGCCCTGACTGTCCTGGAACTCACTCTGTAGACCAGGCCAGCCTCAAACTAACTGATATCTATCCACCTCTGCCTTCCGAGTGCTGAGATTAAAGGCCTGCACCACGACTTCCTGGCATAAATATTTATTCTTATACATGGTGATGATATATTTCTCAGCCCTCATCAAAGGAACTTTTTGACACAATAGACAGAGACCATTACAGAAAAACATAGGTAATCAAAATGCTGAGATTATGATTATGTGGTACTCAACTGATACATTTACAACACTGCCATTCCTTTCACTCAGGTATCATTGAAGAAGAGGGATTGGAAATATCATAAGAGCCAGAGGAAAGAAGAGTTTGCTGTGAGACTGGATCTCCTAGAAATCTCATAAAAGCTACACCCAAGAAGTCTCATCTTGCTACCTTTTGGTAATTAGTGATCCCCTTCAAAGATAATTAATGATTCCCCTTCATGAGTAGTTAATGATCTCCCTTCACTGAATTTTGAGGCTACTGAGAAGGATGTCTAAGCACTCATTGTATGGCCAACACCAATTACTCCTACCATTCTATCTTAGTTTTCTACTGTGATAAGACACCATAACCAAGGAAACTTATAGAAGAAAGTCTTTATTTGGGGCTTGCAGTTACAGAATGTTAGAGCCTATGACTATCATGTAAACAAGCATGGCAGTATGTATGCAGGCATGGTGATGGAGTAATAGGTAAGTGATTATATCTTGATCTACAAGTGTTAGACAGAGAAAACTAACCTGGAATGACATTTGCTTTTGAAACCTCAAAGCCTGATCCCAGTGACACACCTCCTTAAATAAGACCACACTTCCCAATCCTGTCCAAACAATTCTACTCACTAGGGAACATGTATTCAAATATATGAGATATGGGGGCCATGCTCCTTCAGACTACCACATATCCCAGCAATCCCTGAGCTCTTGGAACATTCAACCTATGAGTCTATGCTATGATGGCACTGTCTATCTAGTTCATCTCCATTGTGACCACAATGCATATCCTTCCTCTTCTAGGATTTCTGGTACCTGTAATGATGCAAGACCCACAAATTCTACATGTTCAACTAGTACTGACAGGCTCATTACAAAGCCATTAGCTGCAGCAAACTATTTCAGCTCTTAGATTTACTGATTAATAGTGATACTAATTCAAATGATCTGGCTTCTCATACCCAGGGAAGATGAGGCTACTTATTGCAAAGCTGTACTTTCTACCCAGTGAAGCCATACTTGACTCTGGAGAATTCATATCTGTTATAGAGCAAATGAAGCTGCCTCTCTCAAACTGAACAAACTTCCCAACTTCCCTCTGCTCCCATATTCAGCAATTTCATTTTTGGCCAAATGAACCCATTGAATGAACAAGTACTCTCATTTAGTGTGTGCCTTCTTGGTGCGTTCTTTGTGAGAATAAGAAAGGCAGGGAGCCAAAGAAGTGGCCATCTTTGGTTATAGAGAAAATAAAAATATAAGAGAAAGAGATTTTAGGCTTTGACTTTAATATGTAATCCAAATTAAGGATTTTATTATTTGTATACACCAAGAAGATGAGAATATTACCTATTTTTGGTAACTGTTCTTTCACTCACCACAAGTTAATATAGTCCTGCTTAAACCAACTCATAACTCACTACTACAGTGGCTGGCAGTCTCCCCCATTTTCTGTCAAGGAAGACCAATCACCTACCCAAGGAAGATCAACCACCTAAGGAAGAATATCTACTCACCCAGGGAAGACCAACCACTCCCCCAAGGAACATCATCAACCCACCCAAGGAAGACCATCAACCCAAGGAAGAACAACCACCCACCCTTTGATGTGCAGAGGACAGCATTCCACAGCACTGCCCCCCATTCTTCAGCTATTATATTCTTCTCCCCTCTTTCCACAATTTTCCCAGAATGTCTGACCAAATAATACAACTGTCCCATTTATGGATGAACACTCAACATGCACTTATTCCAACACTGACCAGTTTTGAGTCTCTGAATTAACCACTGTTCAATACAAAAATAAATAAGTAAACAAACAAATCAATAATAAATAAATAATCTGTTGACCAAGGCATCATTATTATGTAGGTATAAACATAAATACTTAGAAGGCAGTTTGATAATATGTCCCTTTAACTAATAGTAATTTAGTAACTAAATTTTAATAATTTAGTTAACAGTAGTAATAGGTTCATCACAGGGTTTATTATCTCCTCAGCCAAAGGATTTTGACCAGTTTTAGAGTGCCAATCATGGATTTCCTCCTGTGAACCAGACTTCAAGTCAAATTAAGTCAGAAAATGGTATTGTAGCAGTAGTTACTCCTTGCCTGGTAGGTCAGTATTTATAGAATGCAAGATTTTTCCACTGGGTAAAGACAATGATATCTTTTCTCTCCCAGTGGTCTACACAGAACCTTTGATCTCTGTTAAAGCAAACCAGCAGGGAGCAGGCCTTTAGTTCCAGCTTGATTCCTTTATGTCAGACAACCAAAGTGTGTGGTAAATTCAGCAACAGAACTTTACCATCTAGTTCTGGTGGGCAAGTAAGAGAAATGTCAACAGTTTGTGTTGCTTTGGGAACCCTTGGGTCTTTTGACCAAAAATTTACAGGAAAATATCCCACTCTTGTCACTGGTATTTTCATTAAATAACCTATGGTTTTTCATGGAAGTATTATTTCCACCAAGTGCTTTATTAACCTAATTTGAAATTATCATGTTTATAATAAACTTCTTGTTTTCTTGGTTGGCTCCATCATTGACATGAACCTCAGTATCCCCCAATCTTACTAACTTCAATTTTGTATATTTATTCCCTGTACATTTATACTCATTGCCATTGCTACCTTAGCTCAGATTTCCTTCAAGTAGAGTCAAAGTAAAGAATATATGTGTTTGCATGTTATCTGTGTATGATAGGTCTGAGCACGGTGGATAGGCAGGAGTAGAGGTAAACTTGCCTGGAACTACATATGTCTGATTGTATGAAATGATGCCTGCTGCTATGTATCTCCACAATAAAGAGAGAAAGGAGAACTTACAAAGTATTCTGCTTCACAAGTCAAATATTTACTGTTAAGATTGTTCATCTATCTCACATGTGAGCTCTAAGCAGATTCAGAGAAAGATTTTAAGGGAAATAAGGGAGATGTAGAGAAGCCATGAGTCAACATCCAGGTGGCCAATCACTGAGGCTGAGGCAAGAGTGGTAGAGATCCTTTTTTAAAAATTTATTCTACTTACCTAGGCAGAGATGATATGCAAATATATATATCAAAACAGCAAAACAGGAAAAAAAAAACTTAACAAAACACTTTACTAAAGATAGCTTCAGGAAAAAAACAAACCCAGCTCCATCTTCCAGGCAGTTCTCTCTCTCTCTCCCTTTTGCCTATGATCGTTAAGAATAAAATTAGTCTTTGTGATTGATATGTCTGAATATAAAAAAAAAGTTAAGATGGAACAATAGAGTGAAATTTCTGGGACTATGTCATAATAGAAATCAAGGTGTGCATAAGAAAGCTAAGGTTTTATATCAAAATATTCCAGTTTATTGCTAAGACTCCAAACATTCCAGGAGAAAATAATTTTTGTTGTCATTCTTGTCATTGTCATCATCATCATCATCACAGTCATCACTGTTACACTTATAGGTCTGGCTGTGGAAATACAGCCTAGTTAACAATACAATTTTTGCTTCCAACATGAGGATAAGGGAACCAATGAGCGCACATTTCTTGAAAACATTACAAAATGATTTTCACTGTGTTGAGGAGCACTGATGGAGGTGTCATTGTTGAGAAGGATACTGGAGTGATGATTAGTTGCCTCTCATGAGACTGGAGCTGCTGTCAATCTGGATATGCTCAGAGAAAGCTAACTCTGAAGAAACAAACAAACAAACAAAAAATCAAAATGACGACAACAACAACAACAACAACAAAACAGCTCTGTGGTTTGGGGAACCTGAGGAGCAAGAACAGCTTGGCTGCTTTTGGAGCCTCTTCCCTCACTTGCATTCCGCCAGGTCTCTGGGTCTCAGGGTTCTCTAAACTCAGTATCCACATAGGATTAACACTTTGAGGAAGGAAACTGTAAAGTGTAATACAAGAAAAACAAATAAAATTTTGTATTGCAAACACACAGCCCAGGCCATTGGGGTAGCAGAGCAGGAGATAAACACAGGGAATTTATTTTCTGTTCTAAGATTTCTGGTATTTGTATTCTTTGTAAGGTTCACTGCCTCAAATACTTTATATATGTGCTGCATCCTGATCTTTATAGAAAATCAAAACAAATTTAAACGAAAATAATTTCTCATTCTGTGGTATTAGTGGGTTCATTCTGAAATTAAAATAAAACTACACTTACTTTTCTAATGATACAACAGGAAGTGTGTCTCTGAGCATGAGGGCCTAAGTACACCAATGCTGCCATGGAGTCTCTGCTCTGGACTGCAAGGAAAATCTATCTTCTAATACAGACTAAGGCCAGTTTGAAATGACAGCACGTTGGTCAGTGAATGTCATCAATGAATAGGCTTCTGAGGAACATTAAAAGCTCAGAGTTGGAAGTAAGACTCAGAGCAGCCATTTGGAACTAGGTGGCTAGATACAAAGTTCACCTCTTCCATTTCAAACTATAGCAGTACAATAGCCTGGAGGTACAGCTCCCTGGAGGAACAACCTAGATCTGGTTCTGACCAATGATACCTTTGTTTGAGTAATTATCTATCTCAGGGTCCTCTTTCGGTAGTCTCCCTGGAGTTGTGAGTTGCAGTCTGGTTATCCTTTGCTTTACATCTAGTATCCACTTATGCATGAGTACATACTATGTTTGGGACATGGGGCCTATGCTGGGACACTTGGCTCAGCCTTGGTGTCGGGAGGAGGGGACTGGGCCTGCCTTGACTGAGTCTACCAGGCTGGGCTGACTCCCCAGAGGAGACCTTGCCTTGAAGGAGGTGGGAATGGGGGGTGGATTGGGAAGAAGGGCTGGGGGCTGGGAGGAGGAAGGACGGGGGAATCCATGGCTGATATGTGAAATTAAGTTAATTATAAAATAAAAATATATATTTAAAGAAGAGCTATTCAATGTGGTGATATGGTAGCCCATCATTATGTGAACAGTCAGGCTAACAAGGACAAAATGAATGTAAACACTGGAAATGAAGGTATTTACCACCATAAAGATACCACAGACATTTACTAAACACTTCTACAATGGATACAAACTGGCTCTAATAGGTGAACAATGAGCTGCTTTCTTGTCACGTCTGCCTCGACCAACAAGGAAGACGCAACACCAGGCTCTTCTCCAAGCAGTTTATTCAGGAACCTTGAAACAATCTTCTGACCCCGGGGAAAGCCAACCCACAACCTAAATAGCTTCTGGGCAGCCAACCCCAATCTGCCACATGGGTACTGCAGATAGGTCCAGGTACGGGTCACTGTCGGGAGGGTGGAAGGCGGAAGCCAGCGCCATCTTTGAGGCGCAGCTGCACGCAGCTCTCTACACTTTCTGCTTGCTGCTTGAGCAACTGTCAATTTTCTTGGTAAAGAGTCGGTCACACAAGATCACTAACCAATGGGTGAATTGTGCTAAATGTCAGCTGAGACGTGCTGGAAAAGGAGCCCTGAATGTACATAAATGACCCCTAACAGGGGCCAGTGATGCTGTAGAAAGTGGGCACTCATGAAGGGTGGACAGAGTGTGGACAAATGGGAGTGGCAAGGGGTAAGAGTAAAATTTCCAGGGCAAGGGAGATCTTCTGTAGAACCTCAGAAGGAGTGTGGTATTGATAGAAAAGAAATAAGTAGACTAGTTTGACAAAAGGAGTTAATTTAGATTTCAATACAAAATTTCAAGAATGTAAGTGAAGCAAGTAATTGTTCTCAAGCAGCCATAATATATGAATAATTTAATCAAATTAGTTTCTTATGTGTTGTATAAACAGTGTTACTGACCTGACAAGGATTAATATACTTTTTTCCCTTGAGAATTAATAACAACCAATTTAAAACTAAATACTTCTAGCATCACTTATTTTGAGTAGAATATATGATGGAAAAAATCACAAGGATAAAATAAAATATATATCAAAGGAGTTTCATAATTTTAGTTATATGTAAGGTATTATAAAATCATATCTTTCAAAACATTAGAAAAGGTGTTTTTAAAGTATTCTTGTGTTGCCAACATTATCAACATGGCAAATGACAATTTATGTCACATTGGAAGCAGTTTTAATTGATTAACAACCTTCCATGAGTGACATGGAAGATTACCCAGGGACCCAGATAAGATGGAAGACTTGTTTTATTTCTGTTTATTCTGCCTCGTTTCATGGTTGAATACTTGACACTTTTCTTAATAAATTGATTTTATGACACCAAGAATGACTGAGCATTGAGATCATAGATAGGAAACTATTTTCACTCTGTGACTAGGGGTTTGAAAAGTTTAGATGACATTGATATATAGTTCCCTAATTAAAATATCATTCTTAAACCCTTTCCCCTTATATTAGTAAACTTAAGTTGGAGTCCTTTATCTATTTTGTAAATATTTTGTTATATTTTTATTCGTATATGTGTGTGGTGGTGTCACCAGATTCCAGGCACATATTCAGAGGTCACAGGACAGCTTACAGGAATTAGATTCTACCCTTGAACCTTGTGGATCCAGGACTTGGACTCAGGTCATCATGCTTGACTGCTCAGACACTTTTCCTCTTGAGCTATCTCTGGCCTCCCCCTTTCCTTTATAAAATGGACTTTATTTTCCCATGAACGTTTATCTTTCCATAAAAGGGAATCTATTAAGGAATGTTGGTGCATGTTAACCAGATCACTCCAGGGGAGCCTGGGCTATGTAACAAAACCCTGTCAAAACAAACAAACAAACAAACAAAGATCACCACGGGGAACCTGTGGAAATGGAAATGAATCGGCTGAAAGTATAAAATGGCATAATAATGAAAGGAGCTTTCCACCAAGTGTGAATAGGCTTAAGAAAAGAAGACTTAGGCAGGGAAGGCTACAGTGAATCAGAGGCACAGCAGAGAGAAGTTCTGGATACAATCAGTGGCAAATCACAGAGCACAGGGAGGAAGTCAGAGGAGCATACATCTCAGCAGTTTTCTACTTCTGACATCTCAGCTAGTAATAGCCAGAACCTACAACGAAAGAGTTCTATTTGATGTATATCTGATGGCCTCACGGCACAGAGAAGAATAAAAAAACTGACGAGCAAATATTTGAGATGAAAGCAAAGAGCATCAGCACTTTCTGTGCTCCCTGCCATCCACTCATGTCTATTTTTGGAGATGGGAGGAGCCTATATGTATGCAAAAATGCTATGCCACTGAGTCAAAAATAATTGGGTCATGATCTGTAACACTGGCCACACTCCTAATGTTTCATTACACTGAGATACTTAATGGCAATGGTAGATCACTTAATAACTAATAACTTTAATTATAGAGTTGAATTTTTGAATGCTGGTCATTAAGGTTTTCACAGTAAGAATGTAATGATATCTGTATCATTATTCATGATTTAATTCTATGTAGAAATTATGACAAGTCATATTTTTGTTAAATATTTTTTATTTCTATTTATTTATTTATTTTATCCTGAACCCAGTTTCCCTCCTTCATCTCCTCCCATTCCATCCCCCACCTCCCCTCTGCCTCCATTCAATCCACTCCTCCTCTGTTTCTATTCAGAAAAGGGCAGGTCTCCCATGGATATCAACAAAACATGACATATCAAGTTGTGGTAAGACTAAGCACTTCCCCTTGTATTAAGGCTGGACAAGGCAACCCAGTATAAAGAATAGGGTCCCAAAAGCCAGCAAAAGGTCAGAGACAGACCTTGCTTGACTGTTAGGAGTCCCATAAGAAGTCCAAGCTGTATCTGTTAAGTATTTTTTATCTTACATTTTGTAGAGTGCTTTTCAAAACCTTCAGATATCTGTAGTGAATTTGGGTTGATTCTTGAGGGTATTGTGGTACTAAGTTTATGCACATAATTTTTTAGACCCAATAATACTTTTTATTTATTCAGGAAGACTGTTGGCTGCATTGGAATGTACTATAGTGTACTGGTACTTTCTGTTGCTGTGATAAACACTATGATCAAAATCAACTTGAGGAGTGTGGTGGTTTGGATGAGAATGGCCCCCATAGGCTCATAGATTTGAATGGTCACCAGAGAGTGGCACTGTTTGAAAAGATTGTGGATCTGGATGCAGAACTTTCAGCTACTTCTCTATCATGATGCTTTTCTGTGTGCCACAATGCTCTCTGCCTTAACAGTGGGCTAAACCTCTGAAACTGTAAACAAGCACCAATTAAATAATTTATTTTATATTGGTTGCCTTGATCATGGTGTCCCTTTATAGCAATAGAACACTGACTAAGACAGAAGTTAGTTCCAGGGACTGTGGCATTGTTGTAACAGGCCTGACCATGCTTTTGTTGGTCAGAAGATGGAAGACTTTGGGACTTGGGACTATTAAAGCAGTGGACACTTTAAGCAGGGCTTAATGGGCCACCTTAATAGGAGCATGGAAGACACTAGTGCTACAGATAATGTAGAATGTGGGTGTACAGTTCCCCATGGAGACACTTGAAATGACTAGAAAGACTTTGACCACAGCTGTGTACTCTCTGGTTGCTTTCTTGCTCACTTAGAGCAGGTATCCAAAGAAGGAAAACCCTTGTCCAGTTCTCACCCAGAAAAGCTGATGCAGATATAATTGAACTAGTAATGGTCATGTTTCAGCCCCAGCAAGCAAAATAACTTGGCAGCTTTGACCATGTGGTTCTTGCTTTAGAGTCAAAGATACAAGAAAAAGGTTGTACGATCTTTCTCTGTGGCTAAGAAAAGTGGCTGAGCCCAGTCATGTATCAGGGATGTCCCTGCAATAAAGGTCCAGAGAGAGACCATCATGTGAAGCTGTGAAAGTGAAACCTGGATTGCCTTGGAGACCCCAGGATGTTGGAGATGGCACAGTTGTGGGAAACCTGCTAAAAAAAAGCTTCATATTTGGTGTGGAATCAGCCTAAGAAAAAGAAATGTGTTGTAGTCAACAAAGCTGAAAAGAAGCTTTGACATCAGACGTGGAGGTGCAGAGTTTGGAGTTTTCACAGCTGTTTTTTTGGTCTTGCTTTGGTTCAATATTTCCTCACTATGACCCCTTTCCTCTTTTCAGAATGATAATGTAATTCTGCCATTGTATGTCAGAAATATGTGATTTGCTTTTTTATATTGACTTTATAGGGAGTTACAGTTAACAGATTGCCGTGACTCTCAGAAGATATTTGAACTTTTGACTTTTAAACAGTGTTAAGACTATTATAGACTATGGGGACTTTTAAAGTTACACTGATTGCATTTTTGCATTATGATATGACTACAAGCCTATGAGGCCAGGGAGCAGAATGTGGTGGTTTAAATAAGAATAGCCTCTATCGGTTTATAGATTTGAATGGTTGCCAAGAAGTGGCATTATTTGAAAGGATTAGGATGTATGCCTTGTTGGAGGAAGTGTGTCACTGGCGATGGAATTTGAGGTTTCAAAAGCCCATATCAGGCACAGTATCTGTCTCTTCCTGCTGCCTGAAGATCCAGATGTAGTACTCTCGGTTATTTCTCCAACACCATGTCTGCCTATGTGCCACCAAGCTTTGTGTCATGACAATGGGCTGAACCTCTGAAACCATAAGCAAGTCTCAAATAAGTGCTTTATTTTGAGTTGCCTTGGTAATGGTGTCATGGTGTCCCTTCACAGCAATTGAACATTGACTAAGACAGGGCGAAAAAGGTTTATTTGTCTTAGCTTACAGACCACCATCAACGTTACACAGGGCAGAAAACCTGGAAGCAAGATCTGCTAAAGCAGAACCCATGAAGAGATACTGCTTACTGTCTTGGTCCCAAAGTCTTTTGCATCCTGCATTCTTGTATAACCCATAACTGTCTGCCTAGAGGTTAGGACTACCCACAGTGGTTTGGACACCCCACCCATATCAATCATAATTCAAAAAAATGCCCCACAGATTTGTATATAGGTAAATAAAATACAGCTTATTGACTTCAGTGTACTGTCACTGACACTGGTAGGGCTTTAGTAATGCATCTTTGAGTCATTTCTGCTCCTGTAAGTAATCCCTCACCCATATTACTCTAAATAACCCCAATACCAATTAAACTTATTGGCTCACCACAGTTGGTCTTTGGTGATATCTGTATTTTGGTCTGTTGTGGGATTCCTATCTGGGTTGAGTTGACCTGTGTGTTGTATCTCTCCAGGAAAAGTCTTCTCACACAAAAGCAGAAAGATGATCTGCAGATCAAAGGGAAAGGAAGCATAAGAGAGAATGCTACATGCTCCACTCACCACCTCCTCCTACTCCTTTCTCCCCCTTTTCCTGTTCCTCCTTCTCCTCCCCTCCTACTGGCCCACTCATGCAGATTGAAGTCATGAAAGTGTCTTGTTAATTTATGAGATAAATGTCATCTGTTGCCTTCTGTGATTTCAAATGAGCTTTTGAACATCATTAGCTATGCCCTAAAACTTGACTTCTCTGAAAATGATATAGACCTTCTGTCTGTCTAAAAAGGAAGTTTGTTTTTCCAACACATCTCATTTTGGGATATACAGAGTTTGAAACATCACATTTCCCTCAGTCTGGTGGTTTAAAATGCCCATGGGGAAGCATTTATTTTAGGTGGCAGTCATTCTTTTGACAGCTTGTCTCATGAGGAGCCATTATTATCATCAGCATATTTTAAAATTCTAGATCCATTTGCATTACTCTCAGAATCTTCTACGTGAATAATAACTAATGTTAAGCAGTCTGTATCAGAACTAGAGTGACACCAGAGCTGATTGATTTCTATAAATATAATCAAACACAGTTTGAAAAGAAAGGAGTTAACATAAATTAGGCAGAGGGATGACCTCAAAGGATAGATTAAAA
This sequence comes from Peromyscus maniculatus bairdii, assembly GCF_049852395.1. Taxonomy (NCBI): domain Eukaryota; kingdom Metazoa; phylum Chordata; class Mammalia; order Rodentia; family Cricetidae; genus Peromyscus; species Peromyscus maniculatus. The sequence goes on from NC_134853.1 coordinate 40,858,614, forward strand.
GACCATAACAAAACAGTAGGAAATGAGTATAAATTTTTAAGTGATTGACAATTATGAACTACATAGGCTCTTATATTTTAAGTTAATACTCTGATCACTCCTTATAGATAGCAAATGGACTGCAAATTTATTGAGCAAATCAAACTGTTTTATTCTCTTTTTTTTCTCCTGTGGGTTCATAAAAAATAGTCTTGTTATAATCAAATTTTAAAAAATTCAAACAAGCAGATATCAGGAAATTTACAAGTTGTACTTATTTTGATATTGCTTATAATATCAAGGTAACTAAAAGACATCTATGAAGTTCAAAAATAAGGAGCTTAGATTTGTATAATGTAGAAAACTGTGCTTGACACGAATGTCAGCCAAGGGTTGATTAGCTCAGGTGAGACAGTTAGCAAGTCAAATATCATCCAAGTAAGGAAGTGACCAGGGCTCTGAACAAGAGGTGGAGGTAAGAAGCTCAGGTACAGTGGCTGTAAATGCATTGTAGACTTCACCAAAATATAAGAAATTATTTTAACAATTTTATCATTTGAAATGATAAGCATTTGAGGAGGTGGATATGTATATCCTGACTTAAACATTACACAATATATACAAATGTTGAAATATCATAATGCACCCCATAAACACACACACACAAACAAATATGTACATATACATATCTGTATACATGCATATATACATACATATACATACTGACATATATATCAGTAATTTTTATTTAAAAAATCATAGCATCATAGATGAGAACAAAATATTGTAGGAGCCAGATGGCCAAGGCATCACATGTAAGATTGTGTCTTCTAGACATGACAGGGAAACTATACACATGAAATATCAACAATATGGCTGCTTAACAAGGTTTGTAGAATGACAACACCATATGACATATCAGTGTGAATGGAGGAAATCACACCATTCAAGAACATTTGCCCCTCCTCCAGAGCTTTTTTTCTAAGATAGGTCAGGGTTACAATCAGAGACAGGGAGGCAATGATAAACATACAGAGTACTTCGCACCACTATCATCAGGTATGCTCAGTATATGGAAGTTTGTACAGCTGAATGGAGCTGTGCATAATGCCCCAAGCACACACTAAGCTGCACTGATGATGTGGGGGCAGGGAACATCTTGATGTGGCATTCTTTGGGCAGCAAGGGGCTAAATTCTATGAGAACAGAGTTCTTACAGCATGATGCTATAGGAAAATCTATTATATACAGGCTACAAATAACATCATATCCTTGGCAGCAAATCCAAAAGCCAGGGAAGTATGGAATGATACATGTCCTGAAGGTAAACCAGCAATGTGGTCTCTAAAAGTTGATGGTTTAAAAAATTAATGACAATCAAGCCAACCCTGTAGAAAATATTTAAAGGCATACTACATACAGCAGGGGAATTACAAAGACAGTTTCATCTATGAGAACACAGGCAAGAATGCATCTCATGATAGAAATAGATGAATAAAAGACAGAGTAATCAATTATGTTCAACAGAAAACTAAACAAATCACTAATACTCATTGTACTTTTAGGAGAAGGAAATAAAAGAATTATCGATTACCCAGTAAGCTAGAAAAACAACCAACAAAATCATGGGAAGTAACAAACATCTCCCAATAGAAAACATTAAAAGCAAATGACCTTAACTTACAAATTAAAGATTTAGATTCACTGACTGAGTAAAAAATAAGGGGGGGGGGTGCGAAATACTTATTGTCTCCAGGGAACTCATACAACTCACAAAGAATTAAAAAAAAAAAAAAAAGTAAAAAGTTTGAAGTCAACTTGCCAAGCAAAGGCTGCATCATTATTTTCATACCTGAATAAAATGGTCTTAAAGCACAAACTAGTCAAAAGGGATAAAAGAGGGTCATAAAATGAACAATTCATCAAAATCTTCTTGACCCATTGTTCTGGAAAAATTCAGTTGTTGGGTTGCAACAGCTGTGGCCATACTTTTGGATGTGGCTACAGCAGAAAATCCATTGGGGAACCATCTCCTTCTGACAACTCTGTTCCAAATGAACACAATTCAGCAGACTCCTTTTTATAAACATATCTGTTTTTTTTTTTACCCCAAAGATCTAGAATATTCTCAATGCCATGAAAATCAGTTAACATTTATGGGGTACCTACTGTATTTACGCTCATTTTTTAGGCCCAATGTCTCTACAAGGGGTCTTAGTTTGAACCATTTTCTTCATAAGGACACCAAACCTTGAGAATTTAGTATTTTTGTGAAGAGCATGCAGGCAGGGTCAGCAGTGAGGATGCACATCTGACATGTTAGCACTGGACTGACACATGTAGGATGATAGCAAGTTCAATCCTACCCTGATCTAATGACAAAGCACAGAGAAAGTGTGTGAGAGAATTAGGTTGGCAGGTTCACACGTGACAACATACAATGGAATAAACAATCATAAAACATTTTTTAGGCCTCCTAGGTTCTCAAATTTTAATCAGTTTTCTTAGTTAATTAATCTTCTGAGTCATCTTGAAACATATGCACTTGGTGTAACATAGAAAGTTTTTCAAAAAAAATCTGTTAGTACCCAATTTTCTGTAGCCTTTGATTTAATCAATGCAATGGGGAGATTAACAGCTGACCACATTGATGGACACTAGAGGTGGGATAAGAAGAGGAAAAAAAATACAAAGGTGTTAAGCACAATTGTCTTGTGCCTACAACATAAACAGACATGGGATGGATTTACAAAGGGTAATTTGAGTAAATTAAAATGGAAAAAAGCTTAAAAAATATTTCTGCATGATAATACAGTGGCTGAAACATGCAAAAGTATTTACATATTTCTCAAATTCCTTGACGGTCAAAAGGAGTTAGACCAAAAATGCACTCTATAAAAATTAGATTATTTGGAAGTTTTCCCCTAAAATTATTATGTACAGCCTGAGAACCTGCTACATTAGACTGTCTACAAAATATAGTAAAAATTATAGCCTTCTAACAAGTTCTTCCTCAATGAAACTGTCATGCTTTGATATTGTTCACATTTTTGTTTCATTACAGCATTAGCTTTAATGTAAGCTTCCAAGCATACATGAAAAACTCACTTGATTTCTCTTTCAGGATTTCTCTCGATTGTTTCTCAGGTACTTCTACATGTCCTGTTACCTAGTAGGAAAATCTTAGGCTTGAAATTAAAATTGCCTTAAATTATAAAGATACCAAATCTTAAGTAAAAAACCTTAAGTTTAAATCTTTAAATGTCAATGACCATTGTTAATTTAATAGGTTTTGTTTGGTTTTTAGTTTTATGCTTTCCCTTAGTCTGATATATGATCATCAATTGGCAAAGGAGGTAATTTGAAAAGGCCTCACAAAGCCTATCCTCTAATAAGGTCATTGATTTATACAATTTAAAGACATTCTTTTATTCCAAGCTTCTAATGCATAATTAGTAATAAACAGACATCAGCCTGATGTCTGAAACAGTGGCTGGCTGAGTCTGGGGCTTTCTCTGCTATCAGGTATGTAAAGATCTGTACTCAGAATGCACCTCAGGCATGAACAATGCTTCTCCATAATTAGTAAGCTACAGAACACAGCCCCAGACAAGGCATGGGGCCCTGGAAGCTGAAAAGAAATAACATTGTATCATCTCGAACTTAACTTTGTCAAATAGTTTTTCAGACATTTCCTTTCCAGGACTCTCATTATAACTAATACTAATAATCCTGTTCATGCTAGCAAATGATTTACAGAATTTAATATTAATCATGTTCCTAAAAGCCCTTACTACCAAAAGGGTCAAAGCTATTATCATCAGATACTTAATTGGCAAATAAAATAAATAAATAAATAAATATTTCCTGTCATTTACTTCTCCTGGGTGAGTTTGCTTCTTTTTATTCTAGAGCTTTCAGGTGTGCTGTTAAGTCACTAGTGTAAGATTTCTCTACATTCTTTATGTAGGTAGTTAGTGCTATGAACTTTCCTCTAGTAGTGCTTTCATACTGTCCCATAAGTTTGGGTATGTTGTACATTCATTTTCATTAAATTCTAGGAAGTCTTTAATTTTTTAATATTTCTTCCTTGACCCAGTGGTGATTTAATTGAGTGTTGTTAAGTTTCCATGAGTTTGTAAGCTTTCTGCAATTTGTGTTGTTGAATTCTAACCTTAAGCCACAGTGATCTGATAAGATACAGGAGGTTATTTCATTTTTTTTTTTTGTATCAGTTGAGATTTGCTTTGTTACTGAGTATGTGATCAATTTGGGAGGGTTCCATGAGGTGCTGAGAAAAAGGTATATTCCTTTGTGTTTGGGTAAAATGTTCTATAGATGTCTGTTAAATCCATTATCTGTTAAGTTTCTATCTGGCAGACCTATCCAGTGGTGAGAGTATGGTGTTGAAGACTCCCACTATTATTAGTATGTAGGGTTTGATGTACGATTTAAGCTTTAGTATTATTTCTTTTACAAATGTGGGTGTCCTTGTATTTGGGGTATAGATGTTCAAAATTGAGACTTTGTCTTGATGGATTTTTCCTGTGATTAATATGAACTGTCTTTCTCCATCTCTTTTGATTAATTTTAGTTAGAAGTCTACTTTGTTAGATATTAGTATAGCTACACCAGCTTGTCTCTTAGATCCATTTGGTTGGAAAATCTTTTCCCAACCCTTTACTCTAAGGTAATATCTGTCTTTGAGATTGAGGTGTGCTTCTAGTATGCAGCAGAAGGGTGGATTCTGTTTTCCTACCCATTCTGTTAGCCTGTGTCTTTTTTAGGTGAATTGAGTCAATTGATACTAAGAGATATTAATGAGCAGTGATTGTTAGGTCCTGTTATTTTTGGTTATGGTGGTGATAGTGATTATGTGTGTGTGTGTCCCTTCTTTGGGATTTGCTGGAGTGTGATTGTCTATTGCCTGTGTTTTCATGTGTGCAGCTAACTTCCTTTGGTTGGATTTTTCCTTCTAGTACTTTCTGGAAGGCTGGAAATGTAGATAGGTATTCTCTCTCCATATCTATTCAATATAGTACTCAAAGTCCTAGATACGGCAATAAGACAACAAAAGGAGGTGAAGGGGATACAAATTGGGAAGGAAGAAGTCAAACTTTTGCTATTTGCCAATGATATAAGAGTATACATAAGTGACCCCAAAAATTCTACCAGGGAACTCCTACAGCTGGTAAACACCTTCAATAATATGGTGGAATATAAGAGTAACTCACACACACATACACACAAAAAAAATTAGTAGCACTCATATATGCAAATGATAAATGAGCCAAGAAACAAATCAGAGAAACACCACCATTTACAATAGCCACAAATAACAAAATATCTTGGGGTAACTCTAACCAAACAAGTGAAAGACCTGTATGACAAGAACTTTAAATATTTGAAGAAAGAAATCGAATAAGATATCAGAAATTGGAAAGAACTCCCATGCTCATCGATAGGTAAGATCAACATAGTAAAATTCGCAGTCTTACAACAAGCAATCTACAGATTCAATGCAATCCCCATCAATATCCCAACAAAATTCTTGACAGACCTTGAAATAACAATATTCAACTTCATATTGAAAAACAAAAAACCCACGATAGCAAAAACAATATCTCCGGAGATATCCCTATCCCTAACTTCAAGCTCAACCATAGAGCTATAGAAATAAAAACAGCTTGATATTGGCATTAAAACCAACATAAGGACCAATGGAATGGAACTGAAGACTCTGACATTAATCCACACACCTGTGAACACCTGATTTTTGAGAAATAAGCCAAAATTGTACAATGGAAAAAAGAAAGCATCTTCAACAAATGGTGCTGGCATAACTGGATTTCAACATGCAGAAGAATGCCAATGGATCCATATCTATCACCATGCACAAAGCTCAAGTCCCAATGGATTAAAGTCTTCATCATATATCCAGTACACTGAACCTGATAGAAGAAAGAATCGGAAGTAGCCTTGAATACAGGAGACCACTTCCTAAATATAACACCAGTAGCACAGATACTGAGAGCCACAATTAATAAATGGGACTTCTGTAACTAAAAAGCTTCTGTAGGCTATTTGTTATTAAAAAGAAATCTGTTAAGTGGAGAATGGTAACAGATGTAAGAGCAATTAACAAGGTAATTCAGCCAATAGGCTCTCTACAATCTGGAATTCCTTTGCCTACTCTGTTATCTAAAGGATGGCTTCTTATAGTTATCTCTTTAAAGGACTGTTTCTTCTCAATACCCTTATAAGAAAAGGACAGAGAAAGATTTGGCTTCATGGTGCCTACTTACAATATTTCTCAGCCAGTCAAGAGATATCAATAGAGGGTTTTCTCACAGATAATGTTAAATAACCCAACCCTGTGCCAATATTTTGTACAACATCAATTGGAAGTAATATGTAAACAGTTTCCTGAATCTACATGGACTATATTTTACTAGCTGATTCAATGCAGATATGTTAGAAAGAATGCTTAAAGAAGTAAATAAAATTTTGCCTTGTTAGGCATTACAAATTGCTCTTGAAAAGATACAAAGAGGAGATTCTATTAATTATTTAGGATATAAAATAGATCGATAAAAAATTAGGTGCAAATTAGAAGAGATCAATTACAGACTCATAGTGACTTTCAAAAATAATTCAGAAATGTTTCCTATCTATAGACCACTGTTGGGGTAAAACTTGATGAACTGAGTAATTTGTTCAAAACCTTAAAAGGTGGCAAGGACTTAAATAGTCCAAGAGAGTTATCACCTGAAGCTGAGAAAGAATTGGTTTTGGTGGAAAAGAAAATACAGGATGCACATGTGTATCATGTGGATTCAAAGCTGGATTGCATTTTGGTTATTTTAACCTCCTTGCATTCTCCTACAGGAATTTTAATGCATAGGGAAAATATTATATTGGAATGTGTATTTCTACTGAGTAAACAGAGTAAAAACTTAAAAACATGTGTGGAAAAGATCTCTGAGTTGATTTTAAAGAATGAGACTTTGTCAATTAGCAGGAATAGACCCAGCAGAAACTGTAGTACCTTTAACTAAGGATGACATTACAAATTATGGGCAGGAAGTGAACCTTGGCAAAGAGCTTGCAATAATTTTTTGGGAGAGATTAACAACAAGCATCCCCAAAGTGATAAAATACAACTTATAAAGAGAGCTAACTGTATCCTGCTTCACATTGTATGGGAAACACCAATATCTGGAGCCCGTATATTTTATACGGATGCAAACAAACAAGGAAAGGCAGGTTACAACTCAGAATATTTAACTAAAATGGTTCAAAATCCTTATAATTTGGTTCAAAATCAGAATTATATGCTAATCTGGTGGTATTGGATTTTTCAAAACCACTCAACATAGTTACTGACTCTCAGTATGCTGAAACAGTGGTCTTACATATTGAAATAGCAGAATTTATCCCTGATGAGTCAGAATTAACTTTGTTATTTATTCAGTTACAAGATATAATCAGGAATAGGAATAATCCCTTATATATAACTCACATTTGATCCCATACAGGTCTACCAGGCCCTCTAGCACAAAGTAAGGTTGAGATCAATAAACTACTGATAGAAAATGTGCTGGAGGTCTCAGAATTTCATAAAAAACATCATGTCAATACTAAGGGTCTAAAAAATGATTTTTTTCTATAACCTGGCAACAAACCAAGGAAATTATAAGGAAATGTCCTATTTGTTCTTTTTATAATCAAACTCCACTACCAGCAGGATGTAACCCAAAGGATACTCAGAGGAATGAAATCTGGCAGATGGATGTGTTTCACTTTACAGAATTTGGAAAACTGAAATACGTATTTCATATCACACCATTGATACCTATTCAGGATTTCAATGGACAACTGCTCTAAGTTCTGAAAAAGCTGATTCTATAATCAAACATTTGCCTGAAGTTATGGCCATCATAGGTATACCTGCACAAATTAAAACTGACAATACTCCAGCATATGTCTCTGGTAAAATGAAAACAGTTTTTTGCTTATTACAATATAAAGCATAATACAGGTACACCACACAATCCTACAGACCCAGCAGTCATAAAAAGTTCAAATTGAACTCTAAAGGATATGCTAAATAAACAGAAAGAGGTATCAAAAACCCCTAGAAATAGATTACATAATGCTCTATTAACTTTTAATTTTCTCAATGCTAATGAGAAAGGAACAACAGCTTTAGAGAGAGATTGGATAATAGAAAAAACTACAGAATTTAATCAGCCTATATACTTGAAGGATGTGCTGACCTCAAAATGGAAACCAGGATATATATATATATATATATATATATATATATATATATATATATATATATATATATATATATATATATATATATATATATATTATGTTGGGGACAAGGTTTTGGTTTTGTTTCTACAGGAGAAGAAAAGCTATGAATACCATCAAAATTGATAAAGGTTTGATTTGCACAAGAGAAACCTCTTAATTAGAAGAGGTTCATCAACCAACATGACCATCCAGTTTAAACTCACATATACCACTAACAAATGCTTTTCATTTAGTCAGATATAACTTGCTTTTCATTTAGTCAGATATAAGGGAACCTCTTCAAAGTCAGGGATGGGAAAATGTTTTTTTTTTTTTTTTTCATCTTTCAGGAGAATTAAGGCAAAGGAATCTGAAGAACACTGGAAAAATGAGACATCTGAAGAAAAAGGACAAATCATCTTGAAAAAAATGTTCCAAGAAAAAGATTAAATTGGCCTACTGGTGTATCATCTATAAAATTTCGTAAGTCTTCCTAAATATTTGTTTCTGCTCTTCTCTACAGACACTTAACACAAATGGTCTTTTGTTAGTCCCAGTTCAATTGAAACTTAAATCTGGCTTTGGAGTTGGAGCATGGCTCTCTCCTTCTCTTAACCCAAGCAAGCTTGTTAAAAGAAAATGTAAAATCTCTGTATCATGTCAGAAAAGCCACCTGATATGGGACAGAAGAAAAACCATAATTAAGGGACTATTCTATTTCCACTAATTTCTTGATTCTTGGTTTTTATTTTTGTTCTTTAAAACTTTTCTTAAGATATAAATTTTATATCAAAATTTATAAGATATATATGTATTAAACTTTTGTGATGCAATTAATGGTTATATATAGTATAAACTAATTCTAGAAAAAAGGCTTCATCTAGCTGCCTGTACATGTTTTCATGTTTGAGTCTCTATCAGTTTTCTGCAGGCAATCATGACCAGGCCTGACAGCAAATTTGAAGTCTCCAAAAAGATGATGGGGCCCCACAATGACAATTCCATCAGGAGGATGATAATACCAATAAGCTGACAAACACCAACCAAAGATCGGCTTTATAAACTGCTCAGGTCAGTTTTGAGATGGCTAGCTTAGATGATCCAGCCTCACAGACTATTTGACCTAGGACTTGAGACAAGCCCTGCACTTTCACATTATGCAGACACTGGAAAACAAATGATACGGCTACCTTTCCGCAGGACTTGACAATTAACTCAATTTTTTTTCTTTTCAGGATCCCCTAAAGATGCCTTCACCCCCAGACAGCAGGAAGTAATTTTAAGAACATGAAGCCCACATTGCCAAGAGGTGGGGTGGGTGGTTTTTGGTCTTTCAGTGAATAATGGTCATTGTTTAGGATGTTTGATTACAAATTGTCAATTGTTAAGGGTCAGGACAAAGGTTAAAGGAAATTAGATTCAAGATTCTTGTTTGAAAAAAAGAAATGAAAAAAGAGGATTTAGATAAAAAGAATATTATTGAATCTACTATGTAAAAAAGAAAAAATACGGATATGATAAAATGAAAAGATAGATTATTTTTTTTTTTTTTTGTTTTGTTTTTGGATTTTTCGAGACAGGGTTTCTCTATGTAGCTTTGCGCCTTTCCTGGAACTCACTTGGTAGCCCAGGCTGGCCTCGAACTCACAAAGATCCGCCTGGCTCTGCCTCCCAAGTGCTGGGATTAAAGGCGTGCGCCACCACCGCCCGGCTGAAAAGATAGATTATTGAATCTACTTTTAGAAGGCAACTACTAGTTTTAAATATTTTACATTGGATTGGATTTTGTAAAATGTATACAAATTTTGTATAGTGATACAAATTTGAGATTGATTTTGTTAGAAAATACTATATATATTTATAATCTTGTTCAAGATATTGTACCTATACATTTCACTTAATAATGTAATGCAATTTGCTAACTGTGAAAGTTATTACCAACTGTTTAGGATATAAAGAAATGTAAATTAGTAGTTAGTTATTACAATTGAATTTGTAGTCATATTACGTATGTTTTCAAGGTCAAGCAGAGATATATTTTAGATAGATAGATTATCTTCAAACACTTCAGAGATCTATAGAATATGCCATTTAGGATGTTTTAATAACAGATTTTTTTCTTTTTTTTATGACTATGAGACGTGTCTGTTGCTGGCAGCACCAATCTACTTCACAGAGGATGATAGGCCTTGAAGAAACTCTATATGGAGTTTACTTTCATTGTAGCAAATGTTAGCCACTGGGCAAGAAGTGCCCTTGTCTCAATTTCTGACAGTATGCTCTCCAAGTATGTGACAAGCAGGACTCAAAACAAAGGACTGTCAATCCTTGCCAAGACAAGGTAGGAAAGCTCTTTAGAAAATCCTGCTTCACAAATGAATCTGTCAGATCTGCTAAGCCTGTAGGCTGAAGAGGATGCCTCAACATTGCAGAGAAACCTTGGGTGACTGTCCAGGCAGCTGGCTGTTTCTGTCATAACTCATATTTTTTTGGAATTTGCTTATTTGTACTTCCTGTTTTACTAAGTAATATTTCCTTCTCAGGTCTCAGAGGGAGTTGAAGATTAGATAGTTATAGTTATAGTTTTTCTTGTTAAGAAATTCAGAACAGAAACTACGAGGTGTAAGGTATGCAAGTTTGAAAGACATCAAGAGATAGCTTGTCGTTGGTAATACAAGTTAGGATGGAAAGTGAATTAGGTACACTTTGGACTCACTGAAATAGGATAGATAATGGAGTATTTTCACTGAAATTGTCAAAGGCAAATGGACTAGACATTGTTGATGTATTTATTGCCTATATATTATATATAGTTATTTTACTTATTTTATGTAGTTTTTCTTATATTAGTTATAGTTTTTCTTATTTTTATTTTGGACAAAAAGGGAGAAATGTGGTAATATATTGTGCCCCCAATATATTGTATATCCTAGTAAAGATTATCTGATGTTCAGAGGAAAAATTCAGCCACGATACTAAACATAGAAATCAGGCAATGGTAGCACACACATTTAATCCTAGCATTCAGGAGGCAGAGATCCATTGGATCTTTGTGAGTTCAAGGCCACACTGGGAACAGAGCCAAGCATGGTGGCACATGCTTTTAATCCCAGCACAGATCATAGAGTTCTGGAGGTCTGTACAGACAGACAGAAAGTGATGTTGATGGGCAGAGAGAGGAAGTGAGATGGAAGAACAGAAAGGCATACAGGCATGGGTACACATGATATAGGTTTCCTTGAAAGCTGAGGAGTCAGTGAGTTGAAGTTGGCTGTGGATTTTCATATTTTTCTGATCTCTCAGTTTTAACCCCAAGATCTGGCTCTGGGTTTTTTATTAATAAGACTGCTTAGCAACTTGTCTTATACTTCCCTTCCTGGACAGCTGCAGGGTCCCAATCACAAAGGAAGTGATAAGAAAGGAAGATTTAATCTAAAGCATGGTTGAGTAGAACATGGAAATACCCCAGGTAAAATTTAATCTCACAAAATAAAAATCACTTTTTATTAGCTAACCATAATGTGACAAATATTTGCATATGATATCTCACATTATTTTTTTAAAAGCCTATATTAAAGGCACTATCCATAGGATATCCTGAGGCTTATAGGAGTTGCTGTGGCAGCTCTTGGCACAGAGCATGGCTGTATGCTCTTTCTGCCAAATCCTGAATTTTTAGTAAAAGACTCCAAGGCCTGAATGAATTCAACCCACTGCCCGGCATTTCTCTATTTCTGATAAATCTTTGTCAGATTTGGTTGTGTAAGAAAGCTTCTTTGAAGTCTAGAGGTTTTCATCCAGCTGTGTCCACACTGTTCCTCTCTGCTTTTTTGTCTCTCTCTTACTAGAAAAGAACACTGTGAATTTCCAATTATTTCAACAGAAAGGCAAGTTCTCAAACTAATATATCCCAGGTGAGTTCAATAAAACTTTCCCTTCCTTTCCATTATGATGTAAATAATTACTAATTTACTAGACATTAATTCTGTACTTCTTATAAGCAACATGGAAAACCACTGAAAGAAGGACATTAAGTTTGTGCGAGTCTCAATCTGAAGTCTAAAGTCTGAAGTGACCAGTCACTCCAGTGCTGCAAATTCTTACAAAGAACAGCATGTAATCCAAACCGTTTTGTTTCTAAGTATGAAAACCCAGACATGATGTGTTCAGTATTTAAAGCCTGTTCCACTTAGAACAATGTAAGACTTAGAAGAACATAAGAATAACTTAGTCAGGAAGGAAGTGAACCATTACATACAATGCTCACCCCTGAATTTGAGAAAAATGAAAATTCAGTGCAGCAAGTTCATATAATACATTTATGTCAAAGAGATATGAGTTCAAATACTCAATGTGGGAGTCTAGTGAGTTACTTATTAACTAATATATCTCAGGCACTTGATGTATATGTTAGGGAGCTACCTCACTTTTAGAGTTGATTAAATGAACTGAAATATAAACTCGCATCATTACAAACTGTCTACATTATAGAAAAACTTCCATCGATAAGTAGAAACTAATATGGCAAACAATTAGAAGCTATATTTATTCATAGTAAAAAATAAAAGAAATAAAGTGACTATACACCAAAAAAAGAACAACCTATTAAGAAGATATAAAAATTGTGAATATATATTCAATGAAAGTTATATCCAATTTTAGATGCAGATATAATAATAGTTGTCTTCTAAAGCTCCCTCTTATCAGTAGATAGATTGTACAATTTACAAAAGGTCTGTAGAGGGCAAAAAGCCTTTGCACACAAATAAACACTGGAGAACTCAGGAAAGTTAAACACACAGCTTTCCTCTTCTGTGGAATGAGGTGCACAGCTGCTCTTCCTGGAACACTAGGAATGCTGTGGTTTTACAACCTGGTGATCCTTTGCTTTCTGATGAGACAATCTCTGCCATATCTCCTAGAATTTGTTTTTGCTTATCCCAAACCTTTCCCTCTAAAATATTGAACATTGCTTTTAGACCATAAACCCACTCTTATGAGTGATGTCACTTGTGTTTTACAATACCCTAAGTGACTCCTATGTTATCTAAGGGCCAGGCCAATCCTGACACCCATAGGCATTGTGTTTACCTCAGTCAAACTCACTAGACCCTAAATCATGGACACTATCTCTGAGTCAACAGTACCTATTCTTGTGAAAGGAGTAGATGCACTTTGTAAGGAATCTCAATACAAATGTGTCTTAAATTTTTGTGCACTTGGGACTGAGTTAATTGTTATCTGACTACTTTTCTCAAATTTGTGCTGTGCTTAAATATGGCTAAGTAAAATGATCTGGGCCAGACTGTAGAAGTCCTGGTTCAGCACTGGTTACATTAAAATTGGGCTGAGCCTAGTTTCATTCTTTCTCTTTGTGGATCGCTTTTTCTGTGCCTGCTGTGAAGCCTGCAGGAAAGTCACCACAGCTGGCTCTGCAATGTGGAGGAGAAGGAGGTAAGAACAGTTTCCTTTAAATAGAAATTAGGGGTTAGGAAACTCAGTCCTCTCACCCAAGGGGCAATGGCTGTAAGTGAGAGAGTGGAAATTAACATGGGTTCTTCTCAGTTCTTTGAGACAAAGTATCTTGTACAACTATTGAGATATTTAAGATCTAAAGGAGCAAAATACTCACAGCAATAGTTTTGCAACTTTTTCAGTATAACCCATGAAAAGACAAGATAAAATCTATGTGAATTATTTTACAAGCTGAAGTAGAGTAAGGTATTGCTTAGAACCTCTCAGGAGGAAAAAAGAAAGAAAGAGTGAGAGAGAAAAAATGAGAGAGACAGAGACAGAGGGAGAAATTTTCAGCCAAACAGGGTGGGCCAAATGAGACTCCAGCTGCTCAGGGTTCCCAGTGGTTACAGACCTCCAATATGTTTAAATTTCTAGAGGTATTAGTCATACATTGTATGGAGGATGTTATCTTCTCCTGATCATCAAATTAATGCCTAAATAAATGCTTAACTTTCATGATAAAAACAAAATTTAAAATTTTGGGGAAATATCTTTGGGAACACCCTTATCTATTTACCACTACAAGGATTTGGCTCTGCTCTTTAAGTTGCTTTCTGAAAGCTCTCAGTTTAATTCTACAACAAATATAACATCTAAAACATGTCAGGCTACTAATTTAGTAAATAATGCAGTTGCTAAAGTGGTAACTCAAAACAATACCTAACTAATAAAGAGCCTATAGAAATTATTGTGCCACTAGATAAAAAACAGGTCAATTATTTGTTTCACATCTATAATTGACAGATTGCATTAGCATGTTTGTATAATAGATAACTATTCAAAATTTTCCCTCTTAAGATTTTTAAAGATACCTCCTGGGTATTACCTGAAATTACATTTAAAAATCCTGTAGATTTTTAAATCTAATAGAGGTGTTTTAAATGCCTTTATAAAGGACAAGGAACATGTATTCTACATACAAATTCCACATGTTTCTCAAAGAATGTACCCATCCCAGATGACCTAGCTCAAAGGTCTAAGCTTGCTATAATCAATCAGCTTCTATTAGATGTTTCTCAGCCATTGAACATTTTAGCTGATGCTGCTATTTATGTAAACTCAGATGGCAGTTTATTAGATGAATTAAGAAGAACCAGACTCTTATAGTCATAGTGGATAGCTTTTGATCCTCAGTTTTCACACCTCACCCAAAAAGAGTATTCTGAAAAAAGGTTAAGGTTCAATATTAACTGAACTCATGTATAAATTAGCAAATAGAGGATAGTGATATCTCTCTGTTCTATATACCCTTTATCTCAAGATTTATAAGTTCATTGGGTATGGTTAAAAATATCTGCAAAATCTGTAACAAAAATTTAGCTTAAAACTTGTAACAAAAGGCTGATAGTTAAACCTATACATAGGTAATTTTAATTTACCATAGCATAAATTATATATATATATATATATATATATATGATTTAACTCTTGTTCAAAAAATTAGGTCTGCTACCTCATAGCATATAAAATGGATCTTTCAAATAACAGCTACAAGGTTTGTTAGCTGATGCGTCATCGGGATAAAAAGACCATATGCCTGGTAGCCATCTTTACTAAGGTCAAAACATTTGTGCCATGTAATTTACCACCGTCCTAATATGACCAGGTGATATAATAACTAAGATAACACTCTTTATTATTTTATTTTATAATTTAATTTAATTTTACATATCAGCCACGGATTCCCTTGTCCTCCCCCCTCCCACCCCCCCCTCGCCTTCCTTCCAACCCACCCCCCATTCCCACCTCCACCAGGGCAAAGACTCCCCTGAGGATTGAGTTCAACTTGGTAGATTTAGTCCAGGCAGGTCCAGTACCCTCCTCCCAGGCTGAGATAAGTGTCCCTGCATAAGCCCCAGCTTCCAAACAGCCAGCTCATGCACTGAGGACAGGACCCGGTCCCACTGCCTAGGTGCCTCCCAAACAGTTCAAGCTAATCAACTGTCTCACTTATCCAGAGGGCCTGATCTAGTTGGGGGCCCCTCAGCCATTGGTTCATAGTTCATGTGTTTCCATTCGTTTGGCTATTTGTCCCTGTGCTTTTTCAATCTTGGTCTCAACAATTCTCGCTCATACAAACCCTCCTCTTTCTCGCCAGTTGGACTCCTGGAGCTCCACCTGGGGCCTGGCCATGGATTTCTGCATCGGGTTCCCACAGTCTTTGGATGCAATTTCTTGCATGACAATTAGGGTGTTTGGCCATCCTATCACCAGAGTAGGTCAGTTTGGACTGTCTCTCGACCATTGCCAGTAGTCTATTGTGGGGGTATCTGTGGATTTCTGTGGATCTCTCTAGCACTTAGCTTCTTCCTATTCTCATGTGGTCTTTATTTATCATGGTCTCTTATTTCTTGTTTTCCCTCTCTGTTCTTGATCCAGCTGGGATCTCCTGCTCCCCTAAGCTCTCTTTCCCTCAAAACTTGCCCTTCACTTCCCCTACTCACGTCCATGGTGTTCATGTAGATCTCATCCATTTCTCTGTCATTGGGTGATCCCTGTGTCTTTCTTAGGGTCCTGTTTTCTAGGTAGCCTCCCTGGAGTTGTGAGTAACAGTCTAGTCATCTTTGTTTTACATCTACTATACTCCTATGAGTGAGTACATACCATGTTTGTCTTTCTGAGTCTGGGGTACCTCACTCAGGATGATATTTTTCTAGATCATGAGGTTTGCAGGTTTGCAAGCAAACTTCACGATGTCATTGTTTTTCTCTTTTGGGTAGTATTCCATTGTGTATATGTACCACATTTTATTTATCCATTCTTCAGTTGAAGGACATCTAGGATGTTTCCAGGTTTTTGGCTATTACAAACAATGCTGATATGAACATAGCTGAGCAAGTGCCCTTGTGGTTTGTTTAAACATTCCTTGGGTATATGCCCAAGAGTGGTATAGCTGGATCTAGGGGGAGATTGATTCCCAATTTTCTAAGAAAGCGCCATATTGATTTCCAAAGTGGTTGTACAAGCTTGCATTCCTACCAAAAGTGGAGGAGAGTTAACCGTGCTCCACATCCTCTCCAGCATAAGCTGTCTTCACTGTTTTTGATCTTAGCCATTCTGACAGGTGTAAGGTGGTATTTCAGAGTCATTTTGATTTGCATTTCCCTGATGATTAGGGATGCTGAGCAATTCCTAAAGTATCTTTAAGCCATTTGAGCTTCCTCTGTTGAGAATTCTCTGTTTAGTTCTATAGCCCATTTCTCTCTTTTTTTTTTTTTTTTTTTTTTTTTTTTTTTTTTTTTTTTTTTTTTTTTTTGGTTTTTCGAGACAGGGTTTCTCTGTGTAGCTTTGCACCTTTCCTGGGACTCACTTGGTAGTCCAGGCTGGCCTCGAACTCACAGAGATCCACCTGCCTCTGCCTCCCGAGTGCTGGGATTAAAGGCATGCGCCACCACCGCCCGGCTCATTTGTGGCTATTGTAAAGGATGATGTATCTCTGATTTCTTTCTCAGCCTGTTTGTCAATTGTATATAGGAGGGCTACTGATTTTTTTGAGTTGATCTTGTATCCTGCTATGTTGCTGAAGGTGTTTACAAGCTTTATCAGTTCCTTTGTGGAATCTTTGGGGTCACTCAAGTATATTGTCATGTCATCTGCAAATAGGGAAAGCTTGACTTCTTCCTTTCCAATTTGTATCTCCTTCATCTCCTTATGTTGTCTTAATGCTCTGGCTAGAACTTCAAGTACTATATTGAATAAGTATGGGGAGAGCGGACAACCTTGCCTTATTCCTGATTTTTGTGGAATTGCTTTGAGTTTTTCTCCATTTAATTTGATGTTGGCTGTTAGTTTGCTGTAAATTATCTTTATTATGTTTAGATATGTTCCCTGTATTCCTGATCTCTCTAGAACCTTTATCATGAAGGGGTGTTGGATTTTTGTCAAATGCCTTTTCAGCATCCAATGAGATGATCATGTGGTTTTTTTTCTTTCAGTTTGTTTATATGGTATATTACATTGACAGACTTTTGTATGCAACCACCCTTGCATCCCTGGGATCAATCCTACTTGATCATGGTGGATAATTGTTTTGATGTGTTCTTGGAGTCTGTTTGCCAGTATTTTATTGAGTATTTTTGCACCAATGTTATGAGGGAGATCGGTCTGTAGTTCTCTTTCTTTGTTGTATCCTTGTTTGGTTTAGGAATCAGGGTAATTGTAGCCTCATAGAAGGAGTTTGGTAATGTTCCTTCTGTTTCTATTGTGTGGAACAATTTAGAGAGTATTGGTATTAACTCTTCTTTGAAGATCTTGTAGAATTCTGCACTGAAACCATATGGTCCTGGGCTTTTTTTGGTTGGGAGACTTTCAATGACTGATTCTATTTCTGTATGGGTTATTGAACTATTTAAATAGTTTATATGGTGTTGTTTTAACTTACGTATGTGATATCTATCCAGAAAGTTATCCATTTCTTTTAGATTTTCCAGTTTTGTGGAGTAGAGGTTTTTGAAGTATGACCTGATGATTCTCTGGATTTCTTCATTGTCTGTTGTTATGTCCCCCTTTTCATTTCTCATTTTGTTAATTTGGATGCTCTCTCTCTCTCTGTCTTTTGGTTAGTTTGGATAAGGGCTTGTCTATCTTGTTGATTTTCTCAAAGAACCAGTTCTTTGTTTCATTAATTTTTGTATTCTCCTCTTTGTTTCTCTTTTATTGATTTTAGCTCTCAATTTGATAATTTCTTGGTGTCTATTCTTCCTGAGAGACTTATCTTCTGCTTGCTCTAGAGCTTTCAGTTGTGCTGGTAAGTCACTAGTGTGAGATTTCTCAAACTTCTTTATGTGGGCATTTAGTGCTATGAATTTCCCTCTTAGCACTGCTTTCATAGTATCCCATAAATTTGGGTATGTTGTGTCTTTATTTTCATTGATCTTTAGGAAGTCTTTAATTTCTTTCTTTATTTTTTCCTTAAACCATTGGTGATTTAGTTGAGCATTATTCAGTTTCCATGAGATCGTAGGCTTTCTGTACTTTCTGTTGTTGTTGAAATCTACCTTTAAACCATAGTAGTCTGATAGAATGCAGAAGGTTACTTCAATTGTTTTGTATCTGTTGAAATTTGCTTTGTGGCCAAGTATGTGGTCAATTTTAGAGAAGGTTCCATGGGGTGCTGAGAAGAAGGTATATTCTTTTTTGTTAGGATGGAATGTTCTGTAGATTAAGTCCATTTGAGTCATAACATCAGTTAAGTCCTTTATTTCTCTGTTAAGTTTCGATTTGGCAGATCTGTCCAGTGGTGAAATTGGGGTGTTGAAGTCTCCTGTGTGGGGTTTTATATGTGGTTTAAACTTTAGTAATGTTTCTTTTACATATGTGGATGCCCTTGTGTTTGGGGCATAAATGTTCAGAACTGAAACTTCATCTTGGTGGATCTTTCCTGGGATGAGTATGTAATGCCCTTCTTGATCTCTTTTGATTGATTTTAGTTTGAAGTCTATTTTGCTGGATATTAGGATGGCTACACCTGCTTGCTTCTTAAGACCATTTGATTGGAAAATCTTTTCCCAGCCTTTTATTCTCAGGTAGTGTCTATCTTTGAATTTGAGGTGTGTTTCTTGTATACAGCAGAAAGATGGGTCCTGCTTTCATATCCATCTGTAAGCCTATGTCTTTTTATAGGTGGATTAAGTCCGTTGATATTAAGGGATATTAATAACCAGTGATTGTTTATTACTGTTATTTTTTTGGTGGTATGGTGTATGTACTTCTCTTCTTTGGGTTTTGCTGCTGTGGCATTATCTTTTGCCTGTGTTTTCGAGGGTATATCTGACTTCTTTAGGTTGGAATTTTCCTTCTAGTGCTTTCTGTAGGGCTTATTTCTATGGATAAGTATTGTTTAAATCTGGCTTTGTCTTGGAATGTCTTGTTCACTCCGTCTATGATGATTGAAAGTTTTGCTGGGTATATTAGTCTAGGCTGGCATCCATGGTCTCTTAGTGTCTGCATTACATTTGTCCAGGTCCTTCTGGTTTTCAAAGTCTCCATTGAAAAATCGGGTGTTATTCTGATGGGTTTGCCTTTATAGGTCACTTGGCCTTTTTCCTTTGCTGCTCTTAATATTCTTTCTTTATTCTGTATATTTAGTTGTTTAATTATTATGTGGTGAGGGGACTTTTTTGGGGGGTCTAGTTTGTTTGGTGTTCTATAGGCTTCTTGTATCTTCATAGTCATTTCCTTCTTTAAGTTGGGAAAGTTTTCTTCTATGATCTTGTTGAATATTTTTTCTGTGCCTTTGAGTTGTTATTCTTCTCCTTCTTCGATCCCTATTATTCATAGGTTTGGTCTTTTCATGGTGTCCCCAATTTCTTGGACATTTTGGTTCATGACTTTGTTGGCTTTAGTGTTCTCTTTGACTGATGAATCTATTTCTTCTACCATATCTTCAATGCCAGAGATCCTGTCTTCCATCTCTTGCATTCTGTTGTTTATACTTGCATCTGAAGTTCCTGTTCATTTACTCAGATTTTCTATTTCCAGCATCCCCTCTGTTTGTGTCTTCTTCATTTTTTCTATTTCCCTTTTCAGTTCTTGGACTATTTCCTTCATCTGTTTCATTGCTTTTTCATGATTTTCTTTCAGGGATTTATTGTTTTCTTCTGCTTTATTTGTTCTTTCCTCTATTTTTTTTATAGAGTTCTTCCCATTTTTTGTTTGTCTTTTCCTCAATTTCATTTTTGATTCCTTCTATATAAGCCTCTACCCTCTTTATGATGTTATTCATAAGGTTTCGTTCTTCTGCTTCTTCCATTTTGTGATATTCAGGTCCAGCTGTTGGAGGAGGGCTAGGTTCTGGTGATACTATATTGCTCTTTATTTTGTTGTATGTACTTCTGCCTGAACATCTGCCCATCTCTTTGTGGAACAAAGTCTCAGGTGGCTCCTGATCTAAAGCATCCAACAAGGACATCTAGAGACTACTGGACAATTGAAACATCTAAAGGCAGATGGTAAATCCATCAAATGGAGACACCCCAAGAGGAAGAGTAAACTGATGAGTTCAGGAAACATCAGGAATCTAACTCATCAAGCTGAGACTTTGGGGAAACAAAGTCTCTATATGACTGATCTAAAAAAAAATAGTGCTATTATATATACCAACTATATTTCATATTAATTTCAGCTTGCCAATATAGAATCCAAATGCCTGTTGTAAAGGGGTATGAAAGGCACACCTGTGATACGAGATAGTATGATATTATTTTGCCAATCTAAGGGTTGTTTTCATCCTATAGAACTGTTTGTCTGGATAAAAGAGAGCATAAAATAATCACAAGAATGGAGATATTTTAGTTGGCCTAATCTAATGGATTAGTCTAAATATAATAATGCACATTTCAGCATTATTAAGTACTTGTTAGAAAGCTCTCACAGTGGGGACTACAGTTACAGAAAGATATTTTCAAAAAGGGAATGCCTGATGTATTGCTTACCAAAGTTGGCATTATTGTACCTAAAACAATGCTATATATTGCCAATGGTCAAGAAACTGACCTCTGGTTTCATTTGATACATGGCAGTCAGCAAGAACAACCTTTTTGTATCAAAGGAAACCCATCTATTCCTGGGCTGTTAAAAAATGTGCCATAGGAGTCAGTCATAAGAATTATGTACAATTAAAAGGGGGTAATATAGAATCCACTGACACCTATATTCATAAGGCTTCCCCGATATTCTTGCCAGTGGTATATTTTTATCACAGTGGTATATATTTATTCTTCTAATGTACTTTATGTCCACCCTTATTGCAAATCTACTTCCAGTCATGTTCTTCTCTCTTGTAAACAACTGCCTTTTGGATAGACCTTTAAAAAATACTACTTCTACTGCCCTTCCCATGGTTATATAGGGTTATGTGCAATAGGATGTGTTACACCCATTTTACCCAGTGTATCCCTGCAAAGATCAATAGAATTAGGAGAGCTCTCCCTGAAAACTGTAATGAGTCTTTACATCTATTAGATCCTGTAATGGTTGCACCCACTTCTACTCTTTTATTGCCTATTCTAGGATTAGTTACTGGAATACAAAGAGAAATATTTAAAATGGCCTGTATGGTTAGTAAAACTACTAAAATTACAGCAAAAATATTAATGAAAATCAACAAAGATATGTATGAACTGAGGACCACAGTTTTACAAAATAGGGCTACTGTAGATTATTTGTTGCTCACACATAACCTTGGTTGTCAACTATTTCCTGCCATGTGTTGCTTTAATGTGTGTCAGATTTTTCTCAGGCTATTGATGGTCAAATTAATTATTTTTACAAAGAAGTAGATAAACTCTCTCAAGTGACCTTTAAATAGCCCTCATTGCTAAGATCATTTTCTGCTTTATTGGCCTTCTGTTAGCTATTCTTATAATTTTCTTATGCTTGTCTACATTAGTTAGACTATCTATAAAAGCATTCCATTCAACCATGACCTCGATTATGGCCACTGTTTTTCCTTTGAATACTTAGAAATGGGAAGAAGTAAAGGGCATAAAGGCCTTGTGTGTACAGATGAGCACTGGAGAATCCAGTAAAGCTAACCACAGCTTTCCTTTTCAATGACATGAGGTCCAGTAGCTGATTTTCTAAATGTTAGGAATGATGTAGTTTTACACGCTGTTGATCCTTTTCTGTATGATGAGAGAGGCTCTATTCATATCTCCCAGAATTTATGTTTTTACTTATTCCAGACCTTTCCCCCTAAATCTTGAACATTGCTTTTAGACCACAAAACCCATTCTTATGAGTGATGTGCTTTACAACAGCCTAAGTGACTCCTATGTTATCTTAGGGCCAGGCCAATCCTGACACCCATAGGCATTATGTTTACCTCAGTCAAACTCACTAGACCCTAAATCTTGGACACTATCTCTGAGTCAACAGTACCTATTCTTGTGAAAAAAATCCAGATACACTTTGTAAGGAATCTCGATGTAAATGTGTCTTAAATTTTTGTGCACTTGGGACTGAGTTAATTGTTATCTGATTACTTTTCTCAAAATTTGTGCTGTGCTTAAATATGGCTAAAGTAAAATGATCTGGGCCAGACTCTAGAAGTCCTGGTCTAGCACTGGTTACAATAAAATATGGCTTAGCTAAGTTTCATTTTTTCACTACCTGATGTAAAGCTTGCAGGGGAATTACTACAAGAGTCAACAAAGAAATTTCAGAGGTAAACTTTAACAATAAAATAAACTCAAAAGAAATCTCCAGAACATTGTATTCAATGGCTATCGTGTACAAAATCTTCTCAGTAGGTCATAAAATCTGAAAAGTGATAACATTTTAGGTCATAAAGCAAGTATGAACAAAAACAAAGAGGGCAAATAATTTCTTTTATCACATAAATTTTTTTATCTAATAAAACTAGAAATAAATTGGGAGATACATATACACTGAGATTAAGCAATATACTCCTAGATGGTTAATGTGTCCTTGAAGAAATTAGGGAGAAAATGTTTAGGATCTTAGAATCAAATTGAAGTGAAAATACAACCTATCAGGATACTTGGCCTAGAGGAAAGGCAGTGCTAAAAGCTTATAGCTATGACTATTTATGTTTAAAATTAGAATTCATATAACTTGATATACTTCAAGGTTTTAGAAAAACAAGAACAAACCAATCCACCAAATCACTAGATGTTAAGAAATAATCTGAGCCGGGAGTTGGTGGCGCACACCTTTAATCCCAGCACTCGGGAGGCAGAGCCAGGTGGATCTCTGTGAGTTCGAGGCCAGCCTGGGCTACCAAGTGAGTCCCAGGAAAGGCGCAAAGCTACACAGAGAAACACTGTCTCGAAAAATCAAAAAAAAAAAAAAAAAAAAAAAAAAAAAAGAAATAATCTGGTTGGTGGTGGTGCAAGCTGTTAGTCCTAGCACTTAGGAGGCAGAGGCAGGCGGAAATCTGAGTTCGAGCCCAGTCTGGGCTACAGAGTGAGTTCCAGCACAGCAAGGGCCACACAGAGAAAGCCTGTCTTGAAAACATAAAACCAAAGCCAAAAACATAAAAGAGAAATAGGAAACATCATGGAAGAAAGTTGTGAAATGGAGACTAAAAGAACAATACAAAGAAGCGATGACACACGGTTCATTTAGGTGATAAATAAGATTAATAAACATTTGACATACTTAACCAACAAAAAAAAAAAAAGAGGGAATGAAAACTAACAAACTTAGAAATAAAAGAAATGTATTTTAACAGATGTTAACAAAACCCAAGGAACCATTGGGGAACACCTTGAAAACTGTTTTTGGCATCCCTTAGTGATAAATGCCTTGAAGCAACTGTGACTACAAGGAGCACATATCAATGTAACAGCCAAGAGTGACAAGTGTATATCCACCATGGCACAATAGAAATCAATTGTCTAAAATTAGGGAAGAGACTAAGATGTCTACACTTTTCATCTTATTAAAATATACTTTGAAGCTATACCTATAAGGATAAGGCAAAATGAATGAATGAAAGCATTGAAAATAAGGAAGGATGTACCCAACAGGCAGAAAATGTTTAGTTCTAACAAATTAACAGCAGGATACAAAAAAATCAACATGACAATATCAGTAGCTTTTCTACATATCAATAACAGAAGACAAACTAAGAAAGAAATCAGGGAAAAAATCCCATTTACAATAGCCTCAAAACCTACATAGGATACTAGAAGATAGAAAGACTCCCCACTTCCAGGAATCAGCATAATTTACATGGTGAAAAATGGGTGCATCACTGTAAATAACCCACAGAATAAATAGCTACCCAGCTTCTGATGACTTTCTTCACAAAAACCGAAAAAGAAATCCTTAATTCGTATTAACAGAGACAGACAGACAGACAGACAGACAGACAGACAGACAGGAGAGGCAGAGACAGACAGACAGACAGACGGGGGGGGGGGGAGAAGAGAGAGAGAGAGAGAGAGAGAGAGAGAGAGAGAGAGAGAGAGAGAGAGAGAGAGAGAGAGCAAACAACAAAAACAAAACAAAACTGAATTTCTCAAGAAGAAAACACAATACCTGGTCTCAAATTGTATTCAAAGTCATAGTAGTAGTAACAACAAACCTTGGTACTGGCACCTTATTATTAAAGTACACATCTGCCAACCCATACTATTGGATAGAGGATTCAGAAATAGACCCGCATAGCTACAGATACATGATTTTCAATAACAGTTCCAAAAATGTGAATTGGAGATAAGACAGATTCTTCAGTAAACTGGAAAAACTTGATATTCACATGTAGAAGAATAAACTAGGTCCCTATCTTTCACCATGTACAAAAAAATCAACTCAAAATGGATCAAAACTCTTAATGTAAGACCCGAGACTTTGAACATGCTAGAAGGAATCCAAGGAGGAAAGCGGTTTTGATTTGCATTTCCTGGTGATTAAGAAGGTTGAATATTTTTATTCAAGTATTTAACAGCCATTTGTTCTTCTTTATAGAATGGTTTGGTTTATTTGTCCACTTAACAATTACAAGATTTGGGGCAATTAACTATTTGTGTTCTTTAGATTCTAGATATATATTCCCCATCAGATATATAACTAGCAAAGATTTGGTGTTTCCAGTCAGTAAGCTGTTAGTTTGCTTGGTTTGTTGGGTCTGGAGGGTCACACAAAAATTGAGAGTGAGGCCACCAAAGGTAGATGAGCAGAGGCAACTTTATTCCATCACAGCAGGGTGCCGGAACGTCTAACTAGTTAGGGCCATGGGCAGGTTAGGTTCTGACACCGTGACCCCAAACGGAGGAAATAATCCCCTTTTAAAGCAAAAGCCACAAGCAGGGGGTTCAGGCATGATATAAAAAGACAGTTTTACAATTTGAGGTTAAGTTTTGGGTGATGTTGCATTCCAGGAATTTACAACAACTTATGGTAACATTTTACAAGTAGTAGTAAAATTTGTGATAACAAGGTGTTTGTACAAGCTTAACAAGGGGTTTATAAAAGCTGGTTTACACAAGTCTAAGGTTACCTTAACACAGCTCTTGAAACAGCTGGGATCTTTTTTTAACTTTTAAACAACTGTCCTTCTCATGACTGCAGAGAATATGGGGCAAGTGTTATATGGCAGAAGTAGGGGAGATGGGAAATGTTTCTGAATTATTGTGGACTCCACAGGTTATTTCTTTTAATTTCTCCCAATCCTAGTTATCAGTTCTTGCTACTATTCCATGAATTACTACAGTCCTTTTCAGAAAGCCCTTGATCATAATGTGCAATTATGGTTAGTCTCAATGTCAATTTTGTTATGCCCATGACACAAGTCCCCCAACAAGACCACCAAAGAGCTGACTTTTAATGCAAAAACAAAAGGTTTCTTTATTCAAGTCCAGGCAGAGACTTCATCCAATATTCAATATGTAGTGAGTGAAGGAGGAAGCCCCAAGCACTTAGTACAGGGAGTTTATATAGTAAAAAAGGTTACAAGCAGTGTGTTACATATCTTAGTGTCCTAGGATGGATTGGATGAAGAAGCTAGGGGTGAGGTAGTTCTTTGAAGTTATTGGCTGAACTATAAGTGTGAACTTACTAATGGCTGACAGGATGTCTGCAGAAAGCACCAGGATGCTGACAGGATGCAGGGCATCTATAGAGACATAAATTTTTTACTCCTTATGTCCTGTTTTGCTGGGTCCAGGATATATACATTTAGATTTATTGTTCCAACCCATTTCCACATGAGTTCTGTCACCGGTCAGTTCTGAGTTCAGCCACTGGTCAACAGATACCTGAAGATGGGGGGCACTTCTCAAGAGCTACTGATTTTTTCCCCTTCAAGTTTGTCCCCAGTTAGAATCACCTATGTAGGAAGTCTCACCTGAAGATGTCCTGATGGTTTTAATTGGTGCAAGAAGACCCTCCCATCATGAGCATTGTGGGCATTGTGTGCAATGCCTTCTGGTAACATATTGAATAGAAAAAAAGTGGTGTGGAAAAAGGAGAATTACTCACCTTTGATTGAGGGACTTTGCCTCTTGTCATAGAGGTGATTTACCCTGTGGTTATGGCTGATTCCTTCACTGACATTCAAAGAGCATTTCCAGGCTTCCATCATGGACTCTCTGAAAATCCTGCCTGTGTGGGTTCTGGTTGATGCACTTTATACCATCACAGTCCACACAGGGAGAAGTGGGATAGTATGAAAGGGCAAAAAGCCCAAGTAGCCAAAAGAACTCCTTTGTAGGCTTCTGGAACTGACATGCCCATAATATAAGCTCATGCCCATAATATAAGAGGAACAGAAGGTAAGGGAATAGGGAAAGGGAGGGAGCGAAGAGGATGAAGATGAGTGTTACTTCACAAAATGTTTGTACCTGCTTTATGTAAATACTGTCTTCAATCACTTATAATTGATGGCTTGGGAGGCATTTAACGTTGGTTTCCTGACTTCCAGGCTGAAAAGAATATACTCTGCAGGCAAGTGCATAGTTACAATTTGCTAGCTCTGAAATCAGACAGCTTGTCATGTGTTGCTGTGATGAGAAAATAACAGGTAATCTCACCAATTAAATACAGTTTTGTTCTTCTCAGCTCTTACCCTGAGCTTTGTGTCATGTGGAAGAGAAATAACGGAAGACAGTTGAGAAAAAAAAAAACAGTTTTTATTGAAGTAGGAAAAAAACAGGTAGGACAGGAGAAGAAAGCAAAAATATTCTGGTATTAGAGAGATTTGGTCTTAAACATATATAAATATATACAACTTTATCTCTGAGAAATCCCAAAACATTTATAAGAGTTGGGGTGAATAAGAAAAAAGTATTTGCAGAAGTGTTTCTTTAAACTACAAGTCAGGATCTCAGTCATGTTTTATGATGAAAGTTTGAGTTGGGGGGCAGAGTAGAAAATGACCCTTTACAGAGCCAGAAACACCTGAGGCTCCACTCAAGCCTGCCTGGGGCAATGCGGGACACACAGCTGGGATGAAGTTACCACCTTTACTCAAAGTCAAGGGTGCATCAAAAGACTACAGTCTCTGTACAACAGACAGTTTTGCTGACTGAAGAATTCATTGCTGTTGTCTCTGCCATCTTAGTACTTGGAGATATAGAGGCAGCCTGGTTCCCCAACCTGTGTTCTCAACACAAGTGAAGAGAGCAGCGTGCGAACTTCTGAGAAGTGTGATCTAACAAAAGACCTTTTCTCACTGTGGCTTCTTCAGATGCTTGTGCAGAGCATGTGATGAAACAAACGTTTTTGCTGTGTTATTCCTGATGTATGGGAGAAAACAAAAGCAAAAGCCCTAAGAGCTTGGGGCACTGGAGCTCCAGCTGCTTCTCCTTGGAACTCGGGTGTTGCATCAGAACACAGCTCCGATATTGAGTTGGGGGAAATAAGGGTGGAAAGGGCTGCCAGCTGGCCCGAGAGACCTGAGTTGAGGCCAGATATCACAGGAGGACAAGTCCCCAGTCCACCTAGCTTGACTCAAGCATTACCATACTCCAGCTTGTAAAATAATTGACAGTGATCTCCCTTCTCACGGATTTTTTTACATTAGCTACTATGTATTTATTTCAATTATCAACATCTATGCTTCCTTCTTTGGAAAACTAAGGATTAAGGGGAAGCCTTTAATTCCAGCACTTAAGAGGCAAATACAGATGAATCTCTATGAGTTTCAGACCAGTCTGATCTATGGTGTGAATTCCATGAGAGCCAGACAGAGAAACCTTGTCTCAATCAAAAACCAGAGTAAAACAAAAAATAAATAAATAAATAACAACAACAAAAGAAAACAGAAAGTAAATTTAAACTCTACAGTTACTTGAAGAAGTTGCAGAGCTGGAGCCCTGAATCTTTTGTTCCTCTGGATCTTAACAAACATCTTAGTAATTATATAGAATGTTTTGTCTCAGAGGACTGAGAAGAACCCATGCTTATTTTACTCCCTCTTACAGTCATCCTTAAGTAAGAGTACTAAACCCCTACCCCCTGATTCTGTTTAAAGAAAGATTTTCTTACTTTCTCAGAGGGTCAAGCCTCACATTGGGCACCAGTTTTGGGAGTGTGAAAACACCACAGCCAGCAGAGTGTAGATCCACTTGAGGCAAAAAGAAAGATAGCTCCATCACAACTCAGTA
Organism: Peromyscus maniculatus bairdii; assembly: GCF_049852395.1. NCBI lineage: Eukaryota > Metazoa > Chordata > Mammalia > Rodentia > Cricetidae > Peromyscus > Peromyscus maniculatus. Next base: position 40,887,488 of record NC_134853.1, read on the forward strand.
GCCTGTGTTGGTTCAAAATTTGAGACCCTGACACTAGGCAGTTTGTTTTAGAAGTATTTGAGTACAGCACAATTTGGAAAAAAAGTTTCCTGCTGATAATTAACTCAATCTTATATATACAACAAAGCTTAAGATATGATTACATTGAAATTCTTGTAAGTACAATTGACATCTTCCATAAAGATAGGTTCTATAGATTAACCGAGAAAGCAGACTTCAGTAAACAGCTCATGATAAGGGTCTGAAAGAACAGCACTACAGTTTAACTAAGATAAACATAAGAGTTTAGCGAACTAGGTGTGGTCTGGCCATCTGAGAGAATAGCACTACAGATTAACTGAGATAAACATAAGAGTTTAGGAATCCAGGTGTAGTCTGGCCATAGATATAGCAGAGATGTCACCAGGCTATTAACCACACTCATCCCTAGTCTTCTTGGTAGAAAACAGACTATAACATCTGTTTCCTTGAAGAGACAACACTGTGTGTTTAAAATTCCTGGTTTTTCAAGTGCTTATTGGTAAGCACAAGGACTTTTATGCCCCATATACATAAGATGGCCCCTGTTTATTAGTTTAAGTTGTAAAAGTTGATTACATGAGAAATCTAAGGCAAATCATATTAGTTGTTAAAACCTTAAAGGTTGTCTCTTAAAGACAGGTTAAATAAACAGTTTAAGTATACAGTTTGGTAGCAATCTTGAGCAGTAAGTAACCTCAGTATGTATTATAAATTCTGGCTGTAAGGACCAGTTAAAGTTCCAGTGTCCTAGAATGTAAGAGATATTTTCAGAATACTGTGTGTCAACACACAATACCCTTGAGGGATTAATAGTCCAAAGATGAGGTGGGATGTAAACAATTTAATGTGATTTAAGATAGAATAGCAGACATACTTTGGGATAAACACTAAGTTGATTTGTGGTACCCAGTTAAGGAATGTTTTATTCCTGTTCCTGTTACATGAAATGCTGAGTAAAATGCTATGTTTCAGGCCAAGTGTTTGGAAAGCTACTTGACTTCATTTAGCCAGGGGCTTCCAGCAAGAGGGAAGTGCACTTGCTAGTCAGACAAAGCATCTCATCAGGGCCAACAGCCAGGTGACTCACAATCATAGGCCATCAAAAGGTACTAGGAACTGGATGCCAAGGAAAAAGCAGTTCCATTGATTTCATCTAAATTATGGCTTTAAAATACTCTTGATGGAAGAGATGGCTCAGACATTAAAGGCTGGGCTCACAATCAAAAATATAAAATATTCTTGAAAGGGTTTGAAATGTCCTTGGATCATCATAGCCTAGACCATCATTACTGTCTTGTCAAATATGCTTCTAGGAGTGAAGTGTGTGCTCTAGAATATGGTCTCATCTCTTCAGACCTATTCATCAGGAAAGTGGGCAGCTAGCTGCTGACCCTGGCTGGAACTTAACAATGTTCTAAGGCTCCACTCACATCATATGGTCCCATTCACTGAAGAGTACTCATTCTGCCTTCTGAATCCCACCAAATTTGGGGATAGTAACCACAATGGCATTTTTAAAAATATATCATGGTGCCAGGAGTTATGGGACAAGAAGAGAAACTCACTAAAAGGAAACTCACTTGGAGCATCATCAAAAGGTCCAGCTTCTCCCAGATGCCTTCTCTTTATAGCAAATGTTAAGACCCTCCACACTCCATGAATGTGCTCTTGACCACAACTTGATCAATTTATGGTAATGACAAAAATTGCATATTCACTACACATTATAGTTGAGTCATGCTATTTTAGAGTTCCTTTGATCAAGTAAAGTACAAAGTAAATACTATAAGAGGTTTTCAGAAGAAAAACTTTCTTCATGGCTAAGGACTTCATGAGGAAATACAGTAATGCTTACCAGAACTGGAATATGCTCAGTGGTAGGCCTTTGTCTTATTTGCCTGTGGCCCTGCATTTGAGTCCTACTATCAAAATAAATAAAGCAACTATAAATTACAGGATTGTGGTTATAATTATTGTTAGGGTAAGGGTAGGAATTATGATCAGTACTAGGGTACAAACTAGTCTATATATGATTTAATTGCCTGCTCCATGCTGGAATGTTGAATGGTTTGATCTTGTAAAGGTCTTTTGTAGACAGCCACTGACTCTTGCAATCTTACTTTTATTCCAAAACGTCTGTAAGCCTTTGATGAATGGGTTTGTAAATGCCTCACTTGTGGCTGAGCACTCCTTAGACACTTTCTGAAAATCAATTGTCAATGTATGTGCTATTATCCACTGAACAAAGAAACTTCTCTGATGAAGCCTGAAAATTACATTAATCTGTGGACACACGCCCTGTGGCTAAAGTACGTGGTGTCTTTAGGAAGAGTCTTCCAATAAGGTTTTGGTGTGAAACCAAGAACAGTGGAAACAGCCTGTATTTATTTTGGAGCTCTACAAGATACCTGCAACATGTAACTTGAGGGAAGGTATCATACACCTGGCATTGAGATTTTTATTGGCAATCAGTAGTTTCTGAGAGGAGTATTTTCCCCTGTTCAGGATAACTACAACTAAAATTTTTATGTGAATATAAATTGTGGTTTTTATTTTCAGTATATATTGTTTTTCCATAGTATTTCTTTTTTATTTAATACCTCCTTGATGTCTTGTATTGACTTTCTCATTTCATCACTTGCTTGTGTTCTTTGATAATTCATGTAAAAGTTTTCTTTGAATTCTTTGAACAGCTTATAAGCGTTCTTTAGAATTATTTGTCTGGGATTTAAACTAATACACTTTTATTGTAGGGCACTATTTGGTCTTAGTGAATTTGGAAGATGCTGTATTACCTTTATTTTTCAAGTTACTTGTATTTCTGCATTGATAATTTTACATCTCAGTTTTTGGTTTGATTTATTCTTTTGAGCTTCATAGTTGTGCATGCCTTCAATCTCAGCACTTATGGAAGTAGGGGAAGGTGGAGCTCTGTGAGTTCAAGACCAGCCTCATCTGCATAGTGAGTTCCAGGCCAACCAAAGTTCCAGGCTACATAGTGAGACCCTATCTCAAAAAAAAAAAAAACAAAAATAAGATCCTGCCCTGGACTTCCCTTCAGGACCAGAGGTGAGTGTCCTGGCTTAGCCCAGACCCCATCCCATGGGTACTAGCCACTCCGAGGAAGACCTGCCCAACTTGGCCCCAGGTTCTGGCCACCGGGCAGGTTCCCTTCTAGCCCCACCAAGAAGGATCCCCTTCTCCAAGACCCCCAGCAGACCCTGCAATCTCCATGCCCTGCCCCCACATCCATCACCCGAGACCCCAGCCACTTCCTGAGACTTAGAGACTGGCCCCCAGCTCCCATCCTGCCCTGGACTTCCCATTTGGACAAGAGAGCTCCCATCTGGACAAGAGAGAGAGACTTCCTGAATCTGTCAGCTCTGTCTGAACCAAGTGCGCTGATAAGCCCAAGAATGAAGCACAAGGAGATGGGCAGACATCAAGGCAGAAGTACATACAACAAAATAAAGAGAAATACAGCATCACCACAACCTAGCTCACCACCAACATCTAGACCTGAACATCAAAAATTGGAAGAAGAAAACATCCTTATGACTAACATCATGAAGAAGGTAGAGGCTTGTGTAGAGGAAAAAACAAAAAAACAAAAAAAAATAAAAGGAAGAATGCTATAAACAACTAGAGGAAAGGGCAAACAAATTAGAAGAAGACAATAAAGCCCTGGAAGAAAACAATAAATTACTGAAAGAAAATCATGAAAAAGCAATGAAACAAATAAAGGAAACAGTCCAAGACCTGAAAAGGGAAATAGAAAAAATGAAGAAGACACAAACAGAGGGAATGCTGGAAATAGAAAATCTGAGTAAACGAACAGGAACTTCAGATGCAAGTATAACCAACAGAATGCAAGAGATGGAAGAGAGGATCTCTGGCATTGAAGATATGGTAGAAGAAATAGATTCATCAGTCAAAGAATACACTAAAGCCAACACAGTCATGAATCAAAATGTCCAAGAAATTGGGGACACCATGAAAAGACCAAACCTATGAATAATAGGGATAGAAGAAGGAGAAGAATACCAACTCAAAGGCACAGAATATATATTCAACAAGATCATAGAAGAAAACTTTCCCAACTTAAAGAAGGAAATGCCTATGAAGATACAAGAAGCCTATAGAACACCAAACAAACTAGACCCCCAAAAAAGTCCCCTCACCACATAATAATTAAACAACTAAATGTACAGAATAAAGAAAGAATATTAAGAGCAGCAAAGGAAAAAGGCCAAGTGACCTATAAAGGCAAACCCATCAGAATAACACCCGGTTTCTCAATGGAGACTTTGAAAGCCAGAAGGACCTGGACAAATGTAATGCAGACACTAAGAGACCATGGATGTCAGCCCAGACTAATATACCCAGTAAAACTTTCAATAATCACAGACAGAATGAACAAGACATTCCAAGAAAAAGCCATATTTAAACAATATTTATCTACAAACCCAGCCCTACAGAAAGTACTAGAAGGAAAATTCCAACCTAAGGAAGTCAGATACACCCTCTAAAACACAGGTAATAGATAATGCCACAGCAGCAAACCCCAAAGAAGAGAAGTACACACACACTACCACCAAAAATAACAGGGATGAACAATCACTGGTCATTAATATCTCTTAATATCAATGAACTTAATTCACCTATAAAAAGACATAGGCTTAGAGAATGGATATGAAAGCAGGTCCCATCTTTCTGCTGCATACAAGAAACACATCTCAAATTCAAAGACAGACACTACCTAAGAATAAAAGGCTGGGAAAAGACTTTCCAATCAAATGGTCTTAAGAAACAAGCAGGTGTAGCCATCCTGATATCCAACAAAATAGACTTCAAACTAAAATCAATCAAAAGAGATCAAGAAGGGCATTACATATTTATCACAGGAAAGATCCACCAAGATGAAGTTTTAGGTCTGAACATTTATGCCCCCAACACAAGGGCATCCACATATGTAAAAGAAACATTACTAAAGCTTTAACCACATATAAAACCCCACACATTAACAGTGGGAGATCTCAACACCCCACTTTCACCACTGGACAGATCTCCCAAATCGAAAATTAACAGAAAAATAAAGGACCTAACTGATGTCATGACCCAAATGGACCTAATAGATATCTACAGAACATTCCATCCTAACAAAAAAGAATATACCTTCTTCTCAGCACCCCATGGAACTTTCTCTAAAATTGACCACATACATGGCCACAAAGCAAATTTCAACAGATACAAAACAATTGGAATAACCTCCTGTGTTCTATCAGACCACCATGGTTTAAAGTTAGATTTCAACAACAACAAAAACTACAGAAAACCTACAATCTCATGGAAACTAAATAATGCTCAACTGAATCACCAATGGGTTAAGGAAGAAATAAAGAAAGAAATTAAAGACTTTCTAGAGATCAACAAAAATGAAGACACCACATACCCAAACTTATGGGACACTATGAAAGCAGTGCTAAATGCCCTAAATAAAGAAGTTGGAGAAATCTCACACTAGTGACTTAACAGCACAACTTAAAGCTCTAGAACAAGAAGAAGCAAAATCTCCCAGGAAGAATAGACATCAGGAATTTATCAAAGCGAGAGATGAAATCAATAAAATAGAAACTAAGAGAACAATACAAAAAAAATTAATGAAACAAAGGGTTGGTTCTTTGAGAAAATCAACAAGATAGACAAGCCCTTATCTAAACTAACCAAATAACAGAGAGAGAAAATCCAAATCAACAAAATCAGAAATGAAAAGGGGGACATAACAACAGACATTGAGGAAATCGAGAGAATCATCAGGTCATATTTCAAGAACCTCTACTCCACAAAACTGGAAATCCTAACGGAAGTGGACAATTTTCTGGATAGTTACCACATACCTAAGTTAAATCAAGACCAGATAAACTATTTAAATAGTCCAATAACCCCTAAGGAAATAGAAACATTCATTAAAAGTCTCCCAACCAAAAAAAGCCCAGGACCATATGGTTTCAGTGCAGAATTCTTCCAGATCTTCAAAGAGGAGTTAATACCAATACTCTCTAAATTGTTCCACACAATAGAAACAAAGGGAACATTACCAAACTCCTTCTATGAGGCTACAATTACCCTGATTCCTAAACCAAACAAGGATACAACAAAGAAAGAGAACTACAGACCGATCTCCCTCATGAACATTGGTGCAAAAATACTTAATAAAATACTGGCAAACAGAATTCAAGAACACATCAAAACAATTATCCACCATGATCAAGTAGGATTGATCCCAGGGTTGCAAGGGTGGTTCAATATACGAAAGTCCGTCAATGTAATACACCATGTAAACAAACTCAAAGAAAAAAAACCACATGATCATCTCACTAGATGCAGAAAACGCATTTGACAAAATCCAACACCCCTTCATGATAAAAGTCTTGGAGCGATCAGGAATACAGGGAACATACCTAAACATCAAAGCGAGAGATGAAATCAATAAAATAGAAACTAAGAGAACAACACAAAAAAAAAATAATGAAACAAAGGGTTGGTTCTTTGAGAAAATAACAAGATAGACAAGCCCTTATCGAAACTAACCAAAAGACAGAGAGAGAAAATCCAAATCAACAAAATCAGAAATGAAAAGGGGGACATAACAACAGACATTGAGGAAATCGAGAGAATCATCAGGTCATATTTCAAGAACCTCTACTCCACAAAACTGGAAATCCTAAAGGAAGTGGACAATTTATTAAAGGCAATTTACAACAAGCCAACAGCCAACATCAAATTAAATGGAGAAAAACTCAAAGCAATTCCACTAACATCAGGAACAAGGCAAGGCTGTCTGCTCTCCCCATACTTATTTAATATAGTACTTGAAGTTCTAGCTAGAGCACTAAGACAACATAAGGAGATTAAGGGGATACAAATTGAAAAGGAAGAAATCAAGCTTTCCCTATTTGCAGATGACATGATAGTATACTTGAGTGACCCCAAAGATTCCACAAAGAAACTGATAAAGCTTATAAACACCTTCAGCAACATAGCAGGATACAAGATCAACTCAAAAAAAATCAGTAGCCCTCCTATATACAATTGACAAACAGGCTGAGAAGGAAATCAGAGATACATCACCCTTTACAATAGCCAGAAATGACATAAAATACCTTGTGGTAACACTAACCAAGCAAGTGAAGGACCTATATGACAAGAACTTTAAGTCCCTGAAAAAAGAAATTGAAGAAGATGTCAGAAAATGGAAAGATCTCCCATGCTCATGCATAGGCAGGACCAACATAGTAAAAATGGCAATCTTACCAAAAGCAATCTACAGATTCAATGCAATCCCAATCAAAATACCAACACAATTCTTCACAGACTTGGAAAGAACAATACTCAACTTCATAAGGAAAAAAAAAAAAACTCAGGATAGCCAAAAGAATTCTGTACAATAAAACAACCTCTGGAGGCATCACGATCCCTGATTTCAAGCTCTACTATAGAGCTACAGTCATAAAAACAGCTTGGTATTGGCATAAAAACCGACATTTGGACCAATAGAATAGAATTAAAGACCCTGACATTAACCTGCACACCTATGAACATACAATTTTTGAGAAAGAAGCCAAAAGCGTACAATGGAAAAAAGAAAGTATCTTCAACAAATGGTGCTGGCATAACTGGATATCAATGTGTAGAAGGCTGCAAATTGATCCACATTCTGTCATCGTGCACAAAACTTAAGTCCAAGTGGATCAAGGACCTCAACATAAATCCAGTTACTCTGAACCTGATGGAAGAGAAAGTAGGAAGTAGTCTTGAACGCATTGGCATAGGAGATCACTTCCTAAATATAACACCAGTAGCACAGACACTGAGAGAAACAATCAATCAATGGGACCTCTTGAAACTGAGAAGCTTTTGTAGAGCAAAGGATATGATCAACAAGGCAAAGCGACAGCCTACAGAATGGGAAAAGGTCTTCCCCAACCCCACATCTGACAGAGGGCTGATATCCAGAATATATAAGGAACTCAAGAAATTAGACATCAAAACGACCAACAGTCCAATTAAGAAATGGGCTATAGAAATAAACAGAGAATTCTCAACAGAGGAAACTCAAATGGCTGAAAGACATTTAAGGAATTGCTCAGCATCCCTAATCATCAGGGAAATGTAAACCAACACAACTCTGAGTACCACCTTACACCTGTCAGAATGGCTAAGATCAAAAACACTGAAGACACTTTATGCTGGAGAGGATGTGGAACTAGGGGAACTCTCCTTCACTGCTGGTGGGAATGCAAGCTTGTACAACCACGTTGGAAATCAATATGGCGCTTTCTTAGAAAATTGGGAATCAATCTCCCCCTAGATCCAGCTATACCACTCTTGGGCATATACCCAAGAAATGCTCAATCATACCACAAGAGCACTTGCTCAGCTATGTTCATATCAGCATTGTTTGTAATAGCCAAAACCTGGAAACAACCTAGATGCCCTTCAACTGAATAATGGATAAATAAATTGTGACACATATACATGATGAAATACTACTCAGCAGAGAAAAACAATGACATCATGAGGTTTGCAGGCAAGTGGATGGATCTAGAAAAAATCATCCTGAGTGATGAGTAACCCAGACTCAGAAATACAAATATGGTATGTACTCACTCGTAGGAGGATACTAGATGTGGAACAGGATGACTGGACTGCTACTCACATCTCCAGGGAGGCTACCTGGAAAACAGGACCCCAAGAAAGACACGAGGATCGCCCAATGACGGAGAAATGGCTGAGATCTACATGAACAACCTGGACATGAGTGGGAGTAATGAAGGGCGAGGGTAAAGGGAATGAGAGCCTGTGGGAGTGGGAGATCCCAGCTGGATCAAGAACAGAGAGGGAGAACAAGGAATAAGAGATCATGGTAAATGAAGACCATATGAGAAAACGAAGAAACAAAGTGCTAAAGAGGCCCACAGAAATCCACAAAGATACCCCCACAATAGAATGCTGGCAATGGTCGAGAGACAACCGGAACTGACCTACTCTGGTGATGGGATGGCCAAACACCCTAATAGTCATGCCAGAAACCCCATCCAAGGACTGAGGAATCTGGATGCAGAGATCCATGGCTAGGCTCCGGGTAGAGTGCCAGGAGTCTAATTAGCAAGAAAGAGGAGGGTTTGTATGAATGAGAATTGTTGAGACCAAGGTTGGATAAAGCACAGGGACAAAGAGCCAATCGAATGGAAACACATGAACTATGAACCAAAGCCTGAGGGGCCCCCAACTGGATCAGGCCCTCTGAATAGGTGAGACAGTTGAGGTGAGAATAGGTGAGGCTTGATCTGTTTGGGAGGCATCTAGGCAGTGGTACCGGGTCCTGTGCTCATTGCATGAGTTGGCTGTTTGAAACCTGGGACTTATGCAGGGACGCTTGGCTCAGCCTGGAAGGAGGGGACTGGACCTGCCTGGACTGAGTCTACCAGGTCAACCTCAGTCCTGGGGGAGGGAGGCTTTGCCTTGGAGGCGGTGGGAATGGGGGGTGGGCTGTGGGGAAGGTGAGGGGGACAGAAGGGGGGAGAACAAGGGAATCTGTGGCTGATATGTACAACTGAATGGTATTGTAAAATAAAAGGAAAAAAATAAAAATACAACAAATAAACAAAAAATAACTGACTTGTTTTGATTGATTGATTGAAAGCATATTTTTTTCCAGAGAGAGTGCTTGCATTATCCAAGAAGAAAAGGTTGTTGTGTGGGGTTTGTGAGTTGTTTTTTGCAGCTTGACTGGTACCAGACATGATTCTCACTACTCTCATAATAGAATATTTTCTGAAACATTCATCAGGATCAGAGAATAAGTTCATAATGAAAATATAAAAATAGTCTAATAAAAATTGGCTACTCTAAGTCCCTATAGTTTTAGAAGAAAGTGGTCAATGGTATTATATACATTAATATATTGATTTCTTAAGATAGGAGTGGAAAGAAAAAGGAAGAAACAACAAAAATAGCAAATAAAAGTTGGAGTAAGACTAGTAATTAATAGAGTGACAGAGAAAAACTGCACAAAGGAATGTGTATGGAAGGAGGGATGGAGAGCTCATATGATTTGGAAGTGAGACAGGTACTGGTTAGTTTTTGCAACTTGATACACAACTATACTCACTTTGCAAGAGGGCACCTTAATTAAGAAATTTTCTCCATCAGATTGACCTGTGGGCCTGTCTGTGAGGATTTTTGTGTTAATGATTGAATTAGGAAAGCCCAGCCCACTATTGGCAGTGCCATCCCTAGCAGATGGTTCTGGGTTTTATAAGACAGCAAGTTGGGCAAGATTGAAACATGTTTCCGTGCTTGCATAAATATTGGTTTTACCAACAAGAAGTAAACAAGATATAAATAATGCATGTAAACATGATATTTAATCATTCTTTGAAATGATTAAATGCTTGCTTATTAAATACTGATATGGTAAACAGAGACAAGATAAGTTATTTTCAGCATTATTCAAAAGAGTATTTTTTAGTGAACTTCTAACAACTTGTAAATTGTAAATATTTACCTCTATGAAAAAACTATTTAAGACAATAACTTTCACTGTAATTCACACAGTGTATTTAAGCTTTTAGATGCAGGAATCCTTAACATATTACATACTATTTAAAAATTATGGACTGATGGTCTGTAGCTGGAGAGTTTCTCCAGTCCTGTCTGGCCCACGGTCAGGACAAATCTCTCTCACTCGCCAGTCCCGCAGCTGCTTAGACCCAACCAAGTAAACACAGAGACTTTTATTGCTTACAAACTGTATGGCCACAGCAGGCTTCTTGCTATCTAGTTCTTATACCTTAAATTAACCCATATCTATTAGTCTATAAGTTGTCATGTGGCTTGTGGCTTACAGTTATCTTAACATCTTCTCGTGGCAGCTGCTGGCAGTGTCTCTCTGACTCAGCCTTCCACTTCCCACAATTCTCCTCTCTCCTTGTCCTGCCTATACTTCCTGCCCAATTACTGGCCAATCAGTGTTTTATTTATCAACCAATCAGAGCAACACATTTAACATACAGAACATCCCACAGCAATGGTCGAATTCCAAACACCAAGAGCCACAGATATTTAAGTCTTCTGATCACATTACACCATGAATGATTAATTCAACCACTCCAGTAGTTTTTCTCAAAAGCAACAATAAGCTGGGTGGTAGTGGTGCACGCCTTTAATCCCAGCACTCGGGAGGCAGAGCCAGGAGGATCTCTGTGAGTTTGAGGCCACCCTAGTATATGGAGTGAGATCCAAGACAGGCACCAAAACTACAGGGAGAAACCTTGTCTCAAAAAAAAAAAAAAAAAAAAAAAACCACTCCATCTTTACTTCTTTCCTTGGTCACTCCCCTGACACATTCAACCTTCTCCTCTCAGGGGCCAGATAATACATTTGTTTTTCAAATTTCTCATGGGGTTTTTCTATCCCAGAGAGCCAGGAGTTCATGTTTATTCAGTTCTGAACCTAGATATCTCCTTTGAAATATGACATAGAAACATAAATTGGGATTGTAAAATCAAATGTTATGTTGAAGAACTGACTATGCTAACACTTACCAGTGCTCAGAACAACAAAAGGATCTGGAACTTCTTCAGGAGACTAAGGTAAAGTTGATATTCAGTGATTTAGTATGTGGACATGAGTCTAACATATCTTGTTGATTTTTTTAGTACCAGTTGTTCAGCTATATAAAACTACATTATAATAGATAGTGGTTAAGTACCACCTCAAATCCAACCTTGTTTCCTTTCTCCAAGCACCAGACCTTATCATCTGCATTCTTTCCTTGTATGTTTTTAAACCTTTATACTACATTTATAGAGATTCACATGGTTTATACCTTTAATCTTCCTAAATAATTGGCTTCATATTTTGCACATTCTTTCATTAATGACTTATGTATGTATTATATTTTTAAGAATAATGCATGCTCCCTCAACATGTTCACTCAACATCAAACTCAGTGATCATATTCTTTATATAGTTCCCAGATTTAGACTATTACAGATAGTGTGGTAATAATTACATAATTTTTTTATCATTCTTTCTTCCTTTCTGTGTGATTTGACTTTAGGTGATTTTCTTGTAAGAAGCATTTTGTAACTCATATGAAGATCTCCTTTGATTAGTATAATTTACCCATTATAGTGTCATTCAGGATACATATCTGATTTTCCCTGTGTTTAGCTTGATTCCCATTTAACATATATTAAGTCTTCTTTTCTCTCTACTTTTAATTGGCTTGATTAAATCTTCATGTGCACACATGCACATACACAATACCTTTCACATTTAACATGTATACTTAACCATATCTAAATTTATTTTCTCAAATTCTAATGCCAAAACATAGGCAAATATATGCTTTATCTAAAGGACATAGGGACAGACCTACTCCCTGCCTTTAGCACTAGGCAGGATACTGATAATAAATAAAATTTCTGTTGTCTTAAGTTATCAGTTTTTAAATTTATATTTTTGTTAAGTATGCATGTTAAATGTAAAAGTTATTGTGCATATGCATGTGTGCACATGAAGATTTGATTAAGCCAATTTAAAATTATTAGTGTCCCAAGGACTGCAGGAGAATGACTGGGGTATCTGCCTGTGTTGTCACATGGCTTTTTTTCATAGGTCTCTGTGTTTTCATGTAATTAACTTTCCAAAATATTTAATGCTGTTTATCACCCAAATTAAGTCTAAAAAATACTCTTTATACCTAATAGCTATTACACTTTGCTTGGGACTCTAGACATGGGTTGATAAATAATTTAAACAAAGTAAATGCCAGCAAGTTTCTGTTCTGATGTACTCTTCAATTTTCCTGAGTTTCATGGAATTTGAAATAATTTTATTCACTACTAATATGATAGAGATTCTTTTATATGAAAACATGATGCATTTCTCTTTAGTAATGTACACCAGAAACAATACTTCAAATGAAGAGTGTGTATTCTACTATAAACCTGATAGTTTTAATCATTCTTTGCATTATTTTGACAACCATTTAACGAAGTGTAGAAGTATCTATCAAAAGTTAAGTTGAAAGCCAAGCGTGGTGGCACTAACCTTGTAATTCTAGGTTTTTTTTTTTTTTTTTTTTTTTCCCGAGACAGGGTTTCTCTGTGTAGCTTTGTGCCTGTCCTGAATCTTGCTTTGGAGACCAGGCTGGCCTTGAACTCACAGAGATCCGCCTGCCTCTGCCTCCCGAGTGCTGAGATTAAAGGTGTGCGCCACCACAGCCCAGCCTAACATTGTAATTCTAGTTATTTAAATTACTGAGACAGAAGCATCATGAGTTTGAGGCTTCTGTGGACAACTTGTTGAACCTTGTCTCAGTTTTAAATATAAGTAAATACCTGATGACATAACTCACTGGCAGAACGCTTGTGTATCATCTGTGAAGAAAGGTCCAATCTCCAATGTTAAATAAACAGTTTTTATAATCAGTCTACAAATGTAAAATAGGAACATCACTTTGATAGTAAATAGTTCTTTATGATTTATTTCTCATATACAAAATTTAACCCTTACACTTCAAAGAAATACAATTTTTGAGGCTGTTGTGAAATTAATAAACAACAATATAATAAAATATTTGAGACTGTTCTGAATTAATGGATAAATTACAATAAGAGGAGTTTAAGTCTGTGTATTCTTCTGCGAGTCCCCTCTAAACAACCAATAGAATTTACATCACTCTCTGAATGAAAAAACTCAGCTGCTGCTAGCAATGCTACAAACATAATATATCCTTTTCAATAAAGCCTTTTCGCTTCAGATTAGTAAATTTAAATCATATTAATCTTTTACCTGTTTTAGCACCATGGAAGCTTTTAGTTTCAGCTTTCAAAACTGCAGCTTATTTACAGTCATTCATAGGAGAATCCCACTTATAGTAAATATGAGGTTTGCTATGTAGTCATACAATGTACATTGTCAGTCAGAAAAAAAAAACACTCAGTTTGATGCCACATTTAATGCATTTTTACTTTTTTAAATTAAAATCATTGTCTGAAATGTAATAAACATTTATAATTTGACAGAACTCAGTATTCCTTTGTTGGACAGTTTCTGAGTCCTGTTCCCTAAAATAACAGCATCAACAGGAGCACCCGAGTACCCAAAGAACAGTTTAAACAATTGTCAGAGTAAGTTTTGCTAAAATAATGACTTTGTTTCATTTTATTTTACTCTAATCCCAGGTTCTTCAGTGGAATGTACTGAGAAATGTACATTATATGACTCCCAAGTTTTCTTCTACTATCACATTCCCCTCCAAATCTAGGTGCTATAAAGAAAAAAGTAAAACAGACCATGAGTGACTGCTAGAAGTCAGCCTTTCTTTCTGTCAAGGATCTCCTATTATAGTTTCCTGTTGCTGTTGCTGTTTTTGTTTCCACTGTTTTCTAGGCTGAGCAACACATCTATTTTTATGCTCATTTATGATATTTTAAAGTTTAAAATAAAAATTCTTAAATATTTATATGACAAAAGCCAGTGAGATAGGTCAGTAGGTAGGGGCATTTGCCTGACAACTGAGTTTGATCTGGAGAACACACATAGAAGAAGACAACCAACCACTACAAGCTTTCCTCTGACATAAACCGTGGCATACATGTTCACACACACAACACACACACACACACACACACACACACACACACACACACACACAAAAGAAAAAAGAAAGAGATAGATAAATAAATAATAACTCCTCAACCATACGAATGGGAATTTAAATAGTTGGTGAACATTAATTTGTGAACTATATTAAAGACTAGCTTAAATTTGAAAATATTTGAAAAACTTTAAATCTCTTGCAATGGTAATGTAAATACAAATAAACCTGACCGAGTAAGTTTAAGGAATATCCGTGGCACCACGAAAATCAACAGTTTGGGAAGGGTCTCTGGGTAGAGAAGAAAGGCATGCAGGGTATTGAGATTTTGTGTCTCAGGAGGTTGACAGCCAGAGGAACAGAAAAGGAAAGAAAGAAGATCCTGGAATAGTCAAGGGCTCAGGCACGTAGTCTCCACTTGTGCTAAGACTCGGTGTCCTCAGTTCTGGACGATGACAGGAGTATCTCACTACAACATTTGCATGTTCCATCTCTGTGCATTCTTCAGTTTTCCTCCTTTGGTGAAATCTATTTGCAATCTATGTTTAGCATACTGGTTTTAGAAAAATTCAGGAAGGCTGTGTAGCCAAGGTTTTTCACTGCTAGTTGCATTGTGAGACATCAGGAGCCTAACAGAACCAGTCTCCACATCTCATCAGTGTCAGAGCTCATCTGTTTGAGGTTATGTGCTGTGGATATTGCTCTATATATAAATAAAACACTGGTTGGCAAGTGGCCAGGCAGGAAGTAGGTGGGACAAGGAGAGAGGAGAATTCTGGGAAGCGGAAGGCTGAGGGGAGAGACACTGCAGCCACCGCCAGGAGAGGAGCATGTAAAGACGCTGAGAAGCCACCAGCCACGTGGCAAGGTATAGATTTATAAAAATGGGTTAATTTAAGATAAAAGAACAGTTAGCAAGAAGCCTGCCACGGCCATACAGTTTATAAGTGATATAAGCGTCTGAGTGATTATTTTATAAGTGGATTGTGGGACTGCGGGGCTTGGGGAACCTGGAGAGAAGCCCTCCAGCTACAAATGGCGCCCAACGGCTCGAGTTTCCACCTTAAACCTGAGAATATTTAATAACCAATTCTGAACAGAGCCAAAAACAGGTTCCTGCTTCTTGTCTCATACGGGCAGCTAGACAGCGCAAGACGCAGGTTTGAACACTGGCGGGTTCCTGGCGGGTGCGTTTGACCGGCACTATGGCGGGAATGAGGCATCTGCCAGGGGCACATTATGCTATGCGGTAGATTTAGTCTTTACTAGTATTTAAAAAAAAAAAAAAAAAAAAAAGGTTTCTGGGCTACACGCTGCTTTGATAAAAGCTTAGACCCACTATTTCTGAGACTTGATGACTCCCAGAGCTGGCGGAAAACGTACCACTGCCATGTTGGGAACCTGAACTGGGCGGAGCCAGCAGCCACAGCGCTGTTTCAGGCTCAGAAGGATGCAGTTTAAAGCAATAGGCTCGAGGTAATATAAAACATAAGCCACGTAAAGATGGCTACCACACAGAGAATCTGAATTATGTTCTCTTTGATATTTGTAACTGAAAAAAAACATTTGATTACAAAAGCTGTTGAGTTATGCCAAAATGTATATTTTAAAGGTACCTTCACTTCAAAATTTGGATTTAAGGATATGTTGCTTTGGAAAAGAGATTCTACTTTTGTTTCCACAGAAAGCCAGAGGCTGTGGATTTGTTCCAGATTAAGATACATCAGGTTTCACCAGCCAAGACCCCCTGAAAGGCCTCCGGTGACCCCATGGCCCAGACGATCCAACATCCAGAGCGGTTTCAAGGCAACTGGTTCACACAATACAGCCTCACGGACTACCCCATAGGCCTAAAAATTTTCTTTGCATCCCCATAAGATACAGCGCCCCCCTCCAGCAGGAAGTAGTAAGAGATGCTACGCCCAAATTCCCAAATATACCAAGCTGGCTTTAGAGGTGGAATTGGCTCACTCCCCCTCTAAACCCAGACATATTGCTTAAAAAAAAAAAAAAATTGGTTAAGAGATTCTTGTGTCCCAAATCAGAAGAGCCCTCTGGTGTGGAACAGAGAAAAACCAACATTTTTATTTAAAACAGGTTGATTATAAATGTGATCTCTTTCTAAAAAAGAAAAGGGGATATGATATAGATATATAGGAGAATGTGGAGATGATGAGATAAAAGGGTAGATTAATGAACCTGCTTTTAAAGAAAACTTGTTTGAAATGTCTTACATTGGTATAGATTTTAGTTCATGTTTAAAATGTTTTACATTGGTATAAATTTTAGTTTATTGATACAAACTTTAAGTTAATTTTGTTATACTATATATATGTTTCTATTCTTGTTTGAGGTATTATGTTTATGTAACTCATTTAAAATTGTAATGGATAATTAAAAATAGATTAATAATTAGTCATCTATGATAATCATATTTGTAGCCATGTTAGTTAAGTCTTCTAGGTATACATAGATATATTTCAGATAGATAGGTAATCTTCAAACACTTCATAGACCTGGAGAATATGGCATTTAAATAACTTAGAATTCTGTTGACGCGAGACACAATTGCTCCTGGCTGCACCAATTTGATCCCGAGAGAATGTTGGGCTTCTAAGACATTTCCATTGGGAAGTTTGTCTTCTTGGCACAAAATGGCCTACTGGGCAAAGAACTGCCCTTGCCTTGATGGCTGACAGTACAAATGCAATGCTGTCCTTTCTGGACAAGCGGGACACAAGGAAAGCGACCACTGTACTCTGCCAAGACAGGGTAAGATGGTCTTTCAGAAATCCTGCTTCTGAAAATGGTCTGTCAGATACTCTAGGCCTATAGCCAATTTAAATGCACCAACAATGCTGAGAAACATTAGGTGACTCTCCAGGCTGCCAGCTGTCTTGGTCTACTCTTGCAAGATTCCCGAAAGTTGCTTGCATCCATCTACCATTTCTCAGGGACCATTATGTTCCTTCTCAGGTCTTTGATGTGGTTGAAAACTAGATAGTTGTAATTTCCTCAGTTATGATAAAAGATAAGTTAGATATAAAACCTTAAACTCACAAATATAAGATAGATAGGACATCTTCTTTAATATTGTAACTATAATTCTTGCTCGGTAATTGTCTTGTTATATGTAATTTTACCATGTTAAAGTTAAAACCTTCCTTTTTAAAAAAAGAAGAAAAGGGGAAGTGCTGTGGATATTGCTCTATATATAAATAAAACACTGGTTGGCAAGTGGCCAGGCAGGAAGTAGGTGGGACAAGGAGAGAGGAGAATTCTGGGAAGCGGAAGGCTGAGGGGAGAGACACTGCAGCCACCGCCAGGAGAGGAGCATGTAAAGACGCTGAGAAGCCACCAGCCACGTGGCAAGGTATAGATTTATAAAAATGGGTTAATTTAAGATAAAAGAACAGTTAGCAAGAAGCCTGCCACGGCCATACAGTTTATAAGTGATATAAGCGTCTGAGTGATTATTTTATAAGTGGATTGTGGGACTGCGGGGCTTGGGGAACCTGGAGAGAAGCCCTCCAGCTACAGTTATGGTTGAGGCCATGAGCCTGATGGAAACCTTCTACATACATCCAACCATCATGAGCAAGAGGCCTGTAAACAGAGGCCTGCCTGACTGTGTTCTCTCATCAACCTTAAGGTTCTATTGCAGTAACAAAATGATTTCTTAGTGTTTTCCAGGCCCTGGTTTTGATCTTTGGCACTTCTCCCCAAAACACAGAACCTAAAACCATTACTACAAAAGAATTTATCTGACAACAGAAAATACTCTTAGTTGATGTAAGCGTCACATGGACAGAGGTGGCCATTATAGTTTAATGAAGCAAAACAATAAGCTGGGATATATGAAGAAAAACATCATCAACAACATTTGAAAATAACAATGAAGACATTGTAGAATGATTGCATTTATACCTATGGTTATTAAAATACATTGCAATATGGCAAAACATAATCTGGCAGGTGATATGGGAGCAGAGAACATTCTTCAACTTTATTTCTAGTGCGCTAGAACATTGACTTGACATTAACGTACATTTCTCAATTCTGACATAATCTTGAAGTTCTGCCCTGACTCAAACACTTGGGGAAGACAAAGCTTCAGGTCATATTTATTTCACAAATGCCTTAGAGACCCTGCAGTTTTGCCTGCTTTACCATCTCTCACTGCACCTTGTCATCATTGATGTCCGTACTTACAGAAAGACTCCCAGAATGCCTCAGCTGCCTTCCTCCTCATCAGCACTTCATGGTCTGATTCAAGTTTCTCCTTTTCTGAGCCCTTGCCACCTTTCCCAAAGCCAAAGTTGAGAAGTCTGTTTCTGCTCTGCCATTCACTTGACTTTTTAAAATGTGTCTCTTTGCAACAAAGTTTTTCTCTAGTTCTAATTAATCCAAGATCAAAGTATCATGAGAGCATGAAATTGAACTAAGATTCTCATGACCATTTGGAGAGTATACCTCTCATTGGACATGAGAGATGTGGAAGGTTGTGGAAAAAGTCACAGAGCACTTGGAAATTACAATCCAGTTTCCCAGTGATAGTGGAAGACCTCATAAAAGTTAGACTACCCCATGAGTATGTCTTAGGTGAAGTCAATTCTAGAATCATGTTCTTCTCTGGTACTAATAATACAAAGCCTTTTATGGTTGAAATTCTCCAAAAATATTTAGTCGACAAAAATTTATGCAACTGCTGTGTACACTGAATTTGACTAGGCTTTATTGAAAGATGAAGTACAAACAAAAGTCAAGATTCATGGCTGGAGAGCTCTTTATTCAACATGAACATTGACAAAATTCAAAGACTAGCCACCCATCCCACCACAATTCAGAAAGTAATTGCAGAGACAAATTCTTTAATCAAGGTCACAGTGCAAGAAACACAAGATCTGCAAAGTGAGGTGGAAGTCACTGTCCCTTCTCAGAAAAATTGGTACAGGGGGTACAGACAACTCACCCCATAGCACAAAGCTTTTTGAAATTAGAGTTCAGAGTCAAAGTTGATGTTGTTTGTTGTTCCAGTACTTGTTTTATTAAAATGTGATCTAATCCAGCATCTTTCAAATGAGAAAAAAAATCCTTAAGAGACTGAGTGTGTGATTGGAATTACCAAACATAAGCACATCATGTACATTCTTTTCCAAAACAGTAAATAAGACAGATCACAAGAAAGTCAACAATGTTTATGCAAAGCAATAGTTAACAAGTACAGATATAGACCTCTAGAAATGAGTCTTACTTCTACAAATAAATAAATTTTTCACAAAGGACAATTCAGACCTCTTCCTTATGGCATAGATGAAAACCACAGTTCTACTCTCCCACTCATTATTCTAAGAGAGAATGTTCAATAGCTATGCCACAATGAATGAAAATGAGATGGTCACTCTTAGGTGTGGTGGAGAAGATGGTTTTATTGTAGATATGTGGGAGACAACAGCCTGAGGCATCTGGAGGAGTCCAGACTGTACATGGCCAGTAGACTGAACCAGGCTATGAGAAAGGGGAATTAGAGAATGGTGGAGGGTCATCTGGACCAAGAGAGAAGTCACAGACCAAGAGAGGGGCAGCGGAGCAAGTGGCCAAGGAAGTGCATGGGAACTAAGAACACAAAACCAAAATGGCTGAGTTATATAGGGATCAGAGGTTGGGGGAAGGGAAGAGAAGCCCAGCCCCTGGGTTAGAGAGGTTTAGGGTAAGGGGCAGGGTGAGAAGTGCTGAGAGGAGCCACAGGTACTGAGTGATACCTATCCCAGTTATCTTTGGGACCTGACATTTCAGCCTTTTTGTTGATGATAATGGATGACATAATCTCTTCTGTAACTACTTTATCATGAAATTGGTGTATTATTTGGGGGGTATTTCAAGAAAGCTTGAATGTTGCTCAAAGATGGGAAGGGAGAGAGGTGTCTAGGCTGTGGGACATCTGTTTCACTTGTCCAGGTTCTGTGAGAGCACCTTGTGCTAGCCCCTTTAGAGCAATCTGGGATACAGTTTCCAAAGAAACTTCTGGGGCTGGTACATTGCAGGCAGTTTTAGAGCAGTTATAGTATTTCATTGATTGGAAATGTAGAACCTATATAGATTAGGGACAGAAGGTAAAGCTAAAGAGTTTAGGGGAAAATGTTTATCTTGGATGTACACTTGAAACTTCCTAGTAGTTGGGGTAGATGAGGAGTCCTAACACCAAAGGAAGGGAGCAAGGGCCCACCATTAAGAATATGCAGGTAGGGAAACTTAGGCTGTTGTTTAACAAGAGTACTTAGCTTAAATCCCTTTGACCTGTGAGAGGTGGATACAAGCTTCAACTCCCTAAGGCTTGTAAGAGTGTTTTCGTTTATAAAAAGAAATAACAATGTTAGACATATTAGCATTACCACTGTACTGAAATACAAGTTGTAGAAAAAGCAGTGGACTGACACCTTTGAGTCATAGTAAAAGCCTGGGGATCCAAAAAAATGATTTTGGATTAAAAACATTAACACTTTTTCCAGAGGACTAGATATTTAGATTGGACAGAGTTTATATATATTTATATATATAATGATTGAGAATCACTTTTAAGTCTATACTTAAAAGACAACCAAAGGAGATTTAAAATTTTTGCCTTTTTGAATATGATAATAGGAGTTAGTGCTTTACCAGAGCTGTATCAAAACTTACCAGAACTCCATTGATTAATGTTAAAATTGTGAACTTTAGAAGTTTTAATATAAAAATAGTGTAGTGAGAAGGAAAGAAATGTGAAACATTTTTCAATTTTTACATACATTGAATCATTTCCTTAGACCTTTTCTATTTCTCCAATCATTTACCATGAAACACTGGTGGCTTGTTACTGAGAGCAGCCATTGCAAAAGTAAGTTTCTTTGAATAAAGGAATAGTTTTTCTTAAAAAAAAAAACAAAAAACCTATATTGAAATCTGTTTTGTGAGTTTATCTCTCTGTGTGAAATCTACCAGCAAGGTAAACTGTGTCTGTATGTCCCTTTCTCATCTGGAGACCTAGTATCTCTAGAAAAAAGTGAGGTCTGATTTTACATATGAAATAAATTGACCAGACAGCTGCAGCCTTGGAGAAGGAACTGGTTGGCTTGTGCTGTTAACATAAAGTTACAGTTAGCAATCAATTCCATCAGAGATATGAGAAGCATACATTAAAGCAGGAAGTACAATCTAAATGGCCTATGTATCTGTTAAAATGATAGAATTACTGATACCTAGACAGTTGCGCTGGGTTCCTGTGGTCTCAATGGCTTAGGTGGGAAACAGAGGTCATAGGTCTTCAGCTGCTGCACAGGGCAGCATAGGCCTTCTGCTGCCAGATCAAGAAAGTCTGAGAGATTTTTTTCTATGGAGGAGGAACCTAGAAAAACTGACCTACTTTAGTGAGGCAGAGTAGAGCAGTCAACCCAACAGTTCCCACCATATGTGTAGGATCCTGGCAGTGGGTGAGGCATAGGCAGTTTTTTGCCCAATGGTTGGTGTTACAACAATCCAGGTGGAGTCATCGGTGCCCCATCGTTTTCTTTGGAGACCTCAGGGTTGCCACTAGGAGCTGTCATTTCTGTCTATAACAGGAAAATTTTCATTAAATATTTTAAATGCTACATTCAGCAAATCTCTGAATAATCTGAGATCCACTTTCTATTATATATATAATAGAAATATATATATATATATATATATATATATATATACCTAATTTTAAACAAACTTCAATTGTTTTTAGTTACTTATTTTAGATTTAATCTTGAAAACACATAAGGAGGCTAAATAAAGTTTGTCATTGTAAATGAATTACATTTGTACTTATCATGACTCTGAGCATAATTCTGAATCCATTAACAAATTTGATCATTTGAAAGGTGACTGAGTGTTAACTTGCACGTCTTAATTATATTTAACAGTTTATAATAAGTTAGAAGCTATCATAAAATTATGGGTTTTACAGCTTTATCCCTGTTAAGTTTGAGCCTTAAAATTTTGAGTTGAAGATTTAACTGAAGGTCTTTTATCATCAAAACAAAACTTTAAATTATAAATGCAGTCCATAGGGAGTTTGGGAACTTTATTTTTCTGATCCCTTTTTTAGTGCACCAATACAGAATGCCAGTATTTTTTTAAAACTTGGTTTATCCAAATAGTTAAAGTTTAATAAATTTAACAAAGACAAAGAAGCTAGACATATATCTTCAAGCTAGTTACTGCTAACCCAAGTAAACCTTATGAGTTGATAAACCTTATTTATCAAAATACCTTATTCAAACGTATGTTGTTACTTATCTAAAATTTTCTATAAGCCTCATGTTAATCAGTAAGCAAAACATTAGTTAGACATACATCTCTTGTCACTTTCTGTTAACCTGATTACATACTTTATAACCATAGAAATTTATCATTATCCAAAAAATCTATACTAATCCAAAATATTTTGGAGACCTACTATTTTCTCCTTAGTCTAAAAGGGGGACAAAATGATAGGCCAGGGGCTTAGTAAGACTAAGAAATTTAATGATTATTGCATTAGCTGGTTTATATCACCTGGTAATCTTAATCAAGATGGTGAAGAAGTTATATTGCATTACTCTCTACCTTAGCAAAGGTAGCTGCCAGCCACAGGGTTGCTTCCACCCTAATGAGGTCATCAGCTAAGATGGAGGTAAGACACATGGTTGCTATTTAAAATATTTATTTTCCTAAGCAAGAGTTCAATTCATGTTACATACATAGAAAGTAGATCTATTTTTTCCAAATAACAGTTGAATCACATGTATAATATGTTGTGAAAAAATTAAGATTGTCTATGTGTCTTAGTTAAGGTTTTAATTACTATGAAGACACACCAAAACAACAGCAACTTTTATAAAGCAAAAAATTTAATTGGGGCTGGCTTGCAGTTCAGAGGTTTAGTCCATTGTCATCAAGGCAAAAACATGGCAGCATTCAGGCAGACATGGTGCTGGAGAAGTAGCTGGATGTTCTAAATCTGGATCCTCAGGCATCAAGAAAAGAGAGTGACACTGGGCCCAGCTTTAGTTTCTGGAACCTTAAAGCCCACTCCCAGTGACACACTTCCTCCAACAAGGCCAAGCCTACTCCAAAAAAGTCAAACCTCTCATACTGCTATTCCCTATGAGTATATGGGAGCCATTTTCATTCAAACCACTATACTATGTGTAAAAATTTTAACTATAAACATTTTGGTACAAGTTTTAAGCTGACTTTTTGTTACAGAGTTTACAGATTCTTTAACCACACTGGATGAATTTAAAAATCCTGAGATAAAGTATTTTCACGATAGCCTTAAAAGATTTCTTGAAAGCACAGCACAGAGAAATCATAGAGATTTTGAGGAGTAGAATGGAAAGTAGTTACTTTCAGAACTGTAGAGCAAAGCAAGTTTAGACATAAGAGATTTGGGGAGCATGTATTGGTGTGATGGCAGAAGTTGTTATGATTTGCGAAAATTTGAAAATCAAGTATGCCAAATTTTTGGCCAGTTGTATGAGGTCAAGCTATTTGCAGTAACATAGTGAGGCTTTACTGAAATATCTGAGTCTGAGGAAAAGGAGAGAAAAGATTTCAAAATGAACACCATAAGGAGGGTTCCAATAAGCCCAAGAGGGAGCTGAGAGAAAGAGGAGAATGTAGTTTCTGTGAGAGACAAAGATCACAGATAGGAACTTTGCCTGAGAGAAGATTCCACCATCATAGAAGACATGGGGGCATAGAGTAGCTGTGGAACTGCAGCTCCCAGGGGTTACAAGGAAGATCTAGGAAGGAGCTAAGAACCATGAAGGATCCAGTAGGGAAGGAGAGGAGAAAGCAGCTGAAGAGGTGGACTAACTGGGAAAGGCTTTCAGGGAAAGAGAGGATTCCAGCAGCAGACAGGTAAGTGTTAATACAGAACTGCCCATGTGGTGGGTCCCTAGTTCAGTAGCTGGAGAGGGGGCATTTACCAAGTAGGTTGGGAGAAACAGATGATTAGAGCCAGTGGAGGGAAGAAACGACTGAAGAGGCAGACTCTAGAATTTGGAGTCAAATACAGTGCATGGATGAAACCAGCAGAAACATACATGCACACCTTTGGAAATGCTAATCCGCAGCTTGGCTCAGAGAGGCTGAGTCCCTTGGGAGGAAAATCATGTATGTCACTTCTGTGGCTTTGGGACCAGGGGAATGAAAATGCGAACATGGCCCCACCTAGGTATGGATGAGGAGAAGGTTTTATTGTAGATAGGAGGGAGACAACAGCATCTGAAAGAGTCTAGACTAAACATGTCCACCAACTGAACAGGGGCCATAAGAGGAGAGAAGGCTGGGGCAAGCAAATCAAGAGAGGAGACCAAGAAGTCAAGAGTACAAGTAATTAAATGGCTGGGTTATATAGGAAGAAAAGTTGGGGGAAGGGAAGCAAAGCCCAGCCACTAGATTGGAGAGGCTTAGGGTAGGGGATAGAGTGAGAAGTGCTAGGAGAAGCCTTGGGTACTTAATGAGATTTCTCCCAGGTTCTTTTTTTTTTTTTTTTTTTTTTTTGACCTGTCACACAGGACTCTGGGGCTTGACATATAAACTACTCAGAGTTTTTTTGTTTTTTGTTTTTTGTTTTTAATTTTTCGAGACAGGGTTTCTCTGTGTAGCTTTGCGCCTTTCCTAGAACTCACTTGGTAGCCCAGGCTGGCCTCGAACTCACAGAGATCCGCCTGCCTCTTCCTCCCGAGTGCTGGGATTAAAGGCGTGCGCCACCACCGCCCGGCTGTACTCAGAGTTTTAACTAGTTACTGTTTCATCCTCACCATCACTGAGTCCCCAGATCAATGTGACAGACATGGAAGTATATACAAAGCAAAGCAGACACAGCTCTGGAGAGAGTTAGAGCCATATTCTTGGAGGAATATCATTCCGTGCCCACAGCAGCCAACAGCAGCTTGGATCATGGCCTTCCACTTTTTCCGGTGGCAACACAATCAGGGGCAGCAGCAGGTTCTCCATTGGTAGCAGAGATCATAAACATTAGCACGCCCTCTGGTGGCAGCACAGATTATGAACATCAACATGGTCTCTCACAGCAAAATGAACTACAGACATCAGTGTGGTTTGGGGCTGCAGCACAGACCACTGGAACCAACACAACCTCTTGAAGTAGCATGCAACATGGACATCAACATGGTCTCCCACAGCAGCATGGACCATAGACACCAACATGGCCTGTGGAGGCAGCAAGAACCACAGAAGTCCCTTGAGGAGACTCAACCCAGAAAATAAACCACTCTATTTCTGGCATCCTGCTGCTGCTCATTCATAGTGAAAGTGATTGTGCAGTGTTGGAGCCTGTGAAAGAATCAACTGGGTATCTGGGTCGAGGTATGTGGATTGTAGAGACAATGAAGAGGACAGAACAGAGTTGAAAGGACTGCCAGTCAGTGCCAAACAGTGCCTGAGTTTGCTTCACAGCCAGCTTATATACAATCTTGAAGGGCAAAACTAGAACAATGAACAGCACAGGCATTCAACAACTATCTATCCGGTCCTTGAGTCAAGAAGCACATAGTTTCATTTTCTACCTCTGTGTACTTCCAGCTGGCATCAGCAGCCTGCATATAGCTAGATAGTATGTTCCTTCCCACGGGCTTATCAGGACTTTCTCACAGCCCTGTAGCAAGCAAGCTTGAACTCTATTGACTCAGAATAGACTGTAGATTCAAACTGGGAAACTGAGTCAGTTGTGGGCCTCCACAGTGTGGCTCAGGGTGTGTCCAGGGACAGGACCCATGGGAGCTCTAGGCTGCAGCACATCACCCTGCCCTCCTTGCTGTCTGCTTTTCCCTGTACCTCACTGCAACCTGCTGACAGCATCAAGGCCCATGCTCTCCTCCCCAAGCAGTGTGAGCAGCGCAAGCAGCAGCAGCAGCAGCGGCGGCGGCAGCAGCAGGCCTTCATGCCACTGCATGGTTTTGGGTTCAGAGGGTGGCAATCCCAGTGGCCTGAGTACTAGCTCTACTCAGAAATGACATGCTTCTTTGTGCACTGAATCCATACTCCCATTGCCTCCTCTGCTTTGTCACTGGTTACGCCGCTCTCCCTTGCATGTGTCCCTTCCCCATCTTTCTATCTCACGTTCATTTACAAAGGTGGCATTGCAATCTGCTGTTGTGTCACACAGTCTATTATTTTGCCCAAACAGCTTTACATTCAAATATTTATTACAATGAATCATTGATCTGGTTCAAGGTTTCTGAAGTACCATAAATACTGGAATATCACTGATACTCATCTTGGGGATTTCTGAGAATGAGAGAAATTGAAGGCTTCTGCGATAACTTCTCACTTCCCCCACAAGAGAAACAGTCTAGACAGAAAACTATTGAAGGTTGTGGTGTGAGTCCTAATTGGTCTTAACAATAAAAACCTGGAGCCAGATATTGGGGTAAATGCTGAAATATCAGAGAAACAAAGGAGTAAGCCACAGCCATGGCTTACCTCTCCAACTCCTCAGTCTGAAAGGGGGCCAAGCTCCTGTCTCTGCTCCACCTTATCACTTCCTCCCTCAGCTCAGCCATATTAGTTCCTGGTTCCTCCTCCCAAGTGCTGGGATTAAAGGGGTATGCCACCACTGCCTAGCCTCTATAGTTAACTAGTGGTTAGCTCTGCTCTTCTCTCCAGGCAAGTTTTATTTGTTAGAACATAAAGTATCAACACATTTCCCCCTTTTTGCCTAAAATTAAAAAAAGATTATAACTAATATAAGAAAAACTATATACAGTAAGTATAATAACTATATACAATATATATAGGCAGTAAATACATCAACAATGTCTAGTCCATTAACAATTTGCAAATTCAGAAAAAATAATCCATATCTTGGTGAGTACAGAAAGTTGTACCTAACTTACTTTCTTTTCTAACTTGCATTACCAAAACTATCTTTTAATGTCTCTCAACCTTATACACATTACAACTCCTTAGCAAATTTATTTTCTTAATCTTGGAACAAAGAAAATTGTAACTATAACTATAAAATCTTCAACTCCATCAGAGACCTGAGAAGGAAATAATACTACTGGAGTAAGCAGAAAGTGCAAGCAAGTGACTTCCAAAAAAATGTGAGAAACAGAAACAGCTGACTGCCTGGACAGTCACCCAAGGTTCCTCTGCAATGTTGGGGCATCTGTCTTAGGCCTACAGGCCTATACTATCTGAAAGACTTAACTATGAAGCAGGATTTTCCAAAGGGCTGTCCTACCTCATCTTGTCAAAGTTTGGCAGTCTTTTCTTTTGTGTCCTGCTTGTCCATTTGGACAGCATACTATCTCTAATCAAGGCAAGGGCATTTTCTTGCCCAGTGGTTAACACTTGTCACAAAGAAAGTAAACTCCATGTGGAATTTTTTTGATTCCCAACACCTCCTCTGAAGTATATTGGTGCTTCCAGGAGCAGATATGTCTCATTGTCATTAAAACAAATAAACAAAAAACCCCTATGTTATTAAAACATTTTAAGTGTCATATTCACTATATGAATATATATATATATGTATATATATTCACATATTCATAGTCACCTATGAAGTGTTTGAAGACCACCTGTCTACCTAAAATACATCTGTTTAACCTTGTAACTAACATGACTACAAATGTAATTATAATAGGTGAATTACTACTAACCTTTATTTCTTTATTATTCTAAATAGTTTGTAATAATAACTTTCAAGGACTAGCAATTTACATTGCATTGTTAAATGAGATGTATAGTTACAATAGCTTGAGCAAGATTAGAAATGTATGTACAGTATGTTCTAACAAAAATAATCTCAATTTTGTATCAATATTTAAAATCTATAGCAATATAAACTATTTAAAACAAGTAGTTGTTTTTAAAAGTAGATTCAATAATCTATCCTTCTATCATATCATATATATATCCCCCTTTTTTCCTTTCAAAACAGGAACTCTGAATCTAATCTCCTTTGTTCAACTTTTTTCCTGACCATTACCAATAACAACTTGTAACCAACTACCCTAAACAATGACAAATATTTATAACCCAATGAAAGACCAAAACCCACCCACCCACCTCTTGGGAATGTGGTTGTCCTATTCTTAAAATTATTTCCTGCTGTCTTGGGGTGGTGTGACAGCATTTTAGGGAATCCTAAAAAGAAAAATTTGGGTAAATTTTCAAATCCTAGGAGAGGTAGCTGTATCATTTGTTGTCCAGTCTCTGCATAATAGGAAAGTGCAGGGATTGTCTCAAGTCTTGACTAGAGTAATCTGTGGCACTGGATCATCTCAGCTAGTCACCACAAAATTGTCCTGAGCAGTTGCAGTCCAAAGCAAATATCTGGGTGGTATTTGTCAGCTTAGTGGCATTATCATATTGCAGGTGGAATCATCATTGTCGGAGACTTTAAAGGTTGCTGTTAGGCATAGTCATGGTTCACTGCTGAAAACTAAAATGTTTTAAATATCATATTCAGCA
Organism: Peromyscus maniculatus bairdii; assembly: GCF_049852395.1. NCBI lineage: Eukaryota > Metazoa > Chordata > Mammalia > Rodentia > Cricetidae > Peromyscus > Peromyscus maniculatus. Next base: position 40,916,679 of record NC_134853.1, read on the forward strand.
GATCTCAAAAAGGTTAAAGGACCATAATTTGTTATATACATCCACAGTACAACAACTTAATTCCTAGTTACCTGATAGAGACTCTTAAATGAACTCATTTCTTTAATCTATGTATCGCCATGCATGTGTTCTATTTCATCTTGTTCCTTTGGAAGCTCACAGCATCTCCCCTTTGCCCTGACTTTGATTGTATTTCCTGCCTGGCTATAATCTGTCTTGCCATAGGCCAAAGCAGCTTCTTTATTAACCAGTGGTAACAGCACATGTTCACAGCATACAGAAAGACCATCCAACAGCACTTTCCCTTTTCTGTTTAACCTAAAAGGAAGGTTTTCATTTTAACATAGTAAAATTATATATAATGAAATATTTATCAAGCAAGAATTACAGTTACAATGTATATTTGTATTTGGCAAAATTAAAGAAAATGTTTTATCATCTATCCTATTTTTGTGAGTTTAAAGTTTCATATATAATTTATCTTTTATTATAACTAAGTACAGTTAACAATATCTGGTCTTTGTATTTGGCAAAATTAAAGAAAATATTATATCATCTATCCTATATTTGTGAGTCTAAAGTTTCATATCTAATTTACCTTTTATCATAGCCAAGGAAAATTGTAATTATGACTATCTAGTCTTCAACTGCATCAAAGACCCCAGAATGAATTTATCTGAGTAAACAGGAAGTGCATTGTAAGCAACTTCCAAAACTCTAGAAATGACAAAGAGACATCTGGTTGCCTGGACAGTCACTCAAAGTTCTTTTGTAACATTGGGGTATCCATCTTCAGCCTATAGGTCTAGAATATCAAGCAGACTTTTCTGTGAAGCAGAAAATTTGAAGAACTGTCCCACCTATTATGGCAAAGTTCATCAGTCACTTATTCTGTGTCCTGAAAAATGTCTGGCTGTTTCCTCTGTGAAGCAGGAACCCTGAAGGCCTGTCCCACATTGTTTTGGCAAAGTCCAGCAGTCACTTTCCTGTGGGACCTGCATGTCCAGTTTATGACAGTCAAGAAGTCAAGGTAAAAAGCAGTTTCTTGCCTAAATGGCCAATCTTGCCACATTGAAAGCAAAGTTTCTTTAAAGCCCATCATCCTTTTATGGTGTAAATTGGTGCTGCCAGGAGCAGGTGTGTATCATTGTCATAAAATGTCCAAGTTATTAAACCATTTTAAATACCATATTCTGTAGGTCTTTGAAGTGTTTGAAGATTGCCTCTCTATCTGAAATATATCTCTGTATACCTAGAAAACACAACTAACATGACTAAAAGTTTCACTATTATAAATGACTGTTAATCTTTATCTTAATATCTTAAGCAAAAGTATAAATATAAATACATAATTTCAAAATTGACTTTAAATTTGTATCAATAAACCAAAATCCATACCAATGTAAAATATTTAAGTTTGATACTTGTTTTGGGGATTAAAGTAGATTCAATAATCTACTCTTATTCTATCATTTCTACAGCATATATTTCTATATCATATTCCCCTTTCTTCTTTTAAAAAGAGGTTGACTATGATCAACAACCATTTATAACCAAATCCATTTAAATGAAAACAAACATTTATAAGCAATGTTTTGAGAATGTGGCCATAGCTTCCCATACTATTTCCTGCTGATTGGGGGCACTGGTAATCATATGGGGATCCTGAGAAAATTTTGAATTATGGCTAAATCTTGGCTGTAGTAGTCTGTGAGGCTACATCATCTCAGCCAATTGCCTTAAAGCTGTTCTGGATGTTGGATCATCTGGGCCACAGCTCCCATTGGAGACCTCTCAGGGGGTCTTCCTTGATAGAACCATATTAACCTGGAAGGAATCCACAGCTTCTCATCTCCTATGAAACAAAAGAGGGACTTCTTTTCCAAAGCAGCATATCCTTACACCCAAATTTCAAAGTCAAGGTACTTTTAAAATATATATATTGGTTTAACTTAGCAGCCCCCACATTAAATGTCTCTCTGCAGTTAAAAATCCCAAAGACAACATAATCAGCATAATAATATATAGCATCCAGACTCTGTGTGTCTTTTTAATTCTTTACATGGCTTATTTTTATTACTCTATTTCTTAAGGATTTTCTCTACCTCTTTTTTCTCTCTAAAGCCAATGTATATTCTTAAACACACTGTAACCTGTTTAGAGGTTTTTTTTCTATTTGAATCTGTCTCACTGTGTATCTTTAACCCTTTTCTGACCAGGAGAGTTTATAGACTGCTATACTGCATGGCTAGGACCAAAGCTTTGGTTTTGCCCCATGCAGCTTTTCAACATGGCTGGAGGTACCAAGGAGTCATACTTACCTCTCCAATTCTGGGAACTAGTATTAACTACCATGAAGCTGTGTTTTTAAGCCTGCAGCTGTTCTCACAAGCCTGCAGGCAGCAGCTGGGAGAAATCTCTTTGTATTGAAGCCTGTAGGTGACCGTGGGAGTCTGCCAAGTTGCCACTGAAGCCTGCCACAGCCATGGGAAAGGGTTCTGCACCGAGGCCCATAATGAGACATGAACTAGGAAGCTGCTCTTGGCTCTGTTTAAGAAACTTTTTTGAGTTCTCAGGTTTTATGGGATAATTCTTGCCAGTCTGGCCACCAAATGTAACCTAAAGCCTTTCTCCATCCTTCCAGGCCCCACAGTAGCTTATAAAATAATTACTCAGAAGTTTAATATTAATTACAAACTGTTTGGTCTTTGGCTCAGGGTTATGGCTAGCTAGGTGTTTCATCTTAAATTAACCCATTTTTTTAAATATGTGTATCACCACATGTCTTATGACTTTACCAGTATTCTATTACATCTTGTTCCTCTGGCAGCTCACAGCATCTCCTCTCACTCTGCCTTTCTTCTCCCTGTATCTTTGCTTGATTTTCCTACATGGCTATAACATGTTTTGCAATAGGCCGAAGCAGCTTCTTTATTAATCAATGGTAGCAACACATATTCACAGCATACAGAGAGACCATCCCACAGCATTTTTTTTTAAATTAGGCAAGACAGCTCAGTCATGTATCACTTAGCAACAAGGATGAATTCTAAGAAATGGATAATTGCACCTTCATCATGGTACAAACATCACTAAATTCATTTACACAAGCCAAGATGCCACACACTTGCCAGACAGTGGGATTAAATGGGACAGTGTAGCATGCACAGCTGTCATCAAAGCAGTATGCAGTACTTAACTGGACACAGCTGGGAAAAGCATGTCAGGATGCTGGGAAGGATACTAAAATTATTTGCCTCAGTATAATTTTGTTGCTTCATCTTCTTTTCCTTTTCCCTAGGTTTAATCCCAAACCTCCATGCACAGTGGGATCAGTATCATTGGTTACATGTTGCAACTACATACAGATGACTGACTGAGCATGGGAGATTCTGTGCATTTGCAATCTAATTTTTGGCTTAGGCTGAGTTTTCCAGGTTCTCATGTGATTTGTGTACAGGAAGCTGCTAGGAATATCACCATCAGTGGCATTCAGAGTGAGAAAAGCAGAAGCAGGCAAAGAAAGAACCTGAGGTTGGCTGTGATGAAAGAATTAGCTATCCATGCTGTGCTGCCCACCCTTGCATAGTGAGCCCAAAGGTGCCCACTACGCTGACCCCTAGAGCTATGTGAACTTAGCCAGACACTGTCAGCCCTATTTCCTGGCAGTCAAGTGTTACAACAGCATGTGTCTTAGTTGCTTTTCTATTGTTGTGATAAACACCATTGACCAAAATCAACTTAAGGAGCAAAGGTTTTATTTCAGCTTACAACTTATGATCCATCATCCATGGAAGTAAGAGCAGGGACTCAGGACAGGAACCTGGATCAAGAACTGAAGAAGAGGACACAGAGGAGTGCTGATTACTGGCTTTTTTCTCATAACTTGTTCAGCCTGCTTTCTTATACAACTCTAGGGTGGCACTGCCCAAAGTAAGCTGGGCTCTCCCACATCAATCATCAATAAAAAAAATGTACCACAGGCTTGCCCACAGGCCCATCAGATGGGAGCATTTGCTCAATTGATATTCCTGTTGGGGATCTCCATATTGGGGCCCCATTCCTAAGCCTGCCCTCAGTGTGCCAAGCAGCAATTCCCTGGAGCTTCCCTTTCCAGACTCCACCCCTCAGAAAGTCCACCAAGAGTCAACCCCTCCTCTAGGCTGCTCAAGACCATGCCTTCAGAGTATTTAAGACCTGGTCACCAGACTGTAAATAAATAGGACACTGGGGAACTGATTGCCATACTTTGCTAAGACAAGGTAGGACACTCTCCACAAATTCCTACCCTACAGGAAAGTCTGTCAGATCTTCTGGATTTGGCAGCCAAAGACTGCTACGGTCTTTGGGACTTCTGTCCCCTAATGACCAAGGAGAAACCTAAGACTGCGTAGGTAGCTGGAAAACTGTGTCACTTCTATTCATTTACTTATCTTTCTCAGATCTGATGGCATTTGATTACTAGAGTAATGATAGCCTTACCAGTTTAACAGCTCTCCTCCTGAGACTACAGTTTTCAGAAGTTCTTAAATTTCTGTGAAATTTACTGGTCCCAACTTTTAGAAACGGGTTAGCATTAGAGAGGGTACAGAATCCTGCTGGCATGTTCAACTCTGTTCCTCCAGGCCCTAGAAAAAATGTTCATACTTTTTATTCCAAAGCCATAGCCTCCTGCTGTGGCACTAAGATGTAAATCTGTTCCAGTTGTTTTACAGACACCCACAGGTTCCTGAGAAAGAGTTCTGCTACTGTATCAAGAAATTTGGCCTGGTAGAAAATAATAACAGATTTTAGAACCTCTCTTTGACTCCACCCATCTTCACCCATCTTGAAGCATGTATTTTACAGATCCACTCCTCTCTTAGTGCCAAGGCCAACCCACAGGTGGTCCTCCAGATACACCAGCCATCCCCTGTACCAGCTCCAAGGACACCAACCAAGCAGGTACTGACAGATTGATTTCACTCATGTGCTCACTCATAAAAACCTCCATTATCTCTTAACTCTTATTGACACCTTTACAAGATGGATGCACTCCCCAACTCCAGGGAAACAGCAGATGTAATGACTCACATACTTCTGAACACATCATCTCCTGGTTTGACATGCCATCCCCTCAAGGTCCTGGAACATCAGTGCTGGTACCACCTCTCCAGACTCAAGGGCATACTTGCTCTTTCTTTGCTGCAGCCCTCAAGAATATAAACTAGATATTCAGCTGTATATGATATAGCCATACCTAGAAGGATCAAGAAATCCTTCTGGAGAAGACGTCAAATATCAAGGATCATTTGATGTTATTCTCCTTTTAATGTATCAGCTGTTTCCTGCTGTCAATTTTTTGTGCACTCATATACTCATAGGTCATAACAGCAAACAAAATAACCTTCTCAGACTTACTGATGATCTGAACAGAGACAATGCCTGTCTCTTAGGTAGATGTGTAGATGCATAGCTTTGTTTCTCGTGCAAATGAAGCTCAGACCCTCCTTCCCCTCACAGGCCAAATGGCATTGCAGAGCAATTGACTCAAAACAAAAAGGGTTTTTTGGCATACCAGGTGAAGGAGGAATGAGGTAGTTTTCCTAGCTCCAAACAGAGTCACATGGCTAGAGAAGAAAGAACAAGGCAGAGATTTTGCAGATGGTAGGTGGGTTGGCTTAGGTCAGGAGAGGAGGAAAGGAAGGAATGAGCATGGATGGAGGAACTGAGGATAAGATGAGGTTGAAAGCAGAAGAGCCTAGTTAGGGCTATGAGAGGACATGATGAGAGGGGACAGAAAGGAGCTAAGCATGAGAGCAGAAAAGAAGCTGTGTAGAGAGAGAACTGACTCAGAAGAATAAAGTGTATGGACTAAAGAGTTTCATGTACTTAGATTCATTTAATATTGTCAAAGATTAGATTATCAGCTGGTTGTAGTTTCTTCCTGGACCTTGGGAGCAGGCTGTCAAGAGGCTGAACCCCAATAGTTTACAATATTTCTTCTGGCTCACTCACTCTTGCCTCTTCTGTACAACCAGGGCATATCTCCATTCCATTCTTTTGCCCATGACTAGCCCCACTCATAGGCCAGTGTTAATAATTTATTTTTCTCCTAGCAACCTGCCTTCTCTGTCTTCTTAAGAAATAGGTTCCTGAGGTCTCCAGGATGGCAGTTAACTGAATGCTTCTTTACCCACACTTCCTGCTGAGCATGGCCTCACCAACTCCTGACTTCTCCCTCTCCATATTGTCCCTTGCCAGCAGGAAGTAGCCAGACTTGAACCTACATCCATATATTTCCAAGAAGGTTGGAATGTTGGGATTCTCTAGCTCAGGCCTCATTCCAAACCCTCCCTCAGCATGACAAGCAGCAGCTTCCTGGACTTGCTCTTTCCAGACCCTGCCAAGCAGAAAGCCTGACAAGGGTCAGCCTCTCCCCCAGGGCTACTCAAGACCATGCCTACAGCGTATTTAAGACCTGGCTACTAGACCTGCCATGTGATTCCTCTTGTGCCTTCCCAAGAGTTACCTGGGAGTTCCCTTGTTCTGTTTATCAAACCTGGACTTATTAATTTGGCTTGATTAGCTGATTGCATCAGTGGAGTTACCCACTAATAGGGGATATATTTTGACTTATCAGTTCCCTCTTTCCAAATGGCTTTAGCTTGGGTCAAGATAGCATAAAACAAGTCAGCACACCATGTATGGCTTAATTCAAACTGAGTCTTATTTCTCTTTCTGTAATGTAAAGAAACTTGTTTTCCTACCAGAAGTATCTAAGGATGAAATTGGTAAGGAAACAGAGATTCCAAGACAGCAGATCTGAGGGGAGATGGATAGAAGTGTTTTGTGTGGAAATATTTTTAGTAGAAGCTTTTAGTGAACCCCGTGCTTGTCCCCAGGCTCACATTCCATCATTCTCTAGCCTCAAGTTTGGCATGCAAAGCTCTGTAGGTATGTAGAAACAGAAATAAGAGATATTTAATCAAATGTTAATGGATAAGGTTGCTTCTAACATTCTCATACCAGCCCTGCTTTGGGTAAGAACAGAAACTTTGCCTTCTCAGTAAACTCACATCAGATTCCCATACAAATGTAGATGAAGTCCTATGACAAAACCATTTCAATGTAATCAAATGAACTTCTATTTCTGAGAAGTTTAAATGGAAAATAGAATATCTGAATATGTCACATCCCCTGGAAGACAGCAATGATTTCTTAGTCAGACAATGCCCACAAGCAATTCTTTCTATACCTTGTCTGCATCACATTACGATGGAAAGGCATTAGAATTACACCATTTTAGTTGTGAACTTGCAAAGTAATTGAACATGAATAACAAGTTTTTTCTGACTGTGTAACTGTGATTTCAAAATTGCCTGCCAATCTTAGGAGATAATTTTTTCAAGAAAATGGAAGAATCTTAAGTGTTAAAAAACATTTCTTTAATAGATACATCATTTTCATGGGAAAATATATAAGGCCATTTCCTTTTCAAAACAAACACCATCATGAGCTCAACTCATCCCCTGGAAAGAAAATTCTTGACATAGTTACCCATTTAAATTATGGTATCTTATGAAAGCATGTCATAAAACATTTACACACACACACACACACACACACACACACACACACACACACACACACACACACACACTGGTAAAGCTACCCTTTAGAGTAACATACTGAGAACAGTTAAATTTGTTTCAAACTGTTTATAATTATATGCAAACTTACTCAACCTGAGGTATATAATTGTCTTAGTGAAAAGCAGATCTACCCATCAAGTCATTAAGCTTTCTCTTTCATTTCTATCTGAATTCATTCTTGATGGGAAAGAGGTTTCTACTAGCAGAGATCTGTCTAGCAAGCAACACTATCCTTTTCTACCCAAGTAAGAGGTACAGTCCTGGCTACTAAAGAGACCCTTCTAGAGTGTCATACCCCATATTGGCTCAGACACAAGGTGCATTCAGGGCTCAAGTTAATTCACAAGTGGTCCAGAGGCACAGCTGCTAGCCAGGCTGTAAAAACTGCCTGTTGGGAAGGATACAGACTGCATCTCCTGTCCTCCATCAGCGTTGGTGACTTGCAGCTGAGTCAATTCTGCCAGCACTGTTCTGAGTTCCTTTTGAACCAATATTTCTTCCTTGCTCAGATTTGGAGACTGTGGTAGTTTGAATAAGAATGACCCTTGTAGCTGGAGGGTTTATTTTTTTTGGTCCAGCTTGGCTCACAGTCAGGACAAATCTATCTTACCTGCCAGTCCCACAGCCGCTCAGACCCAACCGAGTAAGCACACAGAGACTTATATTGCTTATAAACTGTATGGCCACAGCAGACCTTTTGTTATCTAGTTTTAATATCTTGAATTAACCAGCTTTTATTAATCTATAAGTTGTCATGTGGCTTGTGACTTACCGGTATCTTAACATCTTACTTAGATATAAAAACAGTTAACAAAAAGCCTGCTACGGCCGTACAGTTTGTAAACAATGTAAGTCTTTATGTGTTTACTTGGTTGGGTCTGAGCGGCTGTGAGACTGGAGGATAAAAAAGATTTATCCTAACTGTGGGCCAGGCAGGAAAATTCAAACTACAGGTTCATATATTTGAATGCTTAGTCATCAGGGAGTGTCACTATTTGAGAAGAGTTAAGTGTGGCCTTGTAGGAAGTTTGTCACTAGTGGTGTGCTGTGATGTTTCAAAAGCCATTGTCAGGCCTAGTTCTCACTCTCTTCATGCTTCCTACAGATCAGGATATAGAACCTCAGATATTTCTCCAACACTACATCTGCCTGCATGTTCCTATACCCCCACCAGGATGAATCATAGACTAAACCTCTGAGACTGTAAGCAAGCCCCAAGTTAAATGCTTTCTTTTATAATAGTTGCCTTGGTCGTGGTGTCTCTTCACAGCAATAGAACACTGACTAAGACAGAGACTTTTCTTGAGCTAACTCTGGCGACACTGACCTGGAACTGTGGGTCAGTCCAATGATATATACCTTTCTCATTCATTTCTTCTTAGTTGCTTGACTTACAAATATAAAAGAAAGGTTTTGCTATGATACATTTTAATTATCAGTGAGGTTTATTTTATAAAACAATAACTTCAATTCACATAGGAAATAAAAGTGTGAGTTTTTTAAATATTAAATCATCTCTTTGTAATATTAGAATTTTACCCAATAAATACTATGAGCTTATTTCCCTGAGCAGAATTCCTCATTAGGCTGAACCCTCATCAAATTGGTGCTTTGTTGGAGGCAATGGCAGACTTACCAAAGAACAGAATGAATTTGCTGCCCATCTCTATGTATTGAGGATTGGCTCCAACATCCTAACCATTCTTCCAGAATCACACCATAGCTGTACAGTGGTCATTCCTTTTTCCCTGAACAACTGTGCAGTGCTCATTCCTTTTTCCCAGCACAGCTGTACAGTGCTCATTCCCCTTTCCCTGCACAGCTGTACAGTGCTCATTCCCCTTTATCCCTGCACAGCTGCGCAGTGCTCATTCCCCTTTTTCCTGCACAGCTGTACAATGCTCATTCCCTTTTTTCCTGCACAGCTGTGCAGTGCTCATTCCCCTTTATCCCTGCACAGCTGCGCAGTGTTCATTCCCCTTTTCCCTGCACAACTGTGCAGTGCTCATTCCCCTTTCCCTGCACAGCTGTGCAGTGCTCATTCCCCTTTTTCCTGCACAGCTGTACAGTGCTCATTCCCCTTTTCCCTGCACAGCTGTACAGTGCTCATTCCCCTTTATCCCTGCACAGCTGTGCAGTGCTCATTCCCCTTTCTCTGCACAGCTGTGCAGTGCTCATTCCCCTTTTTTCTGCATAGCTGTACAGTGCTCATTCCCCTTTCCCTGCACAGCTGTGCAGTGCTCATTCCCCTTTTTCCTGCACAGCTGTACAGTGCTCATTCCCCTTTTCCCTGCACAGCTGTACAGTGCTCATACCCCTTTTCCTGCACAGCTGTGCAGTGCTCATTCCCCTTTCTCTGCACAGCTGTGCAGTGCTCATTCCCCTTTTCCTGCACAGCTGTGCAGTGCTCATTCCCCTTTTTGCTGAATGTCTGTGCTCAGCAATTCTTAGTGTCTAGGCTGGCCAAAATATGTGTGCTGGTGCCTGGTGTTGTCTGCTTACACAGACATCACAATTCTTCCTCCTCCTTTCCTGGACAGTCTCCAGGTACAGTCCTTTTTAACAGTCTTGCAAATTTAGAGGCAAAAGCAACCTGTGGCAGCAATAAATGCAGAATTTTGTATTTTTTCCAATATATATTAATGTAATCTGTAGGAAACAAGATTTAAATAAACACAGTAACTTATTTTTCATTCTCCATTAAGAAGTTAAGTCCACCCTCAACCACTAGGAATGGAAAGGAAACTTTTTCAACCTTACAGAGAACAACTATAAAAATCTCTCAGCTCACATGATAGATGATATCATAGGTAATATCACTAATAAAGCACATGTTCATTTTAGCTACATCTATTAGACATTGTACTGGAGATTGGTAAGGAAATTGAGTGAGAAAAGAAAGAAAAGCCACAGGTTTGGAGGGAAGAAGTGAAACTGCTCTCTTTGTACTGATCTTTCCTTAAATATAGAAAATCCCAATATGACCATGGAAAAGTATTAAAATAAATAAATTCATTTTGGTTGTATTAGAAATGGGTCAGAGCCTCAACATAAATCCAGTTACACTAAACTTGATAGAAGAGAAAGTAGGAAGTAGTCTGGAACGAATTGGCACAGGAGACTACTTCTTAAATATAACACCAGCAGCACAGACACTGAGAGCAACAATTAATAAATGGGACCTCCTGAAACTGAGAAGCTTTTGTACAGCAAAGGACATGTCAATAAGACCAAACAACAGCCTACAGAATGGGAAAAGATTTTCACCAACCCCACATCTGACAGAGGGCTGATCTCCAAAATATATAAAGAACTCAAAAAGCTAGACATCAAAATACAGAACAATCCAAATAAAAAATGGGCTACAGAGCTTAACAGAGAATTCTCAGCAGAAGAATCTCAAATGGCTGAAAGACATTTAAGGAACTCCTCAACATCATTAGTCATCAGGGAAATGCAAATCAAAACAACTCTGAGATACCATCTTATACCTGTCAGAATGGCTAAGATCAAAAACACTGAAGACAGCTTATGTTGGAGAGAATGTAGAGCAAGGGGAACACTCCTCCACTGTTGATGGGAGTGCAAACCTGTGCAGCCACTCTGGAAATCAGTATGGCGGTTTCTCAGAAAATTAGGAATAAGTCTTCCTCAAGACCCAGTTATACCACTCTTGGGCTTATGCCCCAGGAATGCTCAATCTTACTACAAGGACACATGCACAACTATGTTCATATCAGCATTATTTGTAATAGCAAGTAACAACCTAGATGCCCCTCAACTGAAGAAAGAAAACTAAAGAAAATATGGCACATATACACAATGAAGTACTACTCAGCAGTAAAAAACAATGATATCATGAAATGTGCTGGCAAATGGATGGAACTAGAAAATATCATCATGAGTGAGGTAACCCAGACTCAGAAGGACAAACATAGTATATACTCATTAGTGGATACTAAATGTGAGGGAAGGGATGGCCAGACTGTAACCCACAACTCCAGAGAGGCTAGCTAACAGGGAAAGACCCTAGGAGCGACACATGGATGACGGATGACGACCCTGTGAAGGAGAAGTGGATGAGATCTACATGAGTGGACTGCGGGGGGGGGGGGGGGCAAAGGGTGATGAATGGAGGATGAGAGCATAGGGAAATGGAAGGGTCAAGCTGGAACAGGGACAGAATGGGTGGGCAGGGAGGAAGATACCATGATAAATGAGGACATCATGGGAATAGGAAGAGGCAGGGTACTGGGGAGGCTCTCAGGAATTCACAAGGTTGACCCTACCTTGGTTTGCTGGCGGTGGTCCAGAGGGTGCCTGGACAGGTCTGCTCTGGTGACCAGCCTAGCAAATAACCTAGCTGTCGTCATAGAGCCTTTGTCCAGTGACCAATGGAGGCAGATGCAGAGATCCACAGCCAGGCACAGGCTGAGCTCCAGGAATCAAATTGATGAAAGAGAGGAGAGATACTGCAAGCAAGGGAAGTCGAGATCATGATGGGAGGACATGCAGAGATGACTGGCCACACTAGTGGAAGCCCATGAACTGTGGACTGGTGGCTGTGGAGCCCCCATGGGATTGGACTAGGCCCTCTGGATACAGAAGATGGTTGTTTGGCTCGAACTGTTTGTGGGGCACCCAGGCGGGGGGATCGGGATCTTTCCCTGGTCTATGGGTGGGCTTCTGGAACCTGGTCCTGTGGTGTGACACCTTGCACAGCCTTGGTACAGTGGGAAGGGGCTTGGACCTGCCTAGGCTCAGTGTGCTGGGCTCTGCTGACTCCCCATGGGAGACCTCGATTTTGGGGATGTGGGGATGCGGGGTGGCTTGGGAAAGAGGTTTGGGGGTGAGAGGAAGGAGGAGGGGGGTCTGTGGATAGTATGTGGAGCAAGTAGAAAATTTCTTAATAAAGAAAAATGAAAAAAAAAAGAAATGGGTTTGAGATTCCAAGAAAATAACCATACAGTTAGTTGGCAAGGCAGAAAATTTTATTTCTTCCAAAGGGCATGTTAAACAGAGAAGTAGACCTACCTGACCCCTCCCAGGTTTTTATTCCTAAGACAAGGGGTCTTACGATGCATTTATCTCATTATTCTTTATCAATAAAAACCCAGGAGTCAGATAACGGGATAAGAGCCTGAATGATCAGAAAAGTGGCAGAGAAGTGACTAGTGATCTCCTTTCTCTCTCATTCCTCCATCCAAAAGAGCTGAGACCCTACTACTTCCTGCTTCTCTATCTGTCCTCAGTCCCCCAAAACATTGATGGTCAATTTTGGTCCACTAGTAGCTAGCTCTGCCCTCTGACTCAAAGCAAATTTTTATTAAAAGTCTTTGGAGCATCAGAATGTGAACAAAAAACACACAAAAGTCCTATATCTCAATCTGAGCAGTCTGAGTTTGGCCTCACATTCAGATGGGATTGGCTAGTTTAAAGTAATGAAGTTGAGAAGCAGCAGGCAATGTGGACAGAGAGAAACCTTGAGTACATATTTTGATTTGAAGAAGTACTGACCCTGATGAATTGAATTTCTGACAAGTGGCTTCTTTATAAAGTTTTTAAATAAAGTTTTGTCTACTTAACCCTTTGGTAGAAAAGACAGTGCATTTTTTTAACCTTTCCCACAATGCCAGGGTATGTGTCAATAGAAAAATATCTGTATTTCTGTACAATAGCAAGAAACAAATCAAAAATAAAGTCAACTAAATCAATTTAAAGTAGTGTCAAGGATAAAAACATAAGAATAAATGTAATCAAATGTGCAAAACATGTTCTGAAATAAAAATGCCTTTGAAATAAACTAAAACAGATATATACCAGTTGAAAGTCTTATGTTGTTAAAATGACTATTTGATCATAAATTTAATATCATCCAGTAAAAACTCACATTGCCATTTTCCCCCAGAAATTTGAAAGTTGAATAGGAATTCATGTGAAAATTGAAAGCTGAATAGGAACTCATGTGAAAATCCAAATAGTTGAAATAATGTTTGACAAAAAGAAAAAACAAAAACAAAAACCAACATTGCAGGAGTCAAACATCCAATTTCAAAAGTTACCGGAAAACTACAGTAATGAAGAGCCTTTGAGGCTGGCATTAATTTAAAAACAAAAAGCAATCAGTGGATGAAAACCACATTCAGGAATAAACCTCAATAAATTAAGTGATTTTCCAAAGACTTTGTCAAGACAATTGGAGGAAGGAAGCAGGTCTTTCACCAAATAGTTCTGGGATACCTTTGTGATATGTGATACCTGTAACATAAATCTTAAAAGGTCTTATTAATAAAAACAAAGCCGGGAGCCAGATATTGGGGTGAATGCTGAAAGGTCAGAGAAACAAAACAAGCCACAGCTAACCTCACTTCACCAATTCCCCAGCTGATCTTGTTTCCTCAAACTGGAAGCCTCTGTGTCCTCATCTGAATGGATCTCAGCTGAATTGCTACTAAAAGCTTAAAAGCTTAACAAGCCTAGTTACTGGTCCTCATGCCTTATATATTTTTCTGCTTCCTGCCACCACTTTCTGAGATTAAAGGCGTGAGTCACCATGCCTGGCTGTTTCCAGTGTGGCTTTGAACTCACAGAGATTCAGATGGATCTCTGCCTCTGGAATGCTAGGATTAAAGGTGAGTGTGCCACCATTTTCTGGCCTCTATATCTATCTAGTGGCTGTTCTGTTCTTTGACCCCAGATAAATTTATTAGAGTGCACAATATATTGGGGGACACAAATCACTACATATACCTGAATAGCAACACATAGGAAAGCTATGTTAGATCATTATATAATAAAAAATCAATTAAAAGTAACCAATATCCTGAATGTAAGGGCTACACCTAACACAGAACCAAAAAGTATGATGATGTAAATGTCAGTGGCCCTCAACTAAGAATGTCATTTTTTCAATTTTTTTCAAGAAACAAAATAAAAAATAAATTAAGTGAACACTACCAAAAATTTTAAACTTCCTTCATATAAGTAAAAATATAAAAGGACTCGCAAGTCTGAGCCCAACCTGGGCTATGCAGTAAGACCCTGTTTCAAAAAAAGAAAGAAAGAAAAAGGACAGAAAGGAAGGGAGGGAGGATGGAGAGAGAAAGAAAATTGACAAATAGCTAAATTAAGATCTTCATAGTGCATTTAGGAAGATGTTTTCTATCTCATTGTGAAATAGAGTATTTAAATTACAGTAATTTTCCTTATCACATGATTTGTGTTACCCAATGTCAACCATCATGATCTAAAATATTAAAAATGAAAATATTTCTAAAGTAGATACTTTATAAGTTTGGTGTTCAGAGTAGTGTAATAAAATCCCACATTCTCATTCTGTCCCATTAGGATATGAAAGACCCTTTGTATGGAGTATTCACACTGTGCACACTGAACTGCCATTGGCCATTTCAGATCTATTGTAATCATCAGATGGGATCCTACTCCTGATACTACAGTGCTTGTGCCTAAGGTTCACTACTATCTGAGGTTTCAGATAACTATTGCCAATCTATTAAAATGAATCCTGCATATAAGGGTAGAAGGAACTAACATAATTAAAGATGAAAAATAGGAAATTAGGTAATGATATAAAATAGAAATGTTTTTCTTGCATTATAAGAAAAATTAATATGAAAAGAAATAAATATTTGGTTTTTACATGGAAAGAAAAGATTTCTAACAATTATTATTGTTGCTAACTGTTATATAATTTATGTAAACAATTTAAATGATAATAATATTCCCTGGCCAAAACATAGTTTGTAGGCAAATGATCTCAGTGTGTTTAAAGCAAAGAATTAAGTTCTTAAACATGCAGTAAGCTTTGAAAATAAATTTGTGAAATGAGGTTAAGAAAAACAGTGCTTATTAAAAATCTGTGCAGGAGTCCCACTGCCAGAGAGAAAAATGTGTACCAATCTATCCCCTCCTGACTGCTTCTTCCCCATGACACATCTGCAAATATCACTCTATCATGCTTCCTCTAGTGTAATCAGCCTTTTAAAGGTCCGTTGGAAGTTGAACTAGATTAGATTTTTAGAAAACTGTGCCACTCTAGAAATCATCTCTGTCTGGGTTGTGTTATTGTAGAGAAGAATGAATAGGACAAAACCAAGAATAAAAACTCTTCATATTCTTCTGAACATTGATCAAGATCAATGTGTTAAATATTTAATTCATGAGTGATTAACAATATTTAATTATTCCATGTGTTTGTGCATATGGTGTTTAGTAATATCAAAACAAAATAATGAATTGTGTACAGGGATATCTGGAATACTTAGTTGAGGCCTTTCCAGACCTGGACACATCTGGTCAAAGAAAGGACCAAGCAGAGGCCATAACAGGCTGCTCAGTCTTCTCTGAGACATCAGGCCTCAATTTCAGTTTCCTAAGACTTGAGCAAGCAGTTTTTGGGATGTCCATGAACAAAAGACATAGTTCTTGCAGTAGCTCCCTTTCTGCATATACTCTGAGTGCTCAAGATTAAGCCAATTGTTTATTGTCTGTTTATTGTCTGTCACCAACTTAAAGCTATATGCATGGGTCAATGTGACAGCCTGGGCCACTGAGTCAGCCCCCACAATCAGTACATGCTAGGCCAATCAGCCTCCATGTATTATCAAGGACAGAGCCTGGGCCACTGAGTTAGCCCCCATGGTCAATATGTGCTAGGCCAGCCAGCCTCCATGACAGCTCACGGACAAAGCTTGGGACTTGTCCAGGCCTACCCAAAAATGGATAACTGTAACCCCCACCCCCCAACTAGCCCTATCCAATTAAAAGTTACTAACATGATTGACACTCACATAAACCAATCTTGAGTCTGTTCCTATGTAGTGTGTAGACCCTAAGGCCCCCCTTGCTTTAAAAACCCTGCCCAATTGCTAATCGGGGTGTACTGCATCAGATGGATGGAGAGTCCCAAGTTAACTCATAATAGTAAAAAGACCCTTTACTTTTGCATTGGATTCAGTCTCTTGGTGGTCTTTGGGGGATTCGGTACAACAGTCAACACAATCATCCTTCAGGATCTTCTGTATGGGAGTGTTTTCAGTGCCTGCTCACAGACACTAAAATCTACAAGTGTTCATGTTTCTTACTGAGTAGTACTTACAAATAGTTAATGAAAAACCTGTGCACATTAAATCATCCCTAAACTACTTAAAATACTCATTCATAAAAATTTATTAAATGTTGTTATACTATACTTCCTAGGGGAAAATACGAACAAAATAAATCTATGAAAGTTTCATATAGATATATTTGTTTTCAAATATTTCATCCAGAGCTTGATTTGTTCTGTGGCTGTGGATCCTGTAAGGAGAGACATCTGATGTATTCCCTGCTGGTGCTCAGTTCTTAGTGAATCATTGCGGGCACTGGTAGCTGTACCCCGTCATCCTGCCAGCAGTATTGAGGTGAGCAACAGCCTTTGGAGCTATTTTTAGGTCTCAGAGGGCTTGAGTGATTAAGACAGAATCTGCCTATGAATCCCCTTTGTATATTCAGCCCACTTTCAGTCTGTTCCTGTTGCTGCCTCTAGTTAGAATTCAGACACTACCTGACTAATCCTCAGCTGTTTTTCAGGCACCATGTCTAGGTCAGGAGTCTATGACTACTTCCTGCAGTTTGCCTAGCTCTGCTAGGCCTGGTTCTTTACCTATGGATTCCAGACTATGGCATAAATGAATAGATATCACTAAACAACTCAACCTGACCTCACAACTGAGTGGAGGTTGAGAATTGCTCTGTACTGCCCAGCCTGCTGGTATGGTCCTTCAGCACAATGGTGTCTTGACTAAAACCTCAACTTGCTGTACCCACAGACCCACTCTCTTACTCTTGGTGATCATTACTTAGGCTCAGCTTTGCACTCTGCTGTGTTGGGTGCTTTGTGGTTCTTATTCCTTCCTGTATTGTTCCCACAGTCTCCTATTTTTCTTCACGTGCAGTGCCCTGTGCTGGAGACAGTGACACATAAAGGAAACCAGCCTTGTCTTTGGGGTTATTTAGAATTACCTCTATTTAAATTTTTAGCTTTCCATCTGTGTTCAAACAATTCTTAGCTTTGGTCATCTTGAATCAATTAAACTGGCATCCAGCCCCCTAAACCAATGGCATGCATTGACTGGCCTCAGCATACTTTGTACTGTCAGTGTGTGGTGTCCCCTTTCTCCCCGTCCCCCAATTTTTGTGTGGATTGTTTACTAGTTGAGTGACAGATTGTTTCTATACATGTCTGTGTCTTCTTCAAAGGGTTCACTGTTTGAAAAGGCAAGATAATAAATCCTACTCTTCCCCTGACACATACAACCACAGCTGGAATGCACAGCTCCAACCCATCAGCTCTTAGACCTCACCCACCTTCTGGAAAAGAGCACTAACTGATTTTCTTTAACTTTTCATTATGAAATAATTTGAGACTTATAATGAAGTTGTGAAAATGAAATAGTAGAGAACACTGCCATGTTTGTTTTGTACTGAAAAAAAACAAATTTTGCAGTTTAAATACAGTCAGCTGATTTGGGGTAAACCAAAAAAGACTATTTCTATGTTGGTTTGAACTAATGTAAAGAGCTAGCAAAAGAAGGGGACTCAGTTTCAAGTGAGGAAGACTTCCCTGCTGGCCTTGAAGGGGTAAACTGCAAATTGCAATAAATACCCTTCCCTTTCTGTGGCAGGGAACTAGGGTGCTGTCAAGGACCTGAAAACACCTTAAATGATAGCATGAGGGCACATAGGAGGTGGGGAGGTGCATGGTAACTCTATCACACAGACTAGGAATTTACTCTGCTTACACACTACCTGAGCTTACATGACAACCCTGAGCTATAAATCAAAACAGAACCTGCCAGCATTTGATTCCTGTCTGTGAGACTCTGAGCAGAGAGACCTTCTTGGCCTAGAGAAACTAACAATAAATAGATGCTATATTAAACCACAAAGTTTATAGTCATTTGTTTATGAAGCTGTATGATAATAACTACATGAATTATATTTCCCTTATTAATAAATACCTTAGAGGACTAATTTGAGACAATTAAAATATATTTTCTCTTTACAAACTTTTGCTTACTAATTTTAATGTTTCACTGTATCTTGCTTACAAAGATTGAGGAGAGTTTAGTTTTTGCTTTTGGACAAAATTAAACAGTCTCTATTTTCTTATCTAGCTTATTTATTATTTTTATCTATATCTAATTGGATATAATGTAACAGAATGTATATAAAGAGAAATATGCAACAAGACAAAAATAAAGTAGGTATATGGAAGGGAGGATGAGATGAGCTATGGAAAGATCACTGGCATTTTTGATGTTTTAGGTCACACATTCCTTTTATATATGTAGCCATCCTATACAATGTAGAAAGTTTCAGTCTCTTTTGTGGTTTGAATGCAAAAATGTTTCCAATAGTCTCATGTGTTTGAACACTCAATCATTGGTGGCACTGGTGGCCAAGTGTTGTAGTTAATCCTAATTGTGAGCTTGATATAGCCTAGAATCATCTGAGAAGAGAATCCTCAATTGAGGGATTGTCTCCTTTAGATTGGTTGTGGACATATCTGTGGGGGATTGTCTCAATGATTAATTAATTCAGGAGGGCCCAGCCCACTGTGGGTGACACCATCCATAGGCAGTAGTTCTAAGCACGAGCCGGTGAGTGAGTGACTGAGCCAGCAAACAGTATTTTTCATGCTTGTTACTTTGAGTTCTTGCTTAGGTTCCTGCCCTGAATTCCACCACCACCATTCCTGACTCTCTGATGATAGAAGTGTAGGCCAAATAAATCAGTTCCTCCCCAGGTTTCTTTTGGTCACATTGTTTAAGCATCATAACGGAAAGTAATCTAGGACAAGAAGGTCATGGAACCTTTAAGAGCTGCATTGTTCCTATGGCCCCTGTGGTAAAATGGATCATGGACATCAACACAGAGCCCAGTTTAAGCAGGACCACAGACCCAGACATAATCCTAGGCAGCATCTTGGTCCCAGTGGCAGTGCAGGTCACTCAGATCAGTATGGCCCCAGCAGCAGTATGTCCCTCAGACACCAACATGGTCTCAGGTGGCTGGTCAGACCTCATGCATCTGCACAGCCCTCGGTGGTAACAGGAACCATGAACATCAACTTAGACCCTGGCTACTGCAGGGTCATGGACCCAGACATAGCCTTATGCAGCAGCCAGGCCTGGAAGTCATCATGGCACCGGGTGACAGCACAAGCCATCCAGATCAGTATGGCACAAGTGGCCACGTGTCCCTCAGACATGAACATGGTCTCAGCTAGCTGACCAGATCTTAGGCATCTGCATGGCCATCAGTGGTAACAGGAGTCATTTTACCACAGGGGGCATAGGAACCATGTGTGTTAAAGTCTGAGGGCTAAGCTAAGCTGGCTCTGTTCTTCACTGGCCCGGGGAGAGCCAACCCTGCTCCTCACTACACACTGCAGCACCCCTCATGGGAGAGCTGCCTCCTCCCAGTTCTTGTGAGTGATGGCCCCACCCCTCACCAAGGGCATGGGAGAGCTGGCTCCAGTTGCCATGAGTCGGGGACAGGACAGCTGGCTCTGCCCCTCACCTGAGTGAGCAGTCCCAGCATCCCCAGACTGACCAGCTAAGCTACTACCCAGGCCCACAACCTGAGCCTTGGGTTGACCTACCCTAGTATCTACCCCAACTGTGACCTGCAAAAGCACATGAAGGCACTGGTCCCCCAGAATGATAGCCACAGGTTCCCCATTACTAGGGGCAACAGCAGGATTTCTAAGAGGAGTTTTGGTGAGGGTCCAGTGATGATGGTGTGCCTCAGGCCAGAGGCCTTGAACCAGACCAATGATGACTCATTGCAATGACTATTTACAGATGGTGCTGATTGAACACGAGGGTAAACTGCATGACATGCCGCCGCAGCTCCTGATGCCACTAGGATGAATGAAGAGGTGTTGGAGAAATGCGAAAGGTGGAGGAGCAAGTGGGGTTTTTTGTTTGTTTTTAATCAATGTGAGGAGTTTTCTTTGGGAGGATACTGCAGGAGTGAGTGGCAGATATGAAGGGATTGGGAGGTAAGCAGGATTGGGGTTCATGATGTGAAATTCCCAAAGAAACAATAAAGAATTGTGATATAATATATATATATCATTGATATCAATTATACACACACATATACACACAGACACCACACACCATAGATACACACACACACACACACACACACACACACACACACACACACACACACACACACAAAGTGGGGGTAGCTGGCCTGGACAAAGTGGGTCACTAAGAATAAGCTTTGTTTTACAGCCCAACTCCACTTCGTCTTTGCCCTCTGCTACTTTACTGTCCATGCAGTGTGACCTTTGCTCCTGCTGCTATTCCTTTCCCAGTAAAATGAATTGATACAGTGTATCATAACAAACTATAGGAAGGAGTAGTTTGTGTCAAGTTGACAAAAAATTAACTAGAATATTAAATCATGACTAATAGGTAGATAGAAAGTTTGCAGATAGATTACAGATAGATGGTGACATATGATAGACAGATAGATGATGATGATGATGATGATGATAGATAGATGATAGATAGATAATGATGAAGATAGATAGATAGATAGATAGATAGATAGATAGATAGATAGATAGATAGATAGATAGATAAACAGATGGATAGATAGATCGGTAGATGGATGGATAATTTGCTTGTTTTTCCAGTTTATTGAATAATGAAACACCATCATTTTACATAGTTCTGACAAAGCAGATATTTTACCAGGGTGTGCATGTTCTGCATGAGTTGATATGAATCTGACCTCTGTAAATCTTAATAAGAAAGAATTTAACTGATCAAGAACAATACAGAATTAAAAGCTAAAAGCTGAAAAGCAATTAAGGAAATAAATATGAATGAGAAATTTATCTAAGTGAAATGCAATGTCTGCATATATGAAGCAGAAGAATATCACATAACAGTAATCTCTATAATTATGTGCAAAGTGCTAGATGCCAGATACATCATTGTGTCACAAATTATCATTCTCATACACGATTAGAAAAACTGTAAATGGAGTACAGCATTATGAATGACATAGAACCACAGTGAAGGCCTGCTTTTCCTTCACTGTGTAAAAACACTGGGGAAGTGGAATAAGCTAAATAGTAGACCACTTTCCAGCATTTGGAAGACCACATTGTCATCTCCAATATCACAAAATAGAGAGAAGAAAATGAGGAAAAAAGAAGAGGGGGGCAGCTTAGAGACCTGAGTGAGCTATTCATTCCTCAGCAGACTTAAACTAGGCACTTAGTGTTTGCGAACATATTGAAGTAGTGTTTTCTATATTCTTCAGGATTTTTTTTTGATCACTAAACTCTGATGTTAAAAGACATCAGTTGTGTCTGAGAATTTGGAAGCTTCTGTACTTTATTTTGTTCATTTGAGTGAAAGCAATTTTCCAATTTAACTCAGCTCCTTGAGGAGGGACTGCCTCAGGGCTGGAGAGGTGACTCAACAGTGAAGAGCACTGGATGTTCTTATAGAGGATCCAGGTTCCATTACTGGCTCCACTCATATAGAGGCTCACCACCTGTCAAAAGCTCCCATAAGGTTTTCTTTCCAGAATCTGGGGGAAGATGCTACAAACAGCTGGGATCTGATCTGAAGGGGTATCAAAAGAAGCTACCTACACTGCTCTATCAGTCCATTCATTTTATTGTTCTAAGTTCTCTCTACCTATACTGCCTCTTTTCAGCTCTCATTCTTTGCTTTTCTTTTGCCTGATTGTCTGTACCCTTTTCTGTAGCTAGAGTTTTCCTGCCTTGTCCATAGTCAGGACAAATCTCTGTCACCCACCAGTCCCAAGGCTGCTCAGACCCAACCAAGTAAACACAGAGACTTACATTGCTTACAAACTGTATGGCCGTGACAGGCTTCTTGCTAACTGTTCTTATATCTTAAATCAACCCATTTCTATAAATCTACACCTTGCCACATGGCTCGTGGCTTACCAGCATCTCCACATGTTGCTTGTCATGGTGATGGCTGGCAGTGACTCCTTCCACCTTCCTGTTCTTTCTTTTCTCTTCTCTGTTAGTCCCACCTACATTTCCTGCCTAGCCACTGGCCAAACAGTGTTTTATTTATTGACCAATTAGAGCAATTTGACATGTAGAGCATCCCATAGCACTTTTCTGCTGTTCTCTTTTTGTTCTTAGTTCTTCTGCAGGTCTCTGAAGTTTCCAGGTTTTTTTTTTTGTTTTGTTTTTTGTTTGTTTGTTTGTTTGTTTTACACATACAATCAGCAATTCTCTGGCCAAAACCAGGTCAGGAGGCTTGAATTCTTTCAGGGTCATGAAAGCAGGTAAGAGTTTACATCAGGCAGTGACTGTTAGGCTTGCTTTATGACTCTAGGAGGGGGTGACTTGCAAAAAAATCTTAAAGGAAAAGGGTCAAATGAGAGAGAGAGAGACCTTAAATCAATTAGGGAAATCTAAGAAAGGAAAGGGGAGAATCCATGCATAATACTGCATTCCTAAGTGTGGTTAGATAATAAGCTAATTAACAACCCACAGTGAAAGTAAAAGAAGTTAAGAATTTGGTAGTTTGGGGTTAGCTTGGGGAAGCACTTTCCTATTTGCTGGTAAGATGAGCCCATGGCATGCTAGTGCTCAGCAGTCTGTCCTTGGATGTCTGAGGAGTGTCTCCAATGAAATACTTTTGCTCGGAGATGGCACTGGCCAGATGTCTGTCTGCTAATGGAGATAACTACAGGAAAGCAGACTCTTAAGTCTACGCTAGAATAAGAGGAACAAAGGCCTGATTGTGGGAAAAGGGTCTTTGTTTCTGTGACTGTTTCACATAGTCAAAGGGATGTCATCTGTATGCTCCAAACTTATAGGGGAAGTTGTGCCCAATAAAGATTAGTCAGTCACACTGTTGGAGGTTCTTGGGAAAAGAATCAAGTGGGAAAGCTACAACAGGACACAGAAATTTACTACAGGAAACAGCTAATACATTCAAAAGCCAATATCATCAGAACTCCTTGTCACCTCCATCATAGGCCTGGCTCTAATGGGTCAGCTTCGTCAATGCCAGCTGAGTTCCTGCATCATATTTCTGCAGCTTGAAGCAACAACCATCTGTAACTCCAGTTCCAGGGCATTTGCCCTCTTCTAGCCTGCTCAGGCACCAGGCACACACATAGTGTACAAAACAACCATACACATAAAATAAAAACAAATAAAAAATAGAAGAAAATTGCCTTGAAGAATACCTGTTGAACACATTTATTGAAATTAAGCAATTCTGACAATGAATTGAAGCTGTAGAAGCAACAATATTTATCTATTAGAAGACTCTCTGGTATCTAAACAATATGAGAACCTTGTTTGGTTGGTGTCCTTCTCCACTCTGGCTCTTTCTCCATGGGGTTCCCTGAGCTTTGGGGAAAAGGATTAGATGGAAACGCCCTATTTAGAGTGGTATGTTGAAGGACACACACACTCGCTCTCTCTTTGTGTGTGATGTCTGGCTGTAGATCTCTGCATCTGTTTCCATCTGTTGCAGGAAGAAGCTTCTCTAATGGTGACGGTATAAGGCACTGATCTATCAATATTGCATAATATCATTAGGAGTCATTTTATTAATTCTTTTTTTAGACCAGTAGTGTTTGATTTTACCCCAAGTCTCTGGGCTGTCTAGTTTCTTGTTCTTGGTCATCCAAGCAGTGTTGGGTATGGTTTCCATTTTTTGGCATGGCCTTGAGTAAGATCAGATATTGGTTGGCTACTCCCACAAGTTCTGTGCTACCATTGCCCTAGCAGATTTTATAGACAGGTAAAATATTTTGTGGCTGGGTTGGTATTTACATTTCTCCTTTGGTAGCCTACAGGGTACCTTCCTGTACCAAAGACACTAGAATGTAGGGGTGAAGGCTCCATGTAGGCACCATTTTGAATTCTCCATGTTCAATGAGTTGTGTGGGTGTTGTCCTCAGAAATGGGGACTTGCTATAAATTTTCTGAGACCAACCCATTGTCCTGGCAACAACCTGGGTTTTGGGGGGAATTTCCATGAGACCCATTGACTAACAAATAAATTTAATGCAACCCAGTCATGACACTGGAAACCTCATTTCGTGACAAGATATGGCCAGTTGGAACTCCATTTCCTCCATTATTTGGAAACTTCATTAGGATTACCTTTATGTATACATGGAACCTTCCTCTACAGTGGGTTTCCATTCCATCCCTCAAATGCCCCCCAATTCCAGGACTCTCTACATTCCCTCTCTCAAGCCTGTCTTCCCTTCCTGTGCCTGCTCTGCCACCAGTCCATCTATAAGATCTATTTCTCCTTCCCAGGAAGATCGATGTGTCCTACTTAATCACTTCCTCTACACCTAACCTCTCTTGGTCTATGGATTGTGGCTTGTTTATCATTTATTTAATGCTAAATTTCAATATAAGTGAATACATACCATATTAATCTTTCTGAGTCTAGGTTACTTCACTCAGGATGATTTTTTTCTAGTTCCATCCATTTGCCTGTAAATTTCATTACATCATTTTTAACAGCTGAGTAATACTCCATTGTGTAAATGTACTATAGTCTAGGTTTCTGGTTATTATGAATAGAGCAGCAGTGAACATAGGTGAGCAAGTGTCCTTGTAGTAGAATGAAGCATCTTTTGGATATATACTCCAATATACAGTGGGATGCAATAGCAGAATCTTGAGGTAGATCCAGTCTCAACTTTCTGATGAACCACATATTGGCTTCATAGTGGTTGTACAAGTTTGCACTCTCACCAGCAATGGATGAATGTTCCCCTTATTCCACATCATCACCAGCATCAGCTGTCACTTGTGCTATTAATCTTAGTAATTCTGACAGGTGTAAGATAGAATCTCAAAGTAGATTTTATTTGCATTTTTCTGGTGGCTATGAATGTTGAACATTTATTTAAGTGTTTTTCAGCCATTGGAGTTTCCTCTATTGGGAATTTTTTGTCTAGATCTGTACTCTACTTTTAGTTGGATTATCTGTTTTTTCATATCTAGTGATTAACTTCTTTCAGTATTTTGTGTATTAGTCCTCTATCAGTTGAAGAAATGGTAAAAACCTATAAGCTTCTGCTTTGTTCAAATTATGGTATCTTTGGCTTCACAGAAAATTTTCTGTTTTGTGAGGTCCCATTTATTAGTTGTTGATCTTAGCGCCTGTGCTAATGGTGTTCTGGTCAGAAAGTCGTCTTCTGTGCCAAGGAGTTCAAGACTATTTCCTACTTTCTCTTCTATCAGGTTCAGTATATTTGGTTTTATATTAAGGTCTTTGATACATCTGGAGTTGATTTTTGTGCACAGTAATAAGTTAGAATCTATTTACCTTCTTCTAAATATAGACACTCAGTTTGGCCAGCACCATTTGTTAAAGATGTAGTTTTTTTTCCCAGTGTGTGTATCTGACTTCTTAAAAGAATATTCAGATGCCCATCAGTCTGTAGATCTTTGTCTATGGCTTCAGTCTGATTCCATTAAGCAATCTGTTTATTTTTTATGCCAATACAATGCAGTTTTTATTACTATATTTCTGTAGTACAGCTTGAAATTAAGAATACAAGGCCTCTAGCAGTTCTTTTATTATTCAGGATTGTTGTAGCTATCCTGGGTATTTTTCCATGTGAAGTTGAGAATTGTCTTTTCAAGAACTTTAAATAATTGTGTGGAAATTTTGATGTGATTGCATTGAATCTGTAGATTAGTTTTTGTAGGATGGCCATTTTCATACTAATCCTACTGAGCCATGAACATGAAACATCTTTCCATCTTCCAATATCTTATTCTGTTTCTTTCTTCAAAGACTTCAAGTTTTTATTATACAAGTCTTTCACTTTATTGATTAGAGTTACCCCAAGACATTTTACATTCTTTGAGGATATTGTGAAATGTGTTGTTTCCCTAATTTCTTTCTCAGTCCGATTGTCATTTGTGTATAGGAAGGGTACTGATATTTGTGAGTTAATTTTGAATACAGCTATTTTGCTGAAAGTATTTATCAGCTGTAGGTGTTCTCTGATGGAATTTTTAGGGTTATTTATGTATACTATCCTATCATCTGAACATAAAGACACTTTGACTTCTTCCTTTCCAATTTGCATCCTTCAGTTGTCTTATTGCTCCAGCTAAGGTTTCAGATACTACATTGAATAAGTATGAACAGAGTGGGCAGCCTTGTCTTGTTCCTGATTTTAGTGGAGTTGCTTTGAGTCTCTCTACATTTTAGTTTATGCTGGTCATTGGCTTGATGTAACCTACCTTTATTATGTTTACATATGTCCTTCATATCTCTAATTTCTCCAGGACTTCTGTCATGAAGAGGTGCTGAATTTTGTCAAAGGCCTTTTCTGCATCTAATGAAGTTATCATGTGGTTTTTTTCTTTAAGTTTGTTTGTATGTTGAATTACATTTATTGATTTTCTTATATCGAACCATTTCTGCAAGTCAGTGTCAAAGCCAACTTGATGATGGTAGATGATCTTTTCATTATGTTCTAGGATTTTGGTTTTGGATCTATGTTCATAGGGAAATTGGCCTCCAATTCTTTCTTTGTTGGGTCTGTATGTAGTTAGGATATAAGGGTAATTGTGGCCCCATAAAATGAACTTATCAGTATTCCTTCTCTTTCTATTTTGTGGGATAATTTGAAGAGTCTTGACATTAACTCTTCTTTGAAAGTCTTGTAGACTTCTGCTCTAAAACCATCAGGCTCTGTACCTGTTTTTGTTGGGAGATTTTAATGACTGCTTCTATTTCACTAGGGGTTTTAAATATGTTTAAATTGCTTATCTGATCTTAATTTATCTTTGGTAAGTGGTACCTATTGAGAAAATTATCCATTTCTTTTAGATTTTCCATTTTGGAGGAATATATGTTTTTGAAAGCATGTTCATGTGATTCACTGGATTTCTTTGTTGTCTGTTATTATATCCCTCTTTTTGTTTCTAATTTTATTAATTTAGATATTCTTTTTTCCACCTTTTAATTGGTTTGGATAAGAATTTATCTATCTTGTTAATATTCTCAAAGAACCAACTCTTTGTTTCATTGACTCTTTGCATTGTCACTTTGCTTCTATTTTAGTGATTTCAACCCTGAATTTGATTATTTCTTGATCACTTCTTTTTGTTCTAGAGCTTTCAAAAGGTGTGATATTAAATTGTTAGTATGAACTCTCTCCAGTTTTTGTTGTGTTTTGTTGTTCTTTTTTGAGGTCACTTCTTGCTATGAACTTGCTTCTTAGGAACATTTTTGTGTATCTTATAAGTTTCAGTATGCTGTATATTCATTTTCATTGAATCCTAGACAATCTTTAATCCAAGACAATCTTTAATTTTTTTAATTTTAATCTTTAATTTCTTTAATCTTTAATTTCTTTAATTAAATTCCTTAATTAAATCTTTAATTAATTAAATCTTTAATTTCTTCTTTTATTTCTGTCTGTTCATTCAGTACAAACTTGTTCAGTTTCTGTGAGTTTGTAATCTTTTTATTGTTTCTGTTGTGATTGATGTCTAGTTTTAATCATGGTGCTCTGATAGAATGCAAGGAATAATTTCAATGTTCTTGTGTCAATTGAGACTTGACTTGTGTCTGAGAATATAGTCAATTTCAGATAAAGTTTCATGAGGTGCAGAAAAGAAGGTATATTTCTTTGTGTTTGGGTGATGTGTTCTGTAAATACATATTAGGTCTATTTGTAACATCTGTTAGCTCCAGCATCACTCTATTTAGTTTTTTTTTTCTGGCTGACATATCCAATGGTGAAAGTAGGGTATTGAAGTCTCTCACTATCAATGCATGAGGGTCAATATGTAATTTAGGCTGTAGTAGTGTTTCTTTTACAAACTTGGATGTTCCTGTTCTTAGTGAATAAATATTAAGAATTGTAAACTCTTGGTAGATTTTTCCTTTGATGAGTATGTAGTTTCCTTCTCTATCTCTTCTGATTTTTTTGAAGTCTCTTTTGTTAAATATTAAAATGACTACACCAGCTTGCTTCTTAGGTCCATTTGCTTGGAAAATCTTTTTCCAACCCTTTACCCTAAGAGAATGTCTGTCTTTGATGTTGAAGCATGTTTCTTGGATTCAGTAGAAGGGTGGGTCCTGTTTTTTCATCTATTCTGTTAGTCTCTGGCTTTTTATTGGGGAATTAAAAGAGATATTAATGATGAGTGATTTTTGATCCCTATTATTTTGTTGTTGTGGTGGTGGTTGTTGTTGGTGTTGGTTGTATGATTTTTGGTGTGTGTTTGTGTACCTCCCTTCTTTTTATTTTGCTGGTGTCACATTATTTGTTTCCAGTGTCTTCATGGGTGTAGTTAACCTCCTTAGTGTAGAGTTTCCCTTTTAGTTCCATCTGTAGGGCTGTATTTGTAGTTAAATATTGCTTAAGATTACTTTTATCATGGAATGTCATATTTTCTCCATCTGTGGTGACTATAACTGGGTATTGTAGTCTGGGCTGGCATATGTGGTCTCGTAGATTCTGCAGCACATCTGTCCAGGCTCTTCTGGCTTTTAGAGTCTCCATTGAGAATTCTCTCTAATTCTAAAGGGTCTGCTCTTATCTGCTACTTTTTCCTTAGCAACAAAATATATTATTTTTTGTTGTGTATGTTTTGTGTTTTGATTATTATGTAATGACTAGACTTTTTTTTCTGGTCCAATATATTAGGTGTTTTGTATGCTTCTTTTACCTTTATAAGCATTTCTATCTTTAGGTTAGGAAATTTTCTCCTATGATGTTTTTTGAAAATATTTTCTCAGCTTCTGACCTGGATTTCTATTCTTTTCTCTATCACTAGTATTCCTCGATTTGGTCTTTTCATACTGTCACAGATTTCCTGGTTGTTTTCTGTCAGAAGTTTTTTAGATTTAACATTTTCTTTGACCTATATATCCATTTCTTCTATCATATCTTCAACACCAGAGATTCTTTCTTCTATCTCTTATATTCTGTTGATGAAGGTTGCTTTGTATGTCCTGTTTGAATTCTTAGCTCTTCATTTTCAGAATTCCCTCATTTTTAGTTTTCTTTATTTATTCTATTTCCATTTTGAGGTCTTGAATAGTTTTATTGATTTCCTTGTACTGTTTGTTTGTGCTTTCCTAGATTTCTCTAATATATTTGTTAATTTCCTTCTTAAGGGTCTTTATTATCTTTTTTTTTTTTAAAGATTTATTTATTATGTATACAGTGTTCTGCCTACGTGCCAGAAGAGGGCACCAGATCTCTTATTACAGATGGTTGGGAGCCATCATGTGGTTGCTGGGACTTGAACTCAGGACCTCTGGAAGAACAGCCAGTGCTCTTAATCGCTGAGCCATCTCTCCAGCCCCGGGTCTTTATTATCTTAATACAGGCTATTTTAAGTTGTTCTCTGTTCTGCAGCTATGATGGGCCTCTGGTGGTAAGTTAGCTGGGCTCAAGTGGAGACATCTTGCCTTAGATTTTATTGATTGTGTCTTTATGCTGGTGCCTAGGTATCTGGAATTGGGATGATTATAGGCCAAGGTGCTGATGTCTGGATTTGTCTTTGTTGGGTAATTGTTTTGTTGCTTGTTTTCTGATTCCCCTGTGGATTTTCAGAGAGTGTAATCGCTGTATGTTGCCTAGTAGAACATTTTCTTTGGATCTGCTAGTTGTGGCCATTGGGGGTTCCTGGTAAATGTGTTTCTGGGTTTTGAGAGCTGACACTTAGGAATGAGGATAGGTTAGGAGTTGAAGGGTTAACAGGAGGGAGAGAACAGAGTGTAGAATAAAGGATCTATTTATTTTGTCTCAGTAGAATGTGGGAAGACAGTGAAAATAGTTTACTCTGAAAGTCTGCTATAGTGTTGAGGATAAGACTAGTGGGGTGAAATTAGAGCAACAGAAGGAGAGGAGAAGTCTACAAACAGCCTGCTTGTTTCCCTAGCAGGAGTGGTCTGTGTATTATCAGGAAGTTCCTGTTGGAGTTGGCGGCTGGATTCAAGCAACAAGTGGGGAGGGGGGCTGTGGAGGAAGATCTGGAATCCACAGAAGATGTGGGCAGAGGGGGAAGGAAGGCTGCATCGTGTATTCTGTTGCAAAGGTAGGGACGAGACTCAGGGAAGGAGAATGGTGAAGGTCTTCAGTTAGCTTACCAGTTTCCCTGGCCTGCTCAGTTCTTGTGCTTGCAGAAAATGCCTGCTGGTGTTAGAGGCTGCAATACTGGGGTGAATTAGGAAAGAAGGGTGAATTGGGAAAGAAGGGTGGAGGAGAAGATCTTTTTGATACACTGAGGATAGGGTCAGCAAGTAAAGGAGACTGCAGGAAGTGTTCTGCTACAGAGCTGGAGATGAGACTGGGTAATTGGGACTTGATGAGCAGAAAGAGAGGTGAAGATCTGTAGTCAGCCTATCTGCTTCCCTGACAGGAGTTGCTTCTGGTTTTCCAAGAGGAGGATGCATTCAGATCTACACAACAGAGAAAGTGAGATGATAGTTAAAGCTAGCCCCAGTCTTCTGTCCAGGAGTGGTTCCTGGGTGTGTTTTCCTTTGCAGATAATAGTAGGATTTGACTTTGCAATCATGCCCTGTGCCAGAGTCATCTCACAATGTTTGCTCCATGACTGCTTGTGAGATGACAGAATGAATTTATAAATGAACAAAAGAAGGAGTGAAGCAAGCATAGCCCAGGGATTTCCCAGCAAGGCAGCTGACTAGCACCTGCTTCTGTCTGACCCAGTGAAGGACCAACATCAGAATATGACAAGATGTATGCCAGTCCAAGGAAAGAAAAGAGGGAAGACAAGTGAAAAGTGTGGAGAGTACGACAAATGATAGACTGAAAACAAGCCACACCCTAAACAGCTGGAAACACATGGTTCCTTGTTAGGAAGAGGTGGGGGAAAGTTTCACTCAAAGGGTAAGCCAGAAACCCTTAGGACAAGCCTCAGAAACAGTCCTTTGTGAGACAGTGATCCTCTGGCAGACAGTCAACAGTAGAGACAAATGCCATCTTGTCAGTCTGTGTGACTTAGAGGGTACCACAGTAAGAGGGAATCCAAATCACACTAAAGAGTCTAGGGTGTTGCTCAGTCTCGGATGTGCATGAGGTGTCATAATGCTATGATATCAGGTAAAGGTAGTTTAGTCTTCTGGTTATTGTAGTTGAGGAGGAAAGTTATATGTAGTTATCACAGTTTGAGGAGAGAAAACAAACACTGAAGAAACCTTAGCTCTGCTTTACAAGCTCGATGTAAAGAATGGCAGACTTGGAGACTTTTTCAGAGAACTGAAAACCCCCTTTCTGACTGGAAAACAAAAGCTATTGACAGCAGCATATATATGAGCTGATTGTTGAAGAGACTCATATCTGGTAACCAAGGGTAGCACACTACATGGAGAATCTCAGCAGACAGGATCCCTCTGAAAAACCCTCGCCACATTCCTCGAGGAACAAAGAAGCTAAAGACAATCAGAAGATGGAATCAGGCAGCTTTGTGAGTAAGGCTGGTGAGGACAGCACACTGTGGCCACAACCTTCATGAAATTCCTAGGAGCTTTGCATACTTAAATTCAAGACTCCTCCAGCTGACATCACAGAGGAAGTAGACCTGAAGGTGCGTCAGATGTTCTCCTCCATGCAGTATTTATTATGGGTTATTCTTCCTAACCAAGATTAGATATTTCAGTTAACACTCTCACTCCCAGTTCCCATCAATCACAGGGTTGCTTGCTTCGGTCACTGAAACTGGCTTTGTCTTCTCTATGTCCCTGTCAATATTCTGCAATTTCAGGCTCATCTGTGTTATGGATAAACCAACTTTTAAGGTTTTACTTCCTCCTGCCAAGGATAGACCAAGAAAAAGACACACTAGAATCCATGTAATAAATAAATATTTATTTTATTATCTTGTAATAGACATCACATGGCTGAATCTTTATTTGGAATACTCAGAAAAATATGGATGTTTGTGAAATAGTTTTTTACAGGATTAGTTTCTTACAGAAAATACTGCAAAATACTGTTCTTATCCCATGCTTCTCAGGAACTGGTTAGCAATATGTCCTCACATACTACGTGACTATTTCTACACATGAGAGAGGAAGGTGGCACCAGCTGAGACTGGGTTTGCTTGCTTGGAAGAATTATACAGCGAAAGTCAACTCATTATGTTTCTGTTACTTTGTTTCATCGTGGGCATTGGCCCTGAACCTTGCATGTGCTAGGCTACAACTCTAGGCCTACCTCTAGACCACACACACACACACACACACACACACAGACACACACACACACACCACTACAAAATCTGATTTTAAATACACAAGGAGAAGCAGAAAAGTAGGCTGACAGTAAAGTTCCTCAGAAACAGATAAGTGAAATGTCTGCTCCTGAAAACAACAATGGGAGTCTGGCCATGTACTTTCTGTACTAGGTAAAATCCTATAATTTTAATAGAAAAAATAAAATATTACTATTGGATAACTCAATATAAAATGTTTGAAATGAAAACAAATAAATTCAAAAATAGTATTTAAAAGTTAAACAATAAAAACATTTAGTTTTCTATGAAAAAGTCTGAGAGCAGGAACATGCCACATCAGGGAGGCCAGATTCCACCAGCCACTGCATGTGGGTGAGAGGAGCTATGGAGGAGATGAGGATCTGCTGTGCATATCACTCTGTTTAAATAAAATGCTGATTGGCCAGTAGCCAGGCAGGAAGTATAGGCGGGACAAACAGAGAAGAGAATCTGGGAACAGGTAGGCTGAGTCAGAGAGATGCTGCCAACCATCGTGATGAGAAGCAAGATGTAAAGTACCAGTAAGCCACAAGCCACAAGGCAACTTATAGATTAATAGAAATGGGTTAATTTAAGATATAAGAGTGTTAGCAAGAAGCCTGAACCATTAAGCCAAATCGTTTAAATAATATAAGCGTCTGTGTGTTTATTTTATAAGTGGGCTGTCAGACTGCCAGGGCTTGGTGGGAGCTGGAAGGAAACACTCCAGCTACAAATGGCATTCAATGAGTTGTCAAGAGTTTCCACCTAAAACCTAAGAAAAAAGATTCTAAAATGGACTAAAAACAGCTTCCTAGTTGTCTCTCTCAAGTTAGCGGCAGCCTGCAGGTTTGAGCTACTCTATGGTGGGTTCGTGGTGTGCAAGCTTGACCTATGCTATGTTACACAGAGGTGTCTCCAAGCTGTACACTATACTGTGTGTTGGATATAGTTTTTGCTAGTTAAGAGAGAGAGGGAGAGAGAGAGAGAGAGAGAGAGAGAGAGAGAGAGAGAGAGAGAGAGAGAGAGAGAGAGAGAGAGGAGAGAGGTTAGGTTTCTAGGCTACACACTACTTTGATAGAAGCACTGTTTCTAAGAGTTGATGGCTCCCAGAGCTGGTGGTAAATGTACCACTGCCATGTTGGGAAGTGAGTGGAGCCAGCAGCCACAGCACCGGTTCAGTCTTAGAATACTGCAGTTTAAAGCAAGAGGTTCACAATAAGACAGACTCAGTGGAATAGCTTACAATGTGTGTAAAAATGTATGTAAGCTTGAAAGAGAGAGAAAAAGGAATATATACAGTTACATAAACAGTTTTTAAAAATAAAGTCAGAGATTTTTTATAGAAGTAGTGCACTAAACTTAGAGTAACATCTATATGTCAATAGCATTGGGACTGGAGAAGGACTATGTGTCATGTGGGTATTTGTTGGACATATAGAGAAATACTTGAACTTCTATTTCAGTATGGGGAACAGACTGCTCTAATTCACCTTACCACAGAGAGATATCTTAAATTAGGTAAGTTTTTAATTTATTCCTTATAGAACATTTATGATAGCATCTTTTATTAGTGAATCATTTCTGGCAGGGATATTAGAAGATAGATGTTGAAAAATGCTAATGAACCTTAGTGTTTGGTAATAAATGTAATATATATGTTAAATTTAAAAAATAGTCTTTAAAGAGACAGTAAAATTAATATAAAAAACAAGTCATGAAAAGATGGATATTACACAGAGAATCTGGATTGTGTTGTCTTTTGGAATTTTAACTACAGAAAGACATTTGATTGTAAAAGCTGTTGAGTTAAGCCAATATGTTTATTTTAAAGGTACCTTGACTTCAAAATTTGGATGTAAGGATATGTTGCTTTGGAAAGGAGGCTCTGCTTTTGTTTCCACAGAAAGCCAGAGGCTATGAATTTGTTCTAGATTAATATACATCAGGTTTGACCAACCAAGACCCCCTGAAAGGTCTCCAATGACACCATGGCCCAGATGATCCAACATCCAGAATGGTTTCAAGGCAACCAGCTCAGACGATACACCCTCACAGACTACTCCATAATCCTAAAATATTCTTTGTGTCTGCATAAGATACAGCACCCCCCTCCAGCAGGAAATAGTAAGAGAATCTACACCCAAATTCCCAAATATACCAAGCTAGCTTTGGAGATGGAATTGGCTCACTCCTTCTCTAAACACAAACATATTGCTTTAAAAAAAAAAAAAAGTTGAGAGATTCCTCTGTCGCATATCAGAAGAGCCCTCTGGTGTGGGACAGAGAAAAAACAATATTTTTATTTAAATCAGGTTGATTATAAATGCAATCTCTTTCTAAAGAAGAAAAGGGGATATGATATAGATATGATAGGATGAAAGGGTAGATTATTGAATCTACTTTTAAAGAGCAACTTGTTTAAAATGTTTTACATTCCTATGGATTTTAGTTTATTGATACAAGTTTAAACTTAATTTTTTTATACTGTATGTGTATTTTTACTCTTGTTTAAGGTATTGTGTTTATACAACTCATTTAAATTGTAATGGAACAATTAGTCTTCTAAGATAGTCAAACCTATAGTCATGTTAAGTTTTCTAGGTATACATAGATATATTTCAGATAGATAGGTAATCTTCAAATACTTCAAAGACCTACAGAATATGGCATTTAAAATGTTTTAAAAATTTAGATTTTCTGGACAATGAGACAAGTCTGCTCCTGGCAGCACCAAATTACTTCAGAGAGGAGGATGGGCATCGAAGATACTCCATATGGAGTTTATCTTCTTCTTGGTAAAAATAACCATTTGGGCAAGAAACTGTTCTTGCCTGCTTGAAAAAAATGTATTGACTGGACATGTAGGACCCATAGAAAGGTGACCACTGAACTTTGCTTGGCAAAATGGTCCTTCAGGTTCCTGCTTTGCAGAGGAAACTACCAGACAGTCTACAAGACACAAAGAGAAGAGACTGAGAGACTCTAGGCCTATGGGCTGAAGACAGATGCCCTAACTTTACAAAGGAACTTAGGATGACTGTCCAGGCTGCCAGCTGTCTCTATCTACTCTTGCAAGACTCCAGAAAGTTGCTTGCATCCTTCTCCCATTTCTTAGGTAATATTATATCCTTTTGAGGTTTTTGGTATAGTTGAGACTAGATAGTTATAATTTTCTTTAGTTATGATAAAAGATAAGTTAGATATGAAACCTTAGACTCACAAATATAGGACAGATAGGATATCTTCTTTAATTTTACCAAATACAAATAGACTAGAGATTATAAATAGACTAGATATTGTAACTGTAATTCTTGCTTGATAATTGTTTTGTTATATGTAATTTTACTATGTGAAAGTTAAAACCTTCCTTTTTGAAAAAAAGAAGAAAAGGGGAAGTGATATGGTTATTGCTCTGTATAAATAAAATGCTGATTGGCCAGTAGCCAGGCAGGAAGTATAGGCAGAACAAGCAGAGAAGAGAATTCTGGGAACAGGAAGGCTGAGTCAGAGAGGTGCTGCCAGATGCCATAATGAAAAGCAACATGTTAAGATACCAGTAAGCCATGAGCTATGTGGCAACTTATAGATTAATAGAAATGGGTTAATTTGCCGGGCGGTGGTGGCGCACGCCTTTAATCCCAGCACTGGGGAGGCAGAGTCAGGCGGATCTCTGTGAGTTCGAGGCCAGCCTGGTCTACCAAGTGAGTTCCAGGAAAGGCGCAAAGCTACACAAAGAAACCCTGTCTCGAAATAAATAAATAAATAAATAAATAAATAAATAAATAAATAAATGAGAAATGGGTTAATTTAAGATATAAGAACAGTTAGCAAGAAGCCTGCCATGGCCATACAGTTTGTAAGTAATATAAGTCTCTGTATGTTTACTTGGTTGGGTCTGAGTGGCTGCAGGACTGGTGGGTGAGAGAGATTTGTCCTGACTGTGGGCCAGGCAGCAAAACTCTAGCTACAAGGATCAGACACTGACATGCAAAAGCTCAGGTGGCCAGAGTTGAGGAGCAGGAAATGAAAGGTATAGGGAAAGGTAGCCCACTCTCAGTGGCTGGAAACAGATATTACCAACTGAAGTAGCTTTGGACTTTGGTAGCCCTGAACCATGGCTAGGCTGGCTGTGGGAGCTTTCTATCTGGTCTCCTAGGTGTGTGACCTGATGAGAATAGGATGGCAGATAACGTAGACCACAAACTTTAAAGCTAAAGGTCCCTGTGGGCCAAGAAGGGACATTACTGAAGTGCAGAGAGCATAGGTCAGCACATGAAAGCCAGGCTACCTTCCAGCTATTCATCCACATAGGAACAACAGACATACTACCACCTCTGAAAGAACCTGCTCCGACCCTACATCTTTTCCTTTTGCCCTTCATGCTTCTGTTTTTTTCTGTTTCTCACATGTTTAGTAATATTGCTATAGAAATGATATGCCATTATATAAAATCACTCTACTTCTTAGAGATGAAGGGAGAGATGTTTCCTAAAGGTGCTGGCTGACTCAGGCAAACACACAAAGTGTTTGCATTGAACAGAAGATTTTACTAACTCATATGCACATCAGCTTATATGTTGCACATACTCTGTCATCCTTAAATATCTTTCAACTCCCTGAACCAGGGCCAGAGACTGCAAGTCTGCCTGCTTAGACAGATAGATTTACACAGCAAAAATATCACATATTGCCAAAATTATTTTAAGCACAAAGGTGTTATTCTTTTCTGAACAGTTGTTACCCAAAGTCATCTTACCCACCTGGAAAAATTATGGTATTTGTTTGTTTGTTTGCTTTGATAAAAGCACAGGCATAAAAAGTGACATGTGGACCAATGGAATCGAATTGATGACCCTGACATCTGCACACCTATGAACATATAATTTTTGACAAAGAAGCCAAAACTGTACAATGGAAAAAAGAAAGCATCTTCAACAAATGGTGCTGGCATAACTGAATGTCAACATGTAGAAGGCTGCAAATAGATCCATATCTGTCACCATGAAAAAAACTTAAGTCCAAGTGGATCAAAGACCTCAACATAAATCCAGTTACTCTGAACCTGATAGAAGAGAAAGTAGGAAGTAGTCTTGAACACATTGGCACCAGAGATCACTTCCTAAATATAACACCAGTAGCACAGACACTGAGAGAAACAATCAATCAATGGGACCTCTTGAAACTGAGAAACTTTTGTAGAGCAAAGGACACGGTCAACAAGACAAAGCCACAGCCTACAGAATGAGAAAAGACCTTCACCAACATCTGACAGAGGACTGATAATCAGAATATATAAAGAACTCAAGAAATTAGACATCAAAATGTCCAACACTCCAATTAAGAAATGAGCTATAGAGCTAAACAGAGAATTCTCAACAGAGGAAACTCAAATGGCTGAAAGACATTTAAGGAATTGCTCAACATCCCTAATCATCAGGGAAATGTAAATCAAAATGACTCTGAGATACCACCTTACACCTGTCAGAATGGCTAAGATCAAAAACACTGAAGACAGCTTATGCTGGAGAGGATATGGAGCAAGAGGAACTCTCCCCCACTGTTGGTGGGAATGCAAGCTTGTACAGCCACTTTGGAAATAAATATGGCGCTTTCTTAGAAAATTGGGGATCAGTCTCCCCCAAGACCCAGCTATACCACTCTTTTTTTTTTTTTTTTTTTTTTGGTTTTTCGAGACAGGGTTTCTCTGCGTAGCTTTGCGCCTTTCCTGGAGCTCACTTGGTAGCCCAGGCTGGCCTCGAACTCACAGAGATCCGCCTGGCTCTGCCTCCCGAGTGCTGGGATTAAAGGCGTGCGCCACCACCGCCCGGCTAAACTTTTTGTTTGTTTGTTTTTGTTTTTGTTTTTTCGAGACAGGGTTTCTCTGTGTAGCTTTGCACCTTTCCGGGAACTCGCTTTGGAGACCAGGCTGGCCTCGAACTCACAGAGATCCACCTGGCTCTGCTATACCACTCTTGAGCATATACCCAAGGTATGCTCAATCATACCACAAGGACACATGCTCAGCTTTGTTCATAGCAGCATTGTTTGTAATAGCCAAAACCTGGAAACAACCTAGATGCCCTTCAACTGAAGAATGAATAAATAAAATGTGGTACACATACACAATGGAGTACTACTCAGCAGAAAAACAATGACATCATGAGGTTTGCAGGCAAATAAATGGATTTAGAAAAAAAATCATCCTGAGTGAGGTAACCCAGACTCAGAAAGACAAACATGGTATTTTTTTATGGTAAACTCATAGGTAAATACTAAATGT
The DNA here is from genome assembly GCF_049852395.1 of Peromyscus maniculatus bairdii. NCBI lineage: Eukaryota > Metazoa > Chordata > Mammalia > Rodentia > Cricetidae > Peromyscus > Peromyscus maniculatus. The sequence goes on from NC_134853.1 coordinate 40,955,911, forward strand.
AAAACAAAGGATGACTAGACTGGTACTCACAACTCCAGGCAGGCTACCTAGTAAAGAGGACCCTAAGAAAGACACAGGGATTTCTCAACGACAGAGAAATTGATGAGATCTACATGAGCAAACTGGACATGGGGTGGGGAGGTAATGAAGGACAAGGATTGGGGTAAAGAGAGCTTAGGGGAGCGGGAGGTCCCAGCTGGATCAAGAACAGAGAGGGAGAACAAGGAATAAGAGACCATGATAATGAAGACCCCATGGGAATAGGAAGAAGCAAAGTACTAGAGAGGTCCCCAGAAATCCACAAAGATACCTCCACAATAGATTACTGCCAATGGTCGAGAGAAAGCCTGAACTGACCTACTCTGGTGATTAGATGGTCGAACACCCTACCTGTCATGACAGAACTCTCATTCAATGACTGATGGAAGCAGATGCAGAGATCCACGGCCAGGCCCCAGTTGGAGCTCCATGAGTCCAATCAGTGAGAGAGAGGAGGGATTATATGAGCAAGAGATATTGAGACCATGATTGGAAAAAGCACAGGAACAAATAGCCAAACTAGTGGAAACACATGAACTGTGAACCAATAGCTGAGGAGCCCCCATGGTACTGGACTAGACCCTCTGTGTAAGTGAGACAGTTGATGAGTTTGAACTATTTAAGAGGTCCCCAGGCAGTGGGACCAGGACCTGTCCTTAGTGCATGAGCTGGCTTTTTGGAACCTAGGACCTATGCTCAACACTTTGCTCAGCCTAGGTGAAGGGAGGAGGGGACTGGACCTGCCTCAACTGAATCTACCAGGCTGAGCTGAATCCCCAGGGGAGACCTTGCCTTGGAGGAAGTGAGAATTGGGGTTGTATTGAGGGGAGGGGGTGGGAGGAGGGAGGACAGGGGGATCTGTGGCTGACATGTAAAATTAAATTAATTTTTTAAAAAAGAGTAATTTCAGAGTAAGAAAAAAATTCCAATATATATTCTTTTGTGATCAATTGAATTTTTCAGTAATACTTCTAGTAAGTTATGTTATTTCTAAGAATCAGAAATTTACAGTAATGGAAATAATTTCAAAATTACAAATTTATTTATTAAGCAATAAATAAATACATTTAATTTAAAAAAAAGCACAGGGGACTTAATGACAGACAAGGCCTAGTGATATTTATGACCCTGTACTGCCCCCTTGAGCTGGGGATGAGCCTCGAGGCTGGTCAATCCTAGTAAACAAACATTTACATCCTAGCATCAACAATTTCCCTTGTCATTAACAGGCCTGGTTAGTATACTACTGGTCTTTAGGGTATTTGGGGTGCAGCACTCCCTTAGCTAAATTCTACACTGTGTGTTTTAATGACTCCTAAGCAAATATTTTATAGCAAATCTTTTCTAATATCAATTTTATTACTTTGGGTTTCTTCTACTTCGTTTCCCCTTGTTGGAGCTATTAAAATATTTTATAAGCTCCAATTTAAAATTCTGTGTCATAGAAGCCTGAAAGCTCAGGGTCCCCTTGTTTGACCACCTGATAAACTGACTCTGAGGTCAGAATCACCTGCAGCTTCATGACCTCCATCTGAGAGGTAATGAACTGGGTCAAACAGTTCAAAATGTGTGATCCTAATGATAGGCATAATACAACTGGAAGGAAGGAGCATTAGCCTACATGACCTCCTTACTCTTATATTTTCCATGCTTACAAAACCAGTATAATATGGATGATTTTGCTAGTTTCAAATTCCATTTGAGGATATACTTTGATCTCCTTGAGCCACAGTTGCACAGACTTCTGTGTGTCTCTGAGGCTGGACCTAAGAAACCATTTCCTAGGACAATTAATTTTGAGCTGAAAAATCTTTCAGTTTAAGCAAAGACAATTTATTTTCAAACCTATTCGGATCTCAGTTACTTTAATGCCATTGTAAAATGTTTTATTTCTTTTTTTTTCTTTTCTTAACAGCAAACTATATTTATATTGGACATAATTTCATAGCAGACCTACGCAAAAGATCCCACATCACAAATGTCACCAAGAGGTTTCATACACTTCTGGGCAGGACATGTGGCTCTGGGGCCCCCTGTGTTGACACCCAACATTTTACCCCTTGTTTACTAGTACAGAAAGGTGGGATGTCATCACACAAGAATGAAACTGCATGAAGGTAGCAGCTGGTCTCAGGTTCAACACCTGCCACCCGGTGAAATCTCATCTTCCACCTCAGGGTATCTTTGTAAAATGTCAGAATATGTAAATATGCTGCACTTTTTCCTTCAAACATTATAAATGTGGACATTTGGAGAGTTTCAATTCTTCATTAGCCCAAGCAGGGGTGTGGCTACTATGGATGGGGAGAATTCAGCACACTAATTCCAAGCTTGGCAACCATCAGCAAACTGGCACCCACAATTAAACCGGCAGGCATAAATTTCCCAGAGTTGTATATTCTCATCCCCATGATGTCAGCCAAGGTCCCAAATGTAGCTAGGAAAACCCACACGTTCCTGGGATCCTGAGACAGCTGGTAAGCACCAAGGCCTGCTAGGCTCCCAAAGAAGAGTCCAGCAGCCAGGTACGGCACACTATTATAGCCAATAATCCCACCAGTAGCAACCAGGGCTGCATAGCCAAAGCCGAGATAATGTAAAGGCACCAGCGGGCCACTGTCCTGCATTTTTCAGTCACTTTGGAGACCAACCAGGCCTGCACCCACCACCACCAGAGTCGGAGCCTGGAGGACTGCACTAGAGAACTAGGGGCTGACTAAGAAGCTAAATGCTCCAAAGTTTCAGATAGACACCACGAATAAATTGTGGAGATTTATTGTATAGCCTGATCACAGCAGCTAACACATTATATAATTTAAAATTGCTATATATATATATATATATATATATATATATATATACACATTGACAGATCTCGTCAAACACAGATGCTCATGCATATTAATTAGCTCGGCTATGGTAATTAAATTGTGATGTATGCATATAACAAAACATTATGTTGTACTTTGGAAATATACACACATTTTATTTGTCAATTTTACCTCAACAGAGCCATAAAATACTAAATATCTTAATCTGCAGCTGCCTAATTGAACTTAAGGTCCATTCAATTAGGAAGGAATTCATGCCTGGCACTCCAAACATAACCAACCTATGACTGATGAGGTCATAGACCATAAAGGAGAACCTACTACTGCCACTTTCTGAGACCAGTACAATTCCCAACTGCAGTCTAAACACCTATCCTTATTTTCACAGATAACCACCATCTAGTGGTGGTTTGAATGAAAATGGCACCATTAGGAAATATGGCCGTGTTGGAAGATGGGAGGGTGGGGGATGGAGATGTAGGTTTTAAGTTTCCAAATGCTGAAACCAGGCCCAGAATTTTTCTCTCTCTTCCTGCTGCCTGCCAATCCAGATATAGAACTCTCAGCTACTCTCCAGCACCATTTCTGCCAGCATGCTACCGTGCTTCCTGCCGTGATGACAATGGACTAAACCTTTGAATTATAAACTACCCCAATTAAATATTTTCCTTCATAACATTTTTTCATGGCCATTGCATTTCTTCACAACAATAGAACTTTGACTAAGACACCCCTTATAAAAGAAACTTCTTTTTGCAACAAAGGCCATCCAAGAAATTCACAATTGTTTAAAATGCAGAGAAAAACTGACCATGGGGTGCCAATCCCCAACTGATACATCTACATCACCACCTAAGACTCAGGGAATATCACAGAAGAAGGAGCAGAAAGACTAAGATCCAGAGGACCAGGACATCTGATGTGAGATAACATCTTCCATATATGACAAGGAGCTGTACCTATGGAAATTCAAAAATATAGTCTCCTAATCAAGACCTGCAAGTGACAACATCAGTTGTCATACCAAAGTGAATGGAGAAGTCTCATAAGTTTGTGAGATACAAGCAATTAATAACTGCTGAGAGATGGAGAATCAGTTCTTATCTAAGGATAAATCCCTAAGAGGCTGTCCAACTCCACGTGGTCAGCCCTGAACACATGTACACGTGAAAACACTAAATGGAAGCAGAAGGTTGAATTTACCTATATACACATATAAGAAAAAAATAATAAGAAAGAAGAAGTCATGAAGTTGAGAGGAGGTGAGGACATGGAAGGATTTAAAAAGAGAAAAAAGTGGAGTGGAAATACTATAAATACAATACTCCTGTGTGAAATTTTTACAGTTTAATACATCATGTTTATAGAACATTTTATAAAATACTTTCATTAATTTTTTGAGAATTTCATACCTGCCTACAATTATTTTGATCATATTTGCTCCTCACTCTTTCCCTGACTGCTCCCTGACCAACCCTCCACTCACCCTGCCCTTCTCAAATTCACACCCACTCTCTTTTTAAAAAACAATAACTCAAAGTCCAATCTGTGCTGCCCATAGATTCTTGGGGTGAGCCATCAATTGGGGCTTAAAGAATCTTCTGTCATGAGGTCTGATTATAGACTTTTTAAATTAGATATTCCATGGAACAAAAACCTTTCATCAAGATGCATTTAACTAATTGTCCTGTTAAAAGGCACACCAATTAGTTTTTGCTTGTAGATAAATATACTTATTACAAAATAATACTTTGTGAGATTAGGATACATTTCTTTTTCTTTTTCTTTTTTTTTTTTTTTGTTTTGTTTTGTTTTGTTTTGTTTTTCGAGACAGGGTTTCTCTGTGTAGCTTTGTGCCTTTCCTGGAACTCACTCTGTAGCCCAGGCTGGCCTCGAACTCACAGAGATCCACCTACCTCTGCCTCCTGAGTGCTGGGATTAAAGGTGTGCACTACCACCGCCCGTCTTAGAATACATTTTTTAAAAAGTCAGATAGGCAAGCCACTATGCCATCCTCAAAACCATTGCATAAAGGAGGATATATAGAGAACTTCAGCCAGATGAAAAGATATGTAAGTAGAAGTAAACCCAGATGAAGAAAGAAGATAGTATCCTAAGCATAGCTAGGGGTCAGCCATCCATACCTGAGTTTTGGAAGAAACACAATCAGCGAAAGGAGTGGGAAGACTTTGTAGTGGATTAAAGATGACTTCACGCATGCTCTAAGTTGAGTCAATTGGCCTGGGAAAGCCAGGGGTAGCTAGCCAGAAATAACATCCTGGGTGATAGAGGTCATACAGTATTTTTAATTGACAGGAGAGACAGAAATTAATAAAGTTGTATGTTTCTCATTTTGACCTGCTTATTTCAAGTTTGTTGGTATAGATGTTTAGTTTCCTGGCTGAATAGAGGGATAATCTGCGTTTCTAGAAGTCTGACTGTAGGAAAGGAAATAATCCTTGTAAAGTCAGGTGTGCAGGTCCTGTACATTCAACTTGAAAAGTAAGGATAAATAGAACAAAAAAAATATTTTTCATGCATACTGACACTTCACAGTAAAGAAGTGAAAAGAAGCACTTACATACCATTTTAACACAGGATGATAAATTATATGAAAGTTATTAGACAAATAAAAGGGGCCTTGGGCTGGGGGGGGTCAGGAAAATGTAAGACAATAAATACAGGAGGAAACTAATGGAATACAAAGGTAATTCTGAAAGGTTTGCTTATGGAGAATAAAATCCCCATCTCCATTGATGTCATCTCTTTTGATTAAGGGCATTCTCCTTTTGGTAGTTTGAACAATTAGAGAACAACACATGGAGGGAAACATATAGTCTTCCTTCTACACACCTGGGAGTATGGAGAGCTCTTTTTCAATTTTCTATCTCTCAGTTGCTTTTAGATCAAAATAATCTCTGTTCCAAAGTAGGATGTTTGTGGGTGGTGTCTTCTGATTCTAACAGACTACCTTCCAGGATCCCTTACTGTAACTAAGGATTGTGTCCCAAGGTAACATTTAGAAACTACCTTGAATTGTGATAAACAGCAAAAATACTTAAGAACAAAGACTTGTGTGGGAGCCCGTTCTCGGGTTCCTCGTGGCTTTACCCAGCAGGTCCGAATAGAGGATGATCAGGACCACGGGCCTGAGTGCAGGTGTCTGAGATGGTCTGCACTTGGCTCTGCTGGGGAAGGAGGTCTTTTGCTCCACCCCTTGGCGTCTCTATAAAAACCCTGGGCCAGAGACAGTCGGAGCCTGTTGGAATAGGTTCCAGGCCCTCTCGAGGCTATCCTTTATTTTCTATCTGTTTATCTCTGTGATATTCTCCGCTATAAATCCTTCTAATATTTCCTGCTGATTGCACTCAAGAAAATTCTGGGGAACTGTGGAGGTGGTGGGTAAACGCCCCACAGACTTGCTATGATTTTATCTTAACATTTTATTCACTGACTTTATCTGTCATGTGCAAGGATGGGGCAGTAATCAAACTGGGGTCTCTGCAGAAAATGCGGGACTAGAGAGCTAGTATGAGATTCATGTGGTGGCACACTGTAAAAGCTTAAGACTTGAAAAGCTAAGTAAAGATTGTGTTATAATCCAAATCATGAACTCATGTTTTCCCCAGGTCAGGAGTGAATAAGTATTCAAAACACACTGCCTTAAGTGAGCCAGTGAAATATATTCATCTTTAATACATTTAAGAGTGGAAAGTATTGCTAACTCATCTGCCCAGTGATAGAATCAATTAGATGCTACCATGTGGTGATCATATGAGAAATTGAAGCATTTCGTGCCCTTGGTTTACTTTGTGTTCACAGAGGGGACAACATGTCTCTGAGAGAAGGCACTGGAGCACCCTGACTCAGGGTAACCTTCAAAGAGTCAAAAAACAACACGGTAGGCACAGTCTGTCTGCACAATTCCGAGCGCTCCACTGCAGGCCTTTCCCAAGGCCACTAATTAGGAGTGAAGAGTCTCTCCAGCTTTGTATGGATGTTAGCAGAGTACACCTTAATTAGAGAGAGAATACTCTTTCTTTGGGTACATTTCAATTCTTTTTACACATGAAAAAATCCCAAAAGCACTTCTATTGAGTGCATTTCTGTGGCATGAGAGTGTATTTTCCCTATACCCTGTGAATATGACATGAAGGGTAGTGATGAAGGGAGAATCTCTGGGTGAGAGTCACAAGCCCACACAGCTGTTAATAAGTCTTTAAATTTTGTTCTTGAATATTATGTCTGTAGCTCATAACATTCTCTTGCTTTTCTGGTCTCAAGGATCTAGCTCAGTTTAGAGCTGTGTCCTGCAACCATAGGAACTTGCTACAGTCTGGTACTCAATTGCTACTTATAAGCACCAAAAAAAAAAAAAAAAAAAAAAAAAAAAAAAAAACAGAGATGTGAAGGTCCTGCTAATAATAAGGGACCTCCAGCATTTCTTACTCCATCTGAGAAGGCTCAACACAATCTAGGACACTTTGAGGTGCTAGATATGTACAAGAACTAATAGGGAGGTTGTTGTTGAGTGACAAGCAGTTCAGACCACTTTGGTCCAGGTTCTCTTTCCTGTTAATACAAGAAAGTTTTATTTTCAAGAGAAGATATCTAAGAAAACAAAAGCATACACACTAGAAAGTAACCAAGTGACCTATCAAGTGTGGACTCACTGGATTTGGAATGCTGTGTTTATGAGTTCAGAGATGTTGGTGGGAAGGAGAATGTTCAATGGAGTCATTTGGTTTGTATCACCTGTGAAAACCAAGTCACATAGTCATGTTTTGAATATATATGTTTCAGTGATTGGAAGCTGAGATACATGCCCATTGCAGGCTAATTTGTTCTTACCAGTATAGCTCCACCTTTTGAATGCCACAAATCACTAGTCCTCAGGGACTATGTCATTAACAATGACTTAAAGCTCCTAGAGAGTAGAGCATAAGGAAGGACCAAGTAGATTTCCATTCTTGTTAGATAAAAGAGATGGGCAGTTTGTCTCAATAAAGTAAAATAAGAGAGGAAGGTATAACAAGGGAGTGGAGCATTGTCTCCTTACTGCCTGCTATGCTGGGAGACTAGGAACTAAAAAAGCTGAACCATGATGGGCATGCCAAAGAAGCCAGTATGTAGAGGAAGACTAGAAGGCCCTGCCTTCCTAGAACAGAGTGAATGGGCCCAGGAAGTACAAGTGTGAGCAGGGGCTATAAGAGGACATAACACCAACATCGCCAGGTTATATATTTTGGAAACCCTTTCCTGATTTCTAAGCCCACTTTTATTCTTGGGAATACTTTATTCTTTTTTAATAAACTGCTTGTTTTTATTAAATACCTGTCTTAGTTAATGTTATATTACTATGAAGAGATACCATAACCAAGGAAACTTATAAAATAAAGCATTTAATTGGGGGTTGGTTATAGTCTCAGCGGATGAGTCCATGACCACCATGGCAGCAGGCAGGCAGGCATGGAACTAGAGCAGTGTCTGAGAACTTACATCTCAGAGAGTAAGAGACTGAACCTGAGTTAGGCTTGTGATGCCACAAAGGCCATCCACAGTGACACATGTCCTCCAGCAAGGCTACACCTTGTAATTCTCACTAAACAATTCCACTAACCGGAGACTGAGCAGTCAAACATATGAGCCTATGGGAAATATTCTCATCTAAACCACCACAATATCTAACTTGAAAGGCAGGGCTTTACATTTCCTTCTAGTGGCTGCCAGGAATTTCCCCTCATCTATACTATCTTGTTTATCATAGATGAGTAAGATTGTCCTTGAGCTTCCTTTGGGTCTAAACACTGTCATTAATGAGACTAAGAAACCCAAAAGAGAACCTCTTCCCCAGTAACACTGGCTGGAAATGTTTTCTCAAGGTTAAGCAAAATCTATAGGTGCTCATTGTTTTGGATTAGCATTTCCCATTGTGTTCCAACAGATTAGACCAATTCCAAATGGGGCTGTACATGATTTTAATGTTAACAGCCCATCCAAAGTCTACATGTTGAAGCTTAATAACTGATACATATGATAGCCTTAAGAAAAGGTACCTAAGGCTGTTACAAAGGATGCTTCAAAATCCATTTGGCTTCAAGTGCTTCTGCTCTCCTGCCATGAGCATACAGAGAGCAGTCTTCACCAATACCAGTGTCAGCAATTTCCAACCTCCATTCTGTGAGAAATACATTTTTGTTCTTTATAAATTTCCCAGTCTCTGGTATTTTGTTATAGCAGTACAAACAGATTAAAGCAGGTACTCATATTAATTCCTATATAATCAAATGGACCGATTTTGTTTGTTTGTGGGGTTTTTTTGTGGTAATCATGTAGATAAATAAATAAAACATAAATAAATAAAACAAATTTGAAATGATAATCTACTGTCATAAAAGAAAGGGGCCTGATCACAGCAAATCAACCCTTTCATTCTAAGAAGATGTCCTTCTCTGCTTAGCTTGTTCTGTTATAAAATGAGGCATTGTCCAATCTAGAACTGCAAGTAAAAGCAAAAAAGAGGTTTATATTAATCTCACTGTAATTTTCATTGGATAGTTATTGCGCATCTTGTCACTGTTAGCACTTAGCTCGCTACAGTCATTCATGTGTAAGCTCACTAGATCTGCAAGATGGTCCTGAGGAGTACCCAAGGCAGGTAATGCTGTCCCTCCCTTGGGGTTCATACAATTGGGGGCAAGAGAGCCTACAAGGTCAGCCCAAGGGATTTGTCTGTAGCAGAACAAAGGCTGCAACTCAAGTCGTCTAAAAGTAAGCATGCAGTATTTTCTCCCATCTGGTTTCAAAGAGGTTGGTTTTTGTTTGTTTGTTTGTTTTTGTTTGTTTGTTTTTTGTTTTGTTTTTTGTTTTTTTTTGAGGGAGTGTGTTTTTTTTTTTCTTTCTCATGTGACAATAAAATTTCAGCTTTCAGTCTTAAAATCTAGTGTGGAGAATAGTATTTGTGGAAAATATGTTTACTCTATGGTTCATTTCTGTTCAAGACTGTGGACTATAATATTTCAAGCTTTTCATAATAAAAATGCTGCTGATATCTCAGTTTTTTTAAAAAAATAAATAAATATATCCCCTGCAATGACCCCCAACTGAGTCAGGCCCTCTGGATAAATAAGACAGTTGATTAGCTTGATCTGTTTGGGAGGCATCCAGACAGTGGGACCGGGTCCTGTCCTCAGTGCATGAACTGGCAGTTTGGAACCTGGGGCTTATACAGGCACACTTGGCTCAGCCTGGGAGGAGGGGACTGGACCTGCCTGGACTGAATCTACCAGGTTGAACTCAATCCTCAGGAGAGTCTTTGCCCTGGAGGAGATGGGAATAGGGGGTAGACTGAGGGGAATATGGGGGGGAGGAGAGGGGGGAGAACAAGGGAATCCATGGTTGATATGTAAAATTAAATTTAATAAATACATTTAAAAAATGCTTTTAGTAAATTGTTTAAACCAAATAAAATCCAGAAGCTTATTAACATAGTAAATAGTCAATTCTGTTCTACTTATTTTTGTAAAAATAACCATTTTAGGACAATGAATTGATCATATAACTGACTGTTTCAACTCAGTTACCACTTGGTAGGAAAAAGCTAATTTAATATTATAATTGTTCTTTGACGCATCAACAATGAGTCTAAATACTTTAAAAATATGATGGCTTGGTAAGTTCATAGGAAGCCAAAAAGTAATGGAGGAGAGGGATCTCAGGATATTATAGTGTTTCTGGTGGAGTTAGCTAAGGTCTGGTGGAGGGCTCTAAGGCACAAAGTAGCCCAACTCTATTTATAGATACATCCATGGATACTTCTCTAGACTCATGTTTCCATATGTAAAGACATGAGAGGAATACGCAGATCAACCAAGACCAAATGAGGGAAGCAAAGCTCTGCTTACTCAGCTCTTACTGTTCACTAACAACATTCAAAACAGAACTCCTGGTATTCTCGCCCATCTCATTTTGCTCTACACTTATTTCCTAAGCAATTAGAAATCCACTTTATGAATTGGTGAATTTCTTTTGACTTTTCTTTCTCTTACACTCTATCTGGTGTCTGTCCACAAATGCTGTGATTAAACACATCAAAAATGTTCTCATACCTCATCTCACTTGTCACCACCTCTGAGTATATCTGTGCCTGATGATTCCAAGTTTCCAAACTGGTGTCTTTTCCTATCCTTGCCTCCTCCATAGCTTCTCAAGTTACTGTCAGAAGCATCCAGTTAGAGCATAATTTAGTCTTCTAGAAATCTCCCAAATGTTTTTTTTTTCATGAGTGGGAAAAGCCAGAATACTCGATATGTACCACAAGTTCTCCATGATCAGCTTTCTATCCCTCTGCTCCAGCTACATGGTCTCTATATGATTCCTCACAGACTCCAAACATAGCCTTGCCCCCCACTTCCTGTTCCCACTTCCATTCCCAACCTGCATGCTACCTTCACTACCTTTCAGTCTGTCACACTAATCATGGGTCCTCGCCACTTCATCTGAACTTTTGCCATTCTCTCTCATTATTTTATATTTCCATTTTTCTCCTAAATTATTTTTATCAACATTATAACTATTCTGTATTTTATTTATTGACCTTGTTTCTTATTATTCCCCAGCATGATACAGGCTGCCACTTTGTTTTATTCACTGCTAGATTCCTAGAAACTAAATAATGCCTGGGTTGCATGAACATTCTACATATAGTCCAAAAATTAGTAATTCAATGAGACAATATCAAAATAATAAAAACACAGCAATACTATTGTACA